>NC_132941.1:65811529-66439065 GCF_034638445.1 Ciconia boyciana
AGCTTTCTGTCTTTAATTGCTGGGGTGCAACGCTGATAACACGTAGTTATCATCGGCAAAGTTGACCAAGACAGGTTAAATAATTTAATAAGGAACTGCTTGTAATTATGTTATTTACAAGGTGTGACAGAGGTTCGAGGAAGACACAGAAGCTGATCTCAGGGAAACGGGCGGGCTGGGGTGACCCCTGGAGCACGGAGTTTGAATTATGGAGATGGGGGGCTGAGAGGTGAGCGCGGACCAGAGGAGAACAAGATGACTTTTCACCTCAGCACATTTAACTTTTAAATCCAAATAAACGGCTCGCCTTCCTAGATCGTGGCGTTATAAAAGAAAAGGACTCCTCCCGGCCGGTTTCGGAGAGCCTAAGGCAGAGGGCTGCCCTTCCCTCGCCGGGGAAAAGGAGCGCCAAAAAAAGTTACAAGGGGGAAAAAGTGCGTTTCGAAAGAAATCTGGGCAACTCGCTGCGTTTTTTCCTTCCCTCTCTCCCTTGCTAAATGAATTATATCGAACATCTGGTCGCATGCCGCTGTACCGAATGCCACACACGCTATTCAACGCTGCCAACGCTCCCTCGGAACAGCAACCACACACCTTTTTCCCCTTTTAAAACAGCCCCCAGCAAGAGGTAGCCGAGTTACTCGCTCAGGTAAATTCAAAGGAGCGGAGCTGCGCTCTCTCGGGCTCGTACCCCCCGCCCCCCCCAAGCAAGGGCAAAATCCAAACTTGGCAACTTGCGTGCTCGGGAAAAGCGGGAGCTTCCTCACCTGTTTGGTCATGGAGTCGATGAGCCGCACGTAGAGGTCCTGCTCTGTCCGCACTCCTGGGGAAGCAGAGGCAGACCCCGTCAGGGCTTCGCCGCCACCCCCCAACCCACCCACCCCAACCGCGAGGGCGGGCGGCGAGCGGCGCCGGGCCGGGCTCGCCACTCGCCCCGCGTGGCACCAGTCCCAAAGAAGAGAAAAAAGGGCCAGAAAGGGCCCGCCGAGGCCAGCCGTCGCCCCCTCCCCGGCCCGGCAGCCCCCCCCCCCCGCCCCCGGCCAGGCGCGCTGCCCGGCCCACGGCCACGCGTGCGGGGCACAGGCGCGGGGCCGGCGGTGGGGCGGCAGCCGCCGCGTCCCCCGCCGGCTCCTCCCGCCCCGGGGTGCCGGGCCCCGCTCGGCCTGTCCCGGGCAGTGCCCCCCCGCCGCCCCGGCAGCGCCCGAAAGCGGGAGAAGCGCCCGAAAAGCGAGGGGCTGCCGGCGCGGCCCTCCGGCCCCCCTTTACTTTCCGCTTCGAGCCCAGCCGGTTCATCATGTGAAGAACCATCGACTTATCGATCCCTGCTGGTTTGTTTTCCTTACACGCCACGGCCAGAGCCGTGTTTACACGCGTGCGATTTTCATCTCCGCATCCCGCTATCCAAAGGGCCTCGAAAAGGAAAGTAAGACTTCTCGGCGGCACCCGGACGCTCCGAAATGAGGCAACGACAACTTACCATTGCTATACAATAACTGAAGTTTATAATGAATTCCATTGTTAGTTTTTTCATTGTTTGGCTCCTGCAAGCAACGATAAATAATTACATTTAGCATGGAAAAAATATCCCCCTCCTCCTGCGGTACATTTTTCTCGTCCCTGCAGCGGCTCGGAATTAACAGTTTGCAGCAATTCAGCCCACTTTGTGGAGCGCTGATGATGTCATTATCTCGGCGCAAATATGTCATGTTTAGCCGTTTTCCCCGCGTTAAAATAACTCGGGGCCGCGGCGGGAAGTTTCTAAGCCCGGGGTCTATTCGGAGCGGCCGCAATAAGGGGGGACCCCGCACGTGGGCTGGGCGCCTCTGGAGTCCCCTTAGGGCTGCCTGGGTGGAAATCAGCTTCGAGCAAATAAATCACGCTTAAACGTTAAAAAAAAAATAAAAAAAATAAGATAACGGGCAGACTTACTTTCTCTTTCTCCACAAAGTCCACAAAAGCTGTTCGCTCAATCTCCACTGGCTGCCCCTGCCTGTCGTACAGAGCTAAGACGAAGTGGAAAAAATTGGATTTTCTGAGATTGGAAGGCGGCTGTTTCTCGAAATGTGCCCGAGCCAGCCCCACGCCGCTGCGGGAGAAAACAAGACAAGGCGTGGGTGAGAGCGGCGGGAAGGGGCGCGCAGGCAGCGCGGCCGCGGGGGGATGCGGGGAGCGCGGAGCGGCGCGGAGCGGAGCGGAGCGGGGAGGCTGCGAGTGGTACGGGGCGGGCGGGGGGGGATTTACGGCCGGGATGGGGAAAGAAAACCGCCGGGAGAGGATTTGGCAGACGTACCTTTGGGCGGCCGTGTTAGCATCCACTACCCCAGCGGTGTGCATCCAGGAGCGGACGGGGTTCATCCCACTGCCCAGCGGCTCTTCTTTCATGGTCGTCCCGCCTCTTGGTATATTTTCCTGAATCCCAAACATTAAAACAAATTTGGGCAAAACCAGCTCCTAACCAAAAGGGGTTAAAACTGAGGGAAATGTCAGATACGGGGTGGGTCGGTTGTTGCTTGATTTTCTCTCTCTCTCTCTCTCTCCTTGGCGACTGGAATATAAGAGATGACTTTACTCCCTGTGATCAGTAGGAGAAAAGCCCAGTTCAAGTCTTGCTTCCTTCTTCAATCTGTCCTGTATTGGCACGACATAAACAATTTACTGAGTACTTCTGTGCAGCGAGTTGGATGGCGTTCCAGTTTGGTGGTTTAAAAAAAAAAAAAAAAAAAAAGAAAAAAAAAAAAGAAAAGAAAAAGTGTAACTGCAGCCGGCGACACGGCGAGCTTGCTTTTTTTTTTTTTTTTGGGGGGAGGGGGGTAAAAGAATAAATATTTTTGTTGTTGTTTGCAGACGCGCTCAACGTGGTGTCATCCTAGTAAAACCGCCTCGGAAAAAAAAAAAAAAGCTTCAGGACACTGCTGAATCGACCACTTTCTGGCAAGGCTCTCTCCTGCTCCAAAAGACAAATAAACGGGGGGGGAGAAAAAAAAAAATAAAAAAAAAAAGGAAAAAAAAAAAAACCACAAAACCCACCCTGATTACCGCGGAGGTGTTCCCGGGCACACGGGAGAACGGGGCGCGGGCCCGTGGCGTCTCACGGAATGGACGGAGGCGCGCAGAGCCCGGCCCTCCCTCCCCGAGGAGCGCGCCCTTCCCCGGGAGCCGGGCCCCCGCCACCGCGGGAGAGGTGTCGTCAGTGATGACGTAGGCGGGGGGCGGGCTCAGCGCCATATATGGAGCGTGGGGTTCAAGCGCTCGCCGCCGCGCTCCCGCCCGGCCACGGCCCTCCCCCCCCCCCCGTGAGAGAGGGGCAAGAGGCCGTGGCCGGCAGGCGCGGCGATGAGGTCCCAAACATCTTCCCGAAATTGCCTTCGAGGAACCACGAGTGACCCCCCCCCGTGGGCCGCAGGACGGGATGACCCGCGTGGAGGGTCGTGGGGGTGGAGGGGGGGCTTGGGGGTGGACAAAGGCGCGCAGCACCCCCCCGCGCCCGCGTCTCTGTGGACAGACAGACCGAGAAATCTCTACAGCCGAGGTCTTCCCGCACGCACACGTGTCTCTCCACAGCTATATGTCCGCCTTGTCCATGTATATATATATATCCGCCTCGAGTGATGAGCTTTTTCCGCCCGGTGTGGGTTAGGACTTCCTTCTTTTTAATTTATTTGTAATTTTTTTTTTTTGGGGAGGGGGTGGCTGGCCGAGGTGCGCGCGTTAATGTTGTAATGACTGGGGCAACTGGAAGGGCGGTTTGGGCTAGGGGAGAGCCCCCGGTCCCTTCTCCGAGGGGCGAGGGAAGCTAAAGGCGTGTTAGCGAGCAATCTATTTTGCTGGTGTTGGGGGTTAATGACTATTGCCAAAGATAAGTGAATTATCAAAGCTGTTGCTCTCCCCGATCTCAAAATCCATTACATTGCTGGCCGTCTAATTAAATACGTAAGTATAATAAAATCATATTTTATGACTATTTGAGGGTAATGAGATTAGTCTTTAGAAGCGATCGCCACATATTAAAGATGCCACTGTCTATAGAATGTTAATAACCTTAAATCAAAGTGTATGGAAACTATTCGGGAGAAATTAAAAGGAAATTCCTGTGTTCCCAACCAGCCCGCAGCTTTCGAGGTCCGGTCGAGCAGATGAGAAACCCGCACGCTTGGGTCGCGCAGGGACGAGCGAACCGAAGGTCCCGAACGATGCGGTGCTGGGGCTGGCGGTGGCACTTGGTGGCACGGGGACATTGAGGGACCCCGGGCGGGGGCTGGGGGCTGGCGTCCCCCCGCAGCCAGACCCGCCCTCCTCAAAATAAGCTGAAAATGCCCAAGAAGGCTGTAATTGGAACCTATTTCCTAAACCGCCCAGGACGGTGCCGAAGTTGGTTCTTCCCTCTGCTAACGAAAGCGTAACGCTTAAAATAATTTACAGTATCTTTAATTCAGATTACACGCGCCAAGGCGATTTAAATCTGATTACCAAATTAGAAGGTTTTAAAACAAATCCTTTTAAATCTGATACTGTTGACTGAGGAGGGGGAAAGAAAAAAAAAAAAAAAAGTTCCATAAGCCCATCGCATAAGGTAACGATCCTGCCCCGGAAAGAAAGGGAGTTTTAAACCTTTTTGACAACAAATGCAGCTGCCCCGCTATTTTGGACGATATTAAGCGAAAATGAATGCAAATCTGTGTTCAGAAGCCATCTGGCCAGAAATGGGGGAATCAGCTGCTCCTCACAACAGGCTCTGAGGCTGAATCCATTTCAGCTCATTTTCTCCATCATCTGGTCCTGCACCCAAAGCGTGGCAAATACGCTCTTTATCATTCACCAACTTTATCTTTTTTTTGTCACTCCGCGCCTGGCTGCGAGCTGCCGGCGGCCGGCAGCCCGCCCGGGATGCCGCCTGCCCGCTCCGCCCCGCGCCGCCCCGCACCGCCCCGCGCCGCTCCGCGCCTCTCCGCGCCGCTCCCGGGCCGGCACCCTGCGGGGCAGCCGCCCCCCGACCAGCTCGCCCCGGCCCGGCCCGGGAGGGGACGCCGGCCCGGCGGCGGGAGCAGCGGCCCGGGCCGCCCCCCTGCCCCGGGCCCGCTGCCGGGGAGGCCGGCAGGGCCGGAGGGCGGCCCGGGCCGCGGCACCTTGCACCGAGACCGGCGGGGGAGCGGGGCCCCGGCCGCGGCCCGGCGCCGGGCGGGCAGGGGGTGTGCGCGGCTGCCGGGGGCGGCCCGAGCGCTCCCGGCTCCGCGGCCCTCCTCCTCCTCCTCCTCCACCTCCTCCTCCACCTCCTCCTCCTCCTCCTCCTCCTCCTCCTCCTCCTCCACCCCTCCTCCTCCTCCTCCTCCTCCTCCTCCTCCGGCGCGCCAAGTCTCCCTTTTGTGTGAATTTACGGGGTGAGGCTTCAGTGATCCCCCCGCAAATTTGCATTTAAATAGCGACATCAAGCGATTCGCGTGCCACACACCAGTGGGCTCCCAGATGTCACGGCGGAGCCGGTCAGATGGCCGCAGCCCAGCTGTCCCCCGGCCCAGCCCCGCTCCGCGGCCCCCGCGCCCCCGGCGCCCCATCCGCCGCGCCGGCACCGCCTGCCGCGGCCCGGGCGGGGAGACCTCCGCGGCCGCGGTAAATCACGCCTCGGGGCCCGTCCTCTGCCCCTCGCCCCGCATGATCACGCGTGGTCACACGCCGTACGTGGGCCGCGCAGGTTCACACCGATAGCCTCGCTGCCACGGCCCTCGCGGGACTCCCCTAAACTTTATTACTTTATGGTTTTTTCTTATTTCCTCGGGACAATGCCCTCGGGACTATTATCTTAATCATTTCACTGGTGGTGGGTTGTTTTTTTTTTTCCCTCCTCCCATTTCACATTTCACCTTTTAAAGCCCAGAAGTTTGAGCCCCTATTCACTTCACCGTGAATCCCGCGTCGCGGACCTGCGTGGGCCGGCGGCCGGGCTGCCCCGCTCCGCGCCCCCCGGGCCGGCTCCCACCGCAGAAACTTTCCGCCGGGAGAGGCGCGGGGCGGCCCCGGCCCTGCCCTCCGCCTGCTCCCCGCCGCCCTGGGGGGCTCGGCCGGGCCCCGCGCAAGCTCGCCAAGGTGCATATTTCAGTTTTATTGTTCGAAGGCGCCTTCGCTCCTAACGTGCTCGGTTACAGTCGCTGTAATTTATGTCCGGTTTAACCGAAACAAATCTCCGCTAACTCTTGTTTCCTGCCTTGCAGAGGAGTGATAAATTTGTATTTTCGGGTATTTTCAGTAGAGCGGCGGATGCCCAGGTACGGCGGCTCGCCTGCCGCGGCGGGGGCTGGCCGCCGCCGGGTTCTCCGGGGCGTAAAGTCTCGGGGAGAGGCGCGGCGGAGGAGGTAGTTACGCGGGGGCGCAGCGCCGCGGGGGCCCGGCCCGGCCCAGTCCTTGCGCGGGGCGCCGCGCAGCCTGCGCCCACGGCGGACCGGCGGCCCTGCAGAGGCCGAGCCGGGGCCCGGGGCCGGAGCGGAGCCGAGCCCCCGGCGAGGGCCGGGTGCCGCCGCCGGTGTTTCGGGGCGCGCCGCCCCCCTCCGCCACCAGCAAAGGCCCCCGAAGTTTGCGGGGGGCCGCCCCGCGCAGCGGCTTCGGAGCCCCGGGCTGCTCCGGCCCCGCTCGCCGGCCGTCGGCCGCCTTGGGCTGCCTCGCACGCTTCGGTTCGACGCCCTGAGCGTCCCGGGCGCGGTGACAGCCGGGCGGCCGCCGAACGGGGACCGCGCCGCGCTGCAGACACCCGCGTCCGCCGCCCGCCCTGCGGAGCGCGGCCGGCGGCGGGGATGCGGCGGGAGCGGCGGCCGGCGGGGAGGCGGGCCGACCCGCTCCGCGCTCCGCGCTCCGCGCAGGCCACGGCGGGGCAGGGCCCGGCTCCGCGGGGGCGGTGCAGGGCGCGGGGGGGACCGTCCCTACGCCTGCCCGGGGCCGGGCCGCCCCGGGGCCCCTCGGCGGGCCGCGCGCGCACCTCCCGCGCCTTTGCGCGGCCCTGCGCGCCCCGCGGGCAGGCTGCGCGGCGGGGGGGCGCGGCCGCCTGGGAGCAACGAAACCGCCCGTCGGTGCAGAGGCCTTTCCCCCAAACTGGCGCCGGGCCCTGCGCTCCTCCCGGCGCGCTTCCGCGGGCCGGCGCCCCAATATTGTTAAATCAAGAATTAGTTCTTCCAGAAAAAAAAAAAGGAAAAAAAAAAAAAAAAGGAAAAAAGGCTTCAACTTTCCCCGTGCCCGGATGCCGCCAGCCCCGGCAGCCGCGCGTCCGGCCGCAGCCTCGCCCCGGGAGGGAGAACGGCCCGCGGCTGCTGCGCGGCTGCCGGCTGCCCGACGGCGCGGCCCGGGCGCTGGCCGGCCCGGGGGGATGCTGCGGGGCCGCCGCCCACCGCCGGTTCCCCGCTCCCCGGGGCCGGGGGGGCCGCGGCTCCCCGCCAGCACGGAGCCGCGCAGGCGGCGGGCGGAGGGGAAGCCGCCCCCGCGGAGGGGCGCGGGACGGGCGCGGGCGCGCAGCCGGGGCCGCGGGGAGTTGGCGGCCGGACGGGTCCTGCCGTGCGGCGAGAACAATATAAACTGCCTCCAACTGAACAAACAAGGATCGATCAGATAATTTCAGATATTATAATTGGCTTTAATTAAACACACTTCGTTCTAATTAACTCTGAAATTTTAGCATGCTTTGGGACGTTGGTGTCTGATTTGATATTGTCAGTCCAGATGTCCTAATAAAATTCAATCCTCCACTCAAGACTTCAATATTCGCTAAGAACAAAATGCAAATTAAATGTAAAACCTAAAGTATCGCCAAAGGTATAATCAAGAAAGGTGTCTCAAAACTTCTCACTTTTTATTACGCAGTAGTTAGAAAATGCAGATTACATCCTAACAAGACCTCTCCTGAATAATATAAACCTTAACTCTTTCGTGCTCGGGGCTCGCTCTCCCCGACGCTCTGCCCTGGAGGCATCCGCTAACACCCCACGCCGGGGCCGGGGCCGGGGCTGGCGGGGCCGGGGCCGGGGCTGGGGCCGCACCGCCCGGGCGGGGAGAGCCGCGGCAGCCCCGCGCAACGGGGAGCTGGCCTCCGCCGCACCCGCGGAGCGAAACTTCCCGCTTTCACAAGTCACTCGGCTCCCCGAGGCGGAGAGCCATCGCTGCCCCGGCGCGGCACCGGGCTGCCCACCGCCGGCTCCGCCGCGGCCGAGGCTGCGGGCAAACGCCGGGCACCGGTACCGGGCGCCGTGCGCTCTGCCAGCCGGGCAGGGCCCGGGTGCCCCGGGGGGGGACGGCGCCCCGTCCCCTTGCCCCCCAGCCTGCCGCTGCCTCCCCGCTCCCCTGCAAGCCGGGGCGGTCATTTAAATCATCCGAGCCGGTCGGCGATGCGCGGGGCTGCAGCGGAGCCCCGCTCCCTGCAGCCGCCCGGACAGCCGGCCCCGGCGAGCGCCCCGGCGTGCCTCCCCGGGGTGCTTTACCGGGGTGCTTCCCCGGGGGACCCCCGAGCCGCGGCTCCTCGTCAAGCCGCAACGCCGCTCCGCTTCCCCAGCGGGGTCAGCAGCGGTAAAAAGGAGAGGTTATTCCCACATCAACCATTCCTGCGTTTTCCGTACTACTGGAGGCGCTCCAGGCTGACGCTAATTTAACTTTTTCGAGAGGCCACGGCGGGGCGATTTGCGTTTTCTTTCGGGTACCGAAGGCAGCGGGACCCGCCGGCGGCGGGGCTGCCCGGAGCGCGGCCGGGGGCCCCGCAGAGAGAAGCCCGGAGAGCGGAGAGCGGGACGGCCGCGCCCGCCCTCCCAGCCCGACCACGAGCGATCCGGGCCGCGGAACCCACGCCGCAAAGCCCGACCTCCCGGGCCGGGGCCCCCGCGGGGTGCGGGGTGGCTGCGGGCCCGGCCGCCGCCTCCGCACCGCTCCGCGCTTCCCCGACACCCTCCCCCGCAAACTGCGCTCCCGCTTTCCGCGGACCGCGGGGAGGCGCGGAAGCCCGGCGGGCGGCTCGGGCTCGAACCTCCGGTGGATTTCCGAGCGCCCGGCAAAGAATCGCGCCGCGGGTCGGGCAGACAACAAGTGCCGAGCCCGGCGCTCCCCTCGCCGCAGAGGAGGCGTCCGCGGCTCTAGCGTGGGGACGGTGTGCCATCTACAGGACACTGCGCGGGCGGCCGCGCACCGCGCCCGCCGGCCCCCGCCGCCGGCAGAGCCGCCGCGCCCGCTCCCCCCGGCCGTGGCGGCTGCGAAGCGTTGGCCGTTTGTCACCGCAACTTCGAAAACGTGGCATTAAAACTTTAGGGGTGATAAAGGCGACGGCGCTGCCCGCAGGTCTTAGGCGTTAGATTAAGCGATAGGAAATGTAAAGATAATGCAATTTGATTTGTTAGTCCAACTCCGCGATTTGAGAGTTGATGTCCCCAAAGACCAGGCTAGCTTTTCCCCTTTATTTATTTTTATTAAAACATCAATCTGCTCTGGAGCTGGGTGAACTCAGTTTCACCTAGAGAACATAAAATTCCCCATACCAGGGAAATAAGCACCTTTCATAAATCAACAGTATTCCTGACAGATCGATCAATTTTTGGTTGTTAATCCGAAAGGAGGAGTTTTAATTGCTTCCTGCCTTTTAGCCCGGGCACCTCGGCGCGCCGGCCCCGGCAGCGCCCGGCTCTCCGCTTGTCTGCTCGGGCGGGGAAAAAGCCCCGGAGACTCGGCCGCGCCGCCCAGACCCCGCGCAGCGCCGCGCAGCACTCCGCCCGAGCCCGCCGGCGCGCAGCACCCCCGCCGCGCTACCTGCGCGCAGTCCGGCGCCGCGCTCGCCGCCGCCAGGCAGCTGCGAGGCGGGACGCGTGTGGGCGCGCAGGGGCGCGCAGAGGCGCGCACGGAGGCGCGGTGCGGCGGCCCCCGCGCACGGCCCGTCCCAGGTAAGCGGCCGCGCCGCCACCCGCGCCGCCCCCGCTCGCCGCCGCCCGCCCGCGCCCCTTCCCCCCCGCGCAGCGGCGCGCAGCCAGGGACGCGGCGGGAGCGGGACCCGCGGACGCGGGCGCTTACCTGCGGCGGCCGACCGGGCCGGGGAGAGGATTTCCGAGGGAAAGCCCCACCCGCGCGGAGGGCCGCGTTCACCGAGGCGGGGAGCGGCGGCGGGCGGGCGTCTGCTCCGCGCTTTAATACAGCGCTTCCCGCCGCGGCCTCGCCGAGGCTCTCTGGGCACGGCGGTGCGCGGAGCGCAGCAGTGCGCAAGCGCCCCCCCGCGCTGCGCGGGCGGGAGGCGGGCGGGAGGCGCGGGGCGCCCGCGGGGGCGGAATCGGCGGCGCGGCCCCGGGGGGGCGGGCGCGCCCGCACCGCACCGCACCGCACCCCACCGCACCGCGCCGCGCCGCGCCTCACCGCTCCGCTCCGCGCCGCGCCCCGGCCCGGCCCGGCCCGCCGCACCGCGGACCCCCCGCCCCCGCCCGCGGCCGCCCTGCGCCTCGGCCCGCCGGCCCCGCGGAGCCCGAGCCAGCGGGGAAGCGTCCCGCGGGCCCTTCGCCCCGGCCGGGGCGGCTGCGCGGCCGGCGGGGCCCGGCGCGGGGAGGCGGGAGGGAGGTGGCCGATGCTCGGAGGGAGACGCTTTGGGAACGGGACGGCCCGTCCTGCCGGGCTGCAGCCTCCGGTGGCGTTTCGCCTGTGAACTTACCGCTCCTAACTTTCGGCCACACGCAGGGGAGCAATTGCTGGAGAGAGACGCTGGTCACAGCTTTTAAAACTATTTAAACGGATTTAATTTACCCACTCCAGCTCGCACCGATGCTTACAACTTGCACCCGTCCGTCACATCGGATGCGATGTTGGCAGGTGCGATAGGTGTCGAGAACTTCTGAGCTACATGGGGTTTGAAACGCGCGTGGTTGCGCTGGCGATGCAGCCGACAAAGAATGCGACTGGCCAGAACCGTTTTATTTTGTTTATTTCTGCTCTTCTCCTCCCTCTCCCAGTTTCGTACAGGAACTCTTGCAGTATTGGTTAATCTTCGAGGAGGGGATAACTGCTGTGGTACTTAGCAAGCTCTCTGCTCCCGCGGATACGTTCTAGCGATCCGGCACCTTCGTAAGTGATGTGCGGTTGCGAGATGTGAAGGTATTTAGAACAAAAGTAGCAGTTTCCGAGTTGGGCAGGTTCCTGCAGTGAAGTGAAGCCACGGTTTAGGAATGGAGCTACATGTATAAAAAATAAGCCTATCAGTGTTGACCTTGGTTCTGAGTTCAAGTAACGTTCACCTTTAGGTTTGTTCTGACAGCCGCTACTCTCTGATTTGGTTGGAATTCGTACGGAGCGATCGCTTTTTGCGGTCGGGAGAGGCGAGGGGCTGCAGGCGGCTGGGCAGGAGCCCGTCCCTGTCGGTTCGGAGGACGTTAGACCCGTGGCTGGGGTGGGCGCAGGGGTGGTGGCCGTGGCCAACGCCACCCCTCGCACCGGTGTCCGTCGCAGAGGTTTCAGCTCCTCCTGGGCAGGGGGACCTCACGGGGTTGTTTCTGCTGCATTCGCCCACGGGCGAGCTCGGCTGCTGCTTACACCGGCGTAAGCGCTGGGGAAACAGCTGTCCAGATGTGCCGGGAGTGTTTAAAGTTGGGTTTAGACCTAGAAAAGAGAAGACAGCTCTGGTCCTGCCTCCTGGTGTCCTGATGCGTCCCCGCTACAGGTACAGTCAGTGGAGGTGCTTCGGCTTAGCGTCTCGTGGAAGGTTTTTCATGCCTGGCCTGGGGCTTGGAGCGTGGACCTGAGATCTGGTGACCCAGCAGGAATCACCCGGCGGT
Source organism: Ciconia boyciana (assembly GCF_034638445.1). Lineage (NCBI taxonomy): Eukaryota > Metazoa > Chordata > Aves > Ciconiiformes > Ciconiidae > Ciconia > Ciconia boyciana. Next base: position 65,823,289 of record NC_132941.1, read on the forward strand.
GGCCGTAGGAAGCCCCACAGGGGGAACCGGAGGATCTGGGCATTCGTTGTTTTACAACAGACTGATTGCATGGGTTGGTAAGGTTCGGTTCATGGGGGTTAATTCAAGGGAATTTTATACATCTGATGCCTGGAAAACTGTGAAAAAGACACAATTTTTAAAAAGCGTTCCTGACTGGAACCGTCACAGAGCTCTCTGCGGGCTTTGTGAGCTCAGCATGGCTGAAATCGGGAGGCAGAGCTGGTCGCTCCAGGCCTGAGCCCTGCTGATTCTGCCCAACCCAACACCTCGCCGTAAACCAAGAAACATTCTGCTGAAAAATAGCGGGGAATTTGCTTTCATTATACAGTAACTACTTTTTGCATGGAGGCTGAGCTAGTCTTATTAAGATAGATAGGTGTTCGCAAAATGTTTATAAAGCAGATTCCTCGACAGCCGTTCCCAAGGCAGGCAGTCCGTCCACGCAGGCGATGCGGGGCTGGCACGTGCTCTCCCTCAAACCTTCACCTCCAAACCCCCGTGCAAAGCACCGCCTTCTGTTACGGCCCACAGAAGAGCTGTGCGGTGCGTAAGGCTTGAAAATTAATTGTGCCACTCTCCTGCTGTTGCGAGGAGCATTACCAATCCACTTTTTAAAATTTAAAAAGATCATATATTTTTCACATGCTCATTGTGCTCTTCGGAAAAGAAAGCTTGATTATGCTCCAGCCTTTTACATCAACAGCGTGCATACAAACTAGTAGGTGACTGAATAGCGTCAGGTATTTAAAACACTGAAATCGTATTCTTTCTAAATGCTTTGGACCACCTGGATGTGGTGCAGCCCTGCCGGAGTCAGAGGGCTGCTCGCAGCCTAGCAGTGGTCCCTTTTATTTTGACACCGTCTGTATTCTTGGCGTCTTTCACTCCTAGATTAAATTACAGTGCTCTGGGACTGCTGTCTAACGGCAGCTACTTAAGTTATTAGAGTAGAACTGTGACAACATCTTGCTGCTCCTTATCTCTTTATTCTTAGCTCACTTTTTAGTGCACCGCACTCTCTATCAGCAGTTTTCATTCCTCCTTCTTTAATCTTACCTCCAGCCTTCAGTGTGTTCGAATGGCTCCTTTCAGCGCTGAGGCAGTGAAACTCCCGACTCCAGCTCTGCGGGGATGCTACAGAAGCCAGTGGTGACGTTTCCCCATGGTATAAGCATGTTACCTTTGCAGTTTCACTCTTCCATCAGCCTGGGGCATCTTGTCTGCTCCCAAATCAGGGTATTCCTCACGGCAGCACACGTTTGCAGCTCTTTGTCAAGTGGACATGCTGCAACCATGTCTCAACACGTATAAAATACACTATTAAACACTTGCAGCTCGCTAAACCCATCTTGTACATGGGAGGCTGAACTCGGGCACCAAGTTCCCCTGTGCTACGTCAGCAATAAGGTTCCCAGTGCAGTGACGGTGACTGCAAGTGCGCGGTCCTGATCCGTCTGCACCTACACCTCAGAGTAAGTCCCGCTTCACTTTTCCTCCGTGCGAGGACTCGGCATGCCACCAGCATAAGGATGCACATGCAAGGCGCACCTTTGAGTGACTTTATGGAAACGCATTTCGGGTACGACCCAACAGCCCTTTGCACAAGAGCCAGTGCATTAGCGAAGCCATTCCTTTAAAGAGGGATTACTTTCAGCTCATGAGGTATTTTTAACGACCTTGTATAAAGACTCTCTGTTTTTAGTAATCACAAAATCATTTTCCTTATGTGCTGAAATCTCTCCCAGTTATTTTTTTCATGCAGAAAGGGAAGTAAGTAAAGTGCGGTGATAGAAAAGGTCATACTCTCCAAACCATAAAAAAAAGTAATGTCATCTCCTCTAGTGCTGGAGGTTAAATACTTTAGTGGGAAGTGTCAGGGATGTAAGAGGACATTGACTGAAGCGGTGGCCCCTTCCTTAAGCAACTGTCTTTGTGCACCGCCTCGAATCCCCCAGCTCAGAGACCTCCTGGAAGCAGGGTCGTGGGGCGGGAGGTCGCCTATCGCGTGGCCGCGAGTTCAAGCGAAAATGTGGCAGGAGCACTCACCGGGGACCGCACCAACCAAAATCACAGCAACTTCACCACCAGCCAGAGAGGCCTGTCAGGCGTGCAGAAAATGCAGCCGCTGCTCGCCGTGCATCAGGAATGCAAACAAAAAACAGCAGCGACAGGGAATGTTTGCCTCCAGGCCTGTTTGCTAGTGCAAAAGTGTTGCAACCTGCTGATGGAGACAGGTGGAATGAGGGAGGAAAACGTGAGCATTATAAAAAAATAAACAACAGCAAGGACAATATTGAATTTAAATATTGCTAGCAGAGAACTCCACCAGCAGACTCTGCTGGAAATTGTCTTAGACACCACGATACAAAAATGCTTCCTTTTTAAAAGGGAAATGATCTAATCAAGATGTATGTGCATGGCAGTATACTCGCAGGGAGAGTAAGTTGGAGTCATCTGCTTCAATTACGTGCACTTACTGTGTTCTTGTCCTAGCAAAGGACGTGAATAATAAATATAAGACTGTTTTTTCCAAACCCGTATCTTAGTTGAGTAACTCAGCTCACATTCCGAGTTGTACATGAAGTATGCGAAGAAGAAGTTACAAAGTAAAAATATTGTGAATATTTCTGAGTGATCATGTATACAAGGTGCTGTCTTGCAGCCGGCGGTAGCTCGATATCCAACGGGACGCTGGGATGTGCCCGTGAGGGAGAATTGTTCGTGATCTCTTGGTATGAGAAGGGAAAGTGGAGAAGGCTTTTGGGACCCCTGAGGCAGCGAGTTTAGATCCTACCTGTGCCCACCAACAGCTAATTTAGTACTGATGGGGCTGGCAAAAAAAGTCGTTTCTTCCCCTTGTTCCTCTTCTCCCTCTGGGCCCTGCATCCCAGCGATGGGGCTTGTCGGGGCGTGGACATCGGGAGGCTCAGACACCCCATCGCTTCTCCTGCTACAACGCGCGGGGTTCAAATCCACGGCAGCTCAGGGGTCGCGTTTTGCAGCCAGAAACCCAAAGCAGAAAGCGCGCCTGGGCGTAGCCTACTATCCGAATGGCTGTTTCCCTTCAGATTATGCATTTTTCTAGCATAAATTATGAAAATGGCTGGTATTCTAGTTTGAGCAGCTTTATGAAAAATGAACTTTGGCCCAACACAAACAGCAAATAAAGCAGGAAACGAGTTAAAAAATGATGCAGGCCTTCATTTCTTTTAAGGTAAAATGACTGGTCCCAGGTGTCAACACCTCGTAGACCTGCCTAGATATGTTCTGAACCCACTAAATAATAGATTCTAGCGTGGTTTTATTTGTCTGCTTTGTTTTGGGTGGAATTATATCTACAACCTGCTTATTTCTGTTGCCTTACCAGTACAAGTTGTGTTTTGCTGACTGAATTTACTTCGCAATCGGATGCTCAGTTTTTACAAGACACAAATGTTTAACCGCTCTTTTATTAATAGAAATTATAGAAGATATAGGTAAGAGCTTATTTATTATTTGTTGCTTTTATTTTAGTGTAATAGTTTTGAAATTTAGACATGAAGTAGGATACATGTTTTTCAAAATAACCCCTTATGCCCTGTTCTAGTCTATCAGCACAGAACTGAAGCTGGCCATCATGGCATCACGGATCCAAGAAAGCAAGATCTTGGGAGATAATTAAATTAATTCATTAGTGCACCTTGAATATTAGCAGCATCAGAAGGTCCTTGCTACCTGCAATTCTCCATTCCAGCGCTCCGTTAAAAAGTAACACTGAAAATATGCTTCCCTAGCTTCTTTTTTTTTCCAAGTGATAAATTTATCTCCTAATTTTGCTCTTGTTTCACAGTCTTTTATAGGACTCTTGGACAGTTTATAGATGCCAGCTGACACCTGTAAAGTTCACCTGAAGCCGTTCAGCAATTTAAAACACCGCGATGCAATTTATCTAGAACTCTTAATGCACAAAAAAGGGAAAAATTGATTAGAGTGGATGACGAACTCTTCTGTTCTGTCTTGATAATGTGGATGTAAACCTGTCAGGTTTTACAACCGCCCTCACACTGCTTCAATTAAACACAGCTTTTGAGGGGAGACCGGGCATTTCTCTCCCAGCCTGGGGCCCCGCTGCTCCCGGCGCCTTGGCTCACCCCCGCCGTGGCAGGGGGTCCGGCGCAGGGACGGGGCGCGAGGCAGCAGCAGCAGCAGCAGCAGCAGCAGCAGCAGCAGCAGCAGCAGCAGCGTCAGCAGCATCAGCAGGATCAGCACCCCTTCCTGAGAAAGGCACCGACAGCTCGCATGTGGCTATGTGGTGTTTTTTAATTTTATGTAACTTGATAAATTCAAATTAGCAAAAGAATAATAGAAACGGAAGGGAAAAAAAATCTTATCTTATTTCTTTGAGAGCCTTGGCCAGCGCCAGGTTGCCTCGTCAGACCGAAGCCCAGTGGTTTGTCCAGCCCTGCTTCAGGTGATCCAGGCAACGGGGCTTGGATGGCTTCCCCTGAGACACGGCTCCGCAGCACACATTGCTGACGTTAATTGTTTTTTTTAGCATCTTAAAACTTTCTTTGACAAGCTCAGATACTCAAAATAAAGGGACAAAAAATATGACTTGCAAGATGTTCTTTATCTGTCCTGTGGTATTTCTCCTTTAAAGCTTGTGTTTTCAAACGAACCTAAATATTCAAGAAGGCCTAGTAATTGTATATTTATTTCAAGGGAAAGCTGAGAGGCTCTTGTGATCAGATGGTTGCAGCATCTGTAAATCTGGGTACAGTGCTGAATCTTGTGCTAACCCTGCTATTCACAATTATGTCAAGTTTGATCATCTGAAAAAAAGCCGCCTTCTTGCTTGGTATTTATCATCTTTCAGACAGTAGCAGACAGTGATCTTTTACTCCCTCATGCAACATTTCAGCAAGCGTTATATATTTCAGAGACATTTCCGTGTATGTATATGCTACGAATTGTATGCAATATTCCAGAATGGTTCCACCAGTAGCGTACAGGGAAACATTATAGTATTAACCACCTCTCACCTCGCCCATTACCGTGTTTCTTTTCCTAACATACTGCAGTATAAGAAGCATCTGATTTTCTGTTTAAGTGCCATATAATCACTTGTTACACATAACAGCACACTTCCTTTTAATGCTTAAATCCTGGGAGCCGCGATTTCCAGAGGCCTTGTGACTGCTTCAGCGATCCTCTATGAATCGTTGAGCCCATCAGACCTGATCCCTGGAATAAAACAGCCCGCAGGGCTTCACTGAAGTCCTCTTTGAATATGGACACAACGTATAATATTGATTAAAAAAAAAAGGTGGGTAAGAGAATGCACAACAACTCTTGGTAAGCTTTTCCCAGTGGTTAATTACCCCTACGGATGCAATTTTCTCCTTATTTTCTATACAAATGTACCGAACCTTCACTCTTAGGCCCTGGACCTTGTGCTGCTGACTGCCCCGGGCAGTGGGATTTGCTGCTCAGTGAATTCGTCGCGGCGTTCGGATCCGAGCACAAACCAGACGAGCTGCCAAAGGCCTGAGCAGCCCAGGCGATGGCTGAGCGCGGCTGAAGCCGCGGTGCAATGCAGCGGTTGTGACCGGCAGTTGCACCAGCTGACAAATGGGGCCAAATCTGGGGGTTTGACCTCCGCGCTGTCCACAGCTCTGCCGTGCGGAGCTTCCCTGCGCATTAACTGTCCTGCTCAATGCTTGCTGCGAACTCCGAGGGTGCCGGGCTGAGCTTGGACAGATGAGGTCCCAACTTGTAAGGAGCAATGATCCAATCTGAAAGTTTAAGAAAAGAAATTTCTATAAGTGCTAATATTTATTAGTTTAAGATGACTCCGCATGCGCCCCTTCAGTGCCCCGAGCACGAGGCTGGGACCCAGAGCTCCTGACCTCCCGTGTCCCCTGTCCCAGGAGCCATCAGCCCAGCCGGACTTCGCTGAGCACGTCCCCGGCACGGGGCAGAGGGGCTGCGGTGCTGATGCTCCGCTCAGCCTCTAACGCCCGCAGCAAAACACAGCTCTCGGGTCACCTCTTTCCCACGGGGCTGGAGTTTGCTGTAGAGGGCACAGGGATGGGTCTATGGTCTACAGCGACACATTGCAGAGATGTCCTGGGAATCTTTTAAACGAGACATCAATTATGTGGTTGCCTGGGATTGTGGGCAACCCGACGTGGTGGCTCCAGTGGTTCCATCCAGTATTGCACTTCCATATTTCTCTCTGGCATTTCCCAGATAAAAGTGAACGTGTCTATAATGGTGGGTGAGATTGGTGTGCTGGGTGTGTTTCGGAGGGGCTGTGCAGGCTCGGCCATGTGTGCACCGTGAGCCCTTGGCACGACGGTGTCACTGCATGCCTGTGATTGCCTGTACCAGCACACGCACTGGGGCCAGCGCGTTTCCAGCAGCACCAGGGTCACTCCAGCAGTACAGCGTGGGTGTTTTGTGCATGCAGAATGGTCCTTTATTGGGGATTTTTAGAAGTGAGCTGGGCAAGCAAGTTCTCCTTTGTCACTGGCCAAGATTTTGATCTGTAGATTCAGCGAACTCCGGTGGCGTGTGGCCAGTCCTGGAGGAGCTCCCCAGCTGCGGCGCTGAGCACGGCATCAAAGCATCACGCATAGGAAGGGGTGATGTGTCCCCAGCTCCGCAGCACTCATGGAGCTCCCCCAAAACTCACGCACAGCTCGGATGTGGAGGGGTAGATTGGGTGAGAAATAACCGGGGGTTTGCTTTCCTTCCGTTCCCGGGGAGGCCGGGCAGAGGCAGCTGGGGCTGCACGTGCTGTGCCAGGTACCGCTGCTCACTTCGTCGGGAGGAGAAGGGTTTGCTCAGGTGGGCGCGATAATCCCAGCGAGGATTTACTGGGTGGCTCCCAATACTGGGGTTGCACCAGCCGAGGGTTGCTCTTGGTGGTGGTTTCTCCCTTGCGCACGAGCGGGTGTGTGAGTGATCCGGTCCTGGTGACAAGAAGAGTCTGCTTGTTCTGGTGGGATGAATGGGGGTCTGTTGCATTTCTCATGGTAAGTAAACTGAGGCAGCATTGGAGCACCAACCTCGGGTGTTTTAAGAGCACAGTAATCTCCGAGCTTTGGGATACTGCATGTCTGCAGGGACTCTGATTTTTCTGATTTGTTTTCAGGGGTGTAACTTGGCAGAATGGCAGAATGCACCAGCCTTGTGGTGACCCCCCCTTGCTGAAGCTGCAGACAGCTCAGCTGTTCCCTTACAAAGGGCAGCCTGAACCTTTGGGTGCTCAGGGGTGGGTGACACCCTTCTTTTGGGAGTGGTGGGTGCCTCACCATGCAGAGCACCTGTGGGTTCATGCAGCAGTTGAGGTGGAGAGCTTGATGTGAGTGCCTGAGAGTAAGTATCAGAGCATGAAAAGTCTCCTGTCCAGCACTAATATTGGACAGCAAGACCATGTGTAGGAAAGCATGTGCATACAATAATGTACCTTGTTTTAATTAATTTGCTCCATGTTACTGCTTTGAGGACGATACAGAGCCGGGAGGGGGTTGCTAGAAAACCAAGGGAGGAGTTCTGGCTGGTGCCCCACGATGCGGAGCAGACCTGCTGTCCACAGCCAGCCCTCCCGACGGGGCCCTGCGGGAAGGGGGGGAAAAACCCGCCTGCGCCATTGCTCTTGCCCATTGCAGGAACGTAAAGATTGCCCAAATGCAGAGGTTAAACGTGGACTGATGCACACAAACCAGGAAAGTGGAGCAGGGAAATCAGAAAGCAAATTGCTGCTACTTTTTTCCTCTTCAGTGCAAAAAAGGGGGAAAAAAACATTTCTTAACAAGGCTTGTTTGTAGGAGCCCATGCCTGGAGCCATGCTATGGGGAGAGCATCTCAAACACTTTGGAGCTGACCAACTAATGACAGTGCTCTTAATGGTTTTGTTCTAGTCTGTGTCCACAAACGCAGATCGGCATCTGCTCGTTACAGCTGGAATGCCTCAGGGATGTAATCTTAGGGCTATAATTTCATGGTGATGAGGCCAAAGTCAAGAAATATCTTTTCTGGGCATTGTAAGAAAACCAAACTACCTATTATGGGTCTTTTCTGGCAGTGCTCAGGAGTGCAGATACCCCAAGCCATTTCGATCGACAGCAGCCTGGGACACCGCTGGTGTCGCAGCCTCCACCGCCGGCCCTGGGCAGGCTCTCACGAGCAAACCCTGCTGCAGATCCTTTGGGTGTGCTGGGAAATAGAGGAAAGGAGCTGCTTTGACTCAGAAGTTAGCAATAGTAAAGTAAAATAAGTCGCCACACTAAGATGAAATGAGTTGATACAAAAATCAACTGGATTGACTGAAAAGTAGCATTATAAACGCCATTAAATTCAAAGTAAGATTTCCATAAAGCTCGTAAAACTGGGCAAATGTAAAAGTACACTGAGCGAAGCTGCCTGTGGAAGGAAGTCCTGTCCTGAAACATTCAAGAGAAATCCCGGAGAGAAGTGTCCCTGTGTGTCCTCAGGCCACGGCTGACGTGGGACGGGTCCCTCCCTGTCTGCTGCCTTACACACAGGCGCATCGCCTGGTGCTGCTCAGCGCTGGGCTTGCTCCACCGAGAGGGAGTAGCTCTGATTATTCCTCATGTGAGCTGATATTTTTAAATTCCTGATATGTTTAAAAATAGTATTTTGCATTGTGAGCATTGTGGAGGGATCCATACTGCACGGCGCATAACTGTGAAGATGGTGCGTGACTGATTTGGGCAAGATGCAGGACTTATCATCTTGGAAAAAATAATGGAAGGAAGGAATAGGATATCTATTTTCTGAGGGGGCTGGAAGCAGGCAGTGGTACATGCTTGTGCTTCTGATAAGTCTTTACTATCTAACAAACATGTTGATGGCAATAGTCCTAAATTGACTTGGCTGATGCCTAAAATGAGCTGGATATTGCTGTAGAGAAATTATCTGCACTTTATTAGATGCTCTACTTTATTTGGTTTTGCAAAACAGCTTTGACTGGAATGGATCTTCCTGATCTGGGTTGTTTGGTGCACTAATTGTAATCCTGTAGCCATAACTCTTTAAAATATCTCTACAGATGTACTAATAGATCCTGTTAGGGTAGTTAAAGTATAAAAACATTTGTCTTTAAAATATCATTCTGTCTCTTCTTACTGAAGTAAAATGAACTTGTGTGATCTTATCAGGCTTTGCAGGCCTGCCATCTACTGGTTATTTTTTTTGTAAGGTGGTTCGTGGGGCCTCATCTCTAAAACTCTTCAGAGAAATGTTTTAAACTTCTTTAACTGAGCTACTGGCTCCAGGGCTAGAAATGCTGCTGGGGCCAGAGGCTACAGCCGGTGTGCGTGCCAGGCGGGGCTTGCTCCCAGCACCAGGGCTTGCACCAGCAAGCGTTTGCCTCATTTCTGTCCTTTTCAAACGCCGTGCAGCTGAGACGGATGGACGGCACACATGAGTGTCACGACTATTCTAGCTGAGCAGGAGAAAAGCCCTGCTCTCCCATGGCTGTCTCCCTCCTTTCCCCCGCCCCAGCGGTGCAGGGAACAGTTGTTCTCCTGGACTATTTTTAAGCCTGTGCGGACAGTGGGCTTAGCGAGGGCTCCCTCAGATCTGCCGAGCACGGCTGCCTCGCGCTCATGACTGGCCCCGTGCAAAATGCAGCAGTGACAGATAATACCCACACATGGTAGGTTGGAGACAAAGCTGTAAAGGTTATGCTTCCCGCTTGCCATCAGGAGCTTCTCAGCGTGTACTGTGGCTGGCATTCCCCTTTTTCTGACTGTTTTTCCAGTGATTGGGAATGTCAGTCTTCCCCACACTGTTTTACAGGTGCAGCCGCACTAGGCCTGCTGAACTCAGTGGATGTTTTGCAAGAGCAAAGATCCCACCAGGCTGTGATGTGATTTATAGAAAAAGAGTTTTAAGGCAGAGGAAACCGCACTGCGCTCTGCGGTGAGTGTCTGCACAACGTGCCCAGGTGCACCATCCCCTCCTCGAGCATTTTCTTGAGCGTACCCTCTGCTTTTTACATGTTTCTGCTTAGTCCCAGGTGAGATATTGCAGTGCTTCAAGGAAGAGCCAGCCCAGCGCGCTGAAGTCCTTGCTGAAGGAGGAAGCAATAATTCTTTATTTAAAAGAGATTATAGCTTACTGCTGTAAATTACCGTATCTCTTTATTTGATCATGTAGCTAACGGCTCTGTGAAGGCTTAATGACAACTGGAGCCTTCTGCTGCACCGCGGCTGCTGAGTAGGAGGCTGGGAGCCGCTCGGGGCAGTAGCAGCGGCAGCCGCCCGCCCCGGGGCTGAGCAGGACCCGTGCATGGCGTGGTGGGCTCGCCTTGCGCACTTGTGAGCGTTGGTGCGGGTGCAGGGTTGTTAGGCAGAAATTAAGGTTTGCAGGTAGGAAGCGGAGCTGGGTCTCGGTGCAGCGGCAGGGGATGGTCCCATCCTGCGGCTGCCCCTCGGCTGCAGAGCCTCTCCTCGGACTCTGCTTCCTTTTCACTCCCTTCTGAAGACGACGCATTACTGTGTACTTTGCTTTCCTTAGTTCTACTTCAGTAATAAATTATCAAGTAATAGCTGCTACAAGTGAAGGCATTTTAATAGCCCTTTCTTCTAGCTGTAAGCATTTGTTAAACTTCTGGGCACTGAATAGATCTCTGTGGTTCCTGTGCCTTTTTTCCTAGACGTTGGCTTGTGGGGGGAATTTCTGGGAAGTCAAAGACAGAGTATGCTTAAAACTGAGCAACACTTCAGTAACCTTCTCCCTGGCCCCTGTAGTCTTGGCAGCACTGGGTTCCTCATGGGAAAGCCTTGCCCAGGAGCCGTCGGCTCCTGCAGTCCTGGAGTTACCCGGCTCTTACTGGAACAACTGTTTGCAACTGAGTGAAACCCTCGTCCTACCGAAATCAATGCTATTGACTTCACAGCAACTGATGTATTAGTCCTGTGAATAACAGCTCTCAACTTTTACAGTGGTATATACAATGGAAAAAACTTTCCGTGGCGACCACAAGCTGAATTCCTGCCTGAGCCCATTCTTGTTTCATTGTGCCAGATATGTACCCAAAACCGAGTCAGCTGTTGAGCTGTGAATGTGCATGGCAGAACAGATCCAAACTGTTTAAGAAGATCAAGCCTGTGTTTGTTAAGGCTTAAAAATAACATCTCGCCAAGCACAAGCTGTAATTTCCTGGGCCTCATGGGCGAGGATGCTCAGCCTCGGGAAAGGCGAGGGTGCCACCAGAGCTTGGCCTCGTGTTTGACATGGAGAACTGCCTGAAAACTGCTCTAAATTGTAAAGGCATCAACCCAAAGGCATCCTGCACCCTGCACGGGGCTGTTGGCATCGACTCGAGCTCTTCCCTGCCCTGGTGCTGGGGCTTTGTAGGGGCCTTACAAGGGGGCTTCTCCCATTGCTCGCTTGGGTATCTCTGCTGGCAGATAGCAGAGCCGGTGTAGTCTTTACTGGCAGAAGTTTTGTGACCTGGGAAAGATATATCTACCCCAACCTGCCTGTTCTGTGCTCTTTCATAAGAAATTGGGGCTGGTAGGACAGGGAAAAACACTGTCGGTTAGTGATCGCAGCTTTGAGTAAGCAAAAAAACCCCCATAATGAAGTAACGATTGTCAGTTCAGAAAGTTTAGTAGCTTTCAACTTCAAATGTTAAGTTTTTTTTTCTTCAGACAATATTTTCTGCACAGTTTGCCGTGAAAACTCTGTGCAGACTGGAGCGGTGGGAGCTAGGGTGCGTGGACGGAGGGCTGCCCCGGGGCACAGCGCGGCATCTCCTGCTGCGGCGGGCCGTTTGTGGACGTGGTCGCTGGCAGTCTGGTGGTTGCACCCATATTTTGTGTCGCTTGCTTCTAGGGAACGCGAGCGCTGTGTCTGGCTCGGCGGTGGGTCTGGCCAGCCCCCGGGAAGGCTGTGGGCGCGGGGCGGGCTGTGCCCGCGGGAGCTGCCACCCCGCTGGAGCGCCTGACCTCCCGCGGCGACTCCTGTAAACATCTGTCAATATTAGTCACATATTCTAGGTTTTTAATTGATCATGCTGCCTCCTTGTACATGATGTTTTTTCCAGGGTTTTACCATAATAATGACTTCTAATGAAGCTGATTATGTCTCCCATAAGGAACATTAATAGATGAATGCGTTGTTCTTAAGGTACATCTCTTTATCGAATGAGCCGTAATGAGCGCGGCGCGGTGCTCCACAGAGCACGGGGTGCGTGGTGCTATATGCACACCACGTACCTCAGACGTTTTATCTTTTAACTTCTAGGCTGGATTCACCCTGCAAGAGATGGGGAAGGAGTCGAGCGTCTGAGGCAGCCGAGCTGAGCAGCATCGGTGGTGGCTGCCAGGTTTAGGGCACAAAACAAACCTTTACACGTGCTGAGACGCGGCTATTGCAGAATTAGTTTGCGCTCAATATTGAAGATCTTTCTTTCAAAAGAAGCATTGATGTGCCTCACTAGTGCAAGGTGCAAATTGAGGCATCAAATGAGGCATATGCAACATGAAACACACAGCAGTTATTTCTACTTATTCTATAGGTCAAAAAAGGCACAGGTATTGCATTCCTCTCCTTGATTTTTCTCTCCCCATGCGTATTACCAAATACTTTTCTTTCAGCTCTAAAAGCATATAATCTTCTGCGCAATGGCCTGTGCATGTTCAGACTCTAAATCCTTATGAAGTTGGGCTAATTTTCCTGCTTCAATGTAGTGAGTGTTAACAAAGTATTCTATCTAAATAGTGCTGTGAAATGCAAATTACCACTTCCGTAGTAGTTTGCTTATTACAAACTCATTAAAATGCGTAACCCAAAAACTCTCTACTCTCATTATGGAGCTCTGTGCTATATCACTCCATACTATAAAGCAGCTGCATGTTGGCTCTTTGATATTGGAAACCCTATTGTCATTAACCTCATTATGACAATACTTCTTTATGATATTTGAAATGCATGCCTTTCAAGAAGGATGCTACAAGGATGATAATATTTTTCTGTTTTGCATAATACAAAGCGAGGGGAAAATGGGCAGCAGGAGATGAGGAGACTTGGATTATTTATTAGCATCCAGAGGAACGACTATGGTTCTGTAAGTTTAGACACCAGTAAATGCTTGTGCCTCTGTCAGTGGTACCTCTTGGCAGATGGAAAAAGTGGCTCACATATAGTTTTTACCCTTAAACTCTTCTGTTGCTGTGGATAAGTACCCTGGTAGTTGTATGAGCCCCGAGGTGTTTGCAGTGATAAGTTGGGCAGTTTCTGAGGCTGCTAGCCCCAAATGGATTTGTTGAATGTGTTCACGCTTCTCATACTCTCCACCCTGAAGAAACATCCCCCAAACTTGTTGAATTGCTCTAACCATGAAAGTTCTTCTGTTTTTACCATTTTTGTACTTTTTTTCTGGCTTTTTTATATTGACTTGGAGGCTGGAGGGAACTGGAGTTGCAAGCGGTGCTCAACGAGCAGGCACACGCTGGATCTACACAATTGCAGTGTTTTCTGTTTTCATTTCGATTTCTTTCCTTGTAATCCTCAATGCTCCATTTGCCACTGAGCTGAATTCTTCATAGAATTACAATGATTTTTTGGTAAATGGTAATAGGTCAGAACCCATGGTTATAATATGAAGTTAGGACTGTCTTCCCCCTCCTTGTGCATAACTTAATGTTCACTACCATTTTTATTAGCCAGTCACTCTGATATTGTGAAATAACAACTGCTTTTAGTTTCGCAGCTTGGTAGGCTGGCATAGGCAGGTCTGCCTGGGAATCCACTGGTATCTGCCACCCCCCTCCATCTGTGGCTCTTCTGACCAGTTGCTCGTGTAGGAATCATCCTTCCCATCGGCTGAGCTTAGCTCCTGTCCAGCTGCTGGTGCGGGACCTTCTCGAGCGTGATTCTGACATGGGGACTCTGTCAGTTGGATCATCCCTGTCTGCACGTGCAGTCGTTCCTTCAGAAAACTGTAGGTACCTGTGTCATGGCTTCATTTCTGGGCTTGGATTTTTGTTTCTGTGTTCCAGGTTGGCGTTAAGGGACATGTACATGTGGTGGTGATGGAGAAATCAGAATCATCGTGGTGGTGAATCAGAATAATTGCAATATTGGTAGACCAACAGAACCAGCTCCTGTTCTCCTGTTCTCAAAACACCCTTTTGAGTATTTGCTTGCTTCCTCGTCATTCTCAGTAAAGTTACCTTCTGATTTGCACCCTGTATTTCAATAAATTTGTCAGTCTGGCCCTTATATTTTGGCAGAACGGAGGTGAGTACAGCCTTCTGGTGTTCCTGTTGGTCCAGTCTTCCTCACTATTGCTTCTTCTCTTGGATGCTGTATTAGCCGCTGTGACACTTGCTTTTCCATGCTGCTACGACGATGTGGCACAGGTAGAAAGTCTCTGGTTGTGTTGTTTCTTGGAGAGCGTCTCTAGGTTTCTTCTCAGCCCTCCCTAGTGTTGGGCTGTATGGAGGTGTGCTGGAGGGGAGATGGAAGGTGGTGGCATGAAGGTTGGGGTGTATGGAGGAGAGCAGAAGGGTCACTACCCTTCTGGGTGGTAGCGTGGGCAGTGTTGCACCCCCTCTGTTCTGCCTTCCTCAATCAGCGTTTATCACAAGTTAAATGTGACAAGTGACACCATGACTGGAGCAGGATTCAGAGTCGGGACCTTCCCTGGGATCGCACCAGGGTGAGTTTCATGCTCTGGGTGAGGGGACGGGCAACCAAACTGCCAACGTGTACTTTCAGCCCGCACGTGTCGCGGGGAGAGCTCGTGCTGAAACTTTGGTAACGTCTTGTTTACACTGCATAAGTAATGCTTAATCTGCATGTCTGATTGGGAATACCTTTTTTCATCTGAGTGCACTCCATTTTGGCTGGCGTATCTCTGGGGTGAATAACAAAGAGGATGCCAGTTGTCTGGAGGAGAAGCGGTTTCCTGAATCACAAAAGAGCACATTTTATCAGAAAATCTAATAATGTGCAACACTTTTGTAAACTAAACCCTGTGTGACCAGCTGGAACTTTGAAAATTTTACAAGAAGCCGTGGGGACAATTAATCATAATAGAGTCAACTTTTATGCAATTTTCTGAAATAGCATGCAATTACATAATTTTTACAAGGGAAAACAGGGTTGGGGGATGGTTTAGGAAAGGAGTTTGTTTTGTGTGCGTAGCAGGAGTATTCCTGTCTCCAACGAGCTGCTGCCCAGGACAGGGAAAAGCAGTGTATTTAGTTCCCGTTAGTAACCTCAGCTCAGGTTAAAGAGAATAAATTTATCCTTCCCCTGTCATCGGCCGGGATGTGTCTTCCAGAAAAGTCTGGAGCAAACGCATGGGACTTTCTCGCAGGAGCTGCTCTGCACAGCAACAATCGATCAACGATTTTTTTAAAATGTTACAAACATTGGCATTAATTCTATTCAAAACGGACTCTCCTAGTGACAACCTCAAATAACCGGCTTCCTTATTTTGCTGGATTAGACAGCACATATTTAACCGCACGTTACAGAAGTGCCTCAGGAGCCTGACGCAGTGATCCTTCTCAGAAGGCAGCCATGTAACGCACTAATTTGGTCACTCGTCCTGCGGCAAGCTCATTCCTGCACGTTTCAAGCTGGTGCTGGTGGGCAGGAGGGACCTGAGGGCAGGCCCGATGAGGGGCTCAGCCCTTGGGCTGTCCTGTCCCCATCCCTGCTGATCTCCAGAAACGCAAGTTTGGGTTAATTCTGCAATACCTGCTGGCGTCCGACACCTCCGGCTCTTATGTGGCTGTGGGTTATTGATACGTATTTCATAAATGAACCACTGTCCTCACAAGATACCCAAAAGCATTCCTCTGCTAACGAAGCTCATACAAAATCCCTTATTTGCATAAGCAATGGTCCTTGTCTCTTAGTCCTGGCTTCTGGAACCGGGGCTCGTGCTCCTGCTCGCGGGGAAGGGAGGGATGGCTTCTGCCTGGGGTAGCGCTGAATGCATTTTTTTTCTTTTCCTACATGAAGGTTAAATTCTAGCATTTCAAGTCTCTGTCTTTCTTCTCTCTTTCCTTTTTAGCAAAATCTGCTTAAATTTTGAAATAGGTTCTTGAACAACTCCAAAGTCCGTCCCCAGTGAATTCCTCCACCATTAAGGCTGCTCTTTACTGATGTTTCCCGTTCATTTTGGTGGAATGAAATGGCAGTCTGTCTCTTACATGATGGGTAAAAGCAGCAGTAAACTGAAACTGAAACAGAAGTACAATTCACAAGGGAAGCACTACTACAGGTTTAATGTATTCCCATCAGAAATCACAAAAGTCTTTCAGGGTCTTATGTGTTTATCGTTAAACTTCTACAGCACTTGGATGACTGAGGGCACCTGTATATTTTACATTTTGTTGTTGCATGTAGGCGTTTTAAGAAGCAGGTGCTGAAACTGCGAGAACCTCTTTGCTTTTACAAGCTCAGAGCTGGAAATGTTGGTGTTGCTGGGGAGTGACTCTGGCATGTTCTTAAATATTTCCAGAGGTTTTGGTATTGATTTCTCGCGGCAGGTTGTAACACTGCGCAGCAAGTGTCTGCGCTTCTTGAGGATGCAAGTAACGCTAAAACAATCTGTGCCACGGTACAAGTAGTTATTTCCTCATGCACACTTCATTACACAAAACAATTATTTATTTCAATCTGTGTATCGCTCAGAATCTTCTTTCCAATGAATAAACTGTTAGCATGTAAGCCATGATTTCAGCTAGCTCTGTGTAGCGTTTGTAAGTGTACCAGCAGTACATCGTCCCTGAGAATGCTTTCTGCCTCCCCTTTGAAATGCAATTAGAAATGGTTATGTTTGCGTATCCGCCGGGAGGCCAAGTTTTCAAATTGCTGAGGAGTTTTCCCTTATTTGACTGTTTTCTTTTCTTCAGCCCTAGGAAATCTTTATAAAATAGCCAAGTGCTTAACTTTGAACTAGAAGGCAGGAAAACAGCAGACTGCGTGAAAGTGATGAGTTGGTAATTTAGGCTCAGTATTAACAGAGGATTAAGAAATGTCAAAGGAAGAGGAAATAGAGGCAGTACGATGGGCACGGACACTTGATCAGCTGAGCCAGGGAGGAGGGAGAGCGTGTTCCTCCAGCAGATATCAGACAGGAGTTGGGGTGCAGGGTTTCAAGTCTAGTGCCCTCATCTTGGTACCTTTGCTACAGTTTATCTGTTGCCTTGCACTAAAAATTTGTCACAGAGTCTGCAATGGAAATACTTCTGTAATTGCCCGTATTATATGGATCATTGACCTTCAACAGTGGAACTGCTGAAGCAACTGTCCATTTATCTGGAAAATTACCACATGGCAAGATCACATTAGGCCATTTTACTCTGCCTCCTCTAGCAAGTGCCCGGGTGTTATTAGCCGCTGGACCACAAATCTTTGCATTTGGTTACTAGCTGCACCTTTAATGATTAAATACAGACGGAAAAGGAGAGAAGACTGCCCACTTTCCATCAGCCAGCGCTCCTGCTGAAACACGTTGCTTAAAACACAGCATTCATCAGGGCATTGGCACATGCTTGTCTACGCCTGTGCTTCAGTCTGGAGCACTCTGAGTATCGTGGCACACCAAACACATCAGTTATTTTTTTGGAGGAAGTTGCTGGTGGTTTCGAGGTGATCAAGATTTAGCATTTGCCCCAGATTCTCTCTACTTGTCATATGAGGTTTGATCACATCCTGGGCTCCACGGCTGAAATTCTTGTGTTGGGAATGAACAATATTCTGCACATTTGTGGTATCAAAATGCGTGCTTCATCACAGCTTTGCTCGAAAGCCCATGAGTGCACAGCCCTGCTTCCCGTGGTGTGGTGGCTGCTCTTGGACCATCCCACGTCTCCTCCAGCAGCTCCCTGGCAGGAAGGAGCACGAGATCCATTGTTTGGGGACAGACCTGCAGAGCCTGCAGTAGGGAACGCTGATAAGACATCAAAGGACATATCCTCACAACACAGATACTAAAATAAATCCTCTCCGTGGGGTGTTTTCTTGCAGATTATCTCCAAGGCAGGAGGGGTGTAAGACTGCGTGTGTGTGGCGGGAGCAGGTCCAACCCTGGGACTCTGCCGTGTCTCACGGGGCACGTGCCGGAAAGTCCCCGTGGACGGTGGGACGCGCGAGCGCTGCTGCGTGCCGAGGATGGAGGACAAGCAGCTCCATCTGCGTGTACTCCAGTGACAGAATGAGCACATTTACAACCCCAGTGTCCTTCTGAACCATAAATGGCTCTGAAATGGAATCAACAGCCTGCCCGAGGTGGGCTGGGAGCTCGTCCTGGCAGCGGTCAGGAGCTGTTGCGGTAACTCCCAGGTTAGATGGAAGGAATCCATCCTCCAGCTTTTCTAGTTTTTTCTCAGACATGAAGCAGACCCATAAGCAAGCAAGAAAGGAAATAACACAAATTTCCATGCAAAATCTAGATTCTTCCTGCTGCTGCCTGAAGAGGGAAGCTTGGAGTAAAAGTTAAACAATTCTGGATGGGTGATTTGCATTATATACTTTTTTATTTCTATAGTAAATATCACCATCATGGCTGTTATCTTCTATTTTGAAGTTATCATGAGATCTCTTATAGGAATCGGAGATGGCCACAGTGTTAGTACTAAATGGATTTTGGACTATTTTAATGAGTTTTGGGGGGAAAGTAAAATCCATCTATTGTTTGTTCAGAGAAATTTATTTATGGAAATTTATTTAAAGAACTTCAGGTAAAGAGGGGGAATGAAACCAAACTTTTCAGTGACAGTTTCATAAAGCCACTGCAAAATCACTAAAATACAGTACACTCTGTAGTAAATAATTCTATTATTTCCTTCCCGAGTGTAGCTGCAGCTCTCAGCTATGACTTTGTAAGTTAATGTTTACCAAGCAAAACAAAGGATAAAATTAGATGCTCGTTAGCTTCAGTTACACTCGCCTTATCTTGTAAATCTGTATGAGGGTTTAAAAAAAAAGATAAATAACTGGCTCGCAGGTGGCCAGTGCCACATGCTGTAGATGCTGTGGTTCCTTCTGCCTTCTCTGCTTCTGTCACTAATACCGAATGCTTAAAGGAAAAAAGCTTCCTAATATCAGCTATCTTAAAAATGCAGTTTTATTGAACCTACCTCAAGCACTGACAATGACTTGAGCTTTAGACCACTGTATATTATAATCCATTTAAAAAGAAGCATTCCCCATTTATCTTGGCTCTCGCACAGTCCTGAAGCAGTTATTGCTGGGACTATCCAGCTAGATTATTCCTTTGCCTTATCCCATAATTTGCAGCACCTTCCCAGAAGCACAGCACCCCGTCATAAATCTCCATAATAAATCCCCCTAATCTCCTGGGCTATCTTGCTCCCATAAATATTTGTATCTTTACCCATATCGCTTGCTGGTGGGGAAGGTACCGGGGGAATATGGAGGTGATGGATCAGATACTTTCCTTGCTTCATTTCTTCCTTCTGCAGACTTTGACTACTTTCAGTTTTTTCCTCCCCAGCTGAAATTTATCTAGAAACTCGAAACTGTAGGTTGAAACACTTTGGCTGAAGATGACAGCATTCCTCCTGGGCAGGTGAAGACACCTCCTGGGTGTCACGCTGTCCCCTGTGACTGGGCCTGCCCTCCCCACCTGCCCCCAATGGCCCCGTCCCTCCTCTGGCACCCAGGCACAGCACCCATGGGCTCCCTTGGGCGGGGGGGCTGTTCTGGGGGAGGAGCGGGGATTTGCCATGGCTGACCCGGGAGCTCCCGGCAGAACAGCAGTGACTCTTCTGAGTGCGCGCGTGTCTATTTTCTTTCTTAATCCCATATTTAAGCTTTGTGCTGAGTTTCCAGCGGAAGTTCAGCTCTGCAAAAAAAAAAATCAATCTGTTTTTTTAAAAGCTGCGTAACTTTTAGATATAGTTTATGGTTATAGTTAATAGTTTTGAATGAGCTCTTTCAGAACTTGTATAGACAGTTTGGTTACTTATTCTTAAATATTGTAATTAGCTGTAATTTAATCGACCCCCTAAGCAAATGCCTCTAAACACATCTCTCTTATTCCTCTTATTTCCCACAATTTTCCTTATCCTGGTGATGTGCCAGGATCGGGTATGGAGCAACCTCCGAGCAGGGCCATTACTTGTGGGCCCCTTTGCAGCACGCAGCTATTTACATCACGCTTTACCGCAACTTTTGATGCCGCTACAAAGCATTATATTCTTAATTGTAATGTTCTCCTTAGTACTCTCCTATGTCTCTTCCAGCACAGACTCCCTCCAATGCGTTCTCCCATTTGTCTGTGTTGGATCCCACATCCGAGGCAGAACACGGAAAGCCCCAGGAGAGGGGCAGCAGCGGGAGGGACGGACCCCAGGGCTGCTCCGAGGCTGCACGAGGGGTTCGTGGCGGCTGGGAGTTGGGACCAGCGCAGTCTGGGCGGGGGTGCTGTGAGTTAGTGGCGGTAGGAGGGTTGTGAGAAAGCATTTGTGTGGGATTCCCTGCAGGATTTGGAGCAAAAGGAATTTTGGAGCAATTTTGGAGCAATTTTTACCTGCCCACAGGATAAAATTGTTGTAGGTGAATGTAGCCGAAAATGCATAAGGAGGGCGCAATGCAGGAAGTTCCCATTTAGCTGAAAATAGGGGCACAGATGGCTCCAAGCCATCGAAGAGCTGGGCCAGGTAACAAGTAGGGGCTGAGTTTTGTTTCAGTGGACCAATAAAGGCGATGACGTATGGGCAAATCTGGTATTTTCAGACTTGCATCGGAACGACCGGCCTCTCTTACAGCTGAGGAAGGCGTCCTCGCCGTGACCTGGCGTGTGTCTGGTGCAGCGGGAGAAGGATCGCCTGGCCAAGGACTGCAGAAAGCAGCAGAGAGACTCAGAGCCGCCCTGCCTCGCTCTGCCTCAGTGTTTTATGGTTGTTAGGCCAAGGCGGGTATGACTGAGGGAGCTGTGAAAACAGAGAGCACTCTTAAATATGCCTGTATTTGAGAATCTATGGAAAACTGGAATTTATATATAACATGCAATCTCTAAATATTTGCATTTTATTCTGTAGCTGTACAGAAAACGGTGAGAGCAGGATCAAGCCGCAGACAGACTTTGTTTTGTTAGCAAGAGGAGTTTTTAACAGGCTTCATTTTCACTACATAAGCCACTCTGTGATCTTTCTTATGCATCTGTTTTCCCTTGATCTTGCTGCGTGAGTGACAGCTACTTTACACTAGCATTATCTGTCAAAATATTACTTAACTGGAATACCTTCTAGAACAAATTTTTGTTATTATTAGAAATAAAAATGCAACGATAATTGAATCCCTTTATATTCCCTGTGTAATGCAAGGAGTAAGACATATTCACACCTAAGGGGAAAACACATCTGGATTTCCTCTTTGCCCCAAGACCGTGTGCTCTCCCTTACACTGCAACGGCTTTGATTCACTATACCTTAGAGGGAGATGAAATTTGCAGTGTATGCATATCATCTAAGGAAAACAATAGCATACATACATTTTTTTTTCGCTATAGGAATCGCATTAAATAAATATATAGCAAGCTGCAGTGTCACAACAAGTAGATGTACAATTACGAAGACAAAATACCCCAAGGAAATCAACACAAGGCTTATTAATATCCAGGCCTGCAGAAGACAACTGTCAGACAATTGGTCAACAAGGTACATGGTATCTGTTAGATACTGACTAACCCATTATGATCTTTATGAAGTGTCCTTTTGGGGGTCTAGATCTTCAAATATGAGTTGGAAGACCCTTTTCTTTTATTAGTTGCTAAGCTCTTTATACTTTTACCATATTGCGGCAGGTTAGAAGTCTGAGCTTTATTGTCTTATGTTATTGAAAATCCAGATTCCCGCAGCCTTCTCCCTCAGGTCAAGATTTGTCTGAGAATACATTCTCATTTCTCCATGTACAAAGGCTGTCTGGAGAGAGGCAGAAAAAGATTATGACTGTAATATACTTAAATCCAATTTATTTGCCTGACTAGAAACTTCCACACTTCACAATTGCTTCCTACAGAAGATTTTGTATTTAATTCGCAGTAAGAAGCAGGAATGATCTTAGTCCTCCAACAGGTATATACTCGACACACACCTGAGCCAGATGAAGCACAGTGGAAGAGACGATGAAAATAGCAAATGGACACACTTATTTTGCATGTTTGCCATTTATTTCTGCTTAAGAATAATGAGTTTGAAAGGGATCTTTAGATATCCTTTGCAGAGCTGGCATTAGGGGTCACTGCGCGGATAAGCGGGCGGTTGTGAGCCTCACCTGTAAACGCTGCTTGATGTAGACATTTTCCACAGTAACTTCATGCTCATGTTCCTCTCGGTTAGTTCTCAGTTTGGGACAACTAGTTAAGCTGCTGTGGTCACTAACAACGCAATCATCGTGTCACTGCTTCTATTTTAAACCTTCATTTGAGAAGGCTTGAAAAAGATGTGAGGATCTTGTGTCAGGTTTCCTGCAGCCTTTGCCTAAGCAGTGGTGGCACCGAATGCTTTCTGCCCTGCTTGCAGCACCGGTGAAGGGAAGCATGGACAGTCAGTAATGCTCCGGGCAACCTAGGTCCTCAGCAACATGTTTGTTTAGGAAAAAAAAAAGGATGAAAAGACTCCTTGCAAAATGCAGTGCTTGCTTTTGCGCTGCAGTTAGGGGACTGCAGCCCACAGCCTCGACTTTCCATAATGCTGCCTGGGGCCTGGGATACTTGTAGAAGATTGCTAAACTGTCAGAAAGAGATCAGAAAAATGTAATGGAAACAGCTGAAGTATTAAACTGTAGCATGGGTTCCTGCTTGCCTTGGTTTTAGCACATGGTCTGCAGCAGTGGTGGCAGCTCATTGCTCGGGCAGGGTGGTGCCGGGGTCCCCGCTGAGGGCAATGCCAAAAAGGAGAATTTCTTCACAGTTACCACAACCACGTTTTGGAGGGGTGTATGATGAGAGGACACAACGTAATTTAGCATGAAGGTCAGATTCACTTCGAGGTCGACATCACCAGATCATGAGCTGGGCTGGAGTGATGAGGGTGATGGCCACCACCTCCGTGTAGCTTGGCGACGGTGGCCAGCAAGGGTCTCGCAGTGCCTGCAGCCCCTCTGCAGCTCCCGGGGCACGGGGTTTCGTGGGGAGCGAGGGCTGGGCAGAGTCAGGGTGCTGGGACGCTCGTGCAAGCGGGCGTGAGTGCGGTGCCCGCATGGGTGCACTTGTGGCCGGGGACGGACAGCAGATCAGAGGGACTTGGGCAAAGCGGGGCTGGCCAGTGCTCACTGATGCACCGTGACGGGACAGGGAAAGAGCCAGGTAACCTGAGAGCCGGTGGCTGTGGAGGGGGACGCTCAGAGAGGTGCACCGATACCAGACGGCCATCGAGGTGCCATGTGCCAAATGCCCCAAAGGTGGAAGGTGGAAAGGAGGAGCTGCCTCTGTCTCATTCTAGGTTTTCCCACTACTTCAGGGCAATGCATCTCTTGTGTCTGTCATAAGACCAAAAACAGCCCAAAAAGATTGTAAATCAACTCTGGGGCAGCTCTTTATTTATGAAAATGCTACAGATTTTTTTTTTTTTTTGAGCATCGAAAAGAAACCTCTGCTCAGTCCTTGGTTTGAAAGATGAACGTAATTCTCCCAGAAAGCACCGTGGTGCTGATAACGCCAGGGCAGCCGGCCCGGGCCAAAGCAAGCTCTTTTGCATAGCAAACACCAAGCCAGAGGAGGTTCTTCTGCAGATCACCTGTGAAATTTTGGTTATTTATTTGGTTGCTCCTGAACTTCTGCAACTTGTAAACTTCAGGCATGCGGATGCATGGCTTGTGCTTTCTACGAGGACCGTGCCTTCAGTCCGTGAGCTGGAACGATTTAATTCTCTTGTCTGGCACAGAGACCCGGAGTGCGGGTTTTCCGGCACCATCTCTGTGCAGGCGCTGTGCGCGGCTGCAGCGCTGGATTTTTTCATTTTCCTCCCAACCTTCAGAACAAATTCTCCTTTTCAAAGTCTTCACCTCGTGGGGCTCTAAAATCATAACAATTAATGCTGGAAAAGACTCCTGAAGCCACCTAAGCCGTCCCTCCTGCTAGGGCAGGATTGCTCAAGCATGCAAAGAAATTAATGGGGAGGGAAGGCGTGGGAACTAGGCAGGGACATACTCTGAAACTAAAGTTGGGTGAAAAAGTTGAAGCTACTTGAAACAGCTCTTTTAGGGGAGGAGGCAGAACTGCTCTGTTACCTTAGTGTGTGATGGTTACTCGGGAAGCAGTTGTAATCACAAGTTTGTCCCAACTTTAACTCCTATTTCATCTCTTGCTTTTTTTCCTTATTTTTACTTTTTCACGAAGACTGATTTTGTAGCAACAAGGGGTAATCTAAAAGACTTACCATATGCAGTGTTTATCACCTATTTCAGAGACATTAAGCAGCTATAAATGCATATGAAATATCTTAGGCGCATTCCTTGCCTGTTAAGCAATGTGCTCTTCCTACGTTTCTAATCGCTAGCAGGAAAAATAGGAGGAATTTGTTTACTAGCTTCCTGCATAATATTCAGACATCTGGAGCTGCTAGGTCTGGATGGCATTCCTGGGGGAGAGAAGATACATCAAGGACAATTAGACAACTTGGGAACCGCAGCCTAAAGGGAATATGCCCAAACACGGCAAACAGCCCTGTGGCGGTGGCTCCGGCACTGACCGAGCCCCGGCGCTCGCCCCTGCACCCAACCGCCCTCGCTTGGCTTTTCTGCCCTTCCTTCTCCCTCCGATGCAGTTTTTTCCCTGCTCCCGTTTATCATCTCCTTAAAGAAACCCGTTCGCCATGGCTGCGGCTGGCGGGGAGCGGCGGGTGCTGCCCCGGTTTGCGTGGCTTGGCTGAGGAGGGCGGCTGATGGAGCAGCAAATCTGAGCGGGGGAGAGAGGCTCTGGGGGGCATTTCTGACCTGCCCGTGTTCACCGTCCTCAGGAGCATCGGCCCCATCTCTGTCCCTTATTCGTGTGCAAATTTTTCCAAAGCAGGGGCAGTATCCTCAGGAAAAATAATTTTTGTGAAATATAATTTATGCCTGTATCACTTAAGGATGCTTCAGACTGTTTAGGGAGTGTGAATATATAGCCTTTTATGCATCCTGGCTGTGTGAGCCCTCGCCACTTCTTCCTCCTGTAACGGACTTGCAGGTACAAACTGGCATTTTTGTGGCTTTCTCTGGGCTTGTGCCACTCCTCGAAAACCTAGGGACCGCCACGTGAAAAATGGGGAAAAGCAGTCCCGCGGGGATGCCTTCTCATCTGTGACACAGATGGGTTATTGATGATATTCTCTTTTCTTATTTAACTGCTTGAGATCATCTGAGAGAGATGGCGTGGATTGATTTACATCAGTGAGTCACGTAACTGCTTTTAATCATGATTTAAATCAAAAAGTGAGAAACCTTGGTTTAAGTACTTGATTTTTTAATTTGCTTTGCATTTGTACTTTTTCAGTTTCCTAAATAAAGGTCTGTCGCCTTTGGCGATGCACTCGAACGAAGATTCTCCTTATAACAAATCGAGTGAGATTTTTTTTTTTGCCAAAGACTACACAGTATCTGCTTACGTTTTTTGCGAACGTACTTTTATTCAAATTTTATTTTTACGTGAAAAGTGTTTCTCTGCTTTATTTTTATTCCTTTTTTTATTGCATGTGTTTTACACTTTATTGCATCAAGCTACAGCAGGAGAGGTGACAGGATCACAGCGAAGGGACGGAGCAGCATTTTTTCTTGTAGATAGTGCTTTTTGTTAGACATATACCTGGGAAAAGATGCTAAAATATATTCGGCAGTAGGACACAAGGCTGAACTCACCACAGTTAGTTCTGGGGAAGCCTTTTGGGAGTGCTCACACGCACCCAGCGATGGGTATTTGCGCAGGGGCTGGGGGCTCCGTGCCGCTCTGCAGCTGCAGGCCCCCGCCGTGACCGAGCCCCTCGCACTTTGCTTTGCACTATTAGTAGACAGCATCTTCTCGCACCGATATACTTTTCTGAGCAAAGGAAAGAAGCGTTATTTTAAAACTCCGATTATTTTCTCAATTTCAGAGGAACTAGCGAAGCTAAAGAAAACCTTTTCGCACTTCCAGGCAGTCCAAAATCACAAGTAATTAGTGTTGAAGTTTTCCAGCACAGTGGAGACAAGCATGGAGATTTGAACACGTGTAACTACCAGGATTTGCTCTGCTGACAGCCTGGGAAGGAGCCGAGCGGCAGAGGCAGCAGCTGTTGTGACAACCAGTGACGCTGACGTGGCCGCCAGAGCTGGGCACGGACCCCCGGGTCTGCCCAGCGTTCCCCTTTCGTTTGGAGCACCTGAGTTTCCTTGGTACGTCGTAGTACTTTTATTTCTCGGTTTGATAGGTTGGTACGGGTTAATAGGTTTGTACAGGTTAATAGGTTTGTACAGGTTAATAGGTTGAAGAGGCTACAGTGACTTTAAGCCGTAGCCCAGGTATTTGTACTTTCAAGTGATCCTGACCAGCCTGTGATGTATCTAATGTACATTTTCTTATCAGCTCTGGAGAAGGAATGCAACCTGAATATAAATGCATTACGTAAATTGTGAGAGGACGGTACTCGGTACTGGCTGTGAGTTGGTGCGAGCGGCTGGGAACCCTTTCATTACCAGGCGGGAGAGCAGCGATGCTCACCTCCACCTTTGCCACCAGACCCACCAGGAGCGGAACGTTGCAGATTTTATTCCCTCGCATGTTCTGCTGAATATTTATATGCAGCTCGTTGGAAAAAATGTTGAAACTCTACGGACTTAATTCCTGGCAAGGATAGACGCGCGTTGCCGTTCCCGACTCGTAATCAGCCGGCTGCCGCTGCCTGGCTGAAGAAGCCAGCATCAAATTGAGGAAACGCACGTGGAAAGAAAATCCAGGAAAGACAGAGGTTATGCTGCTGGGGAAGCAGGAGAGCTTCCCCACAAAATGCTCTCTCCATTCATAAATTATCAACCCGGACCACTTTCTGCTTGTTTTCCTACTTCAGGTGCTTGTCTCCCACATAATTGCGTATCCAGGAGGGGTGCAGTGCCACTGGCCTGGGATTTATTCATTCCTGCTAATGATGCACCGACTTCAAATTTATGTGCATTTGCTGCCTTCTCACTGGCTTACTGGTTTATTGTGTTCGGAAACATCGGCTCTTAAAAAAGAAAGGGTAACTAGGACGGCTGCGGCGGTGTGATCTCCCCGGCATAGCGGACTGGGAGCATGTCGCTCCTCTGGGCTGCTTTTCCTGGTGGCACATGCCCTTATGTTCAAAGCTCTGAATTTAGGGGGTCTGGAGGAGCGGAGACGCTGCCTCGGCCCTGGTGTCTGCTCCCCTGCCCAGGAGGAGTGGAGCCTCTTGTCTGGTGCCCACCCTTGCCGGGAACCCCCTTAAACCATCCCGCTCCTCCCTGCAGGGTTTAGGCCCCCAAAAGAAGGCAAAATGGGAAACCGTGAGCGACAGGGAGGGGAAGCACAGGGGGACCCCTTTGTAGCACCCAGAGATTGTTCATTTATCCACCCAAGTGCTTTACTGCTACAGTTTTCCATCGAGGCACCTGCACTCCTGAGAAGGTTCTTCTGCCGGAGCTGGTGCCGGGATGGGTTTGGGTGGGCATCACGGTTTTTGGGGCAACGATAAAAAGGCTGCGTCAGCTGCCCTGGCACCCAGCTTTGGCTCTGCCCCGCCAGGGTGGGGGGTCCTGGGCAGGCGGGGGGGCCCTTGGGTGGAGCCCCGGGGCTGTGCTGGGGCTGCGGGCAAGGGGACGTGGACCTTCGAATGTTCGCACTGGCGAGTGGGTGGCTGAGTTATTGGTATGGCCAAACGGTTATAGCTAACTCACAGGGGTTAGAGCTCATTCGGATCAAACTGGCGCTGCCGTGCCTTCTCCCGCCGGTCCCCTGCTCCGCTCCCATGGCAGAGGTGTGGTTCCCGGCCAACAGCGGGCTGGTGCTGCCTGCTGAGGACCCGGCCGCGCCGCATTTCACCGGGTGCCGAAGGAGGCCGGCGTCAGGAGCGCTCGCTAGTTTTACGAAGGGCTGATCAATATTTGAGCCTATCTTTTGTTGCAGCTGACAGCGCCCGGCAAAGGTTACACTTTGCACTTCCCCTCTAGATAAAACAGAACGTAATGTCTTCTTTGAACTCTTTTCAGAATTGCAAATCGCCCGCTCCTAGAAGTGAGACAGAGTGAGATACTTGCAGGCAGCTTTGCCAGCATCAGGCAGGGCTGGTTTCCAGCCGCAACAAGACTCGTACAAACCAAGGTTCCTCCCCAGCAGTCCGGAGACGCGGCCCTGTAGCTTCCCCTCGCTGGAGCCAAGAGAGGACAGAGCTCAGCGGGAACCCGCCGGCTTCCTCAAGGACCCTCAGCTATGGGCAGTGTTTGAACTGCAGCGAGGCGGTGCTCAGGAGCAGAATTAAAGCAGAGTAGAGAAAATAGAGCTGTACGTGCACAGGAGAGCCCAGGTAGCAGGGAGCACAGCGAGCGATGCTCCACGAGCGGTGCTTGAGCTCCTTCCTGTGGTGGCAATGATGAGTTACTCGTTGCGTACCACCAGCCCCGCGTCGGGAGATCAGCCTGAGCGCGCATCTGCCTGGGGATCTACCCTCCATCTTCTCCAGCCAGCCCATCCGAGGGGAGCAGCAGCCCCACGATGCCAGTGGCTCTGCAGGAGGTGGGGCGAGGGCCAGGGCCCTGCCGGTAGCCATCTGCTCTGTGCGGCCACGGAGGCTAACAGGAGTCGAGT
The DNA here is from genome assembly GCF_034638445.1 of Ciconia boyciana. Lineage (NCBI taxonomy): Eukaryota > Metazoa > Chordata > Aves > Ciconiiformes > Ciconiidae > Ciconia > Ciconia boyciana. The sequence goes on from NC_132941.1 coordinate 65,852,093, forward strand.
TGCGTGGTAGTGCCAACCAGTTGCACAGTGGCCAAGCGCTTGGCCGGCCGTATGGTCACTGACGGTATAGTCCATATATAATGCTATTTTATTACTGCAGTCGCAGTTTTCCCAAGTAGGAATGGTCAAACCGTTTGTATCGGGTACGTAAACACGGAGCAAGGGTTAGTCAAAGCGGCATGCGTACCGCATACGTACGCGCTCGGTATGGGCAAGGGCGAGGAGTCCTGGCCGCGGGCAGCTCCGGGAGAGCCTGCCCAGCCCGGCCAGCCCCGGCCCCTGGAGCGGGAGGCGAAGGGCAGAGCTGCCCGTCCTGCCTGCTCTTCTCGCCACATGGAAAGCCGCAGTAATTTGCAAGTTGTGCATGCAGATCTTCAAAAGAACAGAATTTGGCCCTTAACGTTCTTTTGATGTATTTTTTGTATGCAAATAAGGTTTAATTTCTGAACTTTGAACAGTTTGCAGATTAGTTTATTAGAGTGTTGTATTATTAAGTTGTATACTCCTGGGGTCAGAGCGAGGCATTTGGAAACCTCAGTGAACATTATTTATATTGTTAAACAAAGTCAAGAACTTCAGACATCTGGTATTCACCACAAAAGCAGACAATCAAAACAAAGACATATTTGTAATCATACTCAGTAGTCTTTTTATGTGAAGTAATTACTAAAATAATCTAAAGACATGGATCAGATTATTAATGAAAATTATAGCCTGCAAACTACTGTAATATACATCTCTACCTTTCATAAAACAGACGGGAAACTGTATAATGTAATGAATAGCCCTGGGGTTGTGCAATGCCAGAATTCATACTTTGAAATCTGTTGTCTCAGCTGATGAGCTCTAAGGGGAGTATTAGCAGACCTACTGCTGATTGGGCTGTAGATGGTAATTTTGAACTCTACTCTTTCTATCTGATGTACTGATTTTGCTCTTTTTACACTAAAGAAACTAAGTATGAGTTATTAATGAATTCCTTTTAATATAAGCATTTATATGCATATAGCTGGGTAAAATTCAAAATAAGGTAGAAAACATCCAGGGATAATTTGCCTGTATTAACACGGGGACGGGAAGCCGAGCAGGGCTACGAGGGGGAGCCTGCACAGGCTTCCCCGGCGGTCACGGGTCCGGGCTGTCACCGTGACGTTTGGGGTCCGGGCTGTGGGTTACGTTCGCCTGCGGTACGCTGCTCCGCAGAGCACAGTCGTACCTAGACCCAACCGCCGAAATTAATTGAAGCACCTACATCCACTGATCTAGACGTACGCCAGGTACGCATCCGGCCCTGCGAACCCTGCAGGGTCTGCATCTGGGGCTGTGCCTTGCGCTGAGAGCAGAGGGGCGACTGCAAAACCGTGTGGAGGTGGGAGCAAACCCCTCCTGCGCTCCTGGGACAAGAGCACAAGAGCCGAGCAGGGGGAATAAACTGCCGCTACTTCCTTGCGCTAGTGAGTAGCTGGCAGTGCAGAAATAGCTCTGGATTTTCAGCTACTGGTTAAGTTTCTCTTCTTCTAAAAGTGATGGCGAGGCTCAGTCCTGTCATCCACTTCCTCTTACAACCACCACCGACTTCAAAGGAAATCCTGCTGGCAAAATAGCTACAGAATTGTGTCAGTAGTTTATTTGCTCCCAAGATTAGATAATTAATGAAGATAGAATATTAAAATCACATTTGCATAAAGCTAAGGGTAATCTTAAAGTGTTCTATTATTTTGTAAATGACCCGACGTTTGTAACGCATTTATAATCATGAATCAGGAGACAAGTCCTTTCAAATACGGAAGTACAATTTATAATCTCAGTTTTGTTCATTATTTATTCATACCGCTGTTGAATCATCTGCTCTTCGAAACCTGCAAAGCCACAGAGCTTGCTTTACCTGCCGATGCTATTCTACGAGAAAGTTAAACTAAACTCTGCGTTTGAATCAGTCCAAATTCCATCAGGAGGTGAACTCCACACAGATCATTTTGCTTGGACCTAGTTATTCTGAAATTCGACAGGACTTCTGCTGTTCGCCTCTCCCTTCATGTTTAGACAGGCGGTACACCTGAATGACTGCCGGCTCAGTGATGGCAAAACCAGACATTCACTATTTTCAGCACAAAACCATGGAAAATATTGATTCCTTTCTACTCCAGTACCGTGTTTGTGGCAGTACCCTGAATGATTGCTATTAATACGAACTCATTGTTTTCCTCGTTTGGAAATAAGCACCTCTCGCACGTCAGAGTTTTATTTAAGGCCAGTAGCCCGTTCCCAGGTGCAGTAGTTTTCCCACCCTACAACGCTGAGGAGGTTTTTGCATCACGCTCCTGCATGCAGGGTCCTCGGTGGGCAGCAAGGGGTCCGAAGGATCCACCCAAGTAAATCAGGTCTGTCACCCCCAGGCTGTTCCGGGAGCATACCCCCGGCGGCTGTGCCCAAAGCACTAACAATAAGAAGCCCAAATTCCTTGTCATAACAGCCGGCACTAAACCCGACTTACCTGACTGCTTTTCAACATATATAGCAACATTTTTGTCAAGAAATGGGAAAGAAAAACTTTTAGCCCCTTTTCTAAAATGACTGTCACAGGCTCTGCTCTGGGCAAGTGATTCGCTGCACATAAAAGAAAGACTGAGCAAGTGGTAGTCTATCAAGAGTGGGATTTTGTGACTCCACTTTTAAAGGAATTCGAATGGCTTCAACATGATCATCAGCAAAATTGTCAAATGATGTTACCCTGGCAATTAAATGTAGACAGAAAATTCTGCCTATCATTTACTATTCTAAATTATCTAATCTTCAATGAAATAGCATCTCTTTACTAAATAACTCAAAATAGCTATTTCCCTTTTCTTACAAACCCTTTTTAAAATTACTCTTCTGAATTCTTTTCCTTCTTGGCTTTTGCTCAGCAGTTAACATTTTAAAAGCCTCACAGACTCTTTCCTTTGCGAGCTACTGAATCACGGACTCAAAACATCTTTCACTTACTGGGCGTTTTTCAGCCAGCGGCGTGGAGTCCAGATAACTTTCTTTTATGTAAAGGCTTCTTATTACATTGATTAAAAATACCTTTGTGTAAGACTTGAACAAAGCAGCTTTCGGCAGGGTGCTGGGGGCAGCCCTGGGTGCAGCTGAGCGCTGAGGAATTCGGGGTGGATTCCTGACTCCTCTCCTTGGGGGTGTGAAGATGAGGGTGGTGGGGGTGAAGGCCGATGCTCGGGACGGGGTCCGCGAGCAGAGGGACCCTTTTGGGGCCAGCTGGGAGGCACCGAAGGATTTTAGCTGCGCTCTGCCTTGCAGAGAGGCTGCTGCTGTCAGCGTCGTAAAACGCCATGTAATACTCCCATTCCACTAAACCTGTGGCTTGTTTTTCCCCAGGGCGTGGACAAGCCCGGCTTAGGACGCTAGTGAGAAAGGGCGAGATGGTGTTGACATCTCTCTATTAATTAAGGCCTAATTCATAACATTGCGTGTTTAACCGAGCAACTCGGTGGCTACGAATGTCGCGCTTGGGAAGTAACTTGCAGAATCAAGGTCTTAACTATCAATGTTTTGGGTGATCATTTTTTAATAGTTTCAGCTGAGAGGGTTCTGCTTTCTCACGCAGACGGCATTTTGTCCTTCGGAGATGTGGAAATCTGAAAGCCAGTCCTGCAGTTTTCATTTTTCTGCTTCGAGTTCTCTCTCTCAAACTTTCCATCTGTTTCTTTAGTTTCTGAGGTTTTTATTTGCTGCCGCCCTGCAGAGCGGCTCTGAGCACTGCTATGTTCATTTGGAAATATGGAAGATTACACAGACCTTTTCTCCCTCCTTCCCTTCATTTGCGCTTGCCCGGGAGGGCAGCTCTGAGCTGCTGTGGGGTGTCACACCTCGCTGCCGTGGCCGTGGATACGCAGGAGGCAGCTTTTTTCCTGTGCACCCGAGGAAGCCTGGGACCGCACCGTGCGTTACCGGTTTGCTTCGCCGCTGCAGCAGCAGAGGTGGAAGCAAGGGGGGATCTGGTGCCAGAATGCAAGAGGAGAGGGATTATACACAGTGCAAAGCTTTAGCCCCCCCCCTGTGGATGCTTATGCTAATGCAATTAAGGGGCAGATGTTAATGGCGTGGTTTCAGTCCGGGGGGACGCTTTCACAAGGAGCTGGACAGACAGCCTTGCAGAGCTCGGACAATTTGAAAGGGGAAGAAAGTGCAACGTGAACTGCGTGCTACTGTTCTAATGTTCTGCGGTAGACGGTTTCATTGTAATTGCTCTTAATATTTAACCGTCGTGCCTCCTTGGAACCATTACTGGCCATCACTAGGTGGCAACACAGCTGGCGGAGAGAGATCCCGCGCTGAACGCGCGTAGGGAAACCTCCGGCTGATTTCGCATTGCTGGCTCCCTAGATTAGGGAAAATCTTCTTGCTTCTGTAGGTCTGTATTCCATCTGCAGCCTCCCTGAAACTTCACAGGCCTCTCACTGTGCAATTACAGGAGGATTTTAGTCTGATTATACATTAAAAACTCCCCTCTATAACGAAATCCAAAGATCAGAGACATTTTCTTTTAAGTATTACATTGAAATTTGAACACTCCTGCTGCTTATTACAAAATGTTTCTACAAGGCACTATGGAACTCTTAGACTTTGTATTTGCATTGTTAGAATTTTTTTCTTTTCTCTGTTTAAACATTAAATCCAAGCATTTCACTTCCACCCATTTGTTTCACTGAAATGTATGTTATGGAAGTTTTAATTACGGCCTGAACAGAATGCACAGTCACAAGTCATTGTTATGGATAGCATTAATGGGACTAAGAGAATCAAAACCAAACCAAAAATAAATGACATTTTTGTCCTTCAGATATGTGAGACTGTGAATGCAAATTCTATAGTCTTATTTTTTCTGATCCCCACTATTCTCTAATCTTATCAAATATAGATTCCCATATTCTGAGTCAGTCTGATAAAGCAGCTTGCTATAAACAAGTTGCATTAGATTTTGCAGAGCACATTTTCCTAGTAAATCCTATTTCACAATCTTTTTCTGGTGACATATTAGCCATTCCTTAGTATATAAAATGTCCTTTGAATATTTTAACTACTGTGTTCTAGAACAACACATAGGATAATGCAGTTGTACTGTACGCTATCTTTCTTTAGACACCATGCTTTATTGGAAAGGCAGGATCGTTTTACAGTCCGCTCCTCGTTTACCCTTTCAAGGCAGAGATAAGTAACGCTCCCCAGTAAACATCTCGATTACCAGTACCTGCCTTGATGCAGTGTATCTATCTGCACAGTTAGCTTTTGATATCACTGTTTGTCTGTGAATGGAGGTGCCTCAAGGTTCATAAATCTGTATGCAGTAGTATGGGTTCTCTAACAGCAATTCATTTTAATTATGTGAGACATAAAAAGACCACCTACAGATGAGACAATACAGCTGTAAGATTCTCAAGGTTACTATGGGGAATACTTCATAACTGAAGTATGTTTTCCCAAAGGAATTATACTACCATTTGATTTAATTTTTAATTTTTACATTTTAATCAAAAATAGATCAAATGGTGGCGTTATCTCCTGGGAAACATACTTCAGATACGAAGCAGTCCATGTTCCTTTTAAATATGTAAAGCTGCCATTTATGTATAACTCATGAATGACACCCTGTGTTGCAAGCAAATATCATGCAGTGATTTCTATATTGTTTCAGTAACAACACTATAATCATACACAAATATCACTACACCTGATTCTACAAAGCAAATGGCATTAAATAGCATGGACTTCAGAAGCTAAAACCATATATATCTAGTGCTAAATAAGAGCCACCGCGTATCGAACAGGTGCACATTAACATTGGCAGGGACCACGGCCCACGGGGCAGCCGGACACCGAGCAAGTTGTTGTTGAGGTTTCTGAAAGCTGTTGTTTGAAAACTCGGGCTCAGAAACACGGTTTGGTACGTTATAGCAAAGAACGAAGCCCAGCCTGGTCACGTCTGGATGTCGCCGTTTAGAGACCTCACGCATACGTTGTCACGCAATGGCAAATGGGTTTTTTAAAGTTGGTAAGGACGTATGATTTGACAGAGGATGAGGTTCAGATCAGTTAATGCCTATTTGATCTTCCTGGGATTTTTTTTTTTCTTTTGGGTGTGTTTAAAAAGAAAACACGATGGCCAATGTTTTTCTTGCTCACTTGAGGAGGAGTTGGGAACAACTCAGGAAGACAGAGCAACGGACGAGTCTAGATGCCCCTTGACGCGGGACATTTCCCACTATACCTGTGGATTTTATTTTTCAGTAACAGTCATTTTAGTAAACCATCTGTCCTAGAATCACAGAATGGTTGGGTTGGAAGGGACCTTAAGGATCATCTAGGTCCAAGGGACACCTTCCTGTAGACCAGGTTGCCCAGAGCCCCGTCCAGCCTGGCCCCCGGCAGCGGCAGGGCTTTGTCTCAGAGCAGCACGGACGCTTGCGCATGCGCCGTATTTGTACGCAGTTATCCCGAACGGCAGTTCCATGTGTGATAAAATGTCACGGTGTAACTCTTTAATTTTATAATTACTGCCAGTAATCAAGGCAAAAATAACATTACTAACGTGTGACTAGTAATCTGCTCATACAGGCTATCACATTATGTTCTCAGGAACCACCATAGGGCGTTCTCAGCAGAGATGCTGAAGTTTTAATATGCGTAGTTTTCCCAACTAATGTAGGCATAAACACCATTCATTTTAAATATATGATTTTCAACATACATGTTGTATAGTATACATTTCTTGTCTGCGTGGCTAGACATATACAGACTGCCTTTAAACCCCACATACTAAACCCAAAATTTTGTTCTTCCATCTTTTTTTGGCAGTCAAGATGACAAGTCAATGTGTAATTATTGTCAAATGAATAGTTAAGCGAATGCTAGTACCATAGTCTAAAGCAACTAAACCTAGTACAAAAATGTTACATAACATAGATAATACATTTATTATTTTCATCAATATTACATTTATCCTACCCTTTCACAGTTGCTCTTGCGCTTCTTGCTACTTCAGACATCAAACCAGGATTAATTCTCCTTTCGTCTCGTGCTCCATCTGCTTACCTTTACACAAAATGTATGTGCAATGCTATCCAGCCCAAATCCTGCTCATCTGTAAAGTTACTTTACCCTCAATACATGCAAGAATAGGTGATAAAAGAAGAAAAAACACAAGCAAATAATTGTGCCTTCACCCTCCCTCCCCTTGGGTTCAACATTGCTGTTCCTGAGGAAGTTGTTCCCTCTCCAGGACCGCTGGCCTGTACTGCGTGGCCGAGGTTGGACTTCTCCAAGGCAGACCTTTAAAACCTGTTTTCTCCAGAAAGGAACAAATGCAAGCAAGCAATTAAGTTAATCTGTACTTTATCAAACAAGGTCCATTTTATTTTGTTAAGATTTTTGCAGAAATGGCAAGTTAAGGTAAGGGCTTTAAAGGGCGGCGTGCACCCTGTTCGTGGTTTAACATCCGCGTTGCGACTGGCAGCTCCTCGGGAAGACTTCAGGCAGACGATTGCCCTGTCCCTGGGCTCCTCATTAAGCCTTGCCACAACAGGCGTCGTAGCACAAGGCAATGCACTCTTTGGGGATGGGAAGAGGTGAACAACCAGGCTTAGGTGTACCCCAGAAGCAAGCGGATCCATAAGCGGTCTATGGCAGCAGCTCCTGTAAGGCCCCTACACCTACACCATACCTAATTGGGAGGTTTTACGTTGGACTAAACTTAGTCTGCACACTGAGCAGAAGCTGTCCACAGGAGCAGCCCTTGGTTCAGACTCTCACGGGGAGAACGTGACGTGCAGCTGGAGCAGAGGTCCCAGGGCAGGCTCATTTTGAAAGAAGCCATTTCACGTGCGCTGAAACTGCGCTACCAACTGCAGCAACGCACAGCAAGGGGCAACGGTCGGGGGATTTGCTTCGAAACCGCACTGCTGTGAAGCAAAATGATAGTCTAAATAAAGCAATAGCCTAAGGAGATCGCAGTTTAGATTCATGAAGGTATCTAGACACCTACATTTCTACTGAAATCCACAGGAACTCAGGTCTGATCCTCAGGTGTTCCGACTAGGTGAGGAAAAACAAAATCTGGAGACACAGATGGAGAGGGATCAGTTGAAAAATATTAATGTTTAACTCTATTAAACCGAGCCTGCAGAGGAATTACTCTGTTCCAAAATATTGATTCTGCATGTCATTCATGCATCTAGCCCGTGAGGGGGAAACACTGTGTGGGCTATACCGCACAAATGAAACGGTATATAATATAAACGACAAACACTTTTTATGTACCTTTATACCTCAGTGTCTGCAGAAGGCAATTCAATTATTAATGGAATAACAAAACCAGTCCATTTCATACTGTAGCCAAAGTGGTGTTTAATGCTTCTGCTTTTGTAAGTAACAATTTACAAAATACAAAGCTAAAAATATTAGATTATATCATTTTAACCTGAATTAAAAACAGACCATATGCCTCTTTTACTATATACATGTAAATAAAGTATCAGTCAAGTTTTGTGTACAAACCACAGTGTTAGGAAGTATAAAGAGTATATAATTTTTATCAATAAGACAAAATTTCATAGTTATACAAGGTGAACAAAAGTCTTACAAAAATAATTTTGTGGTTCTACCGCAGATTTGACACAAATCTGCTTTAAAGAAATATTCACTTGCCCAACCTGTACGGCATTCATCTGTACCTATTACAACAGCTTTATGATTCTGACTGACAAGTCCTGAAACAAATCACACACACAGCACACCTATTTTAAAAAATACCACGATTATAAACCTTCAATAGATTAAACAATTTGTTTTCATACTGGCTGATTTATAAACCCGTTCCTTACCCCATTAGAAAGCATGGAGTAAGGAATCACTTCCTAGCCAAAAGATTCGCTTTGAAGTTTACCCAGAAGTATACACATTCTCATTTGTGAAAAAAATCAGACACGATGATGTTTCTAAACATGTCTCGAGTCAGCTGGAGAGGTCAGTTAACCCTCCAGAAGGAGTCAGACCGTCCTGCAAGGAGCGGGGGAAGTGGGCACAGCGACCCGCAGCAGGAGCTGCTTTGCCCCCGAAGCAATGAATGCTTGGATGTAAACGCCAGCTCCCAAGGTGAGCAACCCCAGTTATTTCACTTTGGGAGACTTTACACAGAACGTAACCCAAATGTACACCTACCCAGAATACTTTCTTTATCAGCAGTAGCAGTCCCAGAAACATAAGTAAAACCCGTTCGAGTTTTTGTTAGGACTTCTGGCCTCCCGCAGCCAGGAAGAACGTAGAACGCTAATAAAACGGTGCAGCGCAGTTAGCCTTCTGCCTCCTGCCTTCAACTGCAACTCCCAAAGGTTTCTTCTTTTTTTTTTTTTGTATAGCATAGGCCAACTCAAGAAAAACAGAAAGGAGAGAGCTGCTATTTTTGACAAACACTAGGAAGAGTATCCGTACGCTGTGCAAATGAAGTATGACTATACACACGCACTTGAATTCTAGTCATACAGGAACTACTTCTTAAATATTGATGATGCCAATGCTTAATAAAAAGAGCAAAGTCAAGTTTAACATTCTCCTGATAGCCAATACATTGTTTATATCAACAAATAATATCAAAGAAAAAAATACTGTTGGAAACTATTGACATTTTCCTAATTTGTGACATTTGATGTTCAAGGCTTAGCTATCAGGCAAGAAAGGATGCCCACAACAAAATCAATAAAACCAAAAAACAACAAAACCAATAAAATACTGGGTTTGTGTTTGTAAAAAGTCTTTCCATTCAATACATGTCCTGTTTCTTGGGCTCTTCCCGTGCGTCTGCCAGCTACTAGTGGCTCGAGCAGACAGGATACTGAACTAGGTGTTCCCATTTGCCCCAGTCGGTGCTGCTGCAGGGCAGTAACTAGGGAAGATTATCCTGGACACTGAAACGTTAGGGATGCAAAAATCAAAACACTTATCAACTCTGAAGGAACAGGAAGATACAGCTGGGTTTCCACAGAAATCTTTGCTAAGGAAGAAAGGCATCACATTTCTGTATCAAACCCTTTTTTTCAATACTCACACTCTCATTACAAACTGTGTTATGATACTGCCAAATGGTTTTCATTCCTTTTCTACTCCAATGTATTTTATTGACAACAGCAGAACTACATGAAAGTGGTAACTGGGATGGGCTGAAAATGAGGGGAGTTAGCCTTCCACTAGCTAATCTATTTCTGCACCCCTTTTTGGAGTTCATTCTCAAAACAGATGAAATTGGTAGGGGAACAGAGGGGTTTTTTATTTAAATATTATTATAGAATGGATCTGACATATGCTATATTGTGTTCCTGGAGAATGCAAAAGGCTATCGTTAAAAACAAAGGAAGAAAAAGAACCCTACTTGTGAGCATTTTACTCAAGTTTAGTTTCCATAGCATAGCATTTAGATGTTCAAAATGTACATCTGAATATGTACATGTGAATAACATAACTACTAATCAGTTAGACTTGATATAAATGGCAGCATCACATTTTTTGCAGTGTAAAGAAAGTACCCCAGGCCCATGTTCACACTGCAGGCTACAGAGTAAAAAATAGGATCAAGTTCTCCTATTTTGTTCCGCTGTATAGACGCAATAATCTCCAAGGACTGTCTTGAGAGTCAGGGCGGATAGTGCAATAAAATACCTGCACAGTGTACAGTAACAATGGGAGACTGATATGAAAAAATTACATTAAAATCGAACACTAGTATGACTTCATCGGCCTCTGTAACGCAGCCACGAACTATGACCACTCCTGTGATTTATGTATGATAAGATTTCACAAAAAACAAGTCATGGTTACTCTAAAAGGTGAAAAATTAAGAAGAACATGGCACAAAACCTACGAGGACCATAAGGAAAACCAGTTGGTTCTCCTTTTTACCACATTCCATACGATTAAAATACAGTTAAGTTTAGGGCAAACAGAAGAAGGATATGCACTGGTATCTGTGAATTCTTAACATGATAAAATTTGAGTTATTTAAATGAAAAGCGCCCTTTTGGTTTGATAATCCACAGACATATCCCCCGTGTTTTAAACATGATGGCATACTTCTTTGCTCTAATATATTCTAGCAGAAAACTGTTCCATCGTGGAGTCCAAGTCTACTTTTGATGTTCTCTTCTTCGGATACTCGAAATTTTGACCACACACTGTTCTACTAATCATTACTAGTCATACATTTTACGTGGTGAAACATAACAGGTTTGGAGTCATTTTGCAGAAACAAAACTTTCAGATACCTTTTAGCCTTTTACCTTCAAGCAGCTATTTCAACTTTTACAGCACAGGAACTGATGCTTAGCTGTCTTTTTTTTGGCTGCTATTATTACCAGGATTTTTTAAAAACAAGGGTTGGAAAATGTTGTAAAATGAATTGCCCACAAAATATGCTCTAGTTATCTTGGTAACAAACATGTAATTTCAGTCTTTAGAAAACTTTTTGTATTATTATTTTGCACTAGTTGATAAACTGTGATATCGGTATACAGGAATTTGCTCATCATACTATTGTTTCGAGTGAGGATACGTTCCTTTCGAGCTTGGATAGATACTACTGCTTGCATCAACCTGTACTGGGAGTGGGAGGATTCATGATGAGTTTCAGATCTTCAAGGTAACAGGGACAATACAATTTCTAAAACCACCATGTTTCTCGGAGATTTGATCTTTTAATGGACTGTACTGTTCTTGTGATTGAAGAAAATTTTGAAGTGTCTGAAAAATTTCACACTTTGAAAATATTTATTTTTGATGTAACTAAAATTTATATTGGCTTGGAGGAAACGTACTCTTTCCTAACCAAACAGTCTGTATGCCAATTTAGTGCCACTCTGCTTTATAGACTTCTTTCCTCATCTACTGCTTAACTGAATTCAGTATTTATATGGTATTCATATATTTAGGAAGAGTATCTCCTTAATAACAGTCAACTTGGTGCCAGCTACAACTCCACACACAATAGGGGAAGCATTCTAAGAGTCTGAAAAATCTTTGTCTAAGGATTTTGCAGCCTGACAAACCCCACTGGGAAACTAACCTTTAAAAGCCTGTCACTAGATTTTTGCAACTTCGGAGCTACCATTTTAATTTAAACTGGCTACTGGCTGCTCTCAGAACAGGAGAGGCCAAATGCTGTCATGCCTGCCCTATCTGTTTTGGGTTGAACTCTGCCCCAAAGCTGAGTGGCAGCAGGGCACAGCTACAGCCCAGCAGTTCTCCAGACAGTGGAGATTGCTTTCTTTGTGAACTCTGCCAGGTCACAGCAATTTCCCTCCAAGGCACAGGGTTAACGCACTGCCATTCAGTTCTGAGCTTTCAGGACCCTTCTGCCTAAACCAGAGAAGCTACTGAAGTGTCACACCCAAATAGCACAACTCGCCATCTTAGAGTCTAAAAATCTGAATGTGTTTAAAAATTATACAGTCCTATATACTGGCAAAATGTAGATGAAATTATTTGTGATGAGCCAATAAAAATCATGTTGGATGACAGGTTTAAGACTTGTTAAACAGATTTGTTCTAATATCACAATAACTGGAAAGACAGAGTCAGGGAGTGTTAGATGGTATCTTCACAACTTTGTGAGAACTCCACAGAGCTGAATTACTATTCATCTTCCCTTTACAGAGGCTTGTTCAAATAATACTGCTTTTTCTATTAGATATTTACCTGCCACATTCAGAAACTCCGCTTGTTATAAACAAACTAGAAGTTTAGCGCATAAGATACCTGAATTGGATGCATATTTTGGATTTTAACCTAAGTTTCAATGGGATTTTTACTGGCCTCCACAGCTGAATAGACACCTAAAAATGAAGACATTTCTGTCCTCCCATTTCTGCCTGCGTAGATAGGGCTGAGCTAAAACTGCAAGCCCTGTAAGCCATGTAAATGCAAGGACCGCTTTCCAACAGTATCAGAGAAAGTGCCCAAGAGAGACAGGAAAATCTCTTGTATCAGCATGACCTTTGGCCCAGTCCCAGGTGAAACTGGGCCAAAGGCCAGATCAACTTAATTACTCTCAAACATGAAATCAACCTTTTTTTTTTTACCATAGACTGAGCTACCTTAAAAGCAGAAGCATTTTTTCAAGTGTAAAAACAATGATATCCATAATTGTGCACTGAAAGAGTAACACATACAGCAAACTGCTATATGCTGAATACCACACACAAATCCGCGCCGTGAGCGAATGTACAGATATCCAGCTGTACAGGGTTCACAGGTGCCTCTTCAGAATTTAGAAAGAAAAGCAGTGCTGCTGATCTGCCGTCTCTCAATCTCTAGAAGCCCAGGATATGATTGAAGTGTCCCTGAAATGACAGAATTTCATGTCACTAAAAATTATCTCATCAAAAATTGAAATCTTTTCCTCAGTATATGTTTTCAAACTTTATTTTAAAGGAAACTGACAGTTCCACTAACTGCATGACGAATGTTCCCTTTTTTTTCCTGAAGGACTAGTGGACAACTAAAAAGTCTGGACGGTGAAGGGAATGTTCAGTGTAATCTGTATAAGCAGCATGACTGAGTTATGATACTTGTTTTGCACATGGAAGTTAAAATATACCCATACAGAATACAGACAATTTTACCATCATACTTGTACCTATAACACCACATACCTTATTCTATGTAACCATTAAATGTTTAAAGATTTTGAGGATAGAACAGAAATTTACTTTCTGGTTGGAAACTTTTATTTTAAACTGAAGTCTGCATTTGTTTTTATCACATTGTATTCGTTTAAAGAATGTATTCACAGTAATACTTTTAGAACAGAAGAAGTGTTATCTCTAGTTATCACGTAACACAGAAAAATCTCAAGAATGATGGTGCTGTTCTCCCTGCCCTGAAATCTTACCTAGCTTCCTTCTAGTTAACACCACTTCCTCCTCTTCTTCTGAGTCCCTGCCTAAATAGTCAATAACACCTTAGTCCAAAGAAAGCTTACAAAAAATGCAACTAAAGTAGTACTCTTTTCTCAAATTGTGGTTTAATACATTTCTTATTCCTTCTGAAACATGTGGTAGTCATTAAATGTAGAAAAAGAGGTCTAAAGTTAAGGGAGCAAACCTAACAGTGATAATGCCTTTAAATACACGTTGGAGTTCACAGCACATATGGTAGTGACACAGAAATAAATGTGTTCAGGAAAGCTGATGTTAGTGAATTTCCTCAGATGGCTGATTAGCTCCATAAACATTAGGATTTCTCCATGCAAAATACAATCCTGATAAGACTACCCACAACAATGAAAAATTGTCTCAGCCCTCTCTCTGTCTTGGACTTGTTCCAGTTTGGATGTTTTAATTTATTTGAATTTCCCTACCATCAGTAGAATAAAGTTTCTGATAGGATTTTAACATTATTATTATTATGAAAAAAATTACAACATTCTTTATCTTGCTATCCATCGGCTCCTCCCTTCTGATCCTTTCAGCTGTTCTGAAGGACTTCCATGATGCATGCTAATCACTGTGACAGTCTCTGATTTCCCTGAAGTGAAATTTTAACTGTGAAGAAAGTTATCTGAGCTCTTACTGGCTTACTAGACATTATACTCTGAATATAAGCTTTTTATTATTTTCAGAATGAAAATAGTTTACTAAAATAATTCCTACCAAATTTATTGAACTATAACTGTATTATTTGTTATGTTACTGGCCACAAATAACTGATTATCCGAAGAGAACACAATTAACAAATCTATATGATCAGTTCATCATCCACAGGTAGAGGGGTTATAGATGAATCATGCTGTGAATGCAAGGACACTCACACAGGCCAGCTTATATCAGGGTGGTTATGTTAGCCCAACACGACATGAATTCAGCTACACCGCAACACAATTCTGGCTGCTCTAGTCCTGTCTTTGTGTGGCATTATGTCCAAACTAGCAAACTCTCCAAACAGGAACTGGGAGCCAAAGAGAGTCCCTCCTCTCTGCGAGAGCAAGCTATCAGTGCAAAAGCAGTCATTCGTCTTTTATTCAGATTGTTCCAGCCCCATGACTCAAATAATGGGGAACCGAATATATACACTAACTTCATGATTCCATTACCAAGCATTGTAAGTTACTCCTTAAACTCTAATTTATATCTGACATTTTGCAACACACCTGGGTAAACTTTTCCCCCCACTACAAGGTACGTCATGGAAATGAGAATCATATTTAAAATCGGTCATATTTAAAATCACCCTGCTTTGAGCAAAGCGTTTTCCATTTCAACTCAACAATATGAGGCTAATTTAGCAAGAAGTCTAGCGAATAGCTATATAAGGGCTCCAGATTTTTATAACACTATCTTGAGTTTCTATACTGAAAGAGCGGAAGGACAGTCAAGTAGAAAAATTGTTTAGTTTTGAGATTCCAGTTCCGAGTAAAGTTAGCAAGTTGTTTTCCTTGTTTCTTACAGCTGTAGCTGAAAAATATTTAAAAGTGAACGGAATAGGTCATCCATTATAACCAAATTTCAATACATAAATGTTTATGGAGAAGGTGAATGTTACCCCCCCAAGTTATCCGGTTTTTATCTCAAGTTCATTGCTAGGCCATCGGAAAAAAAACGTCAGGCTTATCTGACTTAAAATAGAAATAGTGTTATTTGGAATGACAATATTTGTACTCATGTTACATAAAAGCAGTCATAATTCTCCAAAATTAAGTGGTCACTGATATAGAAGAATTTTACAAACTCCAATGTTGTCACTGTAATTCTGGAATACAACAAAACTGACTTCCTAATGTGCCAATTTGGGTTTTAATCCCAAGATGTTCTTTTCTTTTGGGGGTTTTAATCCCTGACATGTTCTCCATGCTCCAAAAGACCGTAACACATCTGGAAAGTACAAACTTGGTAATCCACATTATGGGGTCGCAGTGGTTTCTGTATTCCTAAAGTCAGCCTTGGATTTGGTTTCTATTTTATTTTTAAAGATGAGCAGAAAGAAGTTCACAGGGTAAATATATTTTCAGTCACAGCTCCTGACTTATGACAGCAACCTCAGTCTCATAGCATCCAACAGAAACTTTGCCATTAATTCCGTCAAATCAAAGATTTTGCTATACACATTCAGCCTTTCTGCAGAAATGCACGGCATTCCCTCATGCCCCTCCTCATTTTTGGCTCTCTAAGGAACGCTGTGCGATGGTTCAAAAGGATGCAGCGGATGCAAACAAAAGTCAAGGGTAGCTCCCATACATTTAAGAAACTTCCTAAACTTTGGTTAGACAATTTGCATGAAAAATTGAACTGTAGGAATACCATAACCTCCTTCACTGTTACCAGCCGTTATCTCTTGAGGGACCTGGCCTTCTATAAAGGGGAAGAAAAAGAGTGGTTAAGGTCACTGTCATCTGTTAGTGGGAGATTCTAGTGCTGCTGCTGCAGTATTATGGCATACTACACGGTGCCAAATCATAGCTGTGACTACAGCCTACATAAAAAAAAAATACAGGTTTTAAACAGCTGGCTTTGGACGCCAAGAGGAGCCTATTTGAATCAGCTCAGAAGCCAGCACTATTCAGCTGTCCAAATACTTGCACTGTTTTTCAGAAAAGTCAAGTTGTCTGTGCCGAGCCCTGACTGCTACTGGTTCTTTAGCTAGCTCGTTTAAAACTAGCTCTGGTATCTCTACAGTGTGATATTTTTAGGCTATGTCTATTCTTTGGAAAAGAAGTATCCAATTAGGAGAAAAAAATAGGAGGCAGAATGGGATTCCTGAATATTTTATTATGAGCCAGTAAATCAAGGAAGATATAAAAATGGGGTAGAGGAAGTTGTATGTTACTGCTTGCTTCAGTTACTTCCTAAACTCTGCTTTTTGGAGTGAATTTGAAAAATGTGTTTGCAGTCTCCATATTTTCCAACTGCTGCTGGAAACGTATTAGTTTGTGCTCTGTTGCTGTGCCTCAGAAACGCTAAATCAATCTGCCTTCTTTTATTTACATGCTTTATTCCTGAGAAATGTAATTGCGGTTTTTATTAACTTTATGTTTTATGGATCTAATACTTAAGAACAAGTCTATCTTTTATGTCACAGAAAGAAGGTTAATATACTTACAGATTCTCCGGCAATACATCTTGGGCAAGGCTGGGCAGTACCTCTGCTTCCATGGTTTTCAAAAATCTAATGAACAAAAACATATACAAAGCCATCAAAAAAGAAAAGGGGGGCAATTATTTGCAATTTTATTATAAGATGTATTTTAAATGTGTTCTTCTGAAAAAAATAGATGTTGTTGACAGTGTAAACATACCATTGAATTTTGCTTTGTCTTTGTAGCCCAAGGACCACAGTCAGTGGAGATTTTCTGTTTAGAATCCAGCTCCATGGCACAATCAATGAGGCGAGCATCAGCCTCATTTGGAATGGTTTCTAACAGCTTGCATGCTCGCTTCTGAAAGAACCAAAAGCAATATTTACACGTCTTCGCAAGGCATAGCCCACTGAATGCAAGTTTTCAGGATTTTATTGTTTATGACTGATAAGGATCTTGCATTCATTTGGAAGAACAGTAAGTTAGTAACAGACTACCTGAAACTAGGGCAGAAGACCAAAATTTTGTATTTAACACTGCATCTCATGCTGGATGAGCAGGGAAATCTGCAGTTCTCACTAAATGTCTCTGTGCCTCAGTTTCATAAACTGGGGATAAAATGCCACTGGGAAAAGAGCATACTTCACCCTCCATTAGTGTATAATTTAGGATGGCGTTTATCAAAGGAACGGATCAGGGGAAGTTGTGTGAAATGACTAATTACATCAAGGGAACGGAAGGAAAACCCTGAAGCCAAGTCAGACAGCTATGAAGACATCTTTTGTAATGATTTTTGTATCTTTCTCTGAATACTGTCACCTTTTTACAGCTTTCCATTGCTATATAACCAATTAACTTTCCACTCTTGAAGCTCTAACGTGAGCCGTTATCTAGTACTGAATGACACTTGGATGTCCGGCGAATCAAAGGCGCTCCACCTCCGGAGAAAGGGCTGGCCTAACCAGGGATAACTTTCTCACAGGGCCTAGCGACCCAATGCAAGATCAGAGGCCCCCAGAAACACTGCTTTACTACTCTGAGAACCAGGTTAGGAACTGGTAAGGTTAAGATGCAAGTCTGTGGAAGACACCGATTGGAAACTTTAAGAAGAATATCCTTGGCCTGTGACTGCTATCCCATGCAACAGGAGGACTACCTAAATCCCAAGGGCTCCTTGAAATTGTAACAGCAAATTAACAGAATAATGGGAAATTTCAAAACTGACACAGATGTTTCAGGGTCTGACTCTGAATTCCAAAGAGATACACATGCTTTTGAAACTTTTTTCTGATGCCTTTCTGAACAAACTTTGTTTAAGGAATAACAATATTCCATCTCTTTCACAAGCATATGATTTCACAGGCAGAAGACGTGTTGCCACAGAACTAAGAGACTATTGAAGAATGGAAACTAAATTTAAAATTTGAATATGTTATGCAAAAATAAAATGGATCAATACAACAGGAACCTCAGTGGAAAACAGTTGAAACAAGAACACTATCAAAGAATACAGGGTGTTTGGATGGAAAGTAAATAAAGAAGTGAAATATGTATTGTACTAAGAAAGGGAATAATATAATAACAAAAAGTCTGAGAAGGTCCTCTAAAGATAGACCGCCTTCCACTGGGAAAACATTCTCTTCCCTTTGTTGCTGCAGAACTCGTCCTTTATTAAAAGGTACAGCATAGAGGTACAGCAGCATAACTGAAGATGTGTGAGATGAAGGAGAAAAGGGAAAAAATGATTTACTGCCATACATCAGAAGAAATTTGGCTTATTAAAAATAAATTCAAGGTATTGTTTTTTGGGGGGTTAAGATACTTAGCATCACCGACAGGAATTCAGCATACAGAGTAGATGGCTGACAAACTTATCATATGGATGCCAAGACAATTTGTGGAAGTTTCTAGCAGACGCTGGCTTCAGGGAAGACTTCACTCTCTGGAATTCTCTCTCTTAGGAAAGAAATGATCAATACATCAATTCTGCCTGCTCACAGAACACATTTAGTGCAGAATTCAAAGAGCCTGTGATTATTAAGGATCAATGAGCTAGCTATTCAAAAGGCAAGCAAGGATTTCACCAAAATGACTCCTTTTCTTAGGGAACAATCATGCTACGTCCAGCTTGGAAACGTAGTTTAAGACAAGCAACAGCAAATCACATACTGTCCTGCAACAGGCAGAAAACAGGTCTCTCTGCAGAGAGGATATTCTGTAACTTTCTTTTCCAGCTGGAAAGTCCTGGAAAAACACATGCATTTTCACTGATGTTGAAAGGATGAAGGCCTCACAGATGCTGCTTTTCATAAACAGTGAAACTAAACTGGTGCAAAACCTAGGTGCGTCGAAATAACTAACCTAAATGCAATGGAAAACACTTTTAAGAAAGACTACCACTGCCTTTTTTTTTTTTTAATTTAGCTGTAAGATTTGAAAGATCTCCTATAAATTTAATATGTTCATCACAAGCAATTTCTGTTTTGTTCACCACATTTTTCAAAGCCAGGCTAGCTTCTGTTTTGTGTCTCATAAACAGCCGTCCTATAGGTATAAAACAGGTCTCCATCCAAGGACAACGATGGCCATGTGTAGATGCTCCTTGTTATTAGGGCCCCGCTCCCTACTGAAAGAGGTGCAGATGGCTCAGTTTAGGAAAGCAGAAGGAATGTGAGGTCCATGCAGGTCCTTGTCCTGGGAAACTTTGCTCGCAGTCCAGTCCAAACCAGAACACGCCATGTGAATAGTTCTAGCCTTGAAAATCTGTTATTCTTTACTGGCCTCTAAATCCAAATGCCTTAAAACCAGGACAACATAAATGAGCTCAATCCTAAAGCAAATTTCTGAAATACATGCAAATAGCTACATCAATGTACAAAAGGAAATCATATGCACATACATGTAACATCCAGCAGGAGCTGAGGGATAGCAGAAAAAACTGTAGGGCATCTTCCCCAGTTACAACAGCCACTAGCACAGGACAGTGCACGACAGCAGCATCAAATAAGAGGATGGTTAAGACTTCAAAATAGTTGTCTCCTCAAACCCAGGGACCAGTCTGGCCCTGCTTGCTTCATTCAGAAAGCAAAACTAGCAGAGCTGAGTTTTGAGCTCCCCTCCCCGAGTGGCTGATTCAGCGATAACATCTCTGCAAAGGTCGGCTACAGAGTTCGTAATGACTTCAAGCCCCAGTACCAGCAATGGCTTAAAATCAAATGGGACAGAATCCCAAGGAGAAGAGTAACAAATGTTCTGATATTAGACCTAAAATGTGCAAAACTCTGTACAGCGTCACAGCCGTACGAGTTACAAAGTAAAGCACCTCATCTGCATTGCCACTAGGGCACATGGTGTTACCCAAAATCTAAAACAGAAAATATTTGTCAATTATTTGGCTAAACAATCCCAGCACCACAGTGAGCAGGCACTAGAAGGTGGAGAGCACAATCTGGTTAGCATGCATCGCCTCAACAGTCAGAAAGGTCAAGCGTAGGTGTTTCACCTCCTGCCTGTGGCCGAGCACGTGACTGCAGCAGCTCAACTGTTCACTTAAACTCATTAAGGCGTGATGACTCAGTTGTAATCTGGACCGTAACAACTGCTGTTGTAGAAAAAAAAAAATCAACCTCTCAAGTCTTGTCTAGGCTACTCTATGTAGAAAGTGCTCTGAACTTTGATAAGAAAAGTTCTCTTTTAAAACTACCTTGCAGAGCTTGACTCATGTATTCTGCTATCTACAGAGGTGGCAACAGCCATCCTGAGCTGCTCTCTGTCACAGAAGTTTCAGAAGAATTTTATCTGGTGTTCAGACACTTTCATTAGTGGACAAACTGCAATTCATGAACCAGAAGAAAGCTATTATTTGCCTCTCTAACCTCAAAACCAGGAGAAATTCCTTCTTTCCTACGTAACCTTGTCAGTCACAGCAGGAAGTTCACCCAACAGATGTTCCTCTTCCTCTCTGAGAATGGTATTTCTCTGATAAATGAGGTTAGCCCCTAACGACACAAGTTTTTGCTCAAGTCACACATGAACAGGGATGATCAAGTAAGGGGGGGGGGGGGCAGAATGTGACCACCAGTATAAGTTTTTCCTGGAACTCCTGTTAACTTTTGCAAAGTTAACAGCTTGGCACTTACTAGGAAGAAAGATGCTTACAGGGCACTAGACGAGAGACACCTTGTCGGAATGAATCCAACTGGAGAAACACACACACACAAGCTTAGCTGAAACAGGAAACTATTCCAGAAGTGCAACATATAAATGCTAAACACATCGTTCTTGTGGGGCTCATCCTGGAGCCACGACAGCAGAAAATGGATAACATTAATAATGCCACCTGGTAAAAAGGGTATCAGCCATAAAAAAAAAAAAGGAAAGAAAAAAGGGGGAAAAAAAGCTTGTTTAGTGAAATTCCACTGAAAATTATGAGGTGTGCGTGCAGACTCCCTGCCTCCAGGCAGGCCAAGACCTCGACGGCCCTTACACAGCACTAACTTCGAACACCGGTACCAGTCCCCCCCGCGGACGGCCGCACTCCGCGGCGGCGCGACCCGCACGCAGCCCCGTTAACAAGGGGCCGGGGGGGGCCAAGGGGCACCGCTGCCCCCTCCGCATCTCGGCACCCGGGCCCGGGCCCCGGCCGCTCCCGCCCGGCCCCGCTCCGCTCCGGGCCGCCCCCGGCAGGGCACTGCCGCCGCGCCGCCGCCAGGGGGCACCGGCCGCCGCGCCGCCCCCGGCCCCGGCCCAAGGGCCGCCTCACAGCCGCGGGGCCCGCGGCCGCCGCGCCGCCTCACGACGGCCCTGAGGGCAGCGGCTCGGCGCCAGGCAGAGGGCTGGCCGCGGGGCCCGCCGAGCGCGCCGAGGCGGCGCAGGCTGCCTGCCGGGAGCCGCCGCGGCCCGGCCGGGCCGGAGAGGCCGCTCCCGCCGCCGGCGGGAAGTTGGCGGGACGCTCCCCGGGGCCGGGCCGGCCCCGCCCGGCGCCGCCGCCCCCGTCAGGCAGGCCGCCGGCTCCCGCCGCCCCCGCGCGCGGGCGGAACTCACGCGCTCCGGCTCCCCCGGCTCCGGCTCGTGCGCGCGCAGCGGCCCCCGCCGCCCCCGCGCGGGCAGCGGCAGCGCGGCCATGGCGGCCGCCGGTCCCTCCGCGCTGCGCCCGCACCCCGCGGCCCGGGCGGGCTCCGCCGCCTGACAGCCCCGCGGCCGCTCCGGGCGCTGCTGCCCGCGCGGGGCGGGGCCGTGGCCGGGGCTGGGGCCGGCGGGCGGCGCCGCGGGGCGGGAGGCCGCTCCTCTGCCGCGCTTCGCGGGTCTGACGGCGGAGCATGGCGGCGGGCGGCGTCACGCGCGGGTTTTACGCAGCTGCCCCGCATTCACTGTGCGGGCGGCGACGGGGCAGCGCGGCCCCGCGCCCGGCGCCACGGGGCTGCTCCGTCAGGCTCCGCGCGTCTGACGCGCCCTCGGCTCGCTCGGAGGGGCGGGACGATGTGACATCAGCGGGGGCGTCGCGTCAGCACCATCAGTTTTGCCAACTGGCCTCTTATTACCTTCCCGAGTGTTTCTTAAATCGGTAACAGATTTAAGAAAAAGTAAAAGCTGGGCAGCAGTTTCGAGCGGTCTGCAAACATCCGCTAGCCGCGCACACCCCAGTCCTGCACGGGGTAGGAATGGTGTTGAATGCAGGACGGGCTTTATTTTTCGCTTTCGATTTCCTTTAGGTTTTGGTGGCATTAAAGGCAACAAGAAAAGCGTATCCACGACCTTTGTGCCTGTGGCTTCATGGAACTTATAGTCTAATTCCTGTGCCCCCAGGCTGTGGGAATGCCAAGACATCAAAGAACAAAACCCACGCGAAAGGACGGCTGAGGCGGCGCTAGTGTGTGGGCTGGAAATAAGAGAGTTTTGAAGTTGACACAGGAGATGGAAAAAAAAAAAGATACTTCCTAGGGAAGAGCAAAAAGGCTTGCTCCGTCTACGTGCCACCTAAAGCAAGCGTCAGAAAAACCACCATCTAACCTGGTTTTGTCTGTTAAGGGGGCGTCCGTAACCTTTTGATGAACAGTGACAGTTCATCCGTTCAGGTAACGGTGTGATCAAGGCTCTTGCCATCAGTGAGTGGAGCTGATTTTGTAATTAGATCTTTCCCAAAGAACTAAACCCCCTTTGGAGTCCCAGGAAAGATCAGAAGCCAGGTGGAAGTCACAACTAGAAAATGACACGTGCCCAGCATCGAGTGCATTACCAAAGCCAGGGAATAAGAAGTTCACTTCTCAAATACGCCCCACTGTGCTGAGGAGTAAGGACCGAACACAGAATTGACAAGAACACCTTGGCTGGGCTCCTGCTTTTACTGCAGAAGTTGTCCTTCTCTAAAAGAAACATCTAAATGCCGTGTGATGGTGCACCAAAGAACTCTGTATTAGGGAGCAGTTGCAAATTTGAGCAGCACTGAATGTCATGATTTTGACTTTTAGGTTTGGGGACCTAAAATGGGGTACCTCAGCCTTCATACAGACATTTGGGTAAGCGAGTGACCATTGCAGGGACCTGGGCTGGCCCGGTGTCCTCCTGCCCTGGCTGCTACATATTGTTCTCTTGCTCCCTAGTACATGTCACCCCTCCCGTTGGGATGACAGGCGATGAGCTGCCTATCATTATTTCAGATTAAGTCACAGGAAAATACCTGAGTTTCAATATAGCACGTCCAATTTCCAAACAGGATCATTCAGAAGCTTCCAAGGGTCACCCGCAAATTCCCACCCACGACAGCAGAAGACCAAAATAATTCACACAGGCTTGGACCTGAGAGCCGGCCACACAAACTGCACAGCAATCCAGAACGGGCAGATACTCGTTTCAGATTAATTCTGAAAAGATCAACAGAAGATTCTTTTCTAGAGGATGATGCCCTTCTTTAAGGAAGCCAAGGTGTCTTCTGCACCCTCCAGCTCCTACCAAAAGGGAGAAAACAAAATGCAAGGGAGGAGGTGTGACCGAGCAGAATTCAGCAGTGCTCGTCGCTCACTGGCACTGTACGTCACAGGTAAAATCAGAGTCCTTCATTTTCCTTCTGCTGGGTCTTGCGACCAGCACAGGACGATATCCTCAGTCAGGAGGGTGTAATATACTGCTTGTGTTTTCTGCTCTGCTAAATCAAGCTGTTTTGCAGGAGGGAACACGTATTGTCACGCTATCCCTGGCAGTCATTCCTTCTAGAGCTTATTCTTCACTAGGGATCCAGTTGTACTTACAGTATATGCTCTGCCACATTCTTTGAGCCTGAGGGCGTATCACAAAAAAGTAATCCACAGATTCTTTTTTTTTTTTTTAATTTAGCATTTGACATGCCTGATAGAAAAATAACCCTAAATCTGGGTAATCCAGTTTGCAGAATATCTGAAGCACAAGTCATTTCAGAGTTTGAACCAAACCCAAATCCATTCACATCAAATCAGATTTATTTAATTATTTCAAAGCCACCTTCCAATTCCACCCCCAGAGCCTATTTATGTGTCTTGCCAGTATAGCTAGTGTTGTGGACTGGCTTCCCGTTTATATTCACATGTTTAGAACAATAGGATGCACTATAAAACCCATGCATTTTGTGACACATCCATCTAAATGTGTCAGCATATGGCAGGGGATCCTTTCCTGCAGGTGCAAGGTTTGCAAACAGCAGTTGCGTTAGAAAAGTCTCAACTGACGTACAAACTGCGGAGTTAAGTGGTACCTGTGTGAACAGAACGAATATCAGTTCTCTCCCCCCGTGGATATTTTGCTGAATAAGAAAAAGCTTAGCTTGGTAAAGAGTATGATAAAGAGTATGAAAGCTCACTTCAGTAAGTTGCGAAGAATAGCCGTGCGAATCCAAAAGGGTGATCTTGTGATTAATTGCTTATGCTGTGAAGACTGCATGGCCTGAAGTAAAAATGCAAATGCTACAATCACCAGATTTTAAGAGTTCAGTAACAAAGGTAGAAGATATATAATTTACAGACGTTTTCAAGACATCTTGGGAACTAAGAGGCTAGAAACAAAAGACATGCTGATATTTACATGAATACACCTCCAAATGCAATGTCAATTAGGGATTCACCTTGTCTTCTGCAGGTGAGACCTGACAAAAAAACCCCTCCAGCAGAGGAATGGAGATGTACTTTGGTCGTCAGAGGTAGCTTGTTGCCATCCACAGACTATCAGCTATATTTGCACTTGCTAAATTCATAGGCCTTTGCCTCTTGGGACTTTTCTGACTTTTATCTGAAGTAGTTTGCCCTTTTTTTGCAGAGAAATTACTTTGTACCCCCCAAAATCCCATTCTTAGATTTGCTGTTCTTGTATCCTGAGAAACTGAGGACTCACAAGTCTTCTCATGCTTCTCTCCATTTGCTCAATTTTTTCCCTTTCCTCCATCAAGCTCATTTGCTAAATGTTTCTCCATGCTTTCTCCGCTGTTAACTCCATCATTTTGTGTGGTACCAGGTAATTTAAAAGGAGAATAATTTCACAGAATCATTTAGGTTGGAAGAGACCTCTTGAGATGATCTAGTCCAAGTCCCTGCTCAAGCAGGGTCCCTAGAGCAGTTGCCCAGGACCGTGTCCAGTGGGGTTTTGAATATCTCCAAGGATGGAGCCTCCACAGCCTCTTCGGGCAGCCCGCCCCAGTGTTAGGCACCCTCACAGTAAAAAACCTCTTTTCTTGTGTTCATGTTTACCTTTAATAAATAGATTTAGCAGTCACAAACCTGTCACACCTTCCAACCTGTTTCTTCGCACACGTTGTTGAGTGCTGTTAAAGACTCGTGACTGTGGACACTCTGCAATTACATGCGTGTTCGTTCGTTCTTACATCTTTGGTGCAAAGCTAACTAATATCTTCAGGTCTTCAACAGGGACCTTAATTTTACCATTTTCCTAGACAAAAATGTCAGTATTTCCATGTTTGCTGTATTTGATTCCCTGTTAAATTCCCCCTCATTTTGTTTTACTCTGTGTATACAACTCTTACTGACATTTAATCAAGAAAACTAGTGACCTGTCATAGCCTTTTCCCACTGCTATTATACTAAGACCTGACATGTCTTAAAGTGAATTCCTGTCTTGTTTCAGAATATTTGCTCTTTGTTTTGCAGTGTTCGTACTACAGTCTCTTCACCTCCCAAACCTATACGTTCTTCCAGACCAAAGAGTTTTTCATTTTATCTTGTGTCATGCATCCAAAGGTCAAAATAGAATGCTGAATCACATTTTTGCTTATCACAAAAGGTTTTTTTCAGAACCCCATTATGCATTCTTACCATTGTCAGTGCCCTCTTCCTGGCTCCTACCCTCTCATTATTACAAGTTTTCTATGCTCGTCTTCTCAATGTCATTTTCACCCTTTATAATCATATCACACATTGTTATCACATCCAAGCTTTTTTTTCTCTTCATGTTCAAGGCTCTCCGAACCCGCTGGCATAAAAGGGGACAATAAAGACTCCTTCCACAAACCAACAAGAACGGTGTGAACACATGGTTGCACATATGTACTGAATCTCATCTTTGCTTCAGTGGAAGCAGGCTGTCACCCTTGGATATCTCTTGCTACAGGGCTAACAATTCTGCCTTGATTTACAATGATTTTTTAAGGAGGAAGAGAACCTTATGTGTTAATCATATCATCCAGTAGTCACAGTCAAGGCCCCTAGGGAAAAACCAATACTCAAAAATAAAAGAATTTTATCAACAAAAGTAATCTGTTTTAATATAAATTTTAATTTTACTTTGAATGCAACCATTTCCTTTAACCAGGGTTTTTTTCTAGGATCAATCTTAGTTTGTACAGTCTAGTAAATCTCACCGGTTCAGATGCCCAAGAAGCTGGTTTTGAAAGAATCAACAAAAACTATTCTTAATCACTTTGTATAAATAAGATGCCAAATTAGTGCATAATAAGAAGTCTTTTGTAGCAAGGGACAGACTAAATTCCCAAAAGTATAGCTGATGATATATCAGAATAGAGAAAGGATGTAAGCAGATAAAAGAAGAAAAGGTGTTGCTTAGGCGTATTCAAAAGATAATAGTTTTTATTTTACACTGTACATGCACTAATAAATACTATTTCTGTATTGAGACATAGCTTATATATAACCTGAATACTTAGCAACTTCCAGCTACTTTAATTTCTTCAAATTGGAATTACATCGTCTCTCTACTGTTACGTCTTCGTCTAAGCACAGCTCAGGAAAACAGTATTAAGCAGCAGGAACTTTTCTGCCACACATAAAGTTGTGGGTTCAGGGACTGGCTAGAACAAGAATTATGTTAAAACACATCAATATTTTACGGGGAATTCCCAGCTTGAATATAACAGAGTAAAACCTGTGTCTGTAAGGAATATGCATTTCAGTACTTCAGCACTAGAACATGGTAATTAGCAGATGTAAACCAAGCCACAATTCTTTTGTAAACTGACTTACTCAGGCAGGAAAATCCGAGTAGCACTCGGGAGTGACCGCCCACGCCACCGCGTTGTGCTGTGTCTTCAGGTTTTCTTTCATCCCAATTTGGATATCGCCTCTGCAGTCAAGTTCTTTGCAACTTGAGGTGAGCAGTAGATCAGCTGGGCACTATGGGAGGCTTGCCAGATTAATTTGGCCCGCTGCCTGTTGTTCAATCTGGAGTCATTGAAGCCCTGGGTTTCCCTGGGACCGTGCTGCCAAATACTCCATATGGGATGCCCAGAAATATAGCCTAATGTTAGGGAGATTTAGTTCTCCTGCGTCTCAGTGGGCCTATACATTTTTAACAGCAATCCTTGTTTTTACCTTCCAAATGAACCTTGAAAAGGTCTTGTGAACCTTATTGAAGAATGAGGTTTTAAATTATGTGATATAGCTGTAGTTGACATAGGCTACAGAGGAAGACATTTATTTCCAGAAGTTACATCTGTCCTACAGCTGATGTAGGGCGAGTCATTCCTCAAGTGTTTGAGCTTTGGCCCGCAGACTAGAGAGTATTTACACCCTCCATCCCGTATTGCGTTGACCTGAACAGCGTATAGGCTGTGATCGGCGCTGAATTCCTTCGCAGCGAGAAAGTAGCTCCATTTGTTGAAAAAGGGTCAGGCAATGGGACCAACAATATGGCCAATAAATAATAAAACAAGAGTTAATCAGACTATAACAGCATGTTTTCTTATTGCAAAAATTACAGTCTGTTCCACAGATGCAAGCCTGTCTTTAATACAGCAGAAAAGCTTAGACCGAACAGAATGCACATTTTGTGTGGTACTAGGGAACTCAAAAGGCAAAAGAATTTACCGTTAAAAAATAGACTTGTTTGTGGAATTACGTATTTTAGTCTTATTAATGGCACAGCGCTGTGTCCTATGCCACTCTACACAGTCTAATCCTTTTCGTTCATCATGAAAGAGCTGCAGGTGGAGGTTAGGTGCTATTTGCTCCATGTTCTAGATTATTTAATGTGGGATTTTTTTAGTGATCTGAAATCTAAAATAAAATTGGGCAATCTGTGGGACTTATCTAACAGAAGAATTCAGAATTTAAGCAAAATTATTTTCTTTGAAATGAGTATTTTATGGGGAGAAATTACTGGTTTTTCCTTTTTTGTGACTGAAAGGAACAGTACTTTTTTAAAAGCTCTGAAACTCAGCAAAATATGGTATAAAATCCCAAATATGCTTTCCCCAAAGATTTTCTATTCTTACAAATTTCTGATTATGCCACAGGTTTTCTGTCAGGTTAAAATGTCAGAGAAAATGTATCGAATTAGACTTTCTTCCCTCCATTCATCTCCACTCAAGAGAGGTGTAGCAATCAGTAAGCAGAGCTGAGGTTCTCATAATTCTTATCACTCCTGTGAAATCTTTTTTAATTGCTGCTTTTATCAGTTAAGATGAACCTGTAACTGTTAAGATGAACAAATTGAGGTGATCTCGCTTCATGATTCATACACTTTGTTTAGAATTTTGTTAAAATACCTGATTTATTCCAAAAGTTTGTTTCTAAACTATTTTTTCTCTCTGCTAATGTAGTCAATTAATAAGCATTGAACAGATAAACAGTGAAGAAGACTTTATCACAATTTTCAAATACATCCTCCACTTGCTGCTCTTCAAAAGAAATTGAAAAACAACCGTATTGTTGAACAATGAAGATTTAGGGCGGCCTGAGAACAATCTTAAAGTTGAATCTTTTTATTTGGCCTGTTACTCTACTATGGTGTCAGACGCCGACTTCAGGTCTTTCCCTTGGGTGGCCATTTGTGCAACGTGGCAGCCCATGTACTTTATGTCAACTAGAATTTGTTTATAGAAAGAATGTAATTTTACATGTTTTTTTTTCTTTGTTTTCTTCAAAAGTATTTACAGGCTTTTGTTTTCTCAGAAATATTCTTTGAGAAAAGACAGTAACTCAATGGAGAGATTAATATTTTATTTTGGATTAATTTCTGTTGTGCTTTTTGAGATTTCAGATAAAATGTTGTTGATGATTAATGCGTCAAAATTTTACATTAAATTTATAAGAACAGTAAACATTCCTCAGGATGCTTTATGACCATCTTTTTAACAGCACAGAGATCAGACAGTATTTTGGATTAAATTTTTTCTTCTCTTTCCGCATCAAAAGGATGTAAGTATTATTAGACAAAACAAAATAAAATATTCACTCTTCTTATCCTGTTCCATTTCTTCACAATGTGATTCCCCATCACCAGTGGTAATCCTGGTTCCAGTGGCATGAGTTGTAACAGCTGCATATTTATGGGCAGTGAGCTCGAGGAGTGAAAATCTAATTTCAGGTTGACTTTATATCTGATTCTTTCCGATAGACTATCTTGGCAAATATGAAGGAAAATGGTAATAGGTCGGTCCTGAACAGCAACCTCATACGCATGGTAAGAACTAAAACCAACCTGCTCTGTTGTACCTTTTGTTTCTTTTTTAAGAGCACAGTTTAAATGACCTGCTATCACTTTATGGTGTGAGCGTTCCTGTGTCCAGCTCCTTGGAAAAAATACTCCTTGATGCTGCTTTTGAAGCAAAAGATTACGTTGCACAAAGAGAGTACGCTGCCTGCCTGCCCCTTCCACACGCCCAGTCCGTTCTAGAGCTGACTGTGGGCGCAAGCCTTTGCGTCCTCTTATGTCCAGATTAGTCTTTTTCCAGCTTTATGTTCTACTACATGAAGGCTTACATACTATAAACTTCTGTGTTCCTTTATTCCGTCCGTCACATTGGTTTGTAATCTTTAAGTCTCTTCTTCACTAGAAACAGAAGGCGCATTATTTTGGTAATAAAGTTATTTTTTTGATGGCGAAGACAAACCTGCGGTCTTGTTTGAATTGGTAGATTCTAGAAAACGAACAAAATTATTCAAGATACGGATGTTCTAAATGACATTAAAACCTTTTATGGATACTTTCATCCAGAATTAAAGCGGTCAGGTTTGGTTATGTTATAATGAGCAGGGACCTTTTATGAGTATCAGTTATCTCCATATTTAGATAGCGCACTGGCTAAGCTTTTTGATTTTACTTAAAAATGTATCGAAGACATGCAAAATATGGGACCGTTTTCCTCACTCACAACTGATAAAGCACTTCGAGGTTTTACTTTCAGCTGATGCTACCGGTTGTAGATTATGGCCGTGCAGAGCCATTAACAACTGCAGCAGCTGTGGATAAGGAAACACCAGCCTCATTAACAAAACGCCTTCATTACTGTATACGCGTGTGTTATCTTGAGATTTTGCCTCGTGAATTCACACCCTATTTCTCGGTAGCACCGGAGGCTGCGAAGGGGCAGGGAAGCGGCATCCACAAACCACAGCCTGCAAAATAACCTCCTTTCAGCGGGCTGGGTATCCACCAGACGGAGTAAAACTGAGTAGCAAGTCCCTCGTTGCCGGGTTCTGCGGTCACCGGGGATGGCCGGCCTCAGGGACGGCTGCCCGGCCCGCCCAGGGCTGACCCGCCCGGCCCAGCATGGCTGCCGCTTCCCCCCCGGCGGCGCGGGCCGCCACGGCGCCTGCGCGGGCAGGCGGCGCATGCGCTGGAGGCGCGGCCGCTGTGGCACATGCGTGGGCCCGCCCCCACGTGACCCGGCGCCTCTCCCCCTTCCTACGGCGACGGCGGCGGTCTGGCCATGGCGGCGGGGGAGGTGGCGGCGGCGGGCTCTGCTGAGCAGTTCCAGCAGCTGCTGCAGCAGAAGGACGGGTGAGGCGGGGCGCCGGTGGGGACGGGGTGCGGTCTAGCCGGGCGCTGAGGGAGCGGGGCCCGCCGCTGGAGAGACGCTGCTCCCCGCGCCGGGGGCGGCCTGACTGGAAGGGCTGGCCTCGCCGCCTGGAGTGCCGCCTTACCGCTGCGCCGCTCCCCGAGAGAGCGTGGGCTTCCCGGCGAGTAACTGCAGCGGGTCCCGAAGCGTCAGGCCCTGTGGGAAAAGGGCGCTTTTGGAGGTGTCCCGGTCTCCCCCAGAACGTGGCTCCGCGGTCGCTTGGCGCGTTTGGCCCGAGCTCCGTGAAAGGCCGGTGTCTGCTGAGGGAAACAGGCCCGGTGCTGCCTCGGTGCTGAATAAAACCTCCGCGGGAAGATTAAAAAAACCCCAAACAAACCCACAGAGATTGAAGAAAAGGACTTCGGGTTTGTTTTTTGACAGATTATTTTTTAAGCACCCGTTTTCTCAGGCACAGCTTGTGAGTCTCTAGGAAAGCGCAGGCCTTCAGACGGGGAGGACTGCTGCAGCTGCAAAATCTTCTGTAGGGGACGGGGAGCCTGAATGGGGAGATCGGGAGGAAAATGATGCAAAACAGAACTTTCGTGCAACCTGAGAATTTTTTTTCCCCTGAACCGTAGGGTGTCAACAAAACCATTTAATTATTGTGCAATGTTTTCAATGAAAACAGTAGCATTAGGTTGTTTCTTGAGAAACAACACGAAACTAAGTTGTTCATCTCTCATGCAACAGGGCTGGCTTCTCATTAATCTGCTTTTATGCTCTAGTAACGAGTAACAGGGCATTGGTAGCTCTCAGCATGGACCACTGATTCTCTGTAGCCACTGGGCTGGGGCTCTTGGTCTGGAGTTGGGAGTCTCGGGCACTGATCGTTTGGGGGAAAACTCTGCGCATTTTGCTTTGATAGGAAAGAGTTGCAATAACTACTACGGCAATTAAAGATGAGCAGGTACTCGCATGCCTTACTGGAGTGAGACAGGTTTGGTTATTATGAGCTTAGCTTGTTTGTCATGTTGAATCAAAGGTGTAGTAACTATTATTATATCTTTTAATCCACTAGCTGAGTATGTATTTAACTAGGTCTTGTAAGGCACGTTAAAATAAGGTGCTGTGTCAAAAACATTTCCATGTCATTTAAATGCTGCATTAACAAGTGGCCTTTAAATGAATAAGGAGAGAAAACTGATTAAACGAGTGGTTTAAAAAGGATGATGAAATTATCAGCATCACGTTCTTAAAGCCAACATAAGGAAACATGGAAAAGTTTTGATTATGGGGAAAAAGAAACTAGATTCTTTGAAACTTGCTGCGTGACTTTCAGTTTTCTTTTCTGGAATTATTCTTCAACTGAATTCTTGTGTGGGGACATCCCAGAGGAAAGTCAGACTCACTGAGATGTATTGCAATGAAAATGGCTTCAGGAACGAACACAGTATTTTGAAGTTATTTTCAACAAACCCCTCAGTAATTCTCTTATTTCCTTTATCCGTGGAACATGATGCAGTTTTCTCTTTAATGGACTTGATAATTTTATGCACATTTTTTTTGGTCTGAACATTAATTGTTAGTACTGATAACTCTTTTCCTCTGCTTCATTTCAAAATATTTGGCTTTGGTTTTTGTTACTACTAAGAAACCAAACCAACCTGGACTCACAGAGCATAACAAGGTCCTCAAATCATAGATTTTTTTTTAATGATCTCCCTCTTTCTGGATGATACTAGAACTTAAAAAATATATATTGGCTGACTTAAGGTAGCTTCTATATTTAGATTATCAATTGAATTTGAAAATTAAGGGTGTAAAAACAAACTAGTTTTAAACATTCACTTAATAAAGTGGGAAAAGAGAAAGTTTCTTCAAGGAAGTATTTTTCTCTTGAAAGATAAAGCTTAAGACAAAAAATGTGCTGAATTTTTAAGGCTAGGCCTAATGCTATTTTACTGCTATTTTTTTTTTTTAAATGGACTTCCTGATTTTTCCAAACTAATAGAATTACCACTAATCAGCTGTAACTGCCAGCATTATATGTTGACACTTAATTTCATAGGAGTTCTTGTTCCAGAAAATGCATCTTTCTGACATCAAGTTATTAGTAAGCTTTGTATTATGGAATAAGCGTAAATTTCAAGGTTTAATTTTTTTCAAAATGCATCTAGATTTTGCAGTCGTAAAAGATGAACTGAGCCAATGTCTTCAAAATTATTGAACCACTTCTGTTACTGCTCTGTAATCTATTGTTTTACTTAGACTAGGTTTTATAAGCTGATTCTTCTAAAACAAAGTAACTCAGGCTGCCTGTCAGAAAGATTATAAATACTTACAAGATACTTGTATCGTGGCCCAAAAGGAGGGTGACCTATGGAGTCATTGTTTTCTGGATATCCCTATCAGAGAATGTCTTGCTATTTTGGTTCTACAGTCAACAGACTCTTTGTTTTAAAGGTGTACTTTCTGAGTCTGTCTCAACCTTTTTTTTTTTTTTTTAAATACTCTATGGAAACAAGACTTTGGGCTTTTTATTTCTCTGCAGAAAATGTGTGATATGTCCTTCTGATTTTTCTTCTGCTACTAAACTTTTTTAAAAGTTATATTAAAGAAAGTTAATTTTGTTTTTGGGCCCTCAGCTTTTCCTCCAAAATGTGAAATATGAAATGATACAGGAAGAGAAACTTTGGGACTTGTCATAAGCTTTTTGTTACAATCCTCTTTTCTATAAAATAGTAGAGTTTTTAGAAATATCTTGATTGAATGTGATTCCAAACAAAGCATTTCTTATGGGCTTCATTTTGCTAACTCTGTTTTCTTCCTTTCTGAATGTTTTGAATTACTCTTGCTATTTTTCAAGTTTAATTTAAAGTGTTCAGATATCAAGAGGGCAGTCTAATTGCAAAATTAGACTCATTCTGTGAATGAACGTGTAAAAAAAAAAAAACAAACCCCAAAACCCTTGGTGCAAATTAAAGTATGTTCTTCATGAAGATAAAAATTAAGTGCATTGCAGCTATGTGTTGGTAAGGGAAGAGTAGGCTCTGATGGAATGAGGATTAAATAACCATGTGATTCTTCCTCCTCAAATGTCAGCTCATGACAAGTAATGTGGTCAGATGTGTCCCGCTCTGCGTACTAAATTAAATTGAGCACTTGTGAAATACTTCATGGTAGCAGGGGAAGGGTATGCATTCCTGTGTGCAGTTAGTGGAAGGAAAGGGCATCAAGGTATTTATTAGGGCTTTGGCCTGATGCGTAGCCACTATACTACTTTTATGTTATCTGTTCTCCTTTCTTCTGCTGTTTGTTTTTAGCCAGTGGAAGTATTCTCTTGTCCTACTTGTAGCCTAACAGATGTAAAAATTATTTTTTTAAATGTACAGGCATTGTGCAGTTGCATTGACAGCTTCACAACTTTATTCTCTGTAATTGTAAAAGCTGTAGTAGATCTAAGTAGATTAGGCTGTTTTGTCATAAAACTTGATTTAAAAAAAAAAGTATTTTTGTCCATCCTTGATCCATTTTTAACAACTTCTCTGAGCTCTTAGCGGTGTCAGTAAACAGAGCATACGTTAAGAATGATATTGGAAGAGGTCTCAAAATTGGTATTTCAAATGAAGGATGTGATGAACAAGTACAGGAAAACCAATCCTGCAGCAAAAACTTCTGATGATTCTCTGCATCAGAGCTTGGTCTGTCTTCTGAAATATTGAACTGCTGCTGCTTTTTTAATTTAAAACTTTCTGTCTGTTGTGACTGGGTGTTCTCATACCAAATGACTCCCCCCTGTCTCCTAACCTACCTAATTATTTTCACCTCATTACTGTGTGGCAAAAAAGTTGGTTGCAGCATGATGTGAAGTGCTTGTCCCCATTGGCTCCAAAGTCTTAATTAAAACGTGTCTGTGTGACCTGACAGCTGTAGTAATGTTCAGAAGACCTGTTTGCTATGAGGACGGGTAAAGCTCTTGCACGAGCTACCTGTGCTGTAATCCGCCTCTTCGTTTGCTCTGTAGCTGGGCCCCACAAAAAGCCCACATTGCTATACAAGTTTACATGCTGAAACAGAGTTTTGTGGTTAAGATTTTACTCTGAGCAGTGACGTGTGGTCTCAGGTTTCTCAAGGAGTCCATATCAAATCCCATTTGTAAGTAAAGAGTAAATCACTTAAATGAGCCTTTACTGGGGTTTAAATGCTAGTGTCAGTTGTGAGCAGTGAAATCAGTTCAGAGAAGCATACAGCTATTTTCTTGTAATTAGAGAGAGATGGTTTGCCTTTAGGATCATTGCTGTTGGTGACTCGTGTACAAGAGTGTTGGAAGAATTTATACAGATGACAGCCCTGGAGAAGATGTCTTGAACTGTTCCTGAGCTCAGGTCTAAATTTGCAAGGCTGGCACTTGCAGAAGAATAGAACTGCCTTGTTGTTCCATAATTTAAGTTTTTACTAGCCTGTAAACTTTGCCAGTTTTAATTGGCTTTCAAAGCAGAACCACGGTCTGACTGGTGGCATGATGAAAAAAAAGAGGCTATCCTATTATATTTCTACCAAAATTTTCTAGAATTGCTTTGGAAGATCAAGTTTATGAATTTTAAAGTTCTGTGTCTGAATTGAGTTTGGCGCTGTATTCAGAGTATGTGGTCAGGTAACACAGCTGTTAACTGGTCCAATATGAATGTCGTGCTGCCCGCATAGCTATTAAGATTTATAATGAACTTCCATTATTTAGTAATAAAAGACACTAAATGGCTTCTGTGGTATGGTTGACTTGATTTCTATATCTCTTTCTAAGTAGATTAAAAGTAGTACATTGTATGTCTTTTATTCTTTATCCCTTATTATCTGGTGGCTTTGACTTCAGCAAACCTGGAAAATTGAATTGAAAATTAGATGCAAATATCTTGTCACTGTTGTCATCAAAGCGTGTTGGTTTAAGCTTGTGAGAACTACCTTGTGGTACCCAGTTTGATGGGATTTCTGTTCACACATGTGACTTCTCATCTTTAAATGCTGTGTATAATCAATACCAACATTCAAGGGAAGCTGGAAGAGGAATAAGGAGTTGAAGCTAATAAAAGCAGAAAATAACATTGCAGCACAAAAGTACTGTATTTTTAGAAAAGTCCCAGTAGACTTGAAAAGTTACTACCTTATTTCCTGGATAAGTAGTAAAGAGGCAGTAGTGGCACTGAGAGGAGAAAAGCAATGGTGCAGCCTCTAGCATGAAGCTGCTGAGCTCTGGAGCGCCTAGAGCTTCTGAAGGTAGAAAGCTGGCCTGGGAAGAGATGCGGGATGCCCAAGAGTGATTCTGAGTGCTTGGCCTACAGGTGCTTCAAAATCTGCATCCTGTGGTGTATGACTTGACCTTTAGTGTTTCTGCTTGTTCTTCTTCCTGTCTGATGTTTGTATGGAATGACCTTTTACTGTCAAAATGCAGGATGATGTTTTTCTTTGTATTGCGTTGCCTTAACAGTGCTGGTTGGGTTTTGGAGTGTTTCCTGAAAAAGCATTAAAGTCCTCCTCTGTGCAAGTCATGGAAAACCTTCCTGGTTTCACTTGTTTGGTTTTCTTTTTCCTCAGGAAGATGGCGTGGGTGGTGGGTTTTTTTTGTTTATTCGTTTTTTGTTTGTTTGTGGGGTTTTTTTTGCATGGCATGTCAAACTTTTATATTGCATGATTCTTTTTTAAAAATAAATGTTGTTACTGTTGTTTGGTTTTTTTATAGGTCCCTTGTAGTTGTCCACTTTTGGGCACCATGGGCTCCTCAGTGTGCTCAGATGAATGAGGTTATGGCGGCACTAGCAAAGGAACACATGCAGGTTACATTTGTGAAGGTAAGTCAGACAGTTGAGCTTGTTTTAAACAGAGGAGAGCCATTATTACAAAGTATGAGTAAAGTGTTACAAAATATGGGTAAAGTTGTTTTTGAAGTTCCTTTATGGCTTTATGTTTAAGGATGTGAGTTGAACATATGCAAGAGATTCATCAAAAATCTGTGGGATGAAAGTTCTGGGTTCATCTTTCCAAACTTGATATTGCAAGCTTAAATAACACCTTCATTTTATTGTGTGGTTTAAAGAAAAAAAAAAAAGAAAGAAAGAAAAAAAATCAATCTACTAAGATACAATGAAGGATTTTTTTCAGTAGCTACTCCACTAACAAGTAGGCTTTTAAATTTCTCTGCGCCTGCAATGTCTCAGTCCTTCAGTTCTGTAGATAGCTGTATTTTTAAAGCATGATTTTTATCCCTGGGTTTGTGATTAATTTGGCAGCACTGTTCTTTTCAAGTGTGCTGGAGATTTCATTTGTTCCCGTGATGTTATTGGTTAGCTAAATAGATCCCAGAAGTTGTAGAGGTTTTCTGTCTGATACTAAAGATGAACAGTAATCTTCATGAACTTGAAAGGCAGATAAATTTCAGTCTGTGCAATGTTGTCACTCTAAGATGACAGTCATATAGTGCTGGATGGTATGAACACAAATGAGATGCTATATTTTTGTGAGATTGTCTGCACATCCTAGTAAGAGAACCAGTGTGGAGGAAAAAATGAATGCACTTCATCAACATGCCGTTCATTTTAAAACAACTTTCTCTTGTTAATGAGACACTATTGTGATTATGAGGGCAGGGAGTAATGGAGCAGCCAGCTGTGTGTGAGTATTTTAATTTGATTTCTTGCAGCCTTTAGGTTTTGTGTTTTTTTTTCATGATTCCTCTCTCAGTTAGTATTTCTCTCTGTAGAACAGAAGGACAGAACTATTTTAATGGTAGTATTTTATTACTTAGCGCTTCAAAAGACTGATTTTCAACATTTTGAAGATTCAAAATGCTTTATATAGAGTTGCTTTTAGTAGGTCCAAGAAAGTTTGAAAACTCTGTTGCCTCTTTATTATTCATATTCATCTATTGCTTATTTATAACTCTTATTATTCATCTGTAATTTATTTTTTAACAAGGTTCCGAAGTGATCAAGTGTTGCAAAGACTAAGACAATGGCACCTCCCCCCCCCCCCCCAGCATTACTTAGAGAAAATAAGCTAGTGAAAGACTTGGGTGAATTTTCTTGATATGTTTTTGGCTGGGTTTTTTTTTTTTGGGGGGGGGGGTGTCTCCTCATGGGGAATGTATTTGATTTTGGAAGTTCTTTGTGGGGTTTTGGTGCGTGTTCCAGAATAGCCAGTCTGCCTTTTAATTGGCAAAAACCTGTTAACTCATCAGATAGTTATAGATGACTGACCAAGACTAGTATACCGCCTTGCAAATCATAAATGGTTACGTTCTAGAGTAGAGCTAAGTAATAATGAAATGAACTTCAAAACTGTCGATAAATCTTGAAGTCTTTCTAACTGCAGTTTCTCATTTTAGTTGTTGCATAGCCTAACTCGAAGATCCTTGGCTTGGTTAAAGTGAAAGTGTGTTTAGATCCAGAAACAGTTAGAAACAATGTTTTGGAAAGTTGTACCAATAAGAGCAAGTTACTGAAATATGAAATTAAATCTGTTCTGTATGTGTGAACCTCACCAGAGTGGAACATAAGTATCCAAGTAGGTAGGAAATTTTACTGGAAAAGAAAACTAATATTATAGGTAGAAATCATTTAATCATTTGCCACTTGAAAGAGAATAGATAATTGGAATCTACTTACAGTGTTCTATTTATAGCTTTACTGTCTTGGTTGATCCTGTTGGAGCATTGATTTACAGAAATAGAAGTGAAGCTTGGACTGCCAGTTTTGACTTACTCTGCTGGGTTGCTTCGGTATTTAGTGAGTTCATTAAGAGCCTATATAGTTGGAGCAAATCAAGGCGTGCTGTAATACTAAAATATTCAGAGGTTCACTACATTTCGGTTAATAGTGAGAACAATCGCAGTATTTTCTGAAATACGTAAGGATAGACGGGGTGGGCCGGAGCAAACTGTTAAGTAGCTCTCTTGGTGCTTGTTCATACACTGTATGGTTTGTGGAATAAGAATTTGAAAGGCTTTTTCTTCTGTACACTGGATTGCATGTTTCTGTTTGAAACGTTTAGATCCATTACTGCTTTTTTTTAACCGTTAACTCTGCAGTTGTTACAGAGCTAGTGTCTTAAACGACCTTGTACTAGATCTTCTGTCACTCAAGTAAGCTTTTAGCCTATGCACAGAAAATCACAAATTTGAGTTAATTAAAAGATATGTTTTCTTGGCAAATTACTACATGATATAATTTCAAGGTATGTATTTGAATGCTGAATAAAATTAGAACCAATCATCTCAATAAGCTTGCCACTCAGTAGCTATGCAGGAGTTAAAAATAAAATTTGGTAGACATCAATAGCTTATTGAAGAAACACTCCTTTTTTTCTTCATAATTTGCAGAAGGCTGCAAATGTCAGTCATGATGTACTGCCCCTTGAAATTAGTCAATAGAGCAAACAGCAAGAATTGCTATGGGCAGAAAATAAGCACTGTAATCATGACATAACTGGGGTCAATGATTTATGGATTTCAATATAGTAGTAGCTGCATATGATTGAAAATTTACTAGGTCACTAGTGCACCAAAAATTTTATTCGCAGCCTCTGGGCATCTTTTGAAATGTGCAACAAAATAAAAACCTCTGAACCTGTTTTGACACTGTGTAGGCTCAGTGGATGACACGCCAACCCAGTGAGTCTCATTTAAATGCAAATGTGTCACGAACTTCTGCATCAAATCCTTTTTAAATGTATAAAATGCCTAGAAGAACATTCTAGACAGGATTGACATCCACAGTCAAACTTTAAAGAAGATTATGAAAATAATTTTTTCTCGTTCTTTTTCTTTTGTTTTGTTTTTTGGTTTTTTAGCTGGAAGCTGAAGCTGTGCCTGAAGTATCTGAAAAATATGGAATTAGTTCTGTTCCAACGTTCTTATTCTTTAAGGTAAGAGGAAACGGATTTAAGAGAAAATGGATTGCATGTGGACTCTTAATATGTATACTTTTTTAATACTGCTACCGGAAGAGCAGAACCTTAAGAACTTTCTCAGTGAAGAAACTCTTATGTATCTGATTTAAGTCTATCCAGTGGAACCTGGATATCTACAAAAGTAGATAGAAATGATTCTTACACTTTATATGTAATATTTCAGAGCTTCCTTAATTGCTTTGGGATTTTACATAGTTTTTATTTTAGTTGTCATACCTTGTATTGGGTAAAAAAATTTCCAGTAATGTTTCCTTGTCTAGCTATAGTTCTACAGCATGGCAAAAACCCAAGTAAATAATCTTTTGGTCGAAATAAGTGTTTAGGTCATGTTTGCCTGTGACAATAAAATTCAAGATATTTTCTTTAATAAATTCTTCTAATAGCAAATCTGCTAGCATTAACAGTAGCCAGCCATCAGAATGGTATGTGTCTTGGAACTAAAGACTGGCTAAAAGATCAATACACTAATCCACCCTGCATCTGAAAATCTATACTTTATATGGTGGTTTTGCTATTTTTTTATTACGGTACAAATTCTGAATTTAATCCTTTAACATGAGCCTGTGTTTTGGTT
This sequence comes from Ciconia boyciana, assembly GCF_034638445.1. Lineage (NCBI taxonomy): Eukaryota > Metazoa > Chordata > Aves > Ciconiiformes > Ciconiidae > Ciconia > Ciconia boyciana. The sequence continues at coordinate 65,892,947 of NC_132941.1, forward strand.
TCCTTAGAATTCTCAGAAGATTGACAGATTAGATGGCGCACATGCCCCAGAGCTGACCAAAAAAGTGCAGCGCCATGCATCCAGCAGTTCTGTTTCTGCTGGCTCTAATGACAGTGCAAAAGAAGATCTGAATGTGCGTCTGAAGAAACTCATCAATGCTGCCCCTTGCATGCTGTTTATGAAAGGGTCTCCAAAAGAACCTCGCTGTGGTAAGGGTTTTCTGAAGTTCGTGTTCAATGTGGCAACACTTGCTTTGGGCTGGTTGTCAGGTTTACTCAGTTTTGGGGACATACATCCCAACAGCGTCTTGTACACCTAGAAACATTAATGAAATGTTAATTTTCATATTGCTTATCTGCAGCTAGAGACTTGCTACTCCCTTAGTTAAATTTTGGAAATGGAATCACAGAGATTCGGGGCTTTCTAAAGAATATGTGATGTGCAATGCTATGCTTGAACTAGGACACTTTTCCTGAGGTAGCTCAGTGTTTATTCATGACATATGTTGTGCATCGTTACACATGTTGAAAATGTAAAATAGTCTGAAGAGAACATTTCAATTCAAGGAATAACAAGCATTGACTAACATCCGGGATTACTGTTGCCATTTGGAAAAAGAAAATAAAACTATGCTATAGCTGGTGAAATTGAAAGACCAGTAGCATGCGTTTCTGCTACAGTGGAAATGCCTTTTCTTAAACCTAGCGCTCTTAACCCTTGCTCACTGTTTAGAGTGCTTGGTTCCTAGCTAACTTGAAGTGTTGGTCTATACAGAAAGCACGTGAACAGATGTTAAAACCCCAAATTTTTCAGTACTATGAAGCTAGCATCCTTCTGCTCACGTAGTCTCGAAGTTGCATTGCAGAACTGATTTTGTAGAGCCTTCTGTGGTGAGCTGCAGGAGGTAAACAGAAGAGTAACACTGATGCAGGATAGAGATCGCTTGACCAAACAGCACTCTCGGCAACTCCTGTTTGGGTATGGCTCCCTCTTGTTCGGTGTAGCTCTGGGGGCATCGTTTTGGCAATTAACAACACAACACTTTCCAGGTTGTCTGCTGTGAGTGTAATCCTTGCCTGCCCTGTTGAAGTTTATCTTCAATTGTCAGTCTGCTTCTAACCCGCCAATCTTTTTCTACTGATATCTTACAGAAGTGAACATTTAGCTGCTAGCTTCTGTGCTGCTGTTTTCACATCCATTTGTTCCCTAAGGCCCGTACTCCATCCTGAAAAAACAAGGAGCAAAACGCAGTGTGGAAAAACAACCATTCCTCATCTCCAGAGCTTCACTTGGAATGGGAAGACTGAAAAGGTCTTATTCTGGGGATGGTGGCAATAAAATATAATTATAAAATTCTAAAACTGAGGGGAGGGAAAGGCAACGGGGGAAAAAGTTGCATTGACTTCTTTTACCTCCTTTCTCTCCCCAAATTGGTCTAGAGATCAAATGTTGCAACTGCTACAGTTACTTCTTTGCAGAAGCTGACACCCAGATGAGTAAGATGGGTTTCCTTTCCCTAGCAAACATGTATCCTGTGGGGTAGATCATAGCAACTACGTTGCTGGGCCAAAGAGATGAAGGAATTGTGAAAGATAATTGGAGAGTAAGAAAAGAATTAGCAATAGCTAGCTCCTTACAGCCAAGCTTCTGAAGAAAGGCCTGTGGCATATAATTATGGAATCAATAAAGAGATGCTAACTGCTCAAGAAGTTAAATTGTCATGCAAAAACTCAGTTATTTGTGTCTAAAAACAAATAATGAAAATACCTGTTTTGTCCATCTGTGCATGAATTACAGTAGCATGTGCAGGCTTGAAAGATTACTCATAAATGTTTCTATATCGTGGCAGAGATGCATGTGAACTAAATGTGTTTAAAACACTTTGAGGAGGGAAATGAGGACTCATGGAACTATTCTTTTTGACCCCTTTCTGGTAAGGGCTCAGCAGGTGCAGCCTGGAGAGAGCAGTGCTTCTCGTGTTTGGTCAGGAGTCCACGAGTGCTTGGTTCGAACTCTTGGCGTGGTGTGGTGATTTATTGATGCTGTATTCACATAACTGCCAAATATCCTTGTGGTGTGCATGTGCTGCTAATATTCCGGCTGTGGAAGATCTCACCACGGTTTTGAGTATTAAATTCAGTTAACATTTTCAAGTGCAGACATCCCCCATGTAGCTGCTTCTTGTGCTTTCTGTTGGAGTGTGTCCAGGAAGTTTCCAAAAGAAACTGAGTGGAGAACTGTGTAAAGGGAAATGGATGAAATAGTATAAAAGGACCTAAAAGAAACTGATTTTACACATTCTGTCCATTTATCTTAATCTGGAAGGATTCAAATTGTCGTATCACCATGTACTGTTAAAATAGGGGAAGGATAACGATATGGAACACATTGATTTGGTGAAGTGAGAATAACGCAGATTTGTGACACGTGACTTGCCAAACAGCCTCTGCTATTTTGCATTGTATCTGTGAAGGCATTCTATCACAGGAGAGCCATTTATGTAGTTCTATATAGTTCTAGTTATTGAAATTGAGGATTGGGTCCATAGAGTAAATAAAGAGTCTTTTCATTAACTTCAGGTCATTTTGGGTCAGGACTGGTGCTTGACAAATGAGGGAGCTGCACAGAGTGGTAACAGTGGTGAAGCTGCTGAGTGGGCCTGTCTGGGTTGAATTATGAAGAGAAGGTTTGGACTGATGTAAGTGTACATTGGGCAGGAAAGGAAGAGAGTCTGTCTGTCAAGCACTGTTAATTGGAGGGAGTTTAATATAGTGCATGCTGCCCTTTTCGAGAAGGAAGACTTGTATGTAAAAGTCATGAAACAATATTTGAAAGAGAAGTAGTGGTTAAAGCGTGCCAAACATGTGTCAGCCTGGGCCATGCGCTGTAGAGGGTAATCCTGCCCTGGCAGAGTGAGAGGAGTCTTGCAACTTGGGCCAGGCTACTTTGGGTTAATGAAGAACTTGCTTACGGCTTGTGTGCGGCTTTTCTTATTGCCCCTGCCCTCTGTACCTAAGTACTTTCAGCTGCTTTTAAAATATTTGCATGCCATTTTACAATCTGCTTTTTCAGATGTTGCTGTAAAAGAGTTCTAGAAATATGGGGGGAAGCGCAAGATCCTGTATGTACTGAGGTTTCCCGTACTGTACTGGGCGTCTACTGTGTTGATATCTGCACACTCTATTGCTCTCCTTTTTCCCTTTCTAATTTGAAGGCTGCTGTTTCATTTCAATGCACTAGTAGGTCCCAAATCACTTCAGTAGAAATAGTTTCAGAAATAACCACAAATTGCAGAACTTCCACGTTCATTGTGCTCTTGTGTATTAGCTTGGGATTCTAGCAGTTTGTGCATAGGCATTTGCTCCTATGAAGAGCTGATGAAGTTCCATCTGTTTATGTATAGATAATTCTGTATCTGTATTGCATAACAATACGGTTATAGGTGCGTGAAAGTTGCATATTGTCATAGGAATCTGTAGATAATTTTGTAGGAATGGAAACTCTGGCTTATTCTGAAGTAGGCTTGTGAAGTCTACCCATATGCAATAGAGCGCTGCTCTGATGAGCTGATATTTATGGGTACATTTGGGCTGTCTACAGTTTAGGTCATTCAGATATATGTGCTTTAAGTTTAACTGTGTTGGATGCTAATGTGGCTGTTAGTGAACCTGCTGTGCTTGTGCTGTGAGTTGTTTGGCAGGTGCATGGCAAGCTGTAAGAGTAGAGCATGGTGCTTGCTGTGTCCGTGGTGAGCTCAGGTGGTGTGCAGGCAGTGGTGAGGCTCCTCTGAGCTGCTTGTGTGCCCAGGTTCTCCATTACGCCCGAGTCAGCCTCTGCGTCCGCGTGATCAGTTGACGGCACAGGCACACCGTTTCTCCTTTGGATTTCTGTGGGTGTTCAGTAGAGAACTGGCTTTCTAAAGGGCATGGAGCAGAACGCTGGGCAGATTTTAAAGTTATGCAGAGAAAAGAGCCTTTACTGTTTCTCATATGTTTGAATTTTTGAGGGGAGGGAATTCTGAGGCTATTTTAAAAAACCCACAAAAAACTCAAACCAAAAAAGACATTGAGGCATCAAGGTTAGGGATAGTTAGGAACTTCATAAACTCAATATGGAAAGCAACTTAAGAGTATAGCACAAGTTCATTTGCGTGTCTTAATATGCTAAAGTAGATATTTCTTCAAGCTTTTACTTCTTACAGTTGATCCCTGGTACCCCATGAAAAGTGCACAGGAGGTACTTACCTAAATAGAGGTATGTATTAGAATTGGAAGTATTAAAATGTAATGCAACACATGTGCTGGTTTTGGCTAGGACAGAGTTCATTTTTGTCATCGTAGCTAGTCTGGGGCCGTGTTTTGGATTTGTGCTGGAAAGTGTTGATAACACAGGGATGTTTTCGTTCCTGCTGAGCAGTGCTTACATGTAGTCAAGGCCTGTTCTGCTCCTCACCCCACCCCACCAGCAAGTGGGCTGGGGGGGGCACAAGGAGTTGGGAGGGGACACGGCTGGGACAGCTGACCCCAGTGACCAAAGGGCTATTCCATACCATACGACATCATGCTCAGTATATAAAGCTAGGGAAGAAGGAGGAAGGGGGGGGACGTTCGGAGTGATGATGTTTGTCTTCCCAAGTCCCCGTTAGGCGTGATGGAGCCCTGCTTTCCTGGAGATGGCTGAACACCTGCCTGCCCATGGGAAGAAGTGAAGGAATTCCTTGCTTTGCTTTGCTTGTGTGCGCGGCTTTTGCTTTCCCTATGAAACTGTCTTCATCTCAACCCACGAGTGTTCTCCCTTTTACTCTTCTGATTCTCTCCCCCATCCCACGCAGGGGAGTGAGCGAGCGGCTGGGTGGGGCTGATTTGCTGGCTGAGGTTAAACCATGACAACATGAAATCATCTGAACTTAGAGCTCTTAATTTTGCAGTTAAATACCATGCCTGGTTTAGACTGCTGTGGTAGTTTCTAGCAGTAGTTGGGAGATGTTAGTAAGTTGGGTCCATTAAACTTCCTAGAATAGACAAAGTCTTTTTCAAAGTGAAGGTAATTTAACATTTTGTCAAAGATGATACGGATCTGTTATAACAGTAGTAGGAGTAATAAAAATAGAATTAAATAAAAGGAGCCATGCTTGTTCAAAGGTGAAGATATTTTTGAATTGTATCTATTTTGATACAAATAATAGGCTTGCACTTGAGCCCTTAGTGCAGTTGGCAAGTAGAGGGAACCCTATCCAGCAGTGTATTTTGGGGGGATCTTGTTGTTCGTAACTTCTTCATTGGAAAAGCCAGCTAAGCATAGTGTAAAGTAAGGTTTGTCCCCTCGGCTATGTGTTTACTGGCAATTGCATGTGGTTGCTATGTACATTGTGTTATTTCAGCGAATTCATTTGGACCATGGTAGTATTTGTTTATTTGCTTCATCAATACTGTAATTTATTTAGGGTGTTTTTATTGGTGTAGAATCTGGAGTGGCATTTGTGATTGTCTAGATAACCGCTTAAAACATTTTGTTTAATCATTCCTTGGAATGCATGTATGGCATTTCTTTAGAAATTCAACCTAAATCTTTTGTTACGAAAGTAAAGCTGTTCTGGCACTTTATCCCTAAGCATAACACTTCCAGACTACTGCCATAACCCTTCAAAATGAAACACAACCAATCAATCTTTCTAGTTTGCATGTAATTGCCTACAGCTAAAATAAAGCTTTTTTCCCCCCCAGTTCCTTACAGTAGAAATGAGTTAATATATTGGCGATGGAATAACCGTCAGCAATCAGCCTTTAGCTGTTTACTAATGAACTCCCAGTTGTATGAAAAATTTCAGAATCTGTGTTTTACTTCAGGCTGTACATGAACTTAACACTTCAGTTGTAGAAAGAAAAGCAACTTAGATGCCATACATATAAATACTGTTACTTCATATCTCAATAAATTGCAGATCACGAAAACTGCAGAAAGCTGTAGTAAAAATCCATATTTCAAAAACTAATAGGTGGTCTTGCAAGCTGAAATCAAAGGTTATTCTTCTATGGCACTTTGATTCTTTTTCCCATTTAAAGCTTCTGTATTTTTTTTATTCCTTTATTAAAGCCTTTAAGCATTGTCTCTCTTTTTTTTTTTTTTAATATTTGTATAGAGGTTTTCATTTGTCTGCGCAGCATTTGTTGGAATTCTTTGAGGTAATGGTAGGATTGCAAGGGCATTTGAATCCAAAACAGGATCAGTTGGCAAAGATATAAACCACGTGTTGTTATCACATTGATTTATGGACAAATTCTCACGGATCCTTTTTGCAAACCATGTGATAGTGTTGTCTAGGAGGCTTCTGCTTCCTTAGAAAGGATGTGCATCCAAGCAACAGTGGCAGGTGTTGAAATACTTTAGGATAAAGACCACATGTTGGAAATGAAGCAAAATTGCAAGATCTTTCAATGCGTTGCAATGTACTTAGCGTTTTTTCCCAATTAGCATCATTTTTGTAGCAGAGCAATAGGTTGTGGAGGGACAGTGGAGTTGCGAATCAAGATTCGATCATGAGTCCTAAAGATCAAGTCGTTGGCTTCCTTGTGTGGTAAAGTACAGCAGACCTCTTCTCATCTGTTTTCTTACGGAGTAAATATCTGCAGTACACTGTGAAGCACCCAGTAGGCTGACGTCCGCTCTGGAGGAGCGTTTGTGCTCCTGTGTCAGTGGAAGTGTTAAGTGGATGAAGGTGCCTTTGAACATCAGTCTAAGGTTTCCTTTCAGGTTACCCCACAAAGAATGGACTTGTTGATGTAAAGGGCACAGCCTAGGTGTGGGTGGGGGGTGCGTGTGTGTTGTTTTTTAAAGTGATTTTGAGGAGTTTCTGTAGAGACTAATGATTTAAAAAAATTTTTTTTCTTCTTTTAAGAAAAATCAATGTAATGTTTCAATTTAATGTTTCACTTTAATGAGAATGGTGAATTGAAAATAGAGGAGAAGGAGAATTGTTTGAAAGTGAAATTTTGTGTGGTTTTCCCTCTAGTATAAGAAGATTTAGGTGATTATAGACTGTAAATTCTATAATATTAAAATTTTCATACATACAACTTTTTACAAATAATGTGATGATTTTCTTAGGAAAAAGATGCTTAGTTACAGAAGGGAGAAACTTTTCTTCTCAGGTTGGCCACATAATAAACTTAAAAATCTGGATCTTTACATGGTAATATTCAGTGCTTAATATCCTGCTGAGAGAGTGTTGTCAGAGTAGGACATAATGAAGATCTGTCATAAAGGAAAACAAAACATGGTAGGAAAGTGTCACAAGGGTAGTAAAATAGTATTAAGACATGCTCTTAAAGCAAAAGTAGTAGAAAACATTACAAAAGCCAAGTTTCTAAGTTACGCTAGTGACACAGTAGCGGGTTTAAATCCTGGTGCCCACTTTGTGTGTCAACTTCATCCACATTTGGTGTGGGAGAAGTTCAGTAGTAGCTGGAGGAAGAAATGACAGGGGTAGAGAAAGCCATGTGCAATTAGAGGAATGAGAAGAAGGCTACTGAAGATGCTGTTGTGGTCATTGGGAAGCTTTTATTCTTTGTGAATGCTCAGTGAAGAAGGGCTGGAAAAGGCAGAATAAGGGAACGCATTTAACTTTGCTTGAATTGTATGTGGGAAGAGCAGAGACGCTTATGTGAAGGTTACTTACTGTGTAGCTCTCTAAATAGAGAAGCACCAGACTTACCAAGCTGTCCATATACTTTGGTTGTGTAATCCCAGGAATAAATACATTTTTTTGCCCCTTTACAATATTTGATGATATTGACAGAGCAAAGGATAACACACTACAGCTGTTTTGAACTTACTACCTAGAAGAATTGCATTTTTTAAATTAATAAGGTTTAGTACAGATGTGGGAATGCTTTGTTTAAAGTTCTATGTAATTCCTCTTTTTGTGTTTGCAGGTTTCAGCAAACAAATCGTGGAGATACTGAACAAACATGGTATTTCATTTAGCAGTTTTGATATTTTTTCTGATGAAGAAGTTCGTCAGGGGCTGAAAACATATTCTAATTGGCCAACTTACCCGCAGTTGTATGTAGCTGGAGAGCTTATAGGTGGACTTGATATTGTCAAGGTTAGAAACGGAGAAATTCTTCATCTTGTTAGTTGTCAGAAGCATGCTTTTCTTGCTTTTTACATCTGATTTTTCTTCTCCCCAATCTCCCTAGGAACTCGAGGCATCTGGAGAACTGGACACAGTCTGTCCGAAGGCACAGAAGTTGGAGGACAGGTGTGGTGTATTATGTCATTATTTTAAGAGTGCCAATTTTTGAGGTTTCCTGTATGCTCATTTATACTGGGGGAACCCCCTATACAAATTGCTGTTCTTTGACTTTATCAGAAGTCCATCAAGATTTTCTTTAATTACAGAACTCCTGCAGTTGTTTAATATGTTCTGTTTTCTATACAGTAAGCATCACTTAATATAAAGCTATAGCGTTATATATGTATTAAGCTATACTGTTCCAATAGGCTTTACTTATTATATTTGTAGTTTGTTAACTTTTAATTATAGCAGGAATATATATATTCCTTCTTGTCTCTCTTTTAAGAATTGATTCTTTAAAGATAACTGGGAAAATAATCTTTTAAACATTAGTAGCTTTCGTTAGCTTCATTTGGCATAGACTTCATAACTATGATGTCACTGGAGAAAATATCTAAGCTTGTCCCCTTGTTTTTCTTGATTACTCACGTCCTTCAGTTCCTGTTTTCTTTCACCTTGGCAACATGAATATATGCTGCTGCAGGAGAAGTGTGTTGCTTCCTGAATCAGATGTAATACTAGAAGCCAATTTGCCCTCCTTTAACCTTCCCATTTGAAGATTCACTCTTGTTTGAAATTCTGACGTGCCCCAGGCAGTCAAGCTCCAGATATCTGACAAGTCATTCTGTTTGGGAAGTTGCTAGTAGATGTGGCTTTTTTTCCTGGTTTTTATGTGAATAGTGCCATTAAGACATGCAAACGACCTTTACCTGGTGGTTTGGCCAGGCTGGTTTACCAAGAAGGTGGCCTGTACTGTGAAGGCAAATATGTTTGCATGGATTCCCTCTTGCTGTCTGAAGATGGTAAGAGCAAGTTTTACAGTGCTCTAGATGTGACTGGTTCTGGTTCTGTCACCTTCTAAGCACAGCGGAGAAATAATTTAATGCAAACCATTTCGATATGGTGATAAAGTATACCTACTTTTACACCTGTGTATTAATTAATTTTTAATTTGTTCTGCGGCTGAGGTTTACCTTTACTCTAGTAGGGTAACTTGTAAATTGTTTCACCAAGGCCACAGAAACAAATCACTACCTGTTGCAGTTTGAGATTAAATTATAGGTGAAGATGAGGTTGTCTCAGTATGGCCTTTTAAAAACTTATTTTAGAAAGCTTCCTTTAATCTACTCCTTCCTTTTTGCAAACTTGCATAAGCTGCAACTTTATTGAATTTATACGTAGTTTTTTGCTTTGCTTAATCTTTTTGGGGAAAGAAGGTAATGGGAAATATCCTCTGCTTACTTAATGTGTTTTAATAGATTAAAATTGTTGGTATAGCTAAATGTCTTCCTAAAGAAGCAGCAACAGCATCTTTTGAACAGGTGTGTGAAGTTGTTATCAGTTTCATCAAATTTTGATGTAGAAGTGGCCTGAAGGCAAACTGGCTAAAAATTCACCAGACAAGTCACAAATAGCTTCTTGTTGCCTAGTTTGTTCTTCATCTTTTAGTAGGTGCTTGTTTCTTGGGTTAACACATGACATTTAGCTGAGGTCTGTCTTCTGGTGACAACTGGGAAGTTCTTTTTCCATGGCACAGATTAGTTTTTCTTCGTAGCTAACCTCATACTTAACTTCTGAGCAACTGACATATTTTTCAAACTATATTCAGTCCATCAGTCACCCTAAGAAAAACCCTATGAGGTAGTTACTCAAACATGTTAAGACTTAATAAAATGAAGGCATATCAGTAGTAGAATCTATTGAATGCTAAATTATGTTCCTTTACTCAATCTCTTCCCGTCAATTAACTGCATCTTCTTCGCTTGAAAATACCCTTGAAAATGGGCTCTGGAAATCAGCTTGGTTTCACAAAACAGATCTGGCAGCTGGGGAACCAGCTCAGATTACTGTAGCTGTTAGTTTTGCTGTTGCTTTTTAACCTGGAGACAACTTGGTTGGAAAAATTGTTTTGAGGTTTACATGTGCAAAGGCTGTAGGTCACCAACAAAACTTTGTTTAGTTTTATTTTGCAAAGACCCTGGATTCTTTTTGCGTTGCGCGTCATGCAAAGCGATCTTTTACAGAAAATGATCACCTGTTACGCATTTTATAGAGGGTAGTTTGCCCTTAGCAGGAAACTGTTGGATAGGAGTCTTTGCTAACTTTTCCCATCAGTTGTCACAGAAAGCCTTTCCTAAAAGGAGAGGGAAAGCTGGGGAGTGTCTGAGAGTTGTGCGGGTAGACCAGAAGTGGACAGGGCACAATGGGGCAAAACAGACCTATTCTTGAATTTCGGTAGTGGTTAGTCCCTAGTCCGTAAGTCCATAGATCTTATGACTGATGGACAATAGATATGGCTCTTACTCTGCAAAAATTCTCACATGGAGAAGGAGAAACTCTAAGTATTATATTCAGTATGAGAAAAAGCAATATGTCACTAAATATAGACATTGTATTTAAAATATCCTAAAATGATGTTTCTCCTTAAACTCGTTTCTGCTTGATACTTAGAGATCAATCTAGAAAAGTAAATTGTTGCTCTAAAAGTAACAGGATGGTTCAGATTCACTCACTAGCATTACTGTAAGCAATGTAAATGAGTAGAGTTGCTTATAATAATGCTTTAAATGCATTTGGTAAAGCTGTAAGTTGCTATCTTTCCACTTTTGCATTTTGTTTTCCTGTTGAAACAAAGCTTGGGATAATAACCAAGCTGTTTTATGTCTCTCTTTGTGCCTTCTGTAGGCTTAAAATCTTGATAAACAAAGCTCCTGTGATGCTTTTTATGAAGGGAAGCAAACAGGTAAGATTAATCTGTCGCAGAATAGATTATATTTAAACAGTTTTTTAAACAGTGACAATTACCTTTTTCCCCTTGCTTTCCCTGCTTAATTAAAATTAATGGTGCTGGGAAGTTAGTTATTTGTCTTTTTATTTGGCGCTTCTGTAAGCCATAGACGAGCAGTCCCTATTTTACCTGATGGATATATATTGCTAAAATACTGATAGCTGTGTTACAGTAAAATCAGGGTATGTGATGCCCTGCAGTGATGTCCGTCAATTGATCTACAATTGGGGAACGAATGGAAGAACGGTGCATGTCCTTTTGGTCTTAGTTATTGATTGTCTCTGCAGATAATGGATTTTCTCCTGAGGTTCTGAGTGCTTGCCCCTGATGGCTGTCCTACTTGAGGCGTACACTTGAGTGTTGCCCAGAACTTTATCTCTTATCACATGTTTCTTGAAATTTCCCTCTGTTGACCTAGTTGGATTGGGTGTCCTAGCCTTTTTAATTTCTCTGACTTTATTATGCTTTCACAACTGCATTTAAAAAAAGCTGCTAGTTGTTTTTAAGGCTGAAGTATAATGCCACATACCATAAATGATCCACTGTCTTTCTCACGTGTATGGAATGGTCTATGCTTGGTGTCTTTAAGCTGGACTTAATTATCTTGCTCACTGAAATAAAGATAGTGACTGAAGACAGACAACTGCTAACAGTTAGGATTAAAATAATAACAAATGACTAAACCAAAAGGTCAGTCTATTGCTTTGTGTTGCATACTCAAAGTAACCAGGGGATAAAATATTCCCTTTTGAACAGCAAGGCACTGCAATTCTTCCTGTCAAAATTACTTGAACGGCACCTAACTCAGACTTTTCATTGGAGTGGTGTACCCTAAACAATAATTGTAGTTAGTGATTGCATGTTATGAGAGTTGTTTATACGGTACTTTTTTAAAGGGGAGCTCGTTCATGTGACTTGTCTTTGCATTTCATTTTCTTGTTTGTTCCCTGAGCCTTCTCAGTGTATTAACAACAGATACTTTTAAGAGTGTTATAGGCTGTTTTACTAAGCCATTTCATAGCCACTGGAACCCTGTGGGTTACTGAAACAGTGGTGATGAGCTAGTTGGGCTTAGGTCTTCTAAACAGATGCACTTCTATCTCCTTTAAAACCTGTGTCTTGCCTACAGAAAGCAAGAGTTTGGGCAGGTTGCTTAACGTGTTTTGATTTTGCTTGAGCTACTGGTGGAGTGAAATCAGCAATAAGAAGGGATAGTCTGGATTAAATATTCAGTGTCTAAGAAATGATGAATGTTCTATGTCCTTATACTGTCAATATGAAGTGTTTGCAGTAGATACTTTCAATTATTCATTTCAGTTGGGAGTTGCTGTACATGCAACCTATTTATCGGTTGACCATAGGTTGCTACTCTCTCCAGAATAGTAAGTAAAGGGTAGCGTATGTCTCAAAAGAAAACACATCTATTTTACAAATGCATATAAGACACTTATACCCGTCATACCTATAGCTTTGGCTTTTTGAACATTCAGAAAGTAATCAAGCCTAACTAGTTTTCAAGATATTATTGCCAAACCTGGAAGACAGATTCACCTTGTATCATTTCACCCCACAACTGAGGAAAGTGTTTAATATTCTCAATGTTTTCATTTATTTCAGCAAAGTATATAAAGAAAGAGACATTCAGTACTATTTAAAGCTCAAAGAGTACGAAGAAGAATGAAAAAGGGATTAGCAGTATTGCTCATCCAGTAAGGTCATCACTAGCAATAAATTGGTAGTAGCTTTAGTGTAGCTTGGGGACTTGGAATTTTGTGGATTGAATATAGCAGATATATCTTTTAACATACGTGTGTTTTGCATTCTAGATGGCAAAATGTGGATTCAGCAAGCAAATTATAGAAATAATGAATAGTACTGGGTACGTAAGTGGGGGTGTTTTAATTGAATTTGGGAAGCCAGTTCTGTTTTAAAAACTACATTATATAAATAAAGAATTTGGAAGATATTAGTGAAGACTTCCCCAAGCATGAGTTTTTTAAAGAGTATTTTAAAGTATCTTTATGTAAAAGCCCATAGTGTAAGTCACTACTACACTCATTTGATACCAGGTCAAATGTGGTGTGTCAGATACTACGCTGCTTTAGCACTACTACATAGTGGTTGTCTTGCTCAGATTGAGCAAGAAAAAATTGCAACAGTGAATTTTTTCTTTTTTTGCTGTGATTGTTGACATGAAAGAAATCCGTCCACTCTGATAAGCAACTCGTCTTAGAGAAGTGCCTTTTGATCTGTTTCCTTAATCTTGGAGCCTCTCAAGTGATCTAGCCTCAGTTTTCCTCCTTAAAGCCCTTCTTTCTGTAGTGAGAGAGATTAGTATCATCTTCCTTTGAATAAACTCCCGTGTCATTTGTACTGCTAGTTAGAGGTTAAGCTGTTGTCTTGATTACTAGATGTTAGAAGGGGCTTTTTGAGATAATAGATAACTATATATCAATATACAACTTGGAAATAAATAGCAGTTACTCAAATCATTGTTCCTTATCACTGGCCCTAGTCCACTTGCAGGAATCCACATACTTGCTGGTTATTGAAGAGTGCCAGTTCTCAGAATACTAGGAATTACATACCAAACCTCATACGTGAATCAACCAGAAATCAAATTTACACAGGCATTTTATTTTTGTGTTTTTACGCAAGTAGTATGTGAAAATGGTGAAATAGCTGCAGCTGGTTGATTCCTTAATAGAAACCTCCAAAGTGTGTGTGGGGGTTTTTGTGTGGGTTTGTTTTTTTTTAAGCTAATAGTGAATGGAATTACTTTGAACACATTTTGGCCAATTAGAGCCTAAACTACACAGATTAATTTTTTAGTACGTTATGCTGTCATCTGTGCATTATAAGGAGTTTCCCATGAAACTAGGCATTTTTTACATTGCAGTTCTGGGTGCATAAGGCACTGACTTTTTTCCTCCTATTACCTGTTAATGTGATTGTGATTTGGAAGCTAGCTTGTAAACATACCCATTTTGAATTTTTGAGAGTCTTACATTGCAAAACTCCACAGTAGATGATTTTGTTGTCTTTTGTGTTTTTTTTTTTTTTTTCCCTAGCGTTGATTATGAGACATTTGACATACTGGAAGATGAAGAGGTAACAGCTTCTCCATCATTGAGAATTTCATTGTTGCTTTTACTAAAGTTGAAGTTTACATTTAAGATTATTTTTCTTAGGTGCGGCAAGGATTAAAAACCTATTCAAACTGGCCAACATATCCTCAATTATATGTGAAAGGTGAACTTGTTGGAGGGGTGGATATTGTTAAGGTAAGAATGGGAGAATCTTGTTGGAGATGTAAATTGACTGTTTGTTTCAAACTGTAGGAATGTTTTCTGCCCATAACATACAGAAATTCCTGTGTAGTGGCCCTAGATCTTGAAACCGAATGACTTGCTTGCTTTTACTGTGACTTCTATTAGCTCAACACACAGTTGAAAGGAGCTCTAAATCTCTAGCATTCTCATATGCCAAGATTTAGCAGTGAAATGTATTTTCTTGACAGCAGTCAGTTACTGTTACTGTAAAGACCATTTTTACCCCGTGGGTGCATTTTTACAGGTTTCTCTTCCTAGTTTTACTTCTGACATTGCTTTTCTCAAATAAGGTGGGCGAGACATTTTTTTTCCTAGCAAACAGTCTCATTCCTGGAAGAAAGTAAGGTTTATTGTAGTTGTTTGAACAGACCCTGAAGCAACAAAAATAGATCTGCATCTCTTACTGTGGTTTTTGATTTTTGTAACAGAGCAGGCACAGTGTTCTAAACCCCAAATACTCTTGAGCCCATTCTTGTCTGAATGTTTTATAGCCAATTCCTCAGACATTGTAACTCCTGGGAAGATACAATCAATAAATCTCATTTAGTTCTAAAAATACTGGTATTACTTAAATTATATAGATTACTTTAATTTTATTTATTTAACAAGCGGGCGGGTTATTTCAGTGATCAGTAAGTATAGTCTCAGGCATTGCGGAGATGCTGCAAAATACTTCTCTCGCTGGTATTTAAATGTAATTTGTCTATTGGCATTGCTGGACTGTGTTCAGTTCACACTAACTTGTATGGGTAGACGAATGTTGTCAGTATTTCAAAATGCATTCCGTAATATATCATAATATGTAATAAAATTGAGGCAGTTGTTTCTCTTGAGAGGTGGGAAAAGAATATATACTCCACAACACATTATTTTAAAACTATTTCCTGGTGTTATCTAGCTCTTTGGTAAGTTAACAGCCTTATAATTTGAATTTAAATCATCAAGATAATATCGGCAAGCACCTCTTACAAATCTCTTACTGTCTTGTTTGTTTTAATGTGTGGTAGTAACAAAATCTATCAATGGATAGTCTTTTTCTTTCTTTTTTCTTTCTTTTTTCTTTTTTTCTTTCTTTTTTCTTTCTAGAATTTTTTCTTTTTGTGGGAGGCATTTTGGACGTTGTAAAATTTTGCATATGCCTAAAATATATCTTGCATTGCATCTAGAAGGAGATATACCAGAGGATTTACCTGGTAAAGTTGATAACAAACAATTCTTTTAAAGGTGTATCTCTTCACTAAATAAGTTTCCTCTCTTACTAAATAGGCACAAACCAGAATTTAAATACGTTATGAACTTCAGTGTCTTGGTCAAGAGGGACCTCTAGTGGCATTCCCTTAATAGCCAGCGAATCGATTTCCTTATCCGTGAACTGTCCCTATTGAAATCTTGGTAGCATGATCGCAAAATATACATAGAGAATAATTGCTGTATATATTTCTTTACAGGAACTAAAAGAAAGCGGTGAATTGTTGCCTATTCTGAAGGGAGAAAATTAATGGAAAAGGACATCGATGGGAACAGAAATACTTTGAACAATTACTCATTTGTAGATTATATTGGAGCAATATACAATTTAGCCCCGTGGAACTGACCAGGAGTAAATAAATAAGTACTGTATGTATTTCACAAGACCACGCTACATATGAAAATGTGTTTCCATTGAAGATACAAAAATGTCAAGATCTTCAAATTCAATTAAAATATAATGCTAAAGAACTTTGGGTTTGTTATTACACTCTTTCTGTGTATTCATTGCATCTAGATGTTTAAGAATTGAGTAATGACACCATTATCCATTGCAGTACTATATAGGACTAAGTTGCATCTTTTTTGGGGGGGGGCTCAGCTCTCCTTAGGAGAATATTAATGGGTATACCTCTGTGGTATGGAGCATAATCATTTCCTGTCCCTGTTAATAACTGTTTTCATGTCTAGCGAGCGAGAAAAATACTATTGAAACCGTAATCCAGTGCACCATTAGGAAGTTGTTATTAATGAGTTTCAGCTGTATACTATGCATCTTCATTATCTAAGTAGGTACAGTAACTGTTAATTTCAGATGTTCAACCTATTTCAACATAGCTTTTTGGACATTTTTAAATTATGGTGGAAATGAGCCAATAAACACAGTGATTAGGCCAGTCTTCTGGTGTATTGTCAGTACTCCTTCAGTTAGATGGAAAGGTTTACTCTCTGGGCTATGACTTTGGCAATTTAAATCATTGTGTTAATATATGAATCCTTCACTTCTGTATTCAGAGGATTTAATTTGTTTTTAATCCTTCTTTCAATACCTGTAATGCTCTGAAACGTAATGGGCTCTAATAATGGGCTGACCATCAAACCAGCTACAGCGCAGGTGTACTTGCAAGTATGTGCAGGAGGGTATTTCTCTTCAAGAGAAATATTTTTTGCTTTCAGGTCTTTTGAGTTCTTCGCATCTGTGCTGAGACTAATGAGGTTTTTATTTTGGAAGGTGTTTTTGTGCCTGTGAAATACTGAAATATTTCTGGTTAATTACGTATAGGCTGCTGTGTGTGACAGCAGTATCAGCTGCTACGGACTTCTAGCTGTGAAATACTGGTTTAAACTGTTTTGAGTGCATTGGCTATACACAGTAAAGAGGACAAGACACCGTATTCTTAGAGAGGTCTAGAACCTGGGAGGAGCAAGCTCCCCTTATGAAGCACTGGCGAGCAGAAAAGTGCCTGAACCTCACCAGTAATACATTTTGAGCAGAGAGGTATTGCTGAAAGCCTTCTTGCTGGTTTTTGTGTCGGTTGTGCTTGCAGAGAAACACCTGTGCCTGCTCAAGATGCATGGCCAGAAACTCTTCTGAGGAGTTGCCTGCTTGTCAGGAGGGTCAGGACTGACTGCGTGCTCTTCCAAAGGTGCCTGGAAGAAAAGAGGCCTGATGAGTTAGGGGGTGTGAAGTTTTAGGCAGCAGCTGAGAAGTAAGGTTTTGGAAGCAAGTCTGGGGCTTTGTTGCTTAAATTCTAAATATAATCTAAATGCACTGGAACCTGACGCAAGACTCTTATTGGACTTGGTCCCAAACTAGTAAAGGTTGGCTGCAGAGAAAAAGATACTTATACGTGCTACAGAATTCTTAGTGATTGATATTTAATTCAAGCAAAGTATTAATTTTCTAGGAATAATTTTAGTAATTACTATAAAATAGCATATGTTTATAACTTTGAAAACAATTTTAATCGCTATAAAAAAATCTTTTCCCTCTCATGAAAACAACCCTTAATTAATCTCTCAAAGTGAATTGCAAATGCATCCAGACAGTTGTCAGTAGTAATTGTAACCTACTTCATATATATATATATAAAAAAAAAAGGAAATTCTTTCAAAAGGTAACATCTGTGTGGTCAAATTAGGAATTAGAAGCTTTAATTCAAACAAGAATAAATACAAAATGCTATTTCTTCTGCAATAGTTTTCCTTCAAAATTCACTATAGTGGAATTTAATTTCTCAAGGTTTATAGAGTCCTGCTAATATCTTTACGGAAGTGCAAAAGACCACCAGTGAATAAGAGTTGTTTCTCTAACAGTTTATATTGATATATTCCAGTGCTACCCTTCTTACACCAGTACGGAATGTATTCTTGAAGTGAAGCTACTGTGCCGCTGTTCGTCTTTGGTGACAGTTCTCTTAACTTTTCACGGTGCTGAACTGAGGGTCTCCAGCTTTGGTAATTAGCAACATTTGGTATATTTAGTACTCATTCTTTTGTCAGAATTCATTGTAAACCCACTCTGTGTAAGTTAAAATGGCGCTGTGGTGTTTCTTTGGACTAAACCAGACTTTCTGGGAACAAGCACTTTTTTAAAAGTGGTTTGAGCTTTTCTAACCCGTTCTGCCTCTGGCTGTGAGCATAGCCTGTGGCCGGATTCGGAGCGCTTGGGGGATGCCCATGCAGCGCCGGGGAGCACGGCGCAGGGAGGCCCCTCCAGATCGGGGTGTTTAACATAGCAACTGGGAACGTCAACCTCCAGCAGTTGAATGGTGCGAATAGGGCATCACCTCTGAATTTCACGCTGGTGCTGGTAAAATGCTTTGTAAAGTGGCATATTTCTGCACAGGGCTTGCGCTGCTGTGTGGTGTAGGTACGCCCCTGCAGCTGTGTAATTTAAGAATTTGTACTGAGTCTGTATATGGGCTTTACTGTCCCCTAGCTGTACTTTTGGTTAGGGTTTGTTTGTGTCTAAGGAGCTCAGAACTGTTAGCTCCGAGCTGCCTTGGCAAAGGGAAGAATGTGTGGGTGGAGGCTGCCTCTCCGTGGTAGGAGAGCGTACATTGCACAGGCGCGGCCGGCCTGCAATCCCCTCCTGGCTCAACAAGAGAGAGTCGGGACATCTGCAACTGCATAAAACACGCTTGGAAACAATTTCAGCCATATGGCCAAAACCTCAATTCAAGGGACTGCTGGGGAGCGTGGCTTGTACGCTGCTGCTGCCTTGCAGGGATAACTCTCGCCCTTCTGTAGGAATACGTGATCCCTGTCTCTGGAATAGACTGCTGCTACTGGGGGGGGAAGTTTAGCTTTACGTGGAATGGAAGAGACAGTGGGTGTGTAGTTTATCAGCACTCGCAATGAGATGAAGATGAGGTAGATGGATTCATCAAGGGATGAAGTAGCCAAGGGATGGTAAGTGCTGGTGGAAGGTACGAGGTGGAGACCTGTAGCCAGTGGAAGTGCTGCTGCTTATTTCAGCTTTCTGCATGCACGCTCACACACACAGAATGCGTTTCTTGGTCCTTTTCCCAAAGACCCTCCTCTTACCTACTAAGAGAAAAGTACAGACTGCGTTCCTTAACTTTTTCTGTAAATTAGAAAGATTGATTTGGGCAATACTGTTAGGTGGTATTCCCAGACCTCTGAAGTTGAATGTGGGGATACCTGGGGTTGCTGTGCTGGGAGACATCCAAGGAAAAATGCGTGGTTTGCACAGAAGGGGAAGAAGGCAATGAAGTGTTGGAGCTGTGGTCTGCCAGGTGAAGGGGTAAGTGAGGGCTTGAGCTTTTATGGCTGCTGAAGATGGCATGTTACTGTTTACCGTGCAGAAGTATTGACATCGGTGTTTGGGTACAGTTAACATAAAGTAACTTATATTCTGCTTATTTGTATTTTTCTTTTGCTTTCTTTTCCTTGCTTGTCCCGAGATTTCAGTTAGATTCTTTTTTTTTCCTGTACTTTAATTATTGGGGTATAAGGAAAAGAAAATTAACCATGAGGATGGTCAAACGGGAACAGGCTGCCTCGAGAGGTTGGGGCTCTCCATCCTGAGAGGTGTTCAGGACTCACCTAGATTAATCTCAGAGAAACCTGCTCTGATTTGATCCGCTTTTAGCAACAGGTTAGACTGGATGACATGCAGAGCTCTGTCTGAACCTGAATTAGTCTCTGCTTTTAAATGACACAGTAGTGAAGTGTTCGTGGATGGTGAATAGAGTGCAGAACAGCACCTACGGCTCCCTTTGAGCGGCCAAAATGAGAGTCCTGCCGCAGCGATTAACTGCTGTGTGGTATTAACTGTATTTAATACCTTCGCCTAACCAGATAATTGCCACCCCCGTCACCTCCTCTGTGCCTGAATAAGAAATACTTTGAAAACCCTATGAAATATTCCGTTTTTTAAAGCCATGTGCCATATAGCTGAGATAGGTAATGCAGTATCGTTTTTTAAATTACAAGTTAATCTGGCAATATGTGAACATTGGGTAAAGGCTGCTGACAGTCCAAGGAGAAATTTGATGCAGTTAATGATTTTAATTAGGGGAGTGTTTCTTGGAAAGTCATCAGAAAGATACAGTGTCTCCTTTCGTAGGACTGAGGCAGAAGTGGAGGAAAGCAGAGATTTTTTTTTTTTTTTCTTCAAGCTGTAGTTGCAGGCAGCTGATTCGGATGAGGCTATCGAGCTGTTCAAAAGCAATCAAAGAACATGGGTTTAAAGAGCCTGGTTTTGGCTCGTGCCTGACCGTGACGTCCCTCACCTTCCCGAAGCGAGTGTCCCGCTCTGCCGCAGCACGAGTGAAGAGCGTCTCGACTTCTGTCCAGCTTTGCTCGGTGGAAGTCGCTGTCTTCCTTTTCTTCTGGCCATATTTGCTCTGTCCTGATGTGTACGGTCAGGGGGAGCAGAGTCCCTTCCCAAGTAGGGAAACACTTGGAAATGGGCTAATAAAATTCAGGGGAGAGGAGACAGAGACGTTGGTACAGTCCTTACCTCCTCCTTTGCCGGAAAACTTGCATCCCGCTGTTAATTCAGGGTCTGTAAGTCCTTCGGCCACGTGGTAAGCGTCCACTGTTCTCTGTTGCAGTGTAGTTGTGACCTGGGTGTGTGTGAAGTATTTCCCCCCCGTACAAGAACTGTTTATACCTGCTTCGTGCTAGTATTTCTACTGACTATTGCTTGGGTACAGAAACGTTTAAAAACTTGAATAAAGGGGTTCCTGGTGCGTACTGGAGGAAGAAAAGACCGCTCCTTTCTGCATGTGCTGAAGACCTCGGGTGTAACAGGACCAATGCTTTGGTGGGACTCTGAGCTTCTAGTTTCCTAAAAGCTTGACCAGGGAGGGATGACATCCAGCATGTGAAATTCTGCCTTGGGCTTATTAAAAGAAGTACCGGCAGTGCCCCCTCATGCTGGGTCCCACCAGACACTGTCCCTGCAAGGGCTCTTTGCCCAGCGCCTCGGTGTGCCTGATGGGCAGCCTGGGTTCAGGTGGGCTCCTGGGCCTTGGCATGCGTGGCCGAGATGCAGAACAAGCTTTGGCTGGTTGCTCTGGTCACGGTAACCTCAGGCAAAAGCGAGGTGTGAGCGAGAGGTGAAGGCATTGCTAGCACTCCTCGTCTGAGAGGAGCAGAGGCTGGTAGGACATGGTTCATGGCTCATCAGAGCAGATGAGCAGGTCGCTGTGCTTCGTAGCCTTTTACTCTCAAAATGTTTCTCCTGCTGACCCATTTCCCATCTTACTTCCTACCTTAAACTGAGATCTGTTTAAGCTCCGGTCTTCCTTAGAAGATGTGAAGGTAGGGGGAAGGATGGATCACAGACTGTCGCAGCCTTTTCTCTTCAAATCTACAAAGGCATCCTGTAGAAATGGAAGAGGAAGGTGCAGCCTGAGTTCGCGTGGTGAAAGGCTGCAGGCTGACCAGTTCTCACTCGTTAGGTTCTCCTACATGAAAGAAAAACACGTTTCCAAGGGAAGCTGCTTCCTCCGCGTCCTGCATGAACACTGAACGTAAGGTGAGGCAGCAGTGGGTCTGGTTGTGTGGTCGGCTTTCCACAGTCCCTAGTGGGCTATGCCAGAGTCCCCAGGTCTGGCTTACAGTGGCACAAGCGCTAAAGCTGACCCCAGCGAGGTGTGAGGACGGGGCACGTGCTGGCCCTGGGGCAAGCAGAGCCACGCTCCCCACGGCCGCCCCACGCTGGAGCTGGGGATCGGGCCCGGACTGCCCCTGCGGGCTGGGGGGCTGAGGGCACGGGGGGTTGGTTCGTCCCCCACCGCCTTTGCGCGGGTCTTCCCATGTGCTGCTGCGTCCGTGGTAAATACAGTAACTTCTACAGGCGCTAGGTAGTTTCTTGAGATGAATTTTCAAAAAGCCACAAACTTTTGCCTCTTCCAAGTTGGCTCATGGAATAGAGGCTATGGCAGTACAGTGCCTTTCCTTGCCAGTGCTGTGCCTAGTGTAGAATTACTGCGGTATCATTTTTTCACAATAGTCAAGATTTACCCTGAAGACAAAAATCTCTAGAAGTAACTGCCGCATGCTGCTGCTTTTGTGACCTGACGGAGGGTGTACCTTCAGCCAGCGCGTTCTTCTGCAGCATAATCATCTGGAGATGAATAGTTAAAACTAGTAAAACAGTAAAATAGTTAAATGTAATTCAGACATCGATGTGCTTCCTCAGTGCTCCGGAAGGAAAGCCGCCTTGTCTGTCTCTAAGACCACTTTATAAAGGTGAATCTTTAGCCACGAATGCAAGCACTGCCCAGCCTGGTCAGTATATTGAAAAAGCATGGACTTTGGGTAAAAAAAAACCAACCCAGCCCTAAGGCTTTCTGCTACCTGAGTGCTGGTGGCCGAGGAGCTCCGGGAGCCGGGGGTCGTGCGGGGCTGCGTTGGGATCTCCGCGGCCGGGCAGGGCGGCGAGGGGGGAATGGCGAAGCGGACCGTGGGGGGCTGCCGAGGCACAGCTTGAGGGTGCTTGCTGCTCGGGACCCGGCGGCTGCCGGCACCGGGAGCGTGTTCACCCTGCGGGTGATCTGCGCTGCTGGCAGGTTCACAGAGAGCTCTCTCGGATGTCGCTTTATTGTTGTTTGGTTTTTTTTTTAAAGTTTA
Organism: Ciconia boyciana; assembly: GCF_034638445.1. NCBI lineage: Eukaryota > Metazoa > Chordata > Aves > Ciconiiformes > Ciconiidae > Ciconia > Ciconia boyciana. The sequence goes on from NC_132941.1 coordinate 65,915,721, forward strand.
AAGGTAAAACCATAGGTAGCTGTTTAGAAAGGCAAACTTGGACTCTTCAGCTTTTTTTAAGCTTATATGTTGGGTAGTAATAATAATACAGACTGCCCGCGCCTATGGGTAAATCCCCAAATGGCTTTTCTCAGGGAGCACTGCACAGTGCCCAGTTATGTTAGAAATAAAGATGTAAATGACTAATGAGACAGTCCTAGCTCAGGGGTGGTGGCAGACGAAGCAGCAATGTGCGGCGGGGTATGGAGGGACGCGGTGGGGAAAGCTGGGGGCAAGGGGGACAGAGGGACGTCTGCAGGGCTGGCAGACAGCTGGCGTGGCTGAGGGGGCCAGGCGCAATGGAAGCCGAGGTAGGGAGTGAAACTGGGGCCTCTGCTGAGCCTCCCGAGGAGGGATGTCCCAGACTGAGCGTGGCCTGGGTGAGCGGTGACACCAGCCCCCGTGGAAGCGGCGTCACAGCTGGTGGGGTGGCTCTGAAAGCTGGGCTCATGGCTGCCTCTGAAGGAAGGACAGGCAGACAAGGTTTCCTTGCAACTTGGAAGATTTGGTTGAAATTAAGAATCTTAATGTTAGGCTGACTGAAGCTGTCGTGAAGACTGAAACTCTTAAATACGCCAAGGGATGTTCAGGCTCCCAGCAGAATCAGTCTGACATTTCTGCCCGCTCAGCGCCTGGGATAATCCCTCAGCTGAGCTGGCTTAACCCCGGCCCGTGGTTTTTGGAATGCCAGTCTGCCTGCCCAGCACTGTGCTCTGAGAACTTGGTTTTGTACACAAACCTATCGTATCCAAACCCACTGCTGCTTACAGTGCAACTTTAAGTGTAATTAAGCGACGGCAACAGAATTAATGGCATTACGTGCGAGTCGGGATGGAAGATCTGGTCCTCAGCCGGTTTGGGCTGGAGATGCTGTGTTGTATTTTTATCCACGATGTGACTTCCAGGTTCAAGGTACGATATCCTCTGTTAGCCGTCTCCGGAGGGAGACCCGTGATCCTCAACGCCCACGCAGCTGCCGGGGGAAGGGGCAACTCCTAATACGTGATGAGAGAGAGCAGCCACAGCATGGCCGCGCTGCCAAAACCGGCTGAAAAGCCAATGCCTGGCACCGTTCCCACTTGGTGTAAATTCTAGCTCCTTTCCCGTTACTGTATTATTAAATGCGATTGTTTGTACGCGTGTGAGGGATTTAGGCAGGGGACTGAAGAGCTCTGTGTAGTAAAGTCTACTCCATATTCTTGCTTGATTTCATTGCTTTTCAGCCTGGACTCTAAGCCTCCAGGTGGATAGCGAAGCAAGCATGGGAAAGCACGGGCAGGAAAGTCCAGTTATTTTGCTAGGACAACTTAAAAATCTATAGCAATTATTATCCACTGGCTTTTTTCCCCTCTCCTGTTCCCCAGGACTGTATGTGTGTAACACTAGATGGAGCCTTCTGTGCGCTGGAGGAGCAGAGGAGTTTGCAGAGTTCAGAGCAGCATTCCTCACTTCCAGCAGTGTCTTGTAAAATGTGTTAATGCAAGTATCGCTGGCGACGAGGATGCCGTTTAACGGGAAAAACGCGGTGGGAAATTCTTTCTTACACCTACAGAGGGCAAAAATGATGTGGTGTTTCCCTTTGCATGAAAAATACATCAGAACTGAGAATTAGAATGGTTATAGCATTAAAGATTATGTATGCATCATTTTTAGAAGTAGTTTTTAAAGTATGTGTAGAGGAAGGGTTATGTTTGTGGCTTTGAGAACATGTGCCTGCATCTAGATACACTTAGAATTGTTTCTGTCCTTCAAATGTCTGGCTTTCCACAACCGTTTGCAGCTATCTTTCTTAGGAAAATTATTCAAACTATGATGAGTTTTGACACTTTCTTAATAAGGTGATTATGAGTTTGTATTACGGCTTTGGCGGTAGCGCTCTGTAGGGCACTGGCTGCCGATCTTTCTGAATGACGCAGCGGTGGTGGTGGTTGCATTGGGGAGCTCTTTCCAGTGTTATTCCTACAGAAGCAGAGCGGTGTCAGCATTCTGTGCACATATGCAGCCTCTGAAAGCAACCAAGAAAGTAGATTACAGAATACTAGTTTCCAAGAAGACGAAATTGCAACATCATTGTGAAACAAACTGTCATCTTAATTATTCTTTGCAAATTTTAGACTGCGTATAAACAACTAGTACATCTTGCTGACATCCAGAATGACTGTAGGCTACTGAGAAAATGCAAATATAAAACAAATTGTGGGCAAATTACATATGTTTGCACTGAGAATGATAACTGAAAGAGAAGTTCTTGTAGAAAACTCTCACAGAGACGTGCACGGTGCCATGCAAAGGATAGATCCTCTGAACCAAAAGATTGCCGACGATTTTCAAACCTTGCAGAAAGGGATCCGTGATGGGTTAATGACCTAGTTCTGCAAATATTTATGCATGCTGCTCTAACTTTGTGCTCAGCTGAATAGTTCCCGATGAATTTACTAGAATCACTTCATTATAGCCTCTTTAGTGGAAAAATGGGAAGGTAATTAAAACTTGCATACTCCTACATGTAAGGACATATTTTTAAAATGCTTATAGTTAAGCAAATAGGCATACGCTTCTTAATATTTTAGAAAAATTTAGGCATGTTTAGAATTAAAGTTCTTTCCTACCTTCATATGCCTTGCTCACGCACTGCGTAGGACGCTAGTTTAATCGCATTATTGCGGTAAGGGGCGGAAGAAGGGAGGGTGCCGTTGGCTTTCCAGGCAGTCTGTGGAATGGGCTGATAGTCTCTTTTCAGTGAGAAATAATCACTGCTCACCAACCGAGCGAAAAAGGCTTTATAAGGTTTTGGCTGATGGATTCAATCTAGTAAAGTAACACAAGTGGGTTGAAAACAACAACAGAATCATCCGCAGTATAATATTTTGTCTTCTAAATTAAATGCGGTATCAACAGGATGTTAAATTCTCAGTGAATTTCTGTAAGTAATTCAGAACAATGATATTTCTCCTAAACCACCTGAATTAACCTGTGCCTTTTTAAGTTTGCGTTGCATGGTATCAGTCAGCAGATATGCAGGCCCCTTTCATTAGGTAGCTTTCCCTTAATTTTCAGGTGAACATGACTTTCTTATGCTGCTCAGAGTTTGTCGGTGGCCTTTTAAAAGATTACAACAACCAATTGAAAAAGTAATCTGTCAAAGCTGACATTCATCCTCTGTGCCCCAAATTGCTACCGCTTTCTACTTCGGCCGCGTATCGGTGTGCTGCGTAGCAAAGCGAAGAGGTGTTAGCGGGGCCAGCTCATAAACTTTATTTTATCTTTGTATTAAAACCACCGTTACCTGTGGTTCTGGTAGTGATATGGGGTGTGGTGTTGATAATGGAAATGTTGCCGTCTCCATCTCGATGCTGATAATGCTGCGATGCACCGTGCAGGGAGAGCAAGGGAATAGTCGTAGAGCTGGTATTTGGCTGTGCTCACCTGGGGCTGCAGTGAGAGCAGTTTTAAGCCATCTACAAGCTGCAGAGGGGGAGTTCCTTGAGGAATCTTCATTTGTTGTTTGGGAGATCCTTGCTTCAAATCCCTCGTTGTCGGGGGGGCCGGGCCGTGGGTCCAAGGCAGCGCTCAGCTGGCTGCAGGCGGCTCCGAGGTAGCAGTCGCTTATTGATGCTTCGGGGCATGGGGAGGTAGAGCGGGATGTGGTAATCCTGGCCAGAGCGCGATGCAAATGGAGCGGCATTACTGTAAGGATAAAGCACAGATCTGGCTACCTGACCCCCAGTACCTGTACTGGCTTATTCACAACCTGCTTGGACCCCTCTCTACAGCACTGAGTTGTGAGCTGCGTGGCTTTTGACTCCAGTGTGTATTTGGGGATCTGAGTCCTCTCTTTAGACACCTTCTTCCGAACAAAATGCGTGGCATGCTCTGTCTTATCTGCGATGGTCAAGTTTTCTTCCTCCTATGTGTACTGAGGCACTCTGATAATATTTTGAAGGCGAGCGTGCACGTGTTTTGAAGAGACCAGGCACCCTATGGGTATTAATAACAACAGCTCGTTGGCCTGGCTACGTGCATGCGTGCTTTTTTGCAGTGTTTCTTTCTTAAGAATGAAGATTTATTGAGGATGAACTGACCTGCTCTGCCCCCAGCACCTAAGAGGCTCTTGCTGCAAATTGCCTCCCTGGGTGAATGCCCATTCTTGCACTAATTCCCACTAGTTTCTTGGCATATTTTTGTTCCCACTGTTTGTTCCCACCTGGGAGGTGGCTTCTTCCCTTGATCTAAGGCTTGGTGAGCAGCAATGAATCTCGGGTCAAAATACAGTATTTTGTCATCAAGTGGTCCTTGCACTTTCTATGCCTATGAATAATGTTCTGCCTTTATTTAATCAGAGTGATGCCACTAATGCAGATAAAGGAGAAAATGCCATGAGCTCTAAATGCTGAAAATGTAGGTGATTTCCAAGGACAACTTTTGGATACGCTGCAAGACGCTTGTGGGGACCAGAGAGCACCAAGCGGGCCAAAAGGTTGGAGATGTGGAAGGGATGATGGACTATTCTAAGGATTTTGTGATATTTCAAAACAGTTCTGTTTCTGCTAGCTTTATTTTGTCATCTTATTAAAAAAATCTTAATGGTAACAGGCTGGGAAGATGTTTTGTATCATGGTTTTTGTGTCTCTAGAGTTTTTTCTTTACACTGTTCATTTTGATTATGCCTGGACCTTAGCAGGCATATGGCATTATATCAGATCTAGCATGAGGTGATTTCTTACAGGACTGTTGGCCGCTCTTCTTGTGTCTACGACTATCTGGCGATTCCGGGCGCTCTGATATCTCCATGCCGTTTCCCCACCGCTGCGTTTGGGGAGCAGAGCCGGCATTGCTCTGTGTGCGTTTGTGCACTGGTGCCTGCTCCTTCCCAGCCTCCCCTCCTTGCCATTGACCTAAAACAATTTTGTCAGGCGCTCTTGCTGCCTTGCTATTCACCACCTCTTGCAGGCTGTTAATGAGTATATTGAAAAACACCAGCCCGAAGACTGATCCCTAGGGCACTACACTATTAACCTTTCTCTATGCTGAGAATTGGCCGTTTATTTCTATTCTCTTTCCTATCTCTTAACTTGTTTTAATCCATGACAAGATTTTATCGTTCATCCGGTGGTAACCGTGTTTCCTCTACAGCCTCTAGCTGGGTAGGAACTTTATCAAATGCCTTTGGAGTACATGAACGGGTCGTATCTCCCAGTCCTCCTTCAGATTACCTCTCTCTTGCCCTCTGAAAGGCTCCCAACAAGCCAAGGAGATGCAGATCCCCGTCGTTGCCGGTTTTGGGGTATCATTGGAGAATTCTGTATTCTGGAAGTGCCGGCAAGGTACCGCTTTTAAGGCATTGCTGGGAAATTTGTGGATATGAAGATACCTAAAAGTCAGCTTCTCGCTTGTTCTCATTCTGAATGTCCATATTTAAAAGTACCTCATGGCTTCTGACCGTCTTGATTTTAACTTAAGCGGAGGAAACAGAGTAGTCCTACGGGAATGATGAACTTTCTGTGGCTGGGTCTTGATGGCTGTGGTCACGGATGGGGAGTCTGTCGTGGCAGGCACAGAACGAAGGGACCCTGCATCTCGTGCCGCAGCAATGCAAGAAACCAAAGTCGAGAGAGTGAATGCTTCACGTTCTACTTGTAAATCAACGTGTTATCAGAGTGACCGAGACCATGGTCTGTCCTACCTTTTTTATTCAGTAAGAAACCACCTGCGTGCTCCGTGCAGCCTGTCTCCTGGGTTTACCTTCTTGCGTATGCTCGGGCTGTGAGGAGATAAAGGGGTTACGAACTGGCGGCGATCTTGTGTCTGAAACCTCATCTGTGGTGTCAACAGCGTTCAGGGGATGAAATACTGTGTGTGCCTTACTTCCATCCAGGGGGTTGCATTACACTGTTTTCTTGGCTAGGTTAAGTTATACATGTAGAATTTCAGAGAGTGTTCTGCCTGCCTTTTTTTTTTTCTTTAATTTCCAGCTTTTCACATGCTCTACCAGCTTGTGTTATTCGTCCAGGGTTTTTGCTTAGTTCTGGTATGATACAAAATCCTGTTCATTTATTAAGGATGCAGAGGAACTGAAGAAATCGCATCCAGTAATCGGTTCATATCTCTTGGGATTAAAAATACATGGGTTGCCCTGGAATTGTGAGCCGTCTGTATGGGGGCAACAACGGGTGTGGAGATTCCTCACAAGAAAACTTGTGAAGGGCGAAGTGACTTAGAATAAAATGGGGAAACAAGGGCTGCTGTTCCCTGTTAAAATGCTTTGGAAAAGGAAGTATAGAAAGCCTTTTCATGACGTGATGGATACAGGGAAAGGGAAAGAGGAGCAAGTATGGGAGTGTGTGTGTGGAGGCTACGTATGGGGGGTGATGGAAGTCCCAATTTACCTTAGTCATAAGCAGCGTGGCAAAGCACTGCTGAAATCACTGAAGGTTACAAACTGGTAGATCATTGCTTGCTTTCCAATATCCAACATATCTGATAATAAAGTTCCTTTATTTTATAAAATGCCTTATTTTGATTTAATTGTTTCAAGAATTTAAAGCACAACAAAAGAGAAGTTGGCTTGTGGATGGGGAAGGATTACTGTAATGTCTCTTAGTTCAACAGATGAATTACTTCTCCCTATGAAACAAGTCGCAAGTTTAGAGCGTGACAAAAGCTCCTTCACTGCTTAGCAAGGCATTCAGGATCATGGCAGTGCTTTGGGAAGTCCCATCTGAAACTCCTGAAACGTGGAAGATGGCTGAAAGAATTGAGTAGAAATTTTGGCAACATTCCTGGGTTTGAACTGTGCAGGAATAATCTAAAACTAGTACATGACTTTAGACGGTGTGCCGGTGCTGTGCTCTATCTACCTGAGGGTGGGAGCACGAATGTGTGATGCATTTTTTTGGTCTTCATTTGGAGTGTTTCCAAGGCGCTAAGACAAAACAAAGCGGTAGCGTTGTGTGCAGAGGTGTCCATTTGTCTTTCTGAGAGAGGACAGCTTGCAAAGCTATTTTAGTCTTGCAATGGTTGATGTGCCATTAGGGTAAATAGCTAGTATGACAAGCATCTACCAGCTTTTTGACATCTTTTTTTGTCCTCATCTCGCTATGATAATGTAGCTGTTCAGTGAAGATGGCGCAAAGACAGAACGTGGTGAATAAGCTGTTGGTTTTGTTCAGGAGGACAGCCAAATAACTGAGCAGACCTCATTAGTTTCAGATCAAATGCAACACAATTTCATCCCCTGAAATAGTAATTTTCAAAAAATGTTTTGTCTTAAAAGGCGTCTTTTTTTTTTCCTCACTTAACTTGTATCTAGAATTCATTTCCAGTCACTTTGAGAACAAACACTAACATTTCTGTCTTTCAGGAAATGTTTTCGAATTCTTTAGCTAAAAACTATTTGAAAATCTAATTTGAATTTTTAAACAGGTTTGCCTGCCCCAAATGACTTTTGCCAAATGAAAGTTCTTCACCTGAAAAGTTTTTCCCAGCTCCAGGGAAGAACTGGATCTGCACGTCGAAGCGTCGGATGAGCAGTGTGCCGTAAGCGGGGAGCGCGCGTCTGTGAACGGTGGGACGTGGCTTTCTGAAGTAGAACAGGGAAATAGAAAACCAACACCATGGGGGGGAAAAAATGTGGTTTCCCGTTAGTGAAACCTTCACTTTAATTTTTAAAACATAAATAAAACACAATGGGCATTTGGGAGAAGCAAAATGTGAAACAGGAACATCAGATTTAAATACAGAGAATCACTGTCGTGCATTACCAGGATGCTTATTTCATCTGTTCTTCTGAAATCTCAGATTAAATCATGTTTTTCTGTCTGTGCATAGTGTATCTATTTAATGAGACACTTAGGTACTATAGACCCTAATGCGCAATGGTAATTTCTGTATTACCTTAGATTTTTCAGTGCTTTTAGTTGGAAAACTGGTATTTTAGTACCTTGATATCTCAAGTCAAAAAGATGTTGCTCTGTATCGTTTGGTTTTCCTCTAAGTTACAGACATCTGGATTTCACTAATCCACTACTTGGCTGAAATTTGGTGGAGTCATCTGCACTTGCAGATCCGTACAACACTGCAGCCATACCTAGGACTTTCATTTGAAGCACAGGAATTAATTCAGATTTTAGATTATTTGGAATACTTAAAAAAACCCAAACAAACAAACAAAAAAACCCCCCAAAACCAATTTGGTGCACATGCAACAAAATAATTGTGATCTAATTACAGCACTGGAGCCTGTGTCACTGCCTGGCACTTTGTGCCTTGTGCAGGGAGAAGGGCTGACGCGTTGGCACGGAGGGTCTCTGCATTTAGGTAGTAGATGTCAGTGCTTTGGCCAACCACAAAAACAAAATAGCAGACAACAACAAAAATCCCCTTATGCACTGTGCTCAGAAAGTTCAGGAAATGACTGGCTTAAGGAAATATGATTTCAGCCTTCAGAGCTCTCTTCTGGCAATGTGTGTTTCCTGTAAATAGAAAGTTATTTCTGCTAGGGGCAGAATTTTTCTCTTTTTGATGCTGAAAGCTCATTAAAATCTGATGTTAAACAATTAATGTTCCTAGGGACAAATTGTTTCATGTACTAGGACTTCATCTAGCCAGAGGAAAAAACAATATCCCGGAAAATTACAGGGCCCATGATAAGCTTCATGCTTGCAAAATGCTCGGTGACATTCATTTCAAGCCCCAATATTTTTACAGAATCTGTCAGAATCTGTATGTAGATCTACCATTTGCCTGCTGATGGATGATCGTGGAAAACAGTGCGTTTTCTCATAGTTTACTCTGGGCTTTGATGGATGAAGAATTAGGAGTAAGCATGTTTATCCACAGAACTAGTATTAAAATTGGATATTCAGGAATCTTAATGTTTGTTATGGAAACAGTCTCCTTTTAAAATCTGGGGACGTGTTGCTCTGCTCTTTGCCCTGGATGCTGCCACCACCTTCCTGCTGTGATTTACGGAGCAGCGTGTCCTCTGTGCCGACTGATAACAGACCCCAAAGGTCTCTCCGTATCTTCTGGGGTCACCAGAGCCCTTTAAGCTTATACATTTAACATGCTTGGGAAACAAACAAAAAAAGATTGTTTTCCTTGGTGTTTAGCAGGAAACCCACTAGAAGAAGTCAGACTAGACTGTGCGTGTTGCCTTTGCTTGATGGGGCCCTGCAAATTCTGTTTCATTCCTGTATAGGAACGCTGCGGGCAGAGGGGTTTTCCACGTGTAGCCCCTTAGGAGAGAAGGGCAGGGCCAGTTTCCTCCGCTCCTCGAGAGCCGGGAGCTGGCGTCACCCTCTTGTGCTGTTCGCTGTGTCAAAACAGATAGGGAAGGCAAAGGACGCTTTGTTTGCATTTTTGAAACCTGGCATTACTGTTGTTCATTAAGCAAAGTCAAAGTCTTATTTCCGTGCTCCAAACAAGCATAGTAGGAAGAATTTATGAAAAGCCCAGTTTAAATATACTAGAAGTATGGAAAGCATCCCAGCCAGCGAGGTCCAGCTCGGGGGCAATGCCCCGTCTGCATCTCGCGTGAGGATGGCATCCGCCGTCCGTCCCTCTCCAGCACGGCCTTCGCGGTTTCACTCTTTTCCCGAATTTCACGCCCAGACAGAATGTAATTGTGTGGCGAGAGCTTTTATCTTTTCATCTGAAAGCAAAATCTAGAGACTTCTGGGGAGTTTATGAAACTGTATTTAATGGCTTTAAACAGGACAAAACCCTCTACTTACTGGCTATTTGCTGAATTTAGCCCTAAAAATTAAAAAGAATGGAACCAGAGAATTTAATGAAAATCCTATTTTAGATTGAACTATATTTTTCCCAGTACATCTTAATAAAAGCAGTAAGAATAATAAGAAAATTACTTAGGCAAAACCCCACTTCCTAGTTCTTGAATTTGGCATCATTATTACCTTCAATTTGTGGGTAAGGATATTTTTCATGCAAAACCCCAAGCCTTTTACTCTTTAACCTTATGCTCCTAATGACTGCTCCTGATCTGAAGTCAGTTTACTGCTGGTTTTTGGGTTGGTTTTTTTTTGACACAAACTGTAGCTATGAAACTTGCAATGCCAGAAGGAGACTGAAACTCCTGTTTCACTAAATATTCTGTATTCTAACAAATAGCCCTGGTGACAGGAGCTGACACGGACACGTACCAGAGCAGTTCCCCCTTTTCATTCAATCTCTAAATTTCATGAGACAGCATTGATATTTTTTTTTTCTCCCCAAGTTATTAAGATCTCCTTGCATCGAAATGAAAATGTATCACATTTGGGATAATTTTGTTTCTTTGCAAGGCATAATGAGCTTCTCAACAGCAGGAAGTAATCCGTCGTTAACTGCTGGCTTTGGGGCTGCCGCGCATCCCGCACCGCCGGTGGCACAAATAGCGCTGGGCCCCTGGCAGGGACCTGCGGAGGGGTTGCTTCTGCGGGAGCAGGTTTCCTGCAGCGAGAGGAAGGGGGAAAGCTCTGGGAAACTTTCCGGCTAAAGACATTTACGTGGCTGGGAGCAGGGACCAGCATCGAGTGCTGCTGCTGGAAACGTGGTCAAAAGATTTCTGATCTCTGAAGTGCACTATCCCAATTCTTTTGGAAAACTGGCTTTTATAAGTACTGTGTAAAGACCTGATTTTTCAATAAAGGAATTTTTTTTCCCCACCAAAGTGTTATCTTACCAAGCAGATGTAGAAGTACCAAAACGGGAACGTAAGGATGTACGTCCCTTGCTGCTGGACTGGATTCCTGGGCCCTTTATCCTTCCCACAGCAGCAGCTGTAGCCAGATGTTTCTAGAGGAAAATGTAAGCAACTTCTGGACTCATCCTTGCTCACTTTTCTAAAATTGATTACATGTTCTGGGAACAAAAGTTTTTTATTACATCCAACTTTTTATTTACTTACTTTCCTCAAAAGTGTAAACCATAATTAGGATGTATCCTTATGTCACAAAAGGGTTTTTTTCCCCTCTTACGAACAGTATTTTAAGTTACAGCATCTACCAGCCTTTTTCTTCCCAAGAGCTTTGCAAAATCCTGGTCATTATCTCTGTAATAAGATTTCTGGCCCTTTAGTCATCCAGAATGGGATGTGACAAAATCAAGTTGTCAGTCTGGACTGATCTTAGTGGTGAGAAGAAAATACCATGCTTAGACCTGAGGGTTTCTTTGTGTCTCTTGAGGTCTACAAAGATAACGATGCTTTACTACAAGATTTTAAAGGGCCACATGAATACATTGGTACAGTAACCCCCTCTGTCCTTCTGTGCTGTATTCTACCTCGTTCTTCCTTTTCTTTGGAAAATGCTTGATGGGAATGAGTTAAATGAGAGAGCATCTTCTAATCCTCAGCAGGCCAATGTCTCCTCATCTTCCATATCTTTTGAGGTTCCTCAGTCCAGGAGGTCTCTTATGCTACTTACATTAATGGCAATGCTTTCAAACAGTCCTAGTCTTCTACATATCTATGGGCTTTTAATCGGTAAGTTTATTCTAGACTATAAAAGGTTACTGGGCTGTTTACTGCAGAGTCATCTACTGGAGGTGGTTTTTTTGGGCATCTCCTTCGGTGAATCAGTTGGAAATAGCCTGAGAGCAAATCCTAATGGCTGTCTCACTAATGCTTTTCTACTGAGATTTTTATCTTTTCTTCTGTTTGAGCTCCTAGTGTCGGCTCACTCAAGTTTTGTGCCCATGCTGGGCAGAGTGTCCTCATCAGGTGTTGGCACTTACTGGATCTGACTTGTTTCTGCTCCGTGCTTCTGAGAAATAACATGTGATAGTTCTCTTACTTCTCTGGGTTTCATTTTACGCTTGTTAGTTCTTACAACGTGCTTGAAGTTGATGTTTTTGGAAGCCCTAGACCTTCTCAGTTGAGATCTGTGCTGCATTTCAACTACCACTGGATGCGGTGTACTCTTCCAGCATCACCGCCTTGTTGGTCATCTGAGCCCAACAGACAGCCAGGTTTCTGTGCTGGCATGCTCTTCTCCCTTAGGACTAAATGAGCATTTCTTCCGAAAGGAAGACGCTATTGTTCCGTCTGTTGTCTTTCTGATTCATGTTAAGATTTAGATTTTTTTTTTTTCACCCCTCTGCCTGGATGCGATGATTTGGGCAGCCTGCGGGTGCTCTGGGCTTGGTGTGCTTCAGGATGGGGAAAGGCCCACTTGCAGCATTTAGTGGGTGCTAAGTCACATCTCTTTCTGTTTTGTTTGACTTGTGTTAAAGGAGCTCCTGCCAAGTGATGAGACCTAAAGGAAACTCTACACCTGAGTGAGGAAGCTGTGTTAAAATTGCATTAACCCTGCAAGGGATGGGCGCTAGTCACTTGTTTCATTGGCACAGCCTGGCTTCCCCTCTGTCTCTAATGAACAGTGAATTTTTTTCTTTTTTCCTAAGCCAAAAAAAGGAAAGAAAAACAGATGTGTAGTAGAACAGATTGCTTAGAAGAAATAAACACCGAAGCCGGAGAGGCTTGTCTCTCTGGCACCTCAGGCTGGGGGAGCTCTCTCTTCTAGTTCTTGACTTGGATTTTTAGACTTGGATTTTTAGACTTGGATTTTTAGACTTGGATTTTTAGACTTGGATTTTTAGACTTGGATTTTTAGACTTGGATTTTCACATGAGTATCTTCACATATACACACCCCCATATGCTCAGTGTATACACTATATAGCGCACTATACAGCCCATAGTATATACACATAGTGGATATAGTGTGAAGCAGACACTAACTTGGACAAAATCAATTACCATTGGTTATAATCAGCTTGAGCACATTATATTAATTATATGTAATTCCACATTTGGTACTAAAACCCTGGGGCTTATTTTTCCTGCTTGGTTTGACAGTAAATGCTGTTAAACTGAAGCAGTTTGGCTTAACACCCTCTTCCCCCGCTGCAAAAGGAGCAGTAAATAGTGAGTAATCATGATCGTTTGTGAATCAAGTCTCTGTCTCCTCTACTTCTCTTTAAGATTGCTGAGGATCTCTTACACCTGGCGCACCTACAGACTACCCTTATACTATTATTACTATTTTTAAATCCATGCAAAAAACCTGTGACTGCTCTCCTTTTCATAGCAGCCTGCAGGGCAAAATAGCAGAGTTTGAAGGGTGGGAAACCCACCTCTGCCCGTGCTGTATCGTGCTTATTTATAGCAGCCCAGGGTTTCTTCATCCTGCAGCAGTCCGGGTGGAGCAGAAGTTTCAGAGTGAGCCACCGCAGTGAAATATTTCCCTGTCTGTGTTCGGCTATTCAGGTATTTATGTGTTGAAGCCAGTCACTTCTGAGGCACTGCAGTACTGCGAACAGGTGACTGAGACATGATGCTCATTAATAATTTAAAGCTGGGATGAATGACTAGACTATCAGTTAAAATGGAATCCTACTAAATCCTGGCATAAAATCAATAGTCAACAAAAATAAACAGCAGCCTGGGAGATGGAGGCTTTGACGCCGCTTTTGCCGGGATTGCACGTGAGCACAGAGCTGTTCCCGACTGTGCCATGGAGCTGCCCGCTGTCCCGGGCACCTGAGCAAGCTCCTGCCGGCTGTGTCGGTCACCGGCAGCATGTGGTACCCCCTGCCCATCAACGTGGCCTTGCCGGTGGGCCCTGGGGCTGGGTGGCACCTTGGGTCCCATTGCCGAACCCACGCTCAAGGGGCAGAGCGTGCAGCCAACGAGAGCACACCTTCCCGCCGTGCCTACGCGGAGCTGAGCAGTTTCAGACGATTGAAAAATACATAATTGTTGTAATTAGCTCATTATTTGCAAAACTGTTGTAAACATGTTAATTATTAAGCAGTATCTACACTGTATAGCGTGCCTATGGTTAATGTGGCAGTGGTTATTAAAATGCATTAATGATTCCAGGAAAGTTCATGTAGATACTACAAATCCTTTTTCCAAGTATAGCGTATTTTTTGTGTATTCACAGCAACTGCACGTTTTACAAAAAAGCATATAAAGATAACTTTTCTGTAAACTACATTTTTAATGTGTCACTTACTGTGCACTTTCTTAAAATATTTTGTGGGACTAAAGATGTCTGGTAGCTAAATTATTTGTTATCAGACTCTACACTATGAAAAGTCTGGTTAGACATGCAGGTAATAAAATGAGAAATAAAATATTTAAAATACATGCTAACACAATAGTCTGCTTCTATAAATGATCTTTGTGGGATGTCTACAGTAAAAAATAAAAATATTGGAATGACAGTTTAAATATATTTTCACTTTATCCTGTGGTATGAGGAATACAATCCAAAAATATATCACTACATTATGACTGTCTGTAGATGCCAAAATCCTGCAAACAGCTGTGCATATTTTAAGCTATGCTCTTCTAAACAAGTGACCACACTACAAATTTAATTTGGGCTTTTCACAAGTATGCCTGAATACCATGGAAAGATGCATAGGAAGGGGTTTATTTAGTTCAAATAATTTATTATTTAAGACTGTGACCCTAGAAACTCATATTCAGATGTGTAACTTTGTGCGGAGGAATAACCGTCCAAATCAATAGAGGTGTTTATCTGACTGAAGTTGCACACGTGCTTCAATATTTACATAATTAGATCAAAATTCAGATACAAGAAGGGAACGAATAACACATGTACAACCTGATCTCGGCAGCAGTTAGGCAACCACACGTCTGCAAGTATCTGAGCTATCCGAGTTAGAGGACTATTTGTGCTTATGGCAGTTTATGGCCAGACTTCAGTGGTGGGAAGATGATGCTTTGATCTGTGGCGGAACCTTTTTTTCGTTCCTTTAGGATTCAGTTGCAGTTTATATTATTTTGCTGCTTGTGTTTGTTAATTTACAGTGCGTGCCGGTTTCTGGAGGGCGTTGCTTGCTGGTGAACGACGTGGCTTATCTTCCCAGTTCACTGCGGATTAGTTTTAGCACTGGTTATTTATGTGTTAGTTTGCCGGAGTGCAAACACTGTTGTTTATGGATACAGCCCAGCTCTTAACATCTCTCATTAAGTGTTTTGCCCTGTAAGACACAAACCTGATTTTCTATTACCTGAGCAAAATAAACCCATATTTGTTTTCTTTGCCACTGAAAGCACAGGGGCAGTAGCAGCCACAGCAACATAACCTACAGGCTGCGTTCATAGCCAGGGAGGTGGCCAGAGTCACCAGATCCTCAGGGTTTTGCCTCGTTGAACCATGGACGTCTCCAAGCATGGGGATTTCACAGTGTGCTGCATGGGGGAACCTGATCCAGTGGTTATCCAGCCTCACTGCGACTTCCCCCCCCCTTCTGTCTCAGTGGAGCTTGCCTCATTGCACCTTGGCATTGCTACCGCCTGCTCTTTGGCTGAGTTTTCTCCGTGACCCTCTTTTATAGGCAGCTGTTAGATCCCTCCTTCGCCTCCTTTTCTCCAGGCTGTTTTGAAAGTGCTGATGAAGTCAAAGTGAATGGCATCCTTGCTTTTCCCTTGCCCATGGATCCAGTAATCTCATCCCAGCAGCTGATGAACATCGGGCACGGTTTGTACATGGTAAGGTGATCCCAGTTCCCTTCTTGCCTTTCACAGATGCCATTTCTGGCACATGGAGCTTTGAAGATCCATGATCTTCCCAGAGGCTGTTTTGGGGTTTGCCCTCTTTGGGGATGAAGCAATGTCCGCCTTTCTCCAGCCTTGGGTCTCCCCCCAGCCCTGTGAGTCTGGAGAGACTACTGAGAGCAGCCTCACGATGGTATCTCCTGGGTCCTTCAGCATCCTTGGAGTCGTCCTGTCCTCTGGTCCCATAGTGGTGGGAAGTCCCCTCTGGACAACAGTAAGTGCATCTGTTGATAAATGAATATACATTTATTCTACTTTCAAAGGGTGATCTTGCGTCCCCTCCCTTTCCAGTTCCCAGCCTGCTGGTTTGCAGGGCTTTGCTCTGGGCTCTCGCTGGTGGCTTTCCCTCCTGGGGATTTCCCTCTGTCTCCAAAGCTTGATGTGTTTTCCCATGAGCAGTGCAGACTTGCTGGCACACGGTCCCGTTTGTTCCAGGGGTAGACTGAGGAGGTGAATGTGCAGTTTTTGCCTTTGTCTTTGACCATGGACAGTGTTGGTTGGACTGCTGTTCAGGCGAGTAACCCCAAATGTTTGTTTTCAGCAGAATCGAAGCAGGCATTTGTCTGTTCTGGCCTGGATATAGAAGCGACTGAGGAAATGATGTTTTTCTGTTCTCTGGGAATATGCTACATGAGGGTTTTTTTGCAATAAAGAGCAGCCTTATCTGTTAGTACCCGATCCTGACCGATAAACCAGCCTTCCCATCCTTTGCCTTGCTGAAATTTCATAAGGCTTAAAACATAAAACCCCATGTGCTGGTTTTGGCTGGGGTAGAGTTAATTTTCTTCATAGTAGCTGGTATGGGGCTGTGTTTTGGATTTGTGCTGGAAACAATGCTGATAACCCAGGGATGTTTTTGTCACTGCTGAGCAGTGCTTACATGTAGTCAAGGCCTGTTCTGCTCCTCACCCCATCCCACCAGCGAGTGGCTGGGGGGCACAAGGAGCTGGGAGGGGACACAGCTGGGACAGCTGACCCCAATGACCAAAGGGCTATTCCACACCATACGGCGTCATGCTCAGTATATAAAGCTGGGGAAGAAGAAGGAAGGGGGGGACGTTCGGAGTGATGGCGTTTGTCTTACCAAGTCCCCGTTAGGCGTGATGGAGCCCTGCTTTCCTGGAGATGGCTGAACACCTGCCCACCCATGGGAAGGGGTGAAGGAATTCCTTGCTTTGCTTGGCTTGCGTGTGCGGCTTTTGTTTTCCCTATGAAACTGTCTTCATCTCAACCCACGAGTGTTCTCCCTTTTACTCTTCCGATTCTCTCCCCCATCCCACCCGGGGGAGTGAGCGAGCGGCTGGGTGGGGTGAGTTGCTGGCTGGGGTTAAACCACACCATCCCAATCACTTAATAAGAGGATTATTATGACGGACACAAGTAGCATAATTAAATGTGTGTCATAATACCTGATTAGACTATGGATTTAGAGATGGAACAGCATTACGCAAAGATACAATGTATCTGGGTTAATAACAATCAACTGATTAATGTAGTACATCTCATTCAAGCCTAAAGGAGAATAGACTGAGATGATTAGTGCAGTTGCAAATATGCAGAAGTGCACAAAGCAGAATGTATGTGACATGACTGAATAAATGAAGGGAGTTTTATCAGTGTACCAAAATATAAAGATGTTTAAAGGAGAAACAGTGTTGTTAGGCAACTCACTGATACTAGCCTGGAAGATGCAATGATTCTCGGCATATTTGTGTTACTGTGTATTTATAGTTGCAATGAGCTAATATTCATAATGGAAGTAAACAGAAGATATTGTACTGAAATAATATTGGGCATTAGGGCTTTTTTTATCTGCAGAAGGAAACTGAACGGAGCGGATACCCTGTTTTTAATGCTTGCCTAGGTAAAAATCCTACTGAAATGCAAAATCCAACAGAAGCCATTAAAGGCTGCGAGCACTTGGCTTCGCTTGTTGTGCCCAAGGGGAGCAGAGAGGAGCTGGGAGCCCTTCTAAAGGTCAACGTTAACACATTTGCCATCTGTAGGGCTGGGTGCGTCTCAGACGCGCTAGGATCCTAGAAGAGGTTATGGTTGCCTTAAGTTTCATGCAACGTTTAAGCTTTTTGTATGTTCTTAGTAAGTTCTAGAAGTTCTGTTGAAATAAATGAAGAAGTAAGCCTTCATTGACAGCAATAGGATCAATAGAAAGCTTTTTTTTTTGTAGTTGGCAAGAACCACCTTCAAGATTAAACTTCCTTATTTTGAGAAACTCTTCTGTTTCCAATAAACAAAGCCAGTCGCCTACTATTTGAATAACCAAGACACAAGATCTCCCTAAAAATGAGGTCGGAGAGAGAAGGTCCCCCATGCAAGCTTGCTGTGTGGTTTGTGTTTTGCAGTAATGCATGATTCCCTTCTTTCAGCACCGAGCGGTGAGGGTCATGGCAAGCTTAGCTGCAGGACTCTGGATCTGGTAACTGTTGAAATCGGGCTACAGGGAACTGAACACTGGTACTTTTGGAAAAACAGAGCTAAATATAAGCAGTTTTTATCCCCGCCTCAGAAACGTAGAGGCAGCTGGTGTCAGATGTAACATCTAGGACTATAGAGAGCATTTCTGAGCTTGTTTTACTTTTTTGGACAGCTGCTGTCAAACCTTTAGAAGGGGTAGTTCCTACGTAGATCACCTCCTTGAGAAAGAGCCATTTTATTTGCGGCTGTTACATACAGAGAGAATTAACTGTCATTGTGTGGGGACTGAAGGCGGACTACCAAAGAGGATTTGTGTTGTTCCCAGATGCAGAATTCTCTTCTGCGGTTCAATGATTTGTTTTACCGGCACGAAAATTGACATATTGGGAGGCAGTGCTCTAGAGATAAGCAATGCATAAACAGTCAGCATTCTCCCTCGTCTTTCTAGTGATAAAACACCGCATTAATGCTGGATGGGGATTATGGCATCTGCTGTAATCCACTTACCTTCAGGACTCCCCAGCACACCTGTGTGGCATAACGAAGGATCTGTCGTCTTGCGTGATGCCATTCTGCAAATGGAGCTGGAGTTGCTGTGGGAGTCAGCCCAAATTCTGGACTCTGATATCCGAAGACTACCCATCTACTGTCTATTTGTTGTTAAAGACATTTGAGGAAGCTCTCCAAAATGCAGTTTTCCAAAACATGAGAGGGGGGGGAAAGTTATTAGATACAATGGCATAATCAAAACTTTATTAAATAGGTGAATACAAGATGTATATGAGAAGGCTTAACATGCAATAATAAATGAACAACAAAGCACAGTCAATGAAAGGAAGGAGGCAGTTAAAAGAAGCGTATAGGTTTTTAAAGTATACTTAAGATGTTAGATTGCCATAGCAAACACAGCTCCGGTCACCTATGGGGAACATGTAAAGAAAAGTCGGTATGTGCCTGGACTGGGGGTAGAGGGAGGGAAATAATCAGTTTGCAGATACAGTCCAGTACTGGAAGTGTTGTTATAAGCGAAAGAGAAAATACATGTTCACCTGAGATGTAGAAGAAAATATTACTGTGCTGCTGTGATTTGGACTAGGTGATCTCCACGGGTCCTTTCCAACCTCATCCGTTCTGTGGTTTGAGCACGGGCAGCCCGATTTCTCATTTCCGCTGTCACTTCCTATCTTTAAAGGCATTATAAAGAAATTTGAGGAAACTATTTTTAGTCAGGCTTGAAAGCCACCTATTTTTTTCCATTCTATTCCATACTATATATATAGCCTGTTCAGGCCAGATTCTTGAGGGGGAGCTTTGATTCTCTTTCCTTTTATTTTTGCTCTTAATTGTTGCTCCCTTGAAACGCAGCCTTACTGTGACCAGTAACGTCCTGCTCGTGCCTTCCCCTGTGCAGAGGGACCCTTGCCTCAGCACGGACCCCTGCTGCTATTTGCAGTTTCATGCACAGATGGGATTCAAAGGTATTTTTTTACCTTGCAGGAGCGGGCATAGGCAATAGTCTGTTTTCAGCCGCAAGCAAAATGGTAGAACAAAGGGCAAGCTATAGCAAAAAAGAAAAAAATCTAAAAAGAATCCTAATCTCCTAATTTCTGAACATAGTACAAAAGTTGGAATAGTTACTAAAATGGATAGTTTTACCTCTGGCTTTTGAAGGGCCATGAGCTCACCTTCTTTGATTGGATTAATGCTTTATAGGTGGGCGAATAAAGGCATCTGGAGATGCGAGTGCCAGCCTTGCTCTGTGCTTGTAACTGGTACCACTGGTTGAACTGGGTGTGCCCTCTGGGACAGGTGATCTCTTGTCACTGAGTGCTTGACCCCAGGGTGTTTGGATTTCATGTCTCTCCTTCTGTTTTGCATTTCCTTCCCATCCTTTTTTCTTAGATGGAGGGACATGTCATCAATATCAAAGACTCTTTAGGTATTCCTAATCATTAGAAGACAGGAAAATCAAATTAAATTTATCCTAACTAGATGTGTCTTCCTTTCATGGCTTAACTTTCTTCTTTTGCCTTGCACTCGTATCATTTTATAAATCTTGAAGTCTCTCTATAATTCTTTTCAACTTAGTGAACCTACTCCACGCGTTCTTTGGTTACATATAGCTCTGTTCATTTCACATCTCCCAGGGCTTTTGTAATAGGATACAAGACACCATTATGAGTAATCTGTCTTCTTTCTCCAATGCAGAGAGAAGTAGATCTGATTTTAGAGGTAGACTGATGAACAGTTTCTTATTTAGAAGAAAGACGTATTGTGGGAATGAAATAGATTATCTGTGGTAGCTCTGATTCATAAAGCTGACAGATGTATAGTTTCTCATTTGGGTTGAAAACATGCAATTAGACCTCATGGTAGAGTACAGAAGTCCTAGGAATGTCATGAGCTCGACCTAACCAGCCTAACCACCCAGCTTCCCCCTCCATTGCTTCAGGTTCGTTCTGAGCAGCGGGGACTTTGCATCAGGCATGCAAGGTGTGCTGCTGTATTTGACAGTACTTGATGAAAGGCCAGAGAAGCTGACAGCAGAGAAAGAAATTTCATTTGTGTAATAGTCCGAGAGATTTAATTCCAGTTGTATTTATTCTTCATTTCTGCTCAGAGGGACTAAGCCCTCTAACTTCAAGGAAACACAAAAATACCTCACGCTCTGCTGTCCCTTAATTGATTTTAATTTCTAGTGAAGAATTACATAGCTTCTGTGTTGAGGAAAAGTGACATAGGGAGCTACTGCAGTTCCTGAGATTCGTGCACATTTGTGTTTAATTCCTGATGTAAGGCTTGGAATAGATATGTGAGGGAACTGAGTGTCAGGTATGAATGATGAAAAAATCATGCAGCAGTGAGTTCAAGGCTTTTTGGTATTCGACTCCTGTTCTGTTTATTACTGCTCTGTGTGTCTCCCTTGGAGACTTCTGGAGATCTCCAGGGGCTTTAGGGGTAAGGCATTTTACTTACCTGGATGGAGAAGGGCAGAGTAACAAGAACCACAGTTGTCCTCACCTGCACATACATCCTCACCCTTCTCACCAGGGGAGCTCAGAAAGGACTGTAGGAGGAGGGCAAAGCTGTAACTTGTCCATAGGACCAGGCAGGAGGCTCTGAGGACTTGTCAAAAGCTTTTGACTCTTCTGCATCCATTCTGCTCAGAAACACCCAGCAAAGAGCAGATGAAATGTATGTGCTGGGGAATACCTGCTGGACTGTAAATACTTGGATGAGAGCTGAGTAGCTCTTGGGCAAGAGGGGTGCTATAGTGATGTGTCGGACCCTTAGCAACTGAAAGCCTTGGGATGCCACTGGCAATACCGAGGCAATATTCCTCCCGTCAGCTTGAGGTCTGGGGCTCTTCGGTGGCCTGTGATGTGCTGCACAGCAGCGGGAAATAGTCCGGAAAAAAATGGAAATGGGAGAGAAACAGAAACAGGAGAAGGGTCCTGGGAAACTGTGATGAAAAAGCTCTATCAGATCAAGTTAATTGGCAAGGTGCGTGTTAGGATGTAAACAAGATGGGACTTTAATGAACGGTTGCTAATTATCATTCAAGAAGCCAACATTTTGGTGATGTGGGTCCCCTTTTTTCCCCCACAATTAGATTTTATGAAATTTATAGGAGTTAAATTATTATTTTTGAAGTAAGGAAACAGGAAAGAGAGCTGAGTTGATTTATGTGCATTTCAAAGGGCCGCAGGAAGTCACTGTGGGTGTAGTGTAAATCATGCCACATGCACCAATTTCTAGAAAAAATGCTGCATGAAAGGAGGAGATTCAGTGCTCGTTGGTTATGATGGGTGGAGAGAGAGCTTGCTTTGGAGCGGTGTATGTAATTAGGTTTCCTACAGAGCACAGAGTGAATTGCTAATGGCATGATTTTTTCTGTAGTCTCTCTGAAGGGTAGGTTGATCAGAAGTGCAGATAGTCTGGTTGATCCTTTATACAACACTTTTTTTTTTTCTTCCTAAAGCTACCACGAAGGAAATCTGATCAGTCACTTCCTTCTGTTTCTCTCTCACGTGGCCTTCACTCTTCTCTCATTTCTTTTACCTTTCTAACTTATTTTTCTTTACTTCTTCTGTTGGTGGGGTTTTCTGGTGATTTGTTGTTTATTTTGTGCTTTTTGTATTTTTTTTTTCTTTCAAATTCTTACTATGTACTAACCAGAGATTAGAACATCAAAGGAGAAAGGCAATGGGAAAGCAGGAGAAGAAAATCTTACCATTTTCTGATTTTTTTGCAGTTATCTGCAAGTTTTTCAGTGTCTTCCAGAACCTCGATATTGCCCCAAACCAGAGGACCTGCTTTTGCTGTATGTTGTATCTTGGTACTCATGCTGTGCCCTAGTTGACAGTAGACTTACCCTCATCAAAGAGCTTGCTTTGCAAGAAAATTCCTGATTTGGCATATGTACCTAATATTCAGTTTCCTGCTTTGTTAACATACATAGCAATTCTGGAAAATACCATCATAATAATAAAGCTAGCTTTGACCATGTTGCTAAGCACCCATCAAAATATCCAGTATGTGATACATTTTTTTGCCATAGTGCTGATTAGTGAGTTGCCTGAACAAAACTTGCCTCCTTTAGCACTGTGCTGTCCTAGGAATACTCTGAGGTACATTAAAAAAGGATTTTAAAAAGCTGCGAAGATGAAAAATGAGTTGTTTGCTATCAATTATTTACCTCTCTAAGGGCCTGGAATACATTGCATCATGCAGATGCTGAAGTGCTTGTACAATAATACAGTCTCCAACAAGATCACTTTATATTGGTAGTTAATATAGTGGAATAATTCCTGACCACATGATAAATCTAACTTTTCCTACATCAGATTCTGTAGCATGGGAGGCCATGAAGTAATAAACTGAAAAGCACCTCTTTGTTTTTAGAAAAAAGCAAATTATACTTGATTCATAGGTCTACGGATAGTGTCAAGATGTGTGCAACAAAAAGCTTTGGTAAGTAATACCGCTATGAAAGGCAGATGAGATTTGGGGTCTATGTTACTTTATAAATGGGGTTTACATATTTCTTTAAAACATTTCAAAGGGTTATTTAGGAAAAAAGCTCCCATAGAAAGCTGATAGGGAGGAGTATGGTACTTGCCATCTGGCACCTGACCAAGGTTAGTGTCTTCAAATTGAAAGGGGAGCGTGTGAGGCTGCTGTGGTTGGGATCAGGCACTTCTCCATGCGCTGTCATTCCAAGGCATCAACAGTACCATGAAGCTCACATGCAGGGCTTGCTGCCACTGAGCCTGTTGGCAGAAAAGCGGTCTTATTACTACTCAGCACTATGGCTCCTCGGTGAGAACAGGCCAAACTCTACATCTCTTGCTGTTTCACCCCAATCCTTATTTTATACATTACTGAATCCTGTATCACCATAATATCTCGGTTCTTTTAATGATTATCTGTACAGGCCAGTGTAAGACACAACCATCCTCAGAACATGTTGTGCCCAAGTATGTAAAATCACTTTTAATTTGCTTTAGACTTTGTAGGTTCTGGAGTACCACCACAGACTATTGAGTCGTCCTTGAATGCTTTTCTTTCCTCTTAAACTGGGTAAAACTGTAGGAATGCAGGTGAAGTACTACAGAGTACATGTCTGCTGACATCTGATAATTTTTATTGTTCCTACCATAAAGACAGCTGGGAAAGATGCATCACTCAGCTGGACAGATTTACTCAAGAAGGGAGGTTTGAATCAAGAAGAGTTTGGTTTGAATTGACAGTGCTTCTGACCAGCAGCTTCACTTGAATCTCTGGGGGGGAAAAAGTATCTGTAGAGAAAGCAGCAATTAAATGAATTTGCTAAAAAGTAGAGTGTTGTGGTTTAGCCCCAGTTGGCAACCAAGCCCCACCCAGCCGTTTGCTCACTGCCCCCCCCCCCCCCCCCCCCAACGGGATGGGGGAGAGAATCGGAAGAGCAAAAGTCAGAAAACTCGTGGGTTGAGATAAGAACAGTTTAATAATTGAAATAATAATAACAAATTGTAATGAAAAGGAAAACAACAGAGAGAGAAACAAAACCCAACAAAAAAACCAAGTGATGCAACCACTCACCACCTGCTGACCAATGCCCAGCCCATCCCTGATCGCTGCCCCAGCCAACTCCCCCCAGTTTTTATACTGGGCATGACGCCATATGGTATGGAATAGCCCTGTGGCCAGTTTGGATCAACTGTCCTGGCTGTGCCCCCTCCCAGCTTCTCGTGCACCCGGCAGAGCAGGGGAAGCTGAAAAGTCCCTGACCAGTGTCAGCACTGCTCAGCAACAGCCAAACCATCAGGGTGTTATCAGCATTATTCTCATGCTAAATCCAAACCACAGCACTATAGCAGCTACTGGGAAGAAAATTAACTCTATCCCAGCTGAAACCAGGAGTGTGAGGGACTCTTCTCCCAGTAGATGTAAGCAAGGGACTGAAATGGTGTTGCTAGTGCTGTACTGCTGAGGGACACCTTCAGCCATACAACTGCTGCCATGTTGACAAATGTTTAACGTTGACCTTGACCTTGCTAGGGTTAATCAGGCACTTTGAGGTGCCTGTGGTTCCTGATCAGGTTATCTGGAGGCTCTTCGTAACGACTTGGTTTTACCTTAGAGAACTGATAGGCTATTTATGTGCAGAATATATCTTGTTGCTCAGTGCACATGAGATCAACAGGACAAGTGTAATTGTCAGGAGTAATTGTCGGTAACATGAGTAAGTCACAGAGAGAATTAAGGATTTTAATGAGGAGTTTGTGCAAAACAGAGATACATATGATCCCTTCTGGGAGAAGTTTACACTGTGAAGAGAGGGATTGTGTCAGGCTGTGGGCAGTAACGGCCCATATCGATATCCCAGAACCGTCACTTGTTGACTGAACAACAGAAGTTTAGAAATTGGTGCTCTCCTAAAAGAAGGTAAGGTGACTTTGGGGAATTTCTATTAGAGTTTTCTTCTGGACAGTTTTCTCCTTCAAAAGCCAAGCAAGGGTATCTTTTAAAATCTAATCTTAGTAGCTGATTCTGCAGTTCTTTCTAAGATGGGTAGTACCTAGGCAAGTATTCAACTTATGATTGTTGTTTCATAATTGCCAGGAAGGTTTACTGAAAGGATATTTGAATACTGTAGTATTTCATTCTTTAAGTTAGACTTTTTTAAAACCAAGACATACATCACAAGGAGTTGTGATAACACAGGTGGTAGGATAAAGAAAAAGGTACAAAAGACAAGTAGAAAGATGAAAACGCCCCACTGAATAGACCTAGAAGATGCTTTGGATCATTGTGTGTTCTGGTATAGCAGCAGTAATTAAATGTGTTTCCTCCCTGTCCACTCCATTTCATGTGATGCTCTTTCTTCCTTTGTATCTCCTTAAATGTTTTATAGCTAGTCATTATGAACAATTTTCTGCATACCATTTCAAAAACGTAGCATCATTTCATAAAGGTATTTAAACAGCACTGTTTCTCGTGTCTTGGCCTTTTATTTTCTGTGACACCTCAGCTGCTTCTGGGGTGTCTGTTTGTCTTGTTCCCTGGAAAACCCGGTTTTGGAATATGCTGTTGATTTTTCACAAAACTCACTGATGGCCTTCTGACATCTTGCTTTTTCTAATGTTGGCACCCACCCTTGAGTTTTATGGGAGTGCATTGCATCATGAGCATTGTAAGGCTGGGAAAGTGCTGGATGAAAAGACCTGCTTCAGCCAGAGACTGGTGGATCATGTGTTGACCTAGCTGTGTCCTAATAGACTGTAGCAGCAGTAAAAGGGAAAGTAAGTTTTCATGTAGTGCAAAAAGTTAGCATCTTTGAAGCTAGTTTGTTAGTGTTTAGTAGAATCATAGAATGCTTTGGGTTGGAAGGGACCTTTACAGGTCATCTAGTCCAACCCCCCTGCAAGAGCAGGGACATCTTCAACTAGAGCAGGTTGCTCAGAGTCCCGTCCAACCTGACCTTGGATGTTTCCAGGGATGGGGTAACGGAGGTGTGCCAGAGTAGACCTCTGCTCTACCCCAGAACCAAGCACTTCAAGATGGTAATACATAGTAAGCCTGAGGGGCAGGTCTTCAGGCATTGCAAGCTGCCAGGGATATGGGTATGAACCCAAAAAACCCCAGAATAAGTTACTGACTCAGGGCCAGCCAAAGTATTACCAGAAGGCTCGTCCTGCCCATCCTCCTTTAACTCACGGCAACTTTCTTCGCTGCAGCTAACGATGCCTAGCGAACTTCTGTTTCCTTTGTACTCCTCCAACTTCAACTTTTGGGCTTTGAGATAGTTTTAAGTTATTAAAGATACTATCAATAGTGGCTCTCTTTGCTCTTAGGCAAAGATGCTTGGGGAACGCTTAGTTTTTAACAAGTCTTTGGAAAGTGGATAAGATGACAGTAGTATTAAGAAACTTGCATTCAGTCGTCTTCTATTAGTACTTTTGGAGAAGAGCATTTACTTCAGCTAAGGAAAGCTATAAGATAATAGAAAATGCTGGGAGTAAGGAAGCAACGGCCTTGCCACTCATGCCTTGGAATGCAAGCATTAGAACTTGTCACTTCTCTCTCTTGTGCGCTTCTAAGATATTCAGCAAAGAATGTCGTCTTAGTTGTTCCACGTTGTTGATCTGGCCTTTTCAGCTTGCAAGTGCTGCTGTGCCTTTTTGTGGAATCAAACACCACAGCATAATTGTTCCCAGTGAGTAACTTCCCCTTTGAGGCCTGGTTTTATTAACATTTACAAGAAAATCAGCTCCACCTTTCATGCTATTTCTCCAAGTGTTTGGCTTTCTCTGAAGTCAGGGGTGATTACTTTGGTTAGCAGGAATTTATTTCAGTCTGCTGAGGGCTAGTGTCTGTATCAGCTGGCGTTTGTGCTATTTAATTATGGAAATACCTTCTTCTTTCTTTATATTCTGCAAGAGTTGGAAACTTTCTGTCACAAAGGAATTAGTTCTTCCCAGCCTAGCCCATGAAAAAGTAACATCGTCTTTATGTTCCAGTTGGCCTCTTTGGAGAATTGACTTCATGCAATGTTCTCCGAGTCTATTTAAAAAATAATGATGCGTTGGATATCAAGAAAAACCTATGGCTGTTTTCTGATGGAACATGCTAACTATAGTCTGGGTTCAAAAGTTGAAGGCAAATTTAGATCACATTGCGCTGCTAACATTTATCTCGAGTAGCTCTATTAAACAGCAAGGTGAAAACCAATGCAGGGGAAGGCAATGAAATACGGCGAGAAGGTGACTGTGACAGTACACCTCTAATGAAGACACAGTGAGCCGAGGGTTGGGGACAGCAGGAGAATGGACAGTGCTTCCCATGCCTTTTGCCTTAAGTGACAGGGCTGAAAAAGATGGAAGGCAATTGATAATTTCTCTGCATTGCGATGAAATACCTTAAGTGTACTCAAGAAACAAGAGTACAGGGCCTTTATTGTCATTCTAAATTTAAACCAAAATATTTATAAACTCTTTAACTGGTTTAAAAAAAAAAAAAGACCTGAAACACGATATCTTAACATGTCCAGTTCTGAAAAGTGGTAAAATGAGGTCATATCAAATTAAAGAATGACCAAAAAAACCCCCTTCTAGTCTGGTATACTGTTTACCTTTAAAAAATGATGTTGAGTAGCTATGGGCTAAGCAAAGTTGATCAAAGGGGTCAGCACAGCTCTGGATTCTTATCGTCCATTTGAAATTCTGTATCTTGTATCTATTCAAACCAAGCATATAAAAATACCTAATGAAGCACTCTAAGCAGCAAGTGGAGGACTCTGGACATTCACTCAACCATGTCTTTTTCTCTTGGTTGCAAACTTAAATTGCTGTTATTGATTTTTCTGGTTAACATATTAAAGTACAATTCATTTTTAACCATATATATATTTTATCACAGTGTGCCCTTTGAGAGACTTTTCTACATAATATCGAAATGCTTCCCTTCTGGTCAAGTAGTGTATTTTATATTAATGCCTCTGTTATTTTCCCCGACTGAGATGCTGGGGTTGCTAGAGAATGAAAATACTGATTTCAAGAGTAGCAGGGGTTTTCTCCTTATTGACGCTGGAACGATCTTGCAGTGCTAAAAATCTAATTTCATTCTTTCTGTTTTGGAAGTTTTTGATGTAGATTAAGAAAATAAATTGCTACTGATATTTCTTACTCTGACAGCAGCAATAACGGAGAGATTAACTCCGAAGGAGCTGCAGCACAGGGTAACGTAACCTCTGTCCTGCCCCGTGGTGAAAGGTGTTACATGGCAGAGAGTGCGGCTATAACATCTGGGAGCACCAAAGCAATACAGGCTAAAATCCCTGCGGTGACTCTCTACCTGGAATTATTGTGTAGATTGTTTGACCAGTTGATTAGAAAAGTACATAAGTAATAATTATTACTTGGCATAGAGCAACTTGGGAAAACCAAAACAAATTTGAGAAATACATCAACATTCTAAACCATAGTTTCTTTTAATTTAAAAACAAATTACCAGAGTGTAGGGAATCTCTAGCATCAGTAAGAACAAGTATTGGTTTCTTGTTTTGTGGCTTTAATTATCAGCTGCAAGGGCAAGTTTCCTTCTATCCAAAATAGCAAAATCACAGAAAACGGGGATATAAGGACAGGATAGGCTTTTTGAAGTCAACATGGTTTCTGTAGCGACTTTTAGTAAAAGGTTGAAGCAGTCTCAGCCAGAATACACTCACGGAAAGATTTGACTGTATCTTAGGAATCTAGAAATCTTAGTGCAAATCTGTGTGAGACAGAAGAATCTCATGGACCTCCCCCTGTGATGGACAAGTCAGGAAAACATGGGACAGGGAAGACCAGACTTTTTGGCTTTCTTACCTCTCCCTCGGTCTTTTCACATTACTTCTTAGCGAAGACTGCTCACCTATGGGCCAAATCAGCTGAAGAAATTAGTTTGAACCAAAATTACATTTAATGGGTTTGGCCATTAAATATTTGTGTTTTAAACTATGCACTAGTACCAATGTATGGAAAAATGATCTCAACAAACTGCAGTCCTCAGAGGTATGCTGCAGAACAGGTGGGTCCCACGAGGCAGGAACCCTGCCCTGGGGTGTCCTTATCAGCTGCCCAGGGTAACTCTGCAGATGATGTGGCCTCCAGATGAGGTCCAGTTCGTAACTCTGCAGATGATGTGGTCTCCAGATGAGGGTTTGGTTCCCTTGTGTCTGCAAAGATTCCTGGTATATCCTAAGTGCAGATAATGAGACATAAAGCTAAAAGGTTATTTTACGTTACTTGATATTTCCTCTGGCCTGTGCTATTCTAATGGCTCACTTGTAAACAAGTATTTTTTCATTAACAGAGCCCTTCCTAGCAGTTTCTCTTTCCATAGCATACTAATTTTTATGTGCTAAATGTTGCCGTTGTGATGCCGTCTTAGTCCTTTCTATTCATTAAATTTACTGTGTCCAATTAAATGCTGAGACTGATCTGCAATTTTAGTCCCGCCGGTTTGGTTCCATACAGCATGTAAATACATTTCGTGCCATGTAATTGTAGCCTGCAAAAATGTTGACACAAATTATAATTTGCATACTAACCATCTTGATGATAGAATAAAAAATTCAGAAAATGCTTTACCATCGGGGGCAAATGTTGATTTTCCTGTATTGAAGGCCAGTGGCTTACGCTTACTACTACGGCATACTGTTCCTGGAAAAGCAACTGAGGTGGATATAGGTGCGATGGTATCCAGTGCCCTGCGATGCAGTTGGCTATAATCAAAGTAAAATTTAAGAGTATCAAATCATTATTTAGAGTGGATAAAAGGTGTTATTCTCTGCAGGAAGTATTTTGAGGAAATATCTTTTGTACAACCAAGGAACTGGGTTGGACCAGATGACCTCCAGTGATCCCTCCCAACCTGTGATTCTGTGAAAAGTGATGATCCTTCGTTGTTCACGCCGACTGCTGCGTTCCCAGGTGGTAACTTGGCCACGTGCTCGATGCTTTCCACTAAGACTTGTTAGAGGGAGGAGAGAAACCAACTCCACTGTGGTTGGGAGTTTAAAAAGCTGGAAGTTAGTGGCAAGCAATTCCCTCAGCCCAGATTATGTGAAAATCTGAAATCCTGAAGTCAGAATTCTTTTCAGGAAAAGGGTTTTTCAAGAGGTTTGCCTGTTTCATCTCCGATTGCAACTGGAATGACGTGAGATGGGACTTCCTACCCAGCCTTTTGTTCCAAAAGGACAGGAAATAAAAACTGGAACTATTGCAAAATATTGAAGAGAAAACAGAACCAAGATGTGAACTGGAGAGCAGCTTGCCTGGGGCCGCCCTTCCCAAAGCCATTTTCTCTTCAGGATACCGAGGGAAAAGTTTATTGTAGGTTTTTTTTCTTTTTTGATCCTTTGGACAAACTCTGCCATGTTTTCTAGTGGTTTTGCCATGGCGCTGCCCATCCCGTCACCCCAGCCCGTGAGCTTGCATGGGTCCCACAGAGCACTCGCAGTGCAACCGCTCAACCATCTGAGATGTTTCCGAGTTTTGCTTTTTGCAGAGGGAGCTGAGAGCTTGCCTCTTTCCTTAAGTCTGGGCGCTGGGAATGAGGGAGAAATATGAGCTGAACTTGCTGTCAACTCTCTTAAAAGCTTTTTATTGTAGCTAAAATGTGTGATAATGGTACCCAGAACTATCATTATGGTTAATTAAAGGTCTGTTTCTTTTTATAATGTGAAGGTTTTATTTTCTGGAGTTGATAACATGGCAATAAAACCTTGCTTTAGGCAAAGTCTTGGTATTCAAGGTCACAATTTAGAAGTAATTTTAAAATTGAAGGGAAAACCCCAAACCAGCCTATGGTTCCTGTTATTTCTGAGTTGTGGAAGTACAGAGGGAATGATTTAGATTTAAAAGAAAAAAAGGAACACCAGCACCTGTGCACTGATGAAATGTCCGCTATCGATCACTGGAGAGAGGTGCACAGAGGACGGACAGGTTGGGGTAAGCATCTACCGAACTGAGGGAGCTGTGCTCCGGGGAGCCGAGTACTTGTGAAATCTGTATTTAGTTTGGGTTGAAAATGCAGAGCCTGGTTCCAGGGACAGGACAAAGTCTGGATGTAGGCACAGAAATGTCAGGATTCTACCACTCTTTCCAAAAATGGAGATTTTCAACCTATTAGGAATGGAGCTTAGCGCACTGCTGGTGTGGGAGCGGGGTATTGTGGGGCACTACATCCCGCTATTTGCTGTTTCGTTCTTGGAATCACCTGTGATTTCTTTGAGGATCTTCAGCTCTCGAAACGGGGATGAGCGTTGAGAGGTTGTGACATCTCCGTCCTTGGAGATGCTCAAACCTCCCGGGCAGGGCCCCGAGCGCCCTGCTGTGGGGACCTGCCGGGAGCAGAGTGGGGCAGGGACCCCCAGCCCCCCCGGGGTCTGTGCTTTGTGCCAGTGTTGTGCTAAAACTCCCAGTGATTCAAGGCTTAATGCTTACAGGAGAAGATAAAGAAAAGAATAAAATATCACTTAAACGCTATAGTAAGCATAGCATTGCTGATTATGACCATTTTGTAAGTTTTTTTAAAATCGCAATTGCTTGCTGTTTTTATAATTCTGATGTAAGTATTTTTTCAGTATTACTAAATTTGAAAAATGCAATCTCTCAGTAAATAATCATCATAGATTATTGTTTATTATTTTATCATTTAAACACATTTTTTTCACTTTCATTATAGGGCCATCTGATAAGACACCAGGTGCTATATTGGTCAAAAAAGACATTTCCCTAGGTAAGAAATGTGAAATAAGTGCCAGTGTTAAGATAATTACTGCCAATCTGTTGAGTAAAAGCTGAGCTTTCTGTTATCAAAAGTAATCTTTGTTGAGATGGCATGGGGTGCTGTTGGCATGAAAGTATGAATTAAAAATGGAAGAATATTTAAATTTTAATGTCTTCACATGCCATCCGCTTTCAAGCATGTAAAGCGTATGTGATGGGTACCCCTGTCCCCTGGCAAATGAAGTTTTTAGTTTTTAGCAAATTCGGTGGTGAATATGTTAATCAGTGTTTGAGATGTTCTGTTACTCATATTTTCTGCTGCTGGTATGGAGTACTAACGCACCTCACCCCAAAACTACAAGCACTTAAGGAAAACTAATATTACAGCGAGCTTATTTTATATTAAAGTTCATGTGCTGAAAAACCTGCATGAGATGAGAATTCCCATTTAGCTGACAGGAGGTCTGAAAGGCAGGCGTAGATTTGGGGATGGAGAAGCAAAAAGCGAGAGATGGGAAGGGTTTGCTCTGTCGTGGTGGCCTGCGGCGGTGGAAGGGGCACGAGCCATGAGCTGGTGCAAGGGGCACCCGTGGTGCACCCCGAAATGTGTGTTATTACACTGCCACTGTAAATGCAATGAGGAACTAATCCTGGAAAACACCAATGAAAAGAAAAAAAGCATAGAAATGCGTGTCATCTGGTGATAGAGAATTTTCTATCTGGTGATAGAAAAAAAATAATAGCAATTAAGAGTGAATTGTATTAAAATTCCAAATGGCTTTTTGAATTTCTAAAGCAAGAGTAAACAAAAATGTAGTATATACATATTACATTTTTATGTAGAATATAATCCTTACAAGCGGAGCTCTGCATCTGCATGAGACCTTGCCAGTGAGCGTGGACCCTGGGCCAGGTGTGGAAGACAAATTCCCCACCCGGCGTCTGCAGAGCAGGGTGCTGTAAAAGCTTCCTCTGTGCCACTAATGAATCTCTCAGGACCACGTCTGCATGGCTTTGAATGAAAAGCAAAATTAAATTCTGAAGCTCTCTGAAGAAAAGAAGTATATATATAAACAAGACGTGCTTCTGGGCTATTGGCTTAGTTGTGTGTCTTTGAGCAGGTGTTGATAAATGTAGATGAAAATCCTAGTTCCTGGGGAAGCGAAGGTGTGTGAGTGGCACCAGCGGAGACTTTGCTGCCCCTGAAACGTGGGGTGCTGGGGGCTGCTGGCATCGTTTACCAGCCCTGGCTGGTCCGCTCAACCTACAGCAGCTTCTCGGGGATGCTGCAGATGCCCTTGTCCTGCCCTGCGGCATCGGGTCCAGGGGCTGTGCGTGGGACCCTGGCACAAACCCCGTGCCTCTGCTGGGGACGCCCCTTCTGCTCTGCCCCGAACCAGGGCTCCCTGAGTGCTTGGGTGGCTCTAGCAGCGGGTGATTGATAAAAGGAACACAACGGGGATCTGGAAAAAAAAGAGGGCTCCGTTCTGTATTTGTGTGTTGTACGGTGACCTCCTCTGCTGTCTGTTGTGGGAAGCAGGGACTGGGTTTGTCTCTTATCTGCAGTGTTATGTTCATGGTGATTACTAAAGCTGCGCTAATTAATGAGCTAGTGTAGGGCAGAGTCTTGGAAGTATGAGGAAAAGTACTCCTCGTACAAACGCAAGTTCTTAGCTATGTATTCCTAATTACTATCAGCTGCAAAAGTGAGGAAAACCCTTTCAGGGAAATCTTTTTCAGAGAAATTCAGCTGAGTGAAATAAGGATCACAGTGGCAAAATGAAAAATTCTTTAGTTACTTGTGTACTGTCTTTTATATTTAAATCTGAGTTATAGGTGAAAAAAATAAGGACTCCGTGTCAGAGGGACCACTTGCTCACTCCCTCCTCTGGCCACCGTGGCACTTGGGGGTACTCTGAACTTGCTAATGTCAGGCTAGAAAGATGGGACAAGGTGTCAGTGAAAAAAAAAAAAAAACAAAAAAACAACAAACCAAAAAACCCCCAACAAACGAAAAAAACACCAGAAATTAGAAATCAGAGCTCCAGACTTTGTTCTGTAATCTTCAGCAAAACATGGAAATAATTGGATATTAGAGGCAGTCTAACTGCAGCAGATCTGCACAGGGCAGTTTTTTCCTTCTTCTGAAAGCATAAATTAATTTGTGTCTAGCTTGCTGTTTTCATGCCTCGACTGCTGCTCATACCTCACTAGCCACTGCGTTTCTGCACTGCTTTTTTTCTCTTTATTGTGATGATGCAGGCTAGAATTCAGACCTCTCTCAAAGGATCTGTGCAGATACTTGTACTATGCTGGAAAATTAGATATTGGAGAAATAAATGAATAAACTGCGCATCTTTGGCTACGAAAGGATGCTCCTGTACTTCTAAGGAAACCTCGTTGCTCTCCCATTCTTTAGGGTGATCTAAATGTAATGCTTTTGCAGAAGATGGTGCCCTGGTATTTCATCAGGAACCTTTACAACAAGGAGTGTGTAATAATTTGAGATAACAACAGGAATGATCATCTTTCCAATTACTCCTTACAAATCACAAAGCTGTTTATATGCATGAAAGGAAAATGCACGTCATACTTGCATGGCAGGCTACACAATCAGAAGTGGAATTTTTCTGCTCCTATTACAGGAGAAAATAAGAGGATTATTGTATTCACGTTATGTCAACAAAAACAGCGCTGCGAGTCAATACAAGTTGAATCTTAAAGAAATAGGACTTCTAGCAGAAATATTCTTAGCTCTGTAGCTGTTCCAGTGAAGTGAAATCAGCAGAAAGGAGCTTCTTCATGTAACTTGGGTTAAGAATAAGCCAACTGGAAAGATGTTTTTCTGCCATTTTTTTTTTTTAACAAATGTTAACTTTTACATTGCTTAAAATAATACGTAATAAAAGGTGGTAACTCCTGAATCTTTTAAATGCGAGTTATTTTGGATGATCTTTGAAAAGGTAAATCAACTACCTGTTGTACTAAAGTCCTTCTTGGAGAAGAAACCCCGCTATGCTTTAGTCTTCAGCATCCTCTCTTGTCTCTAAAGGTTCACTGTGTATGCAAAGATGGATGGATTCAGTCTAACATGGCTTATTACAAATGAAGTTGAAACCAGGGCATATTTAAGCCTATTTAACTAGCAAAAATAGAAATAGTATTTCTAATACATACATTTTATGATGAATATGACACAATAGCAGGATTCACATTAAAAAAATCAAATGTAACCCTGACACTATCTGAAAAAAAAAAAAACAACCAACCAACCATCCTCATCTCTCAAACTTCCTATTGCAAGACCTTTCCTGCTAAAATTTGGTGTCTGTCCTGAAGCCATACGAACCCTGGATAGAATGGCTGTTCCTGTTTGATATAGAGGTTCATAAGAGTGTAGGATGTAGAGATAATTGTGTAAGTTTGACCTTTGGGGCAATTTTAAAATGTAGGAGTTCTAGGACTGTATGGCTAATTTAATGTGATATTTATCTCCCTTAGAGAAGTTTTTGATACAAACCTCGAAGTTATAATAGCCTGCAATAATAAGATTGCTTCCCTATCCATTAAAAGATAAAGTTTTTGATCTTTTTGCTTGCTTTTTCTATAAAGGCATCTGTTTACTAGGGCAGAATGCTCCTAATTTCAGGCAAATTTATGGAAAAAGTTATGATCTTTCCAACAACAGAAGTCCAGTTCAAGCCCATTTTTGCTATACAATCTCAGGCAGTCCCTGCCAGGCCAGCCCGCGGTGATGTCCCCCCACGGCACCCACACCTGGGATGTGCCCACGGTGGCCCTGCTTGGTGAGTGTCAGGGAATTTTGGTATGAGACCGGAGATTCCCACAGCCTTATGCAGGGTTTCTGTCTCGAAGCTTATGTTTAGGTGGAAGGTCCAGGAGACGTGAAGGGTGCCCAGTGGGGGAATAGCTGTCCCAGTGCAGAAGCCTTGTCCTTGGATGTGTTGAAGAGCAGTTGGGTGACACCGTGGACTGTAAGTGTTCAAATTCCTTGAAAAACACAGGGGATTATTTGTTTTTTCTTCTATTTTTATCCCCCTCCTGTAGCTATTAATTAATTTTTTTTTCAACCCAGTGTGCTAATTAATTTTCCTGGTTGTACCTTCTGCTCACGCTGGGTGTCCTCTCAAGGGCAGTGGTACAACCAGAGCAGGGAAGGTTACGAGGGGTGTACGTGCACTCTTCCATGCATCTCAGCTACTTCCTTGGGCCAGCCTCAAAATCATATCCCCCGGGCTGACATCAGTGACGATGTGCTCCCAGCACGGTGCTGGGACATCAAAGGGGCAGATTCGAGCCCAAACCCTCTGCCTGGTGCAGATGCAGCCAGGACGCCCGCTCTGCTTCCCACAGAGGAAGGTTGTCTCGTGGCTGTGTCATTGGTACTGATAAAGATCAGCCATGGAGCTGCAGATGTGGCACAGGATGCGGTTCTTCCATTGCCCCACAAAGATTTGCGTTTTTTCTCTTTCTTTAATGAGAACAAGCCCAACGTTTTACTCTGCTGTCCCTCAGCTTCTAAGATGTCATTAGAATTGACACTGTTGACAGAAAATTTTGAAAATTGTTTGCATGACAAGATAATAACATTTATATTCCTCCTCCAGGTGTGAGATTTATTTTTAATAAACTGTCACACAGCACATTCACAGCAGTGGTTCTTCCCACTGTGGAGACAGTAGAGGAAGGCGACTGGTTTCTCAGGGCTGACTTACCCAGCATGTTGTGTTCTGTAGCAAAATACGTTATAAATCTACATAATTCTTAGTGTTTGCTGCTCCTTAAGCCGTTAAACAGAGAATATCCAGAAAAATCTGTCAGTGTCTTCCCACCGAAGTGCTGCAGCCGTTGGAGTATCAATGCTGATGGACTTCTTGTATGCGGTTGCTTTAGAGGAGTAATTAATCTTGACTTTCCAACAAGCAGCGAAACTGTATGAGCATCTACATTAATCTCCCTAGTAAAAGCACCCCATAAGAAATCTGCTTTAGGGTCACAACAGCATTTTTCTTTTTTTTGGAACTGAAAAAAAAAAAAAAAGATGTAGAAACTTCAGTAGTGATGCTAAAAAAAGTTGCGGCAACAGTTTTCTTTCTTTCTTCAACAAATTACTTTCTTTCTGTCTTAAGCCACTCTGCTTTGGAGGGTGCTAGGAAAATAGCAGGCTCTTAAAATGAGTTATCTCTGTAGTTTGGGCTCGGTGAGATAAGTGATCATGTAAATTCAGAGATCATTGCATGAAGCGCAACTGGCCTTAAAGGGGATACAGAGTAAATCAGGAGATGCGAGTGAAAAATAAAACTGGTCACTAGAAAAGAGAGAGTATGAGCTTAGGGAAAAGATTTCCTGGGTCAGGATAAGCTGTTTGGGCAGGAACTGGCATGTAGAGGAAAAAAAAAAGATGCTTGGAAGTCAGTTTGGAAAACTGTGAAGAGGAGGAGAGCTCACATTAACCCAAGGTTTAAATTAGAGAAACTGCTGTTTTCGTAGTCCTTGTGCTCCAGAGCTGTCTCATGGCCCCAGATCTCTCTGGAAGCTGCCGTGAAGAGCTGCAGAGCTCCCCACTCATCAGCAAATACTTTGTCGTCTTTCTAGCAAAGAAACCTGAGCAGGAGCCGAGAATGGGTGAAGGACTGCCAGAGGCGCTGGTTGGTCCCATTTCCACTGAAACCAGTAAGAGGGGGATCCCCCAGAGGAGACGGGTACGTGAGAGCAGTGGATCCCTCTGTGCTGGGCAGGCAGCCTTTCCCAGGGTGTCAGGATTAATGGTAGTCCTAAAAGTTTTACTGCCATGAAAAAAGGTGGAAAAAAAAGCTCTCTGTTGCCTATGGTATACGTATAATTAATAAAATGCAGGAAAACAAACAGTGTTTAATAAAGATATTTTCAAGGGTGCAGAGTTTGATGGATTTGGGAATGGGAAGGACTATTTATTTGTTGAAAGCTTCTTAGTTCTCAGTGTTACAAAATCGTATCGGTGAATAGTTCTGCCACGAACCAAAATACATTTCCCCCTCCTATGGAATATCTTTCTCTTTAAGTAAATAATCTTTTGATGAGATTATTTGTCTTCTTGACACCCAAAGCTGCCATAGATAATGTCGCTACTACTAGTGCCTCTTGTATATGATACAAAGCATCTGATCTGAGGCAGGCTGGGCACGTGTTCAACTCTCCTGCCTTCTTTATCGCTTCAGAAATAGATTTGCACAGGGATGCCCACCTGCAGCACGTCCTGGGCTCGGTGGGAGAGGTTCGGCTGGTTCCTCGGTGCGCAAGCAGTAGAAAGGCAGCAGCAAGGATGACCCTCCTGTAAAGCGAGGTGAAAAATATATCGAAGGCAATGCAAGGTCTGTACAAGTTGTCTGGAGCTGTTGAGAAACGTAGGGCTGGCTGAGCAGCAAGCCAAATTATCCGGTTTTGTGTATTTATAACAAAACTGTAAGCGAAGCAGAGAGTCTTGTCTTTGCTTGCCCGTTTGTTTCCCTCTGTAAGGGATCTCCAGCACAGCTTGGATGAGTATCTTTCAGCAGTGATCTAGGTGTAGAAACCATCTGGTCCATCCTTCTACGCTCCACAGCAGTTTGTGGTTTCTGTGGCTCTATTGGCAGTAGCGAGCAAATTGTGTGGTGATAAAATTCCCCAGGAGGTTCACAATTTGGAGATTTTCTTGTGAATTTAAGAAACATGAGTAAAAAGGAAAAAAAAAAAAGGGAGTTATGGGAGGAAGAGACCTCTCCCCACTTGTACCATAAAATGCTGCAGCCTGGGTTGTAGAGGGGCCCTCAAAACCTAATTTTAGCCAGAGGGGGCTGGTTTTTGGCTTTCTGCACATGAAGCATTTAATAGCTAGGAAAAAAAAAATCCCTTGGTGCTTGTTTCAGTGTTGCTTGCCATGTGCTGCTGTTTCCTCCTCCACGGACTGGGGTGAAGGCTCTGCTGTTCTCGCTCCTGCCCGCTGGTCGGGAGGGGTGGCTGGAGCCGCTCCTCGATCCCTGCCCCGCGGCCGGTGCTGGCCGGGCTGGGCAGGCAGGGATGCTTTGCATTAGCCGAAAGGTTCAGACGTCGTTTGTTTTCAGTAGGCAGAAAACAGCCTCGTGCTAAACGTGAGTTATGCAGGTAACCCAGGCCTGACAAGGCTGAGCTTTGCTGCTGCCCATGCACAGCTGCTGGTGGACTGCGAATTTCAGTCCCTGCCCCTGGAAACTCCTTCAGAAATACAAAGTTCAGATGAAAAAAAAAAAGGTACCTTTTCCTTGATAAAATCCTCGCTACCTATGAGTTGTGTGTGCATATATATATATATACTCACACACACTATATATATTTAATCATAGTATTTTAAGTAAATCTAAACTCACCAGTGATAAAACGAACAGATGACAGAAAGTTTGGTGAGCAGTAAATAATGACGAGACGGCAGTCAGGAGGAGCAGTTATCATCCCTTGGTGCATGCAAACAAATGATTTGGCCAATATGACGATGTACTGCAGCATGTGGCTGCAGCAAGAAAGGGCTACGCCCGCCGAGCAGGGTCCGCATCCTGGAAAGGATCCGTGCTAAAGCAGCCTGGAGGTGCTGGGAAGGCGGCTGCAGGAGAGGTCCCAGCATGATCAATAGCAAGGGCTGGTATCTTCCCATAAAAGGCTGGCAGAGAGTAAGTAAAATTTTTGTTAGGGACTTTGAGATGGAAAATGAGATAGCTTATAAAAGGGCAACAAGGTTGTTTCCAGGGCTAGCTTAATGCTTTGGAGGGAGAAAAGTGTGTGTGGGTGTGTGTATATACACGTGTGTATATACACAGGTGTATAATGTGTATATATGTGTATATACATATATAACACGTGTATAATGTGTATATGTGTGTATATACATATATAACACGTGTATATACACACACATATATATAAAAAAAGGGTGTGTATATAGATATTAAAAAATATATATGCTAATTTGTGCTAAAAACTCATAGGTGTTTCTTAGCATCAACCCATATGTTTTGGTGCCTTTGTTAAAACACTTTAGGCACCCCTAATTTTGTGTATGAAATAACGATCGTTATCGTGGAGAGCTGCCGGAGCGCTGGAGGACACCCCAGTGAGAGTGTCTGATGTTTCTCAGCTGGGCATCTCCAGGAGAGCAGAGAAGCAGGCGTGAGCTCTCATGCTGTAAGGAGGTACGAAGCTCTTCGGTGACAAGGATGACATTCACCATCTGCTCTTACAGCCGTCGCTGGCTGGCTGGTGCCAAGGACCGATCGCAGTGCCTCACCTGCCTTGTCGAGAGCTACGGCTGCAGCTTTGCTGGGACCCAGCGCATGGTGATGTGCTGCAGCAAAGCAGCACGGACCCTTTCCTCCAGCACCGCGAGGCTCAAAGCCCGGCCTGCAGCTGGGTTTCAGCACCAAATTAGATAGCTGAAGATTGTAGTACGGTGGCAGAGGGTGGGAGAAGGGATAGCAAAGCCCTGATGGTGCGGTGGAGGCTGCGGATGGCTCAGCCAGAAGTCCCTGAAGAGGGACAGCATCCACCCCCAGACTCCATTGCTTTGCAGGTTACTGATAACAAACTGTGATGGGGATGCAGAGGCAACAGGAATAAGGGAATTGGTGTAAACCAGCAGCATTTCCATAGCATCGTAGTACCTGTGCGCGTTACGGAGGTGCTCCAAAGCAGTCGCTGCCCCGCTGAACTCAGCCCGTCAGAGGATTAGCGATGTCACACCCCCACCTTATCCCAGATTCCCATGGTGAGCGCAATATGAG
The DNA here is from genome assembly GCF_034638445.1 of Ciconia boyciana. Lineage (NCBI taxonomy): Eukaryota > Metazoa > Chordata > Aves > Ciconiiformes > Ciconiidae > Ciconia > Ciconia boyciana. Next base: position 65,956,333 of record NC_132941.1, read on the forward strand.
CAACCATAAACTCCTTCCCCTGCTAACGGCTTGAGTGGATGTACAGGTATGAATAAATAGTGATTATGGTGCTTTGTAACCCAATTGCCTGTCCCAGTCATTAAAGTTTCTCCTTTGCATTATTAGTAATAACTTTATTTTAGTGTGTTAGGGGCCTGAACTGTGCAGGAGGCACATTTGTCTGTAAAGCATCCCGTGCACTCTTTATGCTGTCTGCATCCTTGCTCCACAGGCATCCTCCCGGGGGGGCCGGGGCTCCAGCGGGTAAGGAACGCTGTTTTAATTCCCAGGTGAATTAATTTCTTAAGGACCAGGTTCATTTTTAGCAGATAGCATTCATTCATAAAACACATACATCCACCTAAAATTATACGTGCGTATATGTACACACCGCCATAGATATGAAATTATGCTGGTTCCTGCTTAATGTAATATACTCTAACCAGGACAATAACTTGTAAATCACAGAGTTATCACTGAAACCAGAACTCGGTAATAACAAACTGATTAGAAAGACATCAAAAATAAAGTTGTTCTGTCAGGATCCTTTACTCGCGGATCACAGAGATGATAGAAAGTGGCTCTATGTTTAAGTGATAGATGACCGCCATTAATATAATCAGAGATCTTCCAGGATTGTTTGTAGTCAAAATTAAAAGGGAAACTTTAACAGTCTCGGATGGTTTTGAAGCCTAGAGCGTAGTCGGGGTTTTGGTAGGCTTGGTATAAAATACAGCCTCTAACACTTATGAATGTCAATATTATTCTGTGCAGTGTATTGCTGGGGAGAAAATCCCCTCTTACCTCCTCTACTCAGCTGTAAACACCTCTTTGCTCCTTCACGGGCTATTTGAAAAAACCTGAAATAACTCCCTGACAACCTAAAAGTCACTTTTATCTCTATGGTATTCCTGTGTTTGACAGTTTACTGGAGTAATAAACCCCATTACAAAATGCACAAATCCTTCGTTTCCATAAAACTCTTTCCTCTGTGAAATCCTGGACGTTCACGGGCAGGGCATTGCTACGCCCATGGAAATGGTCGCGCTGAGGGCTTACCTCTAAAATCGACAACAGAGGAACCGTAGTCTTAAATTCCATCTTTGCACCGGAACGGGCCCCTGGGCCCGCGCAGAGACGCAGCCAGCATGGACCGTTACCAACAGCGCTTACGGGCATGGCCGCTCGGCCGGCGGCGGGGCACGGCGCTGCGAACGGGGCGAGGCCGCACGTCGCGTAGCGCAGGATAGAGCCGAGGAGGAAGGGGCTCTGAAGGTGCGTAATCGGCCACGCAATTTTTACGGTGAAAGAGTTGCCGTTAACTTTTTTGGCAGATGAGATTTTTCTGGTTTTGTGCCAGCTGCCAATTCTGTTTCCTTGCTTATGTAATAATACCTATATTGTAGGTCTTTCTCTCTCTCTCTCTCTCAAAACACACTGTCAATAATATAATAACTATAAACCTAACTTAATAATTAATATAGTAGCACATTAATTATTGTAGTAATATATTAATAGTAATGTTTATTGTTTTTATATAGTATATATTCTATTTTCATGTATTTTTTCCAGTTTCATGTGGGTTTTTTGTTCCCCCCCTTCTCCCCCCCTTCTCCCCCCCCTCCCCCTTTCCCCCTTTCCCCCCTTTTCGCCCCCTTTTCCCCCCCTTTTCCCCCCTTTTTCCCCCCTTTTTCCCCTCCTTTTTCCCCTCCTTTTTCCCCCCCTTTTTCCCCCCTTTTTCCCCCCTTTTTCCCCCCTTTTTCCCCCCTTTTTTCATCCCCCTTTTTCCCCCCTTTTCCCCCCTTTCCCCCCTTCCCCCCTTTCCCCCCTTTCCCCCCCTTTCCCCCCTTTCCTCCCCTTTCCTCCCCCTTTCCTCCCCCTTTCCTCCCCCCTTTCCCCCCTTCCCCCTTTCCCCCCTTTTTCCCCCCTTTTTCCCCCCCTTCCCCCCCTTTTTCCACCCCCTTTTTCTGCCCCCTATTTTCCCCCCTTCCCCCCCCTTTTTTTGCCAGTTAGAAATGAAAGTACCTATAGGCATTATATTTTCACTGTCATGGTATACGTATGTCATTACTGCGGTATGTTTTGTTAGTCTGTGACTGAGACCAGTACCAGTCCGTATGGAAACGACCTGTGTTTTTTAGCCTGTATTAGTGTTAACAACGTCTTGCAATCAGTGAAGTCTTTAGGAAAACGAAAGATAGATTCAACCAAGAGAAAATCCTTCCCTTGGTTTCGCTGCAGTCTAAATAGAGAGCAGAGCGTTGGGGAGAAGGAAGAATTATTTTCCCCCTGCTGCCGTCTCTGTCCTGAGGCTTGTCCTCTCCCCGTTGACATGGGTTTTCATCTCACATAGAATCTAAGAAAAGATTTTGGAAAAAGGCATAATTAATCAGATGTAACAGGAAGGGAAAATACACGACAAGACATATGTTAATGCCCTGGCTTCCCGCTGAGAATGAGAGTGGTATTTAATCCAAAGTTAAATACCATGTGGCTTTGACCTACTGCTAATGAGCTGACGTTCGGTTGAAGGTTGAAAGGCTTCTCAGGACAAGTTTTAAACCAAAGTGCTTATGAGTTTTTGCGGCTTTGCCGTGGACGTGTGCAGTTTACCTGGGCACTGGCTGTGGGCTGAGGACACGTCCGCTCTCCCGTCAGTCACCCTGTTTTAGTGCCTAAGCCAAAGGACAGCTCTGCTTGGGTTTTCAGCTTGTTTTGCTTTCTTCGGTGCAGCTTCAATCTTAGATCGCGTTTTCAGAGAGTCGCACTGAAGTCCACGTTCAAACGTACACCATCTGAGCAAGTTTCCTTTCTGCTTTCTCTCTGTTATGTAAATGGCACAAGCCTACGTTTTGTTTGTTTTCAGCTTCGCAGCAGCTGTGCTTCGACTGTTAGATCTGTGAAATTATGGACCGGTGCTTTTGAAGCCGATGCTCTGTGTTCTCACCAGGGACAGGCACAGGTAAACCTGACTGCACGTGAATTGCAAGGAATGGTCGTAGTCCTCCCCACAGAGGGTCATTGGAAGTCCTGTATGCGCTATTCCGCGCACAAGAGTCTTGATGAATTGAGGACGTACAGATCTAAAATGCAGACGAGAAATTCCAATGGCAAGTATTTGAAATGACTGTCAAGTAAATATCAAGGCACTTCCTAAGTGAGTCGGAGCTAAAATGGGATCTACCTGGGGCCTTGCTGCCCTCTAGCACTTCCATTTGGCCACGTGTCGGATGTGCAGGATAAGCTATGCATACCACTTAAAAGTGATTTTTGTAGTTTGCTGGAGGAAACCAACCAGCCTCTACAACAGATATTATCCATTTGTCAGCTAGCAGGTTGTTTTTTGTATGGACAGAAAGAAAAAGTCCTGTTGTGCCTTTCCTGCAAGCGTTGAAGGGTGGAAGTGAGATCTGAGAGCTCTCTTGGCGTCTGCGATGGGCAGGATCTTGCAACTCTCTGTCCTTCACCTTCCCCAGCAGCCTGAAGCCGCCAGGGATCGGTGTGCAGCACAAGGCAGGAGTGGTGTTGGTTTGCATTACTGGTGTGGCTTTTGTCTCTATCGTCAAGGTAACGCATATCTTGATGGTACTAGTCTGTGGGGGAAAAAAAGGGAACAAATAAACAATCAGAAAAAAAAAAACCTCTTTTCCTGTTAGGTTGTTACAGGTCAAGCATAAGTTTTCTAAAAAAAAAAAAAAAAAAGTAAAGGAAAAAGAAAAAAAGGCATTTTATTATTAAATTTTATGTGTTCTTGCAAGCAATTTAAAAGTCATTTAAGAAAGCTCATGAAAACCACTGGTAAACTCCTTAGTCACATAATTACACAGCTTTACTTCGTGTGGTAAGGGCATTTGGTGTGTACATTGCCAATACACAAGCCTTCCCAGAGACACCAAGCGTGGGCAGCATCGTGTTTGCCGTCGCGGCCCCGCGGCCCCCGCTCAGCAGAACAGCTTTCCCCCTTCCTCGAGAGCACGGCTGACGCCCAGCGCGGTGGGGCTGGTTTGTTGCTGCTGCCTTCTGAAACCAGGCAAAGAGCAGCGTTCTGGCAGAGGGAGGATGCCAGGAGAGGGTATTGCCGCTGGGCTCTTTCCAGACATGACGAAAGCATCCGCTGTGCAGGTTGGGAAGCTCTCCAGCGCTGAGGGCAAGAATGGCTTCACCCGCCCTAAAGCCCGGGGCAGCAGGTGACGAGTGCAGCCCTCCAGCTGCTGGTGGAGTTAGTTCAGGTTCCTTCTTCATAATTTCTGGACATTTCGGTTTGTTACCTCCACCTAATCGCTTACACAGAGCTCCTTTCTGTTCTTCCAGTTTTTCTTGCGTTTGCTTTGTGGTGGTCCATTCTCCTTGGGTTCAGCCCCTGCTCTGTGATGTTCAGATGCCCCTCTGCTCTGTCTCTTCGTAGCTCCCAAACACTACCAGTCCTTAAAAACCTGGTGCAATCATTCCACATCAGTGTTCTTTTTCCCACTCAATATTGCCTGTGCCTGTGATTTCCTGAACATCCTCTAGGTGCTTCTTTAATTTTTTATTTTCCTTTCCTTTCTATTTCACTGCAGATGCCTGGGGATATAGTGATGATTCAGCCTCCAATTTGCCTGATTCATCATGCTAAATCCAGTGACAAAATCTGCTTGTTTTAAATCTTATAATAATGTGGAGACAATTTGTTTTCTAGCCAGAATGTGTTACGGCTTTTAGGACTTCTCACCATTTTTGAAACTGCATCCTCAATAGCATTACTTTTTTTGTTGTTGTTGTTATTGTGGGTTTTGTTGTTGTTGTTCTGTAGGAACAAAAGTCCTAGGAATAATTTTCATCTTTTTATTTTATTTTATTTTATTTTTTTCCCCAGGATTAAGACCTTTAAGTCTCAAAGTCTTTATTTCAGTGAGTAGCGTTCCTACCCCTTCTGAAGCTCCATGTTTTTTTCCCCACAGGCTTTAGCATTAATCAAATTCTTTTAAATGTCAGTTGTGTTGCTTCCTGTATTATTATTATTTTTACCCTTTTAGATGCTGCAAACTGAACTTGCATTGTTGAAGGAAGTGACAAACTGCATCATGAGACCCTTGCTTGGCTGATTTTTTCCATGAAACAGGGTGGTTGTGTTTTGGGGAGATTGGTGGGAGAGGGGCAGCGTTTTGTGACTAAAGTGCATTGACTCTAGATGGCCTGGGATGAAAATATCAGGAAAATCTTTTCAATTCATGACGCTCAAGACTTGGCTCTAGAACTGGCCGTAAACTGCTGTGGGTATTTACTTAAGTAGTAGAAACAGAGCAAGGGACGGGAACCACCTGCTTGACATCACCACTTACCATACTTGGAGAAAGGGTGGATTTTTGCTTTTTGCGTGTCTCTGGTGACGTCACCTCATTCTGACGAGCACACAACCGCCGGGCTGGGCTGGAGAGACTGCGGCTCCCACGGGACTCGCCGGGCAATAGCACAAGCGCTGCAGAGGTGATGCAAATGCCCCACAGACTGAGATCTCCTGGCAGTCAAAAACGCTTTTCCTTTTTTCCCCTAGTCCAGACCCACTCTTGGATTACAGCAGCTCTGGCTGTAACAATTTGCTTTTAAGTGAAATTATGAACGGGCACTGCAAAACTGCCTATGTTGAACCCTTAGTTGCACAACACATTTCTCTCTGAGAAATCATTGCCTGAGAGTTGACATGTACGTAGCTTGCTGAAACTAGTTCTCAAAATTGTTTAAGAGCTAGAGGTACAAGGAAAGTTAGAAAGTGAAACTATAAGCCCTTCTTTTTGCCTTTGTTCTCTTTACTAACACAGTGAGTTCAGAATGTGTTTCCAGGTGATTAGACTAAGTTCAAAAGCTGTATGCCTTTAGTCTTTTAAAAACTACAAAACCAAAAACCCTACCCTCCGTGAAATGAGAGATACCATTTGGCACTTGTAAATCTATGGCCAATTTTAATATGATACTCTCCACTGCCTTATGGCACTTTTCATTTTAGAGTAGCGATGGCTTGCTCATTAGCCGTGATTCTTCCTCGTGCTTTGCTGACCTCAACACCTTAGAAAATTACTTCAGTAATAATTGTTAAGTAGCACAAAGTTGGGAAGTAACTATGTGTCTTGGTATCGATAGGGCAAAAGGCAGGACGTGCAGATCACTGAAAGGTGTGGGTAATGTCTCCTTGCTGTCCATCTTCCCGCTGCAGAGCCTGGCCCCGCTGCAGTTCAGTAGATGGGGATTAATGAGTCTTCAGAAGAGATCTTGTCATTATTTTACATAGCAATTCTCACTATGGTACTGGTCCTTTCATCTTTGGGAAAATGTCTGGGAGTGATGCTGTGAGATTCTGTTTTCCTAGTGCTTTTGGCATGCTGCATCTCAGTGCTGCTCAGGGTTAGCACGGTGGCAGTTGGTCATTAGATTTGCCAGTTTTCTTCGGGGTCTGTAATATGTTTTTCACCCGTGAGCATGGATGAATGGCTTCCTGCCCAGTCTGTGGGGTCCTGCGGGTGGGCTTACCGGCAAACACCATCTCCTTACACCAAAGGTGGCAATGGAAAGAGAAACAAACGGCTGAAGTGGTTTGTTAAAGGCCCACAGATGGGATATGTGGCAGAGCAAAAAAGACTCAGTACAGGTCTCCTAATTCTCAGAGCAGCATCCTTTCTGTTGGATGTGCTATTTTCTTCTCAGTCTTTTGAAATCAGAAGTCATCCACGGGAATTTTGAGAAGTTAGGGTTAGACGGGTGTGTTGGTTTGTACAAGCCCTGCAAGGCATGGCTGGTCTGATGGTATCTGGAAGGTGAACTTAGATCAGCTGGTAGCTTTAATGGAGAGGAGGGAGAGAAAGAGGATGATGACATGTCCCATAGAAGTGTCAGCTTGCTGGAAGAGGTTTTCCATGTAGCTGTTGCTCAAGTGCCAAACCTTGAGCATGCTCAAAACTCAAACAGAATCTCTGGTGAGATGCATGGGAAGAAAAGCTCGGGAAGGACTCAAAGAGTTTTCAGGACTATGCCTGATAAGTCCTAGGACATTAGGGCTTTTCAGAAAACGTATATAAAGAAAAACCTGTTCTAGATGAAACCTGGGGCTCTAATATATACTCATGCATACATACACATATGTGCATTCACACACCCCAGTAATTCCTGGTAAGGGTTTCTTTGTACAGTGCCTGCAGCAAAGGGTAGGTCTCAGAAAGGCACAAGTAAAGCAGAAAATGCAGCAGCTGCAAAAACAAACAGAAGTGAAATGTTGCAATATGAGGTCTGGGGTGTCTGTGTAACGGCTGTTTTGTTTTCTTAATTTTTCTAGAATTAAAATAGCGATGACATGTGGGAGCATGGTACTCCTGAAAGTCAGTCCTATGACACCAGATTTTCATATGGCTGAATAAATATATGTTTGGTGGAGTGAAGCTGAGTTGAGGTAGTGAGTCTGGAGGAGAAAATTCCAATGTTTACACAGAAAAAATAACCCATTCAGGAGCTTGCTATTATTTGAAATATTGCCCCACAGTAGAGCGAGATAGTACACTAATTTCTTGTTTCAGATAATAGTTCTGCACAGGTAATCTTTGCCCTATTGAAGATAGAGGTTTCAAATGTGCTTTCCAGGTCTAAATTTCATTTTGATCCTGAAGGAGTATTTTATCTGATGAGTTATGACTTACAGGACAAGCTCCTTTCTCAGGATTGAACGTGTCATTGATTCACTAGACAGGACTGGTAATACGGTGCTGCTTCTTTCTGAAACTTGAAAAAACGAACGGACGTCAGATGTCTCCCTGGTTGCTTCTATCAAATGATATCTAAAAACCCTTCTAAGAGGTAAATTTTCCCTGCTTACCTACTCAAAGGGTTGGGGAGAAAGGTAGAAGGAGGTGCAAGTGATGCAGAGAGTGGCATGAATCTGCCTGAGCTGGTGATGTTCAGAAATTAATTATGAGACTTGCTCTCTTCTTTAAAAAGCCTTTTTTCTCCCTAGCATGTTGTGAGGTTTACCTTGATAATAAGCATAATATTTTGAGAGTAACAGAGAAAAGTATGCTTTCTCCAACTGAAACAACACACAATTTTTAGTTGGAACTAGCTCAAAAGTCAGTCAAGAACTCTCCTGATAAAAGCTATTATTAATATAATAGCTTAATAAACACTGATGACCACAAAGTTCTCTCCAGTGAGAATAATACATGGAAAACAAAAATGTGGGATAGCCCTTTGCCCAGTGCTAACTCAAAGAGCAGATTGGCTCCTACTGTGTTGCTGCTGTTATTTCCCTCAGCCAACTTCAGTGTTTTTCTGGAGGTTGAACATTTACTTTAAATAGTCCTGAATCTGGTTTATTTGTCACAACCTAAAGGCACTATTACAGCAAATTAGTCTCGTGTGCTGATCCTGTGAAGACGGCTCTTAGCAGCACTGACATCTTGGTGACTACTGAGAAACCTCTGTGCAAATTTTTACTGAACCACAAGAACACTTGGCTTATTTTGATTATTTTTTAAAATGCCCTCCTATTCCACAACATGTGAAGTAGCAAATGGAGAGAGCCGTCGCAAACAGTGTATTTTATCGCGATAGGAACACCTCTTATGCAGTCACCCTTTCAGCTCTTGCAATGAGCAGTCTCTTTTTGCTCTTGCCTTCTTGCTTTTTTTGCCTGTAGCTGTGAGAATGTTTTTGAGAGAGAATTTGGGAGAGAATAGGGAGGGGATGAAAGTGCAGTGCAAGAAAGCAAAGATAAGGAAAAGTGAAAGCAGAGATGGAAAAGAGAAAAGATCAACAAAGAGAACAAGAAATACAGCCATATGTACCCATAAGGAAAAGATGTGAATAACATATATGTGTGTGTGTGTATATATATGTACATCTGTGTATTGAGAAATAGTCTTAAACAAACAGACTACAAATGAGAGGCAAAAAGTAACCTAAGCAGATTGTATTGCAGCTGGGGGGTGGGGGGAAGAAGAAGAGTGAAATGCATGTCAGGTGATATGAGGCAATGGCACCAGGAGAGTCCTGGAGTGGAAGAGGTTTGATTTGTGCAAATGGTTTTATAATAATATGGTTGTTGCTAGCAGACAAGGTGATGGTAAGTTCTCTGTGCTTATACGCAAAATACTTTGTTCTCTGAAAATGTTAAGAACTGTAATTCAGAAGAAACTTTAAAGCTGAAAGGACAATTCCCGAAGACTCCAGCATGCCCTGCCCAATTCAAGGCATGTAGGCAAGGAGGCATTTGCAACAGGGCAGGACAAGGATAAAGTAAAAGCTTCTTAAATTGAAAAAGTACTTTGAGGCTGATATATTTCTGGATGAAGAGGACATGGTCTGGTTTTGGCTTGGTATAACCATGTTTTGATCTGGCTACTGAAGGGTCATTCTGTAGTTGGTTTCTTCACCCTGAGGTTGATCATTGCAGACTCTGCAAGAAATGTTGGCCACACAATTGGAATGAACTGTCCCACTGCTGATGGCTTTTCTGCTGAAGTATTGGACTAAAGTTAGTCCAGAACCCACCCAAAGAGCAGAGGGATGGGCTGACATAAGTCAGCTAGAAGCAAGACGTAGTCACCTGAAGTCATCCTAGTGCAGCATGCTAAGGAGGCTTTGAGAAGATTACCTCTTTTGACCTAAGCAATTAGCCAGTAGGTGAGAATGTGTTTTGTTTTAACACCATCCAATGTGTTTCAGTGAATTGTCTCAAACTAAGGAGAACCAATAAAATACTTGCTTTTCTGAAGACTTCCAAGTCTGTTTTCATCTGTTGCTCTTTCAGGTCTACTTTCTAACTGTTGGAGGCAAAATGTAAGTGTCTCTGTTTGAACCCGTTGCCTTTGCACTTCCAGTCAGCTGTGCTTGATTCTTCCCTTCTTCTTTTGAATACGACCCTGGCACGCGTGTGCCCTCCATTTGAAGAATACAGCTGTCTGCCTTCAACACTTCGCTCTGCCTGTGTGTGGGCAGTACATCTTGTAGTTTCAGCTATTTCATGAAGCAGTTGACAGTAATTTCTTATAAACTGTAGGTTTTCTTTTGGCCCTTATGCTTGAAGGTCAAGAGGTGGTGATCCTTTAAGTTTAGCTTACCTTTGAAACAAGTAGAAAGCCAGCCAGAGCCCGTGACTTGTGCTCCTCTCACTAGTTACCTTGGAAATAATTCTCCAGGGAGAGATCAGAATAATCATAACAATAAAGAATTAAAGAATAAAGAAAGCAATGACATTTATTAGGTGCTTTTTTAATGACTTGACCATAGATTGAAGACTGAGTAGATGCAATTTTCAACTAATAGGTGACTGGTCTCGGGGGGGGGGTTGTGTCTTACGTATTAATATAAAAAAGGAAAACTTTTACAAAGTATGCTTTCTTCTCTCTTTCAGTGGTCAAAAAAGTAAAAGACTTTTCTTCTTCACATATGAGCAGAGAAAGTTCATGTATGATGTGTCAGTTTGACAGGGAAAATAGAGATATTACTTCTGCTCAGACATGCATTTATCTCTAAAGTGTTTTTCCAAACCAGCTGTATATTAAATGCAAGTACTTGCTCTGGAAAATATCTCTGCTTGCCTTGTTGAATATCAGCTGTTTACTCCTACTCATTTTTTTTGTCTTAACTGGATTCTAACCGCAGTATAGCTTCATTTTGCCCTCTGAAAATTTGTTTTTATGGTGCTTTCTGGTAATACTCTGTAAAAGAGGCTTGAAAGTCTAAATAGATTATATTGTCTAATTCTCCTTCTTATTTCAAAGACTTCTAGCAAATCTCTTCTTTTCAGAACCTGCATGATTTTCACTATTTAAATCAAGGTTTCAACTGTTTTCCTGAAGTAAAATTTGTTAAGCTCTAATTCCTAAACAGGCATTAGACTTTTTTTTTTCGCCAAGAAAAGATCATGGTGACTGTGAACCTGCTACTTAATTTCCGATCCTGTGTAAGAAGGGGAAACTGCAAATCTCAGATGCTTTTCTTCATTAATCCATTGCTCGCCCAAGATGACTTGCACCAAAGGATTGCATTTTTTTAAAGGGCAAAGAATACAGAGGTATGTGACTGTTAAAGAACCGTTTCTTATCCCTACGCTGCAAAACTCAGGGGGCTGAGGAGTTTCCTAGGGAAGTCTCCGCACACACTTGCCCTGTTCTTACTTACTTCTCTAATTGGCGAGTGCCGAAAACAGGGTACGGGGCTCAATCTCCCTTTGAGCTATGTGGTACTGATGTTCCATACATAGTGTATATACGCAGTGTACGTACATACCTATATATGTATTCAATGGTTTAATGAGTCAAACACACATTCAAACAATTTTAAATACTGTGACAATTAAGACAGCTCCTATGGTGTCCTGTTACGATACATGATATCATGTGACTGAGTTCAAAATGCCTCCTCCCCCTAAATACAGTTTTTGTATCTGCAGAGAGTATTATTTACACATCCATTGGTAAAAAATACCCTTTGTCTAGGTACTTCACAGTACGATTTAACCCGCCTGGTATTTTGTTTAACCTTGTCTGGTAATATCACGGCCCTGATGATAGTGTAGGAATTCTTTAGAAAAGGTTTAGATTTTAGAAACTTTTTCTAAACTTTAGAAAAAGTTTAAACAAAGCTTTGCTACTTCATTATTCTCTTCCTTTGAACAATATGAGCAGTGTTAGAATATGCTTTATGGCTTGATATTTTAATTTATAATAATTACATGACTTACAGCTCTTTGGGTATTTCTTTCTCAATTCAGTATGAGGGGATGAAGCTTTCAGGATCTTCTACAAACAATGTGTCAGGTGTAGAGTTAATAAGAGTTCAGATCTGTTGTTTCACAGGTAACCCTGAAAAACAAGAAGTTGTCTTAAAAGGCAAAGAAATATTGCTGTAGATAGGACTAGCTGAGCGACGAGCCAGTCTGTTCTCAACACTGTGAACAGGCTGCCACTCCCAGCCAGCATGAACAGCAACACCATTGTGCGTTTAGCAGCGTTACTAATGTGATTATCCGTTAGCATTGCCCTGGTTCTTGCTGTAATTAATTTCCCTCAAATGATTAGCTTATTAGAAGTGAGAGGATGATCATATGGTAGTAGAAAATAACAATTTGCCAGTACTGTTTTGCAAACATCATGGGTGCCAACAGGGTAAAACTGTTGTTTCCCGTCCTGGCCCCTGGCCCCACGTATGGCTGCTCCCGGCCGCCTCTCCTCTTCCCCCGGAGTCTTGGTGGTGGATGAATTGGACAATCCGTCTTCAAGGCAGGAGCTCTGATGATTTGTAGAAAAACTATCATCACTTATAGGACAGCCAATCTATCACATCAGACCTCTCCTTTATTCTTCATTTCATCCCTCTTTATTGCAATACTTTCATGCTCACCCTCTTGACTCTTCTCACCCTCACTCGAGCTCTGCTGCTCTGTAGATTGCCTCAAAAATTGGGAAAATGGAAACATAGCATCATTTAAAGCACAAAAGTGCAGCTCTCCCTGCACAGGCAGGCATGCAGAAGATGTGCTATATTTCGCTTGCTTGGTGTCGATGGGCAGTGTGCCCCCCTGCCAGCCCCGCAGCTGGTCAGAGCATGCAAGCCCTTGGCTGTCCTGCTATCAAGTGCAGACCTTTTCTTCTGGTCTGCAGGTACGTTCCTTGCAGGACAGCCAGGCATGTGAATGACGTGAGGCTGCTGGGTAGTCACCATCTTGCTCCTTGACATGTCTGGGAGAACCTCAGAAACCCAGAGGACCACGTACACTGGTCTACCTGAGGTGATACAACACTCTCTGCTTGCTAGTGCAGCTGTTTCTGTCATCCACAAGGCCAAAGATAATTGGAAATCTGTATTCCGGTGCTTCCTGAGGAACCAAAGAATGTCACCTTTTGCACTGAAGGTAACTCGTTATGACTAATCGAAGGATGGTGTAAAATGAGCTGTATAAAACAATGAACACCTGCAGCAAATTATGGTATCCTGATGGCTTTTAGGAACATCCCCTGCCCTGAATCCCATTTTGAGAAAACACGAATAGTACCATGGCAAGAAATAAATAATGCATTGACTTAATTCTGTAAAGAATTAATGTTTCCTCTTTAGAGGGAATAGTCACTCACACAATTCTTTTAATTTGCTAATCTTCAGAATAGAGGGAATCGCTGTCAGTTAAGACATTTCTGTGGGTATCTAGCTGAATCTCTTGGGTGGATTTTAAATGAGAAGGCTGACACGCAATTGGAGACCTGGATGATGGTACATGAGCCGCCAGAAGCACACAGCTGACATAATGGGAATTATTCACAGCTGCTCTGATTTAAACTACTATGGCACCGCTTCATTGCTTTGTTACGTAGTCCGCAGACCTTAATCATCTGCTGTGCTAACAGAGGATACCAGATTCAGGGTATAGTATAAAGAAATTTATATAACTCACGTGCTAGTTTTGCACCTACCTGATAAGATGTGGTGTATGAAGTGCTTCTTTGGGCAAAGGGTGCTTTTTGAATTTAGATCAAGTTCATATATAAGCATTTTTCTCTCTTAGATAATAACTTTGTTATGGCTGCTGTGATTTTTCGTGTGTGTAATGTGAAAATTTTGGCTTCTCCATACCGGTTTTGCCTTCTACCGTCAATAACGGCCTTTGGCAGAGTTTTTGGAAACTGACGAGTTGTTGGACATAAAACAGATTTGCCCATGGATGAAATAGATTTTTGGTCAAAACCTTCCTCATATAAAGCAGGAGCACCACTGCTTCTTTAATTTACAAATTTTAAAACTCATCATGGAAAAATGAAATAGCTGACTGATGGCAAGTTGCTTGTTCATTTGCTTTTTATTATATAAATGGCACACAGATAATGAGCGACTGAAACAGCCAACCAACTTTTGATTAATATATTTGATACAGTTGCTCAGAAGGGAAAACATATTTTGAATAATTTGTTGTTTGTAATGAGCACATGATGTGACAGTAGTGATTACCTTAATGAATCAATTAAGTGCAATGCAATTTGAGTTGGATGGAGCCGGTGATGGCCAATTGTGCATCCGCCACTGGGAGAGTTACTTAGCAAACCACACCAGACCGCAGCCAGCCTGCTGTTTGTGCAGTAGAGGTGTTTTTGGGAGGTGGAGAAGACAAGGAAGCAGGTGGTGGAAGAGGAGCATACTTTGGCAACCTGCGTGTTTCTGAACCAGGTAATTATCGTTCTTACTTGGGCTGGATCAGATCTGGTCCCTGACCCTCTGGAAAGAGCAGCGATGGATTTTGAGGGACAGAACTTTGTCACCAGATGCTTCTCTCTGAATCTGTTCAGAAAGGAGTAATACAGCTCCTGTAGCAGTGGCAAGAATGTTTGCCTACTTGCTGCTGGCCCTTTGCACTGTTAGCCGTAACAAGGATTTTATAGAAGTACTCTATACCTGGAGTGTTTCTGTGTACTTTCTAATAGTATATGAAAAAAACATTAGTGCAAATGTGTCTTTTGTTTTGTGTTGGGGTCCATCTAGTTTGAGCAGTGCACAACATAGGCTGTGGGATTTCGCTGAGCTAATTCAGGTCCAATAACTCGGGTTGAACTGGAACATTTCTTGCAGAGAAACACTCAGTCTTGTGTTAAAGACCTCTGGCAGTAAAGTGTCCATGAGAACCTTTGGTAATTTTCTTCAGTCATTAATTATCCACACCATTACTTCAAGAGTTTCTTTTTTCCTCTGTGATTCTGGCACTTTTCCACTTGTAACCCCTGGAAATTGATATACGCTTGTCTCTAGATTGAAGTGCTTGCTATAGCAGATTTTCATTATCCTTTTAGGTTCTTAAACTGTGATCAAAGTTCCCCTTTCACCTCCTCTTTGATAAACTAAGTAATTTGACTTCTGCAGATCTTTCTCTGTGGTCCTACTTTCTAATCCCTTAATATGTTTTTGTAGCTTTTCCCTTAACACTCTCCAGTTTTGAATTACGGAGTACTGCTCAGATAAATCTTTTAAATGCTTGTTTTTTAAGTCTTGAGAACTGTCCAGACCCTTCACTGTTTTCAGCGATGGAAGGGGAAGAATCGGTCATTCTGTTTTCCTGTTCTGGACCTGTCATTCATTTGCCGGAGGACTTTCTCTTCACCAAAACTCATGTCTTGTTCACACTTTTACTGAGAACAGCAGCTTCCTTGTACCTCAGGTATATGTCATTCAACCTGCAGTTAATGTAAGTTTGGATATTTAAAACGTATGTGTGTCAAAACTCTAAACTTTAGATGAAATACTTTTGTCTCTTTCTCAGATGAAATTAGTTCGACATTTTGACCTGAATTTGTGGATAGTTTTCACATATATAAACTGCTTTAAATGCAGACTGACTAGCTTCTGAAAAGGCTTATTCAGCCTCCAAAGCACATCCCAGCTGGGGGGAGGTTGGTGTAGCACTCGCATCTCTAAGGTTGCTGTGAAGCTTCACCTAATCATTTTTAATAGTTTGTATTTTAACTAGTCTAGACAAATAGTGCATCCAAGCAATTGTGTATGCAGCTATGTTATAGATACTGACATGTCTGTGTGCGATCTGTTGATGTTAATGGATAGCTGTGTATGACATCTGGGGCTTTCAGAGCCTGAAGTAGATGTCCAGTGGCTCGCCTAGGAGCGGGCTAATTCTACATTATTTTCTCCTTAGGCATTTTGCTGTCATGATCCCAGTTGTTCCCGTGAGCAGCTTTCTATCTTGCACAGAGCAGGAAGGCAACTACTGTATGCCAAGTGCAATGCTTGTAGCAGGTTTTTTTATTCATTTGGGAGATGAAGGATGATCCCATTAGAAAAAGGATTTCAGTTTGCGTGTCTGTAGCTTGGCCCTACACTTCTCCTTTATTCCTTGCTGGTGGTTGTGTGACTCTTTTTTGACTCTTTTTTTCCTTCAGCAGGTCACCATTGTCTCAAAACTATTGTCCAGTCCCTCCTTTGGGTTTTTTTTTGTTAAAAGAACCCTGCATGCACAGAGATGAGATGCTGGAGTACTTTAATTAAAGCCATGTTTCAGACAAGTTGTTTGGTCTGCTGTGCAAAAATTGAACATGTTATGTAAAACTTAATTTGAGAGACTTGACAAACTGTACAGCAAAAATTCAAGTAATGGATTGCTTGCTAGCTCAGTAAAGTATAAACACTTCTCTTGCTCCTGCTGTTGTGTACAGAGGCATAATATGCCATGCTAATGCTTGATTTGACATGGAACATGCCAGATATTTTGTGCATAAAATGGAGTAATTTAACAATGTAGTAGGTTAGAAGAGGGTGAGGTTTAACGACAAAAGGCAGTACTTTTTCATGCAGTTCATACTGAAATTGGGGGAATTGTAACCATTGCACAGTGCAAAAACTACAAATGGGTTCAGAAAAAGGGGTAACCATTAAAATGCAAAACCAAGAAGGTACACCCAGGCAAAATAACCTTGCATGGATTTCATGCTCTTACAATTATGAGGTATCAGCTAGTGGCCACTATCAAAGAAAGGATACCATTCTAGAAAAACCTTAGGTTTATCAGAAACTGTTTCTAGACAGCTTTTCCATGAAATTAAGCTTCTATTTACAAGTATGCTTTTATTTGTTTGGCCTCAATCACTGAGTGTCTTCCCTGAAAACATCAATTGTGCCTGAATAACTGAGGATAGACTGATGTAGTTATGGATGTGTTTAAGAAGAGAACTTTGCCAGAGCATGAATATTTTAAGATTTATTTATCATAAGAAGCAAAAATACTGGGGTTTTTTTAGTGGCTGCAGTGGGATTGATGAAGATCATTCCTGCTTCAATGCAGAAACTGTCTTTTTGTCATGTTTGAATAAAAGTTACTGCAGTGGCACGCAGGTTTCTAAGTGTTATAGGAACACATATGATAGCGGTACACATCTTCTTGCTTGTTTTTCATTAAGTAGCTACTAGGAAGCACAGAAGGAGATTTACAATAGTCAGACTAGTTATACTGTAATGTAGCATTAAATTAGCTTTACTGTAATGATACTTCACTATGTTATTTACTCTTTGACATTCCTACAAGACTGCTCTTCTTAACAAAAAAGAGAAATTTGAATGCCTTCCACCTAGTTCCTTTGAATTCTCTAATTTTCTCATTAATGCTTTTGATTTATTTTACCTCTGACATAAATTTATTTTTCAGACTAATTCTGATTGCTGTTACATTCACATGGAAAGTTTAGATTTTCATTTGGTGAATCTGATTACCAGCATCCTAGAGTTTCCATTATCGCTGTTGAGAGCTGAAGACACTATTATCCTTCATTAGTGTCACAGTCTTTCTAATTTAAGTCTTCGCCTTTCTATTGATCTTCAAGTTACATCTGATTTTCCTACTTCCAAAGTCATCTTTCTCGCCTTTATTTCTTTTTAAGCACAGGAGCAGGTTGTTATTTTTCAATGCCTTCTAATGACTACACTTACTGTATATATCAATACTCCTATACTTCTCCCATGGACAACATATTTCTAAGTTGGTTATCAGTCATAACCCTTATGATGTAATGTGGTTCATTTGGTATCATTTGATAGATATATGGCCCATATTTATACACAAACCACTTGAGGTCTGCAGGGCTCTACACTGGAACTGTAGGAATCCTGTTGGGAGCGTTGCTCTCTGCATTGTGTGATATCGAAATGTCATGCCATAAGTGCTGGATTTTACTATGTGGGTCTTGATCAATACAGGTTTTCGAAAGCACGAGTGCTGTTATGAGAATGTACATCCCGAAATGCAGTAATATTGGTTTTGTCTGGCATGGAAAGTTGCTCTACAGTTTCTCTTCAAGTGATAGTTAAATATCTCCATGTTACATACCAAGCTTCTGACTTCACAAAAGCTTGCTGATCTTCTGAGAGAAGGAAGATATTGCAATTAAAAGGAGATCCTTGCCTGATAAATCTGTGTGACTTCTAGAAAGTGACAGATGTCGGTCGTTGGCTGGTAAATGCTTCACAGGTTTTACGATGCTCTGATGACAAAGCTGGACAGACAATACACATCTATTGGTCACAAACAGCTGGTGAGTGCTGCACCTTCAGCCTCACCCAGTTCCAAAAGCATCCTCTCCAGCAGTTATTCTAGTTTTAACAGGGAATTAGGAACTACGGGTATAGTAATGAAGCCATATCTACCACCTGAGAAAACCCATAGCACGTCAATGCTTTTTCTGATTGCTCATTGCAATGTGATTGAACTACAAAATGGTAATTTCACAATCTCTTTTCATGAGGTTCTTCTCTGTGTTAAGCTACAAATCTTATTTTTTTTGTATATTAAAATACATACAAGGGAGACTAAAAAAAGCAATGTGAGTGTTGGCCAATGCCTGAAGAGTTTTCATCAGTGTTTGCAGATTCAAAACCAAATGAAATGGGAGCTTTCAGGGCTTTTTCTCATATAGAAGTAATTTCTCATGTGTATTGAAATGTAAGTGTGCATATGGTGCTTTTTACTTTTAACGCACTCTGTTTGCTTTAATTAATCACATAGTATTGTATATGAGAGGCATATGGAAAAATTTCAAAACTACTCCTCAGAAATAATGCACATTTCAAGCAGATCTCATTTCAGTTTCCATGCTTGTCCCGTTTTTTGGACATCTATAGTTCCATTTCAAAATACTGAATGGATGGCTTGGTGTGTATGAGAGCTTGAATTTCCAACTGCTGCTAACTTTGAGTTGAAAAATCGTAAAATCTGGGACAATGATATTAACAAGTGTTTTTTTCCCCTCCCTCCCCGCTTTTCATAGCTTTTGCACTCTTGATCTTTCCAATATGGCTTAGTGAATCACAGGATGTTTGCACTAAATTGTCTGCTCAGCGGATGGTGCTAGAAATGCTACACCTGTTGAAAGAAACCATTTCAAAGAGAACATGAGAAAACCAGCTGGAACATGCATGGTAAAACTGCTGATAAAAGTGCAAAATTATAGATGAAGTAGTACAATAGGTCTTCTGAAGTCATTGAAGCTGACTTAAGATGTGGGGAATAATTTTACTACAATGTAAAACAGGAGGGAAAGGAGGGAGGGAAGGAGGACGGAGACTTGGTTCATCTGAAAAACTTGGTACTTCCCTGGATTTGCTAACTTCCTTGACCATTCAACAGAAGGTGGTAGGAAACGCCATGAGCAGTGGAAGATATCAGAGTCCAACCTAAATATCTGAATAAAGAAGACTGCAATGAGCTCTAAGAAAGGGGATTTTGGTTATTGTCCAACACAGGCTTGCCATTGCCATAAAGTACTTCTCAAGCTTGTCTAGCAAGAGCAAGCAGGAGCGAAGTCAGCCCTATCACGCAATGACACTCCTCAGCACTGACGAGCATCTCGGGGCGGTGGGAGCTCCCATCTGCTGCACCACCACCGCTTTACTACCCCAGGAGCCAACAGCACTTGCACTTTGGTTCGTCCTTGCAAGCTTATGGCGTTCGCTTAGGGAGTTTGTGCTCTGCGGTCACTTAGTCGCACGTTTAATTCTGGCAGGCTGGCTCCCATGGCAGTGTCCTGGACATCAGCATTGCCTGTACAACCCACCAGGGAAGATGGGGTCGTGTTTGAGGCTGTGTTGCTGCAATGTTGTCAAGAGTGTTCACGTTAGCTGGTTTTTAAGTAGCCTTACCCTCTTTGGGTGTGTAGGAGAGCCGAGCTAGAAGCCAAGTTTTGAGTTACATCTTCAGTTAACGTTGAGGCAAAGACTAGCTATAAATGACTGCTTCTCAGAGCTTATCTGTTAATGTGTTAGGAACAAAGACTAGGCTTCGGAGCCATTAGAAGTCCCTGGAGAAAGCCTGGCAAGAATGCTCAGCTTCTGAATACTAATACCCAAAGCATAAACAAGGCTGTGAGGAGGAAATGGGAAACAAATGTTCCGAACTCAGTGCAATTGCAATGTATTGCAGTTATGTTTGGGTGGTATTAAGACTGATTTGGTAAGAATGCTGCCAGGCACAATAGCAGAGCAAGATAATTCTCCAAATAGTAAAGGATGAGAACTGGTCAAAGTTACTTATTCTGGGTGTGTTTAAAATAAATGTATTTTTGTTTTCAGACACCTCAGTTGCATAAATTAGTGGAATACTTGTCCCAGTCTTTGCCCACTGTAGACATTTTCTGTAAAGAAGAAGGTTTTGTGTCATCAGAAGTGTCACACAAGTGCGTTTTTAAAGTACTGTAATTAGTCATGGATAGATATAATTATAAGAGTGCTGAAGCAAGCCTGGATTATTTTCAAACACAAGCGCTTCAAGGCAGTCAGGGAGGGCCACAGATTCAATGACTTTTTTCTGTTACCTTCCACATCCTCTTAACCCAACACCCCCCTGAAGTTAAGAGGATAATAAATAGAAGTCAAGCTATTTTATTACAAGAATTTTTGCTGTATGTTGACCATTTTGTAGCGAAAGAATCGCTCTCTTGTACGTGCTGACGCTGAGTAGTACTTCTATTTAAGGAACTGGAGTTGCAGGGGAGGGAGCTACCCCACCGCTGCCCCGGCAGAGCTGCCATCGCCGCGCTCTGCTCCCCGTCGCTGCTGCCTGGTGGCTGTGCGCACCTGAGCTTCGACTGCAGCCCAGAAGGCATGGCCTGCCTCACCCGGCTTGCTTAGGGCAAGCTTGCTTGTGGGATGAGGTCTTGATGGCATAGGCTTCAGTGTGCAACGGGCACTGAAGTCTGCAGCTGTGCCTCCCCTGCTCTTTCTGCTCTAGCTGGCTACATTAAAATCAATGTCAGGATGCCACTGAGCTGCTATTGCCCTGCCTCATTGCAGTGGAGACATGCATTGAGTTGAATTTCACAAGTCAACTTATCCATAAAGTTCATATTTGCTGTAAGAGAATAGTGGTCAACATCCAACTTCTCTTTAAGAAAAGTGTGATGTGTAACGAGCGCTATAAAAAGTTCTGTGTATCTCTTCCTGTGACCATTTGATATATCTACAGAATCTGTCTGTGCCTAATACAAAAGGTGAGTCTTGTGCCATTGAAAGCAACCATTAAAGGAAAAGAAAATTAGGTCAGCCCTAACAATTAAGGTAGAATTTCTTTTACATAAAATTATTTTTAGGATAAAACAGATGTTGAGGATAGTAATTGTCATACACAGTACAGTTTTCCTGTTTATCTATCCATGATGTGAATGCAGAAGTTGTAAATCACCTCTAAATATCTGAAAGTCATGCAAATAGCTTTCAGTCACAGGGAAACAAACTCATTTTATTCCCAGTCAACCATACGTGCAATACCGAAATGCTTTGCATTTCAGATGAAATACACCTTGGGATGTATAGATAATCCTGGTTAACAGCTGTGGCTGTCTATATATAAAAAAAAGGTCACAATTTTACAGGCAATAGTCTCATTTGAATGCAAGAGTTGGCATTTGTTTTTCAGTATCATAGTGTTTGCAAACAAGTCTGGAAAGCATTTTCACAATGAGACTATATTAAACATATGGGGGTTATGTTGCAGTATGTACATAAAATTTCAATTTGTAGAGGGCTGTAGTGGTGAAGTACTCGGGAGACTGGGTCTCTGGGAAGGACGGCAGAGCACTCGGCATTAACTGAAATGGCACTTGCTGGTTTTTACTTACAGGAAAGGCTGTTTCTTCTGGGTTTGTTTAGCTTTTTGCAGATGTATGATTCACAAGCGATTGTTCAGGGGACTTACGTCCTGTTTGGCTTACACCTGTAATAACATTGTAGCATAAGTCTAACAATAAAAAATTAATTTGAAAATACATAAAAGTTTTCACTGAACAACAATGGTGAGGAGCTCTAGACGGGCAGTGGTTGGTGCCTCTCCTGTACAGTTTGTCACAGCTTTTTCTTAGACTCCCTCTCCGACAGCATGGAAACCACAAGCCTCTTGTCCCATTCGATTGCACTCTGCCTTCAGACAGGAAAAATGGTTTTGCTGTAGCCTGAAGAGTAAACCCTACAGTGTGTCCTGACGCCTACCCAAAGAAGGTTGTGGCGCGGGCAGGCGGGATGGGAAACGAGGTTGTCCGGTCCTGGACCAGCCTGTGGTAAAGCTGTCAGTAGGGTAGAATTATATTTCATGACACTTTTGTGTCAGCTGTGTTGGCAACATTTTCCATTGATGTCATCATTTTTACAGCTTCGTTCTAGCTTCATTACTCTTATCCATTAGTGGCCAGGACCCCTCGGATTTACAAGACCATTCCTTTCCCTCACGGCTTGGTTGCCTAGTAAGGAGAGTCTTCAAATTAACGGACATAAATAACACACACACACAAAAAGATGGTTATTTGTTTATCTGTACTTGGACTGAGATCATTTGTACCTGGAATATGTGTAGGAGGTTTTATTAAGAGCATTAGCTGTGCTCGTACGATCATACTGAGGACTGCAATGTGTGCTAGGCAGGGTGAGGTCCCCTCCTCAAGCCCAGTTTGCTAAAAAAGCTGCTGAGGTTTTGACCATAGATACTTCAGAAACAAACCTGGAAAAGCTTTTAGAGACTGGGGAGCGCTGCCAAGGGCAGAAAGGCTTTCCCTGGCGAGCGGCACAGAGCTGGGGGATGCACGGAGGCGAGCATGGAGGAAGGAGCACATTGATTCTGTTGGAAAAAAGAAACAAACCAGCAGAACAGAAACTTGTTATTGCTGCTTCATATTTTCATTGCTTTAAGGAGATGCAAAAGGTGGTCAAGCAAAATAATTGAGAATACCCATGGGTAAATTCTCACCCCCTATTTAGAGAAGCTATTAGGCACCTGTCAGAGCAAATTAGCGTGTAATGTAATTTCCATATAATTGCAGAATAATTGTAAATGTGTCAATGTTTTTTTTTTGTAAAAGCTAATATAAGTTAATATGCCACTGATGTTTCTTGTGTATGTGCAAAACACACTTTAATATACAATTAAAATGTGTAAACATGCATTAATCTGAGTTAAGTTTCCCACATCATTTAATAGGAAGGTGAGCATAAAATCTAAGTTCATTTCAGATACTCCAGGCTACAAGTCCATACTCAGGTGGCATTTTAAGTAGAGTAACACGCTCGTGAGCTGCCAGAGCACAGTGGCTGTCAGCCTGTTGCATACCCCACTCATTACGAAATTCGGTGGGAGTTAGTTTCAGGCTTCTAAAGTCATGTTTCAAAACTTAAATGAAGGGGGAATTTTCCACAGCTGCATCCCTTATCAAGCTACAGTGTTCCTGATAATTTCAGGCTGCATAAAGGCTTCTGTAAAAGCTTGTTTTGTGGTGGTATTTAAAAAATGCATGTATAAAATGATGGGAAGTCCTTGTTTATTTGCTGGAGGCTGCACTGCTGCCCCTTCGGAGCTGTACCAAAAAGCAGCCCTGCTTAGTCAAGGCTGGTGCTTTCACTGGTTGATGTTATCAGCATCTGCGTCGCAGTTACTGCTAGGCTGCATGGTAGCAAAAAATTCTTGGTAGTTCCCGAGGAAGAGCTCTATGGGTTTTTGTGGCAGGAAAGAGAGGACAGAGGCAGCAGGATTTTTTGAATAAAGATCAGGCTGATGAGGCGAGGGTGTCTGACTAGTTAAAGGCAGCCTGATTATACCATCCCGCTGAAAGCAAGCCCTTCCTGGCTGAACAGGTTTTAGACAAATTCATCACGGGGGAAAAGACACAAGGAAATCTCAGAGCTCCCGGGGAAGCGTGGATGTGATGGGAAGAACCTTTAACAGTTGCACATGACAAAGCTTGAAATTCCCCTTAGCAGATATATTATGAAATAGTTACTTTTTCCTTAGTAAAAAAGAAAAAAAAAATATTAAGTGACCTTCTGTCACTGTGCACCCCTTAGCACCCAGCAGCGCTGCCTTGCTTTGCAGTCTAGAAAATGCCCTTCCTGGCTGGACCCTACAGTACAGGGAAAAGGAGGATGAGCCAGAGAGAAAAAAATATAGAGAGGATTTCTCTTTTCTTCACCAGCTTAATATGGATGCAGTTACACCTCTGGCAGTTCTGCTTTCAGTATTCATTTGGCCTGAATATTGATAGGGAATCTACAGAAAAATGATTATTGTATCTATTCCTCAAATCAATATCTTCTGCAACTAATTTCTCAGTTATGTAGTAAACCAGAAAAACTTTGCAAAAGGCAATGTTTGTTCATCTGTGGCAAAGTTAAGCACAAAACTCAAACTAAGTATCTTTCTGATATTTCCACACTTGCTAGTTCTTTACTCTTTCATAAGTTTTATAACATTTGAGCTCACCATTGGGTTAAACTTGCACAATTAAAAATGTTTTACTCTTGAGCCCATGGCTGAAAGTCTGTTAGAGGGGTTATGAGGAACAGAACTAATTAAATGTAATTGTTGGTTTTCACAATGTAAAACAAAATACTTTGGGAACGAGGAAACGATAGGAGCTTTCAGTATGTCTGGGTATAGAAATCTGCCCACCTATTGCCTAACTGATAGGGTTTGTTACTAACTCCTTTGGGTGGGCTGCAAAAATCCCAGCCATACCCTTGTACTTATATCGTGCTTTGGCATACGCATCTTTGCAATAAAGTTAGACCGTACATAACGTTTCTCACTGAATTTTATCCTTTCAGGTTTGGAGGGTCGCATGAAAAATGTTGGTTTGCCATTAAGGTATGTATTCGATTTGATTTAAGCAAGAGAGAACCACATGCGAAATAGCGCTATCGATTGCAGGACTATAATTTACAAAATGGAAGCATTTTCTTTATTGAAGCTCTGAAAAATAAAGTAGCACCGTGGTTGGCTATTTAAGGTAAGTAGGCAGAGACTGATCAATTGAAATAACATAAAATCAACAAGAATACTCTCCTATCCTCCTGTGTAACCCCACAGATCAATGCAGTTTGAAGACCTGAAGTTTTATTGTCATTAACAGTATTTTTGGATTGAGCTAAACTCAGAACAGTTCAAAATCACCAGAACTCTGCACCTAGAAGAAGAATCCTCTTTTTGTGTCCTTCTAGTTGTGGTGGTCTGAACACAGGAGATGTTAAATGAGCACATTTGTAGGGTTTCCTGCTTTATTTTGCAGAGTACTCTCTGACCTTGCCTCTTCTTGCTTCAGTACCCTTATGACTATTTTTGTTAATTTTGTTTTTAGCGCACTCACTGAAGCAGCTCGCATTGTCTGTAGTTTACCTTCGTCTTCCACCATCATCCTGGCGTCCATTAGGAAAGAACAAAACTGTGATCACAGCAACCTAGCATAAGAAATCTTTACTTCTCCTCTCCACAGCATTACTGCAAGCCATCAGCAAGTCTAAGCTGCCGTTCCTACTCATTTTGAGGAAGGCGTTGGTCATCTTTTGCTTTCCTGCATCTTCCTCCTCCTCTTCGCAGAACAAGTCTGTACCAACCCCAGCACTCTGGATTCTGGATGGCTGCTACATGGGCAAGGCAGAAATTGGGGTTTTGTCTCAAAATTCTGTGGCTGTTTCAAAGCCACATGGGCTGCTGTAAGGTGTCAGAAATTAATTTTCAGGAAAAACTTCTATGGAGGGTGACAGTCTTTGCTGGAGGGTTGGTTAGCATGAAAATAGCCAAGCACTGTCTTTGAGACAGAAATGTCTTTGAGAAACCCGTTGCTGGAGTCGGTACTTTTATATTCCGCTCCTCTGTTGAAGTGTTTCGTTATTGATCCCCGGAGCTGTCCTGTGGTCAGCGCTCCAAATGTTAACTGCTGTCCTGCCCGTTTGTGTGAGAAACACATACATTTCTTCACTTAGACTCCAAATAAAGCCATCAAATTCACTGGATTCACCGGTAAAGTAGAAATTTCAGATTTTGGCAATATATTGTTCTGCAGGCAGGAAATGATTTTTCAATGAATTTTTACTTAACTTGAGGTAATTGAATGCTTAATATTTACAATATTTTTGCATTTGCTTTCTATGAGTATTTAAATATTTGAACATAAAATATGTTCTTTCACAATGCTAATAAAATCGAGGCACCTAATAGTCACATTGATTATAAGAGGCCGTAAATCATCTTTGGTGAGTTTACTTTTATTTCCAATATAAATACAGATTTATGAGCATTCCTGTTATGTGATTTACTTGCCTTTTTTTTTTTCCAAGAAGACTATTTCCCTCTTCCCAAACATCCAGTATACATAAAAAGAGATTAAAGTAGTGAAGAATTATTAAAAAAAAAAAATATCAGTTTTTTTCCACTGGACAGCTCAGGTAAAAAGTGTAAGCTGACCTTTTGATGGGATTTTTGTGTAGAAGAAATAATAATGGATTGTGGAATAAGAAGAGACACTTGCCAGAGTCAAGTAGAGTTTGAATACAGATGTGACTTTCTCCATTGTAGATGGATAAACAGGAATGATGTAACTCTTCAAGAAGGCATACAAAAATGGCAAAACATGCCTTTTATTTACCTGGGCCCCATATATGTGTGTGCTGCTGCTTTAACTGCTTGGTTATCGACTTCATATTGTCTTTCAAGCAGACTTGTATTTGCAGCAGTAAAACACCTTCCATTAGCGAACATCTGTATTTAACAAATTGTGTTTTATGGAAGTAGAAGCCTGTATTTACTGATTGCTTTCTTGAACCTGTGGGATTTTTCATCATTCCACAGAGAACTATCTGAAAGCTTTTAGTTTTCAGGTAAGATCAGCCATTCTCATTTTTCTGAGGCTCTGGAAAGATGTACATGGGAAAATCTCTGACATAGGAGACTCTTAGGAAAGATTGTAAAGGAGAGAAATACATTTATAGGAATGGAAGGAGGAAAAGAGCAGCTTTAAAATCCTGCTACTAATGGATTGTATGGCATCTACCACTTCCATGAGTTTTAAATAGCCTTAGTGACTTAGCAAAGAAACATGCGCCTAGCTTTAATAAATCTAAGTTAGGTTGCTAAGTGAGGACAACTCCTCAAAACAAGTACATATTTACCGATCCATTAATGCTTCGTACACTTTACGATGTACATTGCAGTGTTCTGACTTACATATTGTAGCACTTAATCTGAAATTATTAAGCTTGATTTTTTTTTCCCAATATTTGGGTTCACGGTGTCTTTGATTTACACACAAAGATAAGTACGCTTTCATTTTAATGGCTTTATGTTTGCTTGAATGCTTCTGATGTCATGAGGTAAGCCCGCCTCTTTCATTATATAAATTTTTCACTAAGCTATATGCCTTCTTTTTTAGGAAGGGTGAGGTAAAATGGGTGTATGAATACGAAATGACTTCTCTATTTTAACTTCAAAGGCTATTTGGGCTGCTTCAAAGGGTTTCTTTGCCAAAGAGAAATCATGTTTTTGAAAATACTTTAAAAAAAAAAGACTTTGTACATGTCTATACTGAAAAGATTCATCCTCAGATGACTTGAGCAATTCTGGGCAGTGATGATTTCAGTACACTTATAAGACTTATTCATTATGTAAGCTTTGATTGGCAATGGTTGATGCCTCCAGGCTCTTCATCTATATAACTACATTTAAATTAAAAATAAGGCAAAACATTTTGCTACAACACGTCCCTTATGCTCTCTACTTAGTATTCTCCTGTTGTCACAGAGACTGCTAAGGGAAAACTTAATTTATCTATTTGCCCTTGTGGAATGTCTGTTTAAACATCCTTCAGTGGAATTCTTTTAAGAGTCTTGATTTCTCCAGTAATTCCATCCCTAGTACTTCTACTTAATATTATTTAATTATTACAGTATAGCCACGGGTGAAATACAGTGTCATCTGCTGGTGTTCATTACCAAAGAGAGCCAGATGACACCGGTATTAATGAACAATGCCTGCATTTCTGAAAAAAAAAGGGCCTCATGCAACACATGCTTAAATGTATGGTTAACATTCCTCTTGATTTAATGAGGTTTGAATCAAGCAAGAAGGGAATTATAAAAAAGAATAATACTTTTCATCTTGATGCTATCTCTAGTAGGTCACCGCGCTGACGTGAATAGATATTCCTTGGAGTAATGTGTTTCTCCGTTGTGTCTGTGGGTGGCAGAGGCAGATGCTCTGTGGTTCCTGAATAGAAAAACAAGGAATAACTGAATGTTATTTACAGAAAAAAGATGGAGATTTTATTTGGAAAAAGTTGTAGGGTTTTTTTTTCCCAGGAAGCTTGCTATGCTTTCTTTTTCAGCGTTAAACTGAGTTGTTTTCTACACTAGCAATCCACATATCAAAAATGACTTTTTTTATTTTTTTGTTTCCAAATATAGGTCATCCTGGATTATTATGCCACCTAAAAGTGAAAACTCCTGGCTTCTGAAGTAGGATGCTTTTCTTCAAATTAGTTGAATATGGTAAGTCTATGAAACTTTGGAGATGTACACCTGCTCAGAGTACATATACACACATGTATGTATATGGGAAAGTACATGTGCAGACATCTGTATATGTGTACAGACATCCCACGCTTGTCCCCTTGCATCTCCAAGGGGACCGCCATGGTGCTGCTGCTGAATGCTGAAATATACTTCAGCAGATAAATTTCCAGATCAGACTAGAAAAATGCAAATGCTTTTATTTTTAGATGTCCCTCTTTTTATGCCTTTGATTTCCAGCTGATCGTATTCTTTTTAGGCTATTGTGTCTGTGAACAGCAGTATACTTGAACCTATAAAACCCAGCCAACATTTCTTTGTAATAGGAAGCATTCTGTAAGGCAGAACAGAAGTAAAATTCCTTCAAGCTACATTTATGGCATACATTCAGTCCCGAAACATGAAAAGAGTGTTGATCAGCAATGTGCACCTTTGGAACGGCAAGTGATTTTTGTCTTCTGAGGTTTGTCCTTCCAGTGAATCTGTGTATAGTCCAGAAATTAAAACAGTGAAGGTTAATTTAGGAGGAAAGGCAGGTGGCTCACAGATCACGTGCCTAAGTTGTTGTTATTCTTGGTGTTTTTCTTCCATGTTGCAATTTGGAAAAAAAAAAAAGTATTTAACCACAAAATGCCTTTCTTTTGCTCACATTTACCTTTCCAGGGAAGCACCTGAGCATTTAGTTTTGGGTTGGATAGCATCCACTTTTGACTTGGTGTGGGAAAACGGAACAATGAACTTGGTTGGAGTTTCTAGATATTTTAAATCTGGTACATCCCAAATGAATATTCCTGAAATACTGGGTGTCTGGGAGAAAAAGAGCGGGATTGTCCAAGACCGAGTGTTCACTTTCATGAGGAAAAACATTTTCATCTGCCTCCCTTGTTCTCTGCACGCCCATTGTTTCAGGTGCTGAAGAGCTATTTAACGGAGAGGAGATTTGTTTCTTCCATTTCCCTTTGCTGATCTCTCCTCTTATATCAAAATGACTTGATGACACATGAGAAAATGAAGTGCACTTGCTGAGCCTTTATGGAAGGAAAAACCTGTATACTGTTAAATGCTGTCTATAGTGATAAACAGTCGGTTGGCAAGTGGCTGCTCTGGTTTTCCAGTGTGCTTTTCTCAGAGAACTTGCAGCAGATTGGCTATAATTGCTCATTGCTCTCCATTAGTAGATCTCCCTCCTGGCAACTCTTTAATAGTTTACATCTCTTGGGGCTGAAAATTACTGTTTTAATTAAAACAATTTGTTTCAAATGGGGCTCCCAAATCCCCATATGATGTTTTAGGAGCCTTGGGCAAAGAACTGAAAATGGAGAGTAGCAATTGTTTTTAGGGTTTAGAGTGAGGCTGAAAGTATGAATTGGGATTTTCACACAATTTCTGAGGCCTGGACTTGCAGTGGGGGAGACTAACCCTCAAAGTACTGAAATTGAGTAGGACTGAGATTTTGTCTTTCAAATACTACATTAATTCGCCAGGGTGGAGAAAACTTCCCTGACTTTCAGTTTAGCCTTGTTGTCTTCTTTGTTCTCATGCAGATTGAGAGAAACAATGATTTTCTGGTGCAGGAAAGGTGAGAGCCAAGAAAGGGCCCTTGGACACCTAAATGCTACAAAAAAGCACTTTGGAAGTGGGATCGGGTAGTCACCAGCCGCAGGAGTGGTGTGTACACGGAGAGAGCTCAAGCCAGCTGTGCCAGGCAGGGCTGTGGCTTTGCAGGTCGAGCCTGGGCTTTGCAGATCAACACTGGGTTCCTCTCCCTCTGCAGCCGGAGAGGCAGGAGAGGCCGAGGAGCTGCGCGATTTCCCAGCCCTCGAGGGTTTAGCGGCCGGCTGCTGGATGTGCCCAGAGCTCCTGCTGTGTGGTTGAGCGAATATTTTGCCCGCATCAAGGTGTAGGACTTGTGGAAGTTTTCATTTCTGAGGTTGAGCCCTGAGGTCCCGGTGTGGTGAATTCGCTGCACCCCAGCAGCTTTGAGAACTGCACAAAGCTTCATTCCAAGCAGTGTTTAATTTCTCTGTAAATACGTATATAAAATACGTATATTTATTTTATATTAATTTGTTTAGAATTATACTCATTGTTTAGAATACTCATACATAATTTAGGTATGTGTACACTATATAAAAATATATGTTCATGTGCTGTTATTCTGCAGCAGCCTGGTGGTGAGAGCACCTACCACGGAAAGAGAAGACGTGGGTTCAGTGTTGTCCTCGGACAGTGGGTACCAGCCTCCCACCCCACGCGAGGGGAGGGCTCCAGCCAGCTTCCCCATCCCCGAGGCCCATGCAACCGAGCTATGGAGCCAGACTCCCTTCTTCTGTCTCTTCAGTCTCATAAATATTACATTTCTCCTTCAGCATCGTCTCAGCTTTATTTTATGGTCCCTCTTCCCCAGCAACCGCTCTCACCATTAGCCTGTTATACTACACAGCAGAAAAGGCAGCTCCCCTCGGTAAAGGAGAGCCTGGCTGCTGGCACGCAGGGTTGTGATTTAAGCACCTCTTTGCAGAGAGTGGTTTCAGACTCTCCAACTGTATCAAACAGGCATTTAATTCATGTCTGCCAATAATGTCTGTTTCCCAGATCTGTCTTACTTGCTCCCACATCCATGGCATGAATCCCGTTTTTCCTAAGGTTCAGCGAAAGGCATAACTCCTCCCCTCCTGGCTGAGATGTTGGGGTCTGTAACCCTGCCCCACATTGTGCATTAGAAGTGCTGAACGGTTGCATCGGTATTAATAAGTATGAATTTATACAGGGTGAAACATTCATGGTAAGGTTCTTCAGCAATGCTCCTCTGTAGGGGTTAGAGCAGATGAAGCCCTGGAGCATCGGCTTGCCAAGGGTACGGAGGTGTGGGGAGCTCCTCGGCATCTCCCCAGGCAGGGCTGGCTACCACCCCATCCCTTCCACCGCAGCGATGCCCCATCGGGAGCTGGGGATGCTAAAGCCGAGGGTCTGACGCCGCACTCAGCTGCTGGGAACATCTGTGGCAGGGTTTGGCAGTCCGCGGCAGCCTGGGAAGCCAGATTAGGCTAAAGCTATCGATTCATAGCAGGTTTGTCTTGAAAAGTCTTGTTAACTGCTACTCGGCTAAAAACTCTGCGTGTGCCTGGGCACAGAGCCTGGGTGAGGCTGGAGCTGCCTTCTGAAGATATAATACCCGAAGCTCCTACCTTCCCCGGCTGTAACTGCCTGAAACGATAATGCAAGCGGTCTCTCCATACTGTACCGCACAGCAAAAGAATAAAAAACTCAAAGGCTAGGATTACCGAGGGCTCAAGATGAGAAGTATGACACCATGCAGAACGCGAGAGAAAGTCTCAGGTCGGGGGAAAAAGATAATAATTCGTTGTGTAAGTGATGCGGCAGTCACGGTGCGCAGTCAGAAAGTAATCAAAGGAGACGCTGGGCGCAGCCGCGGTGTTGTGCTGCCTTGGCTCACGGTGGCAGGGGCACACGGTGACTTGCCTTTTGCCTAGCAAGCTCTCAGCTTTGCTATTCTTTATGCTTGTAAAGCAAATTAAGCTGCTAAGGCAAGAAAATATATTTTACCTTCTGTAAAACTGATAACGCTTACTACTGTTCTGCTGTTGACGTTATTTTATCTCCGGATTGGCCGCTTTGTCTGATTTCCTCCTACTCCCTGTGCTTTCTGGTGTGCTCATTTTGCCCTTCCTTCTTTCCACCATTTCTTTATGCATCTCTGTCCAGGGTGCTTATTTCTGACTGCTTTACTTAAATGACCATGAACCTGTATGCCTTATTTAAAAAAAAAGCTGGATTGTTAGGAATGCTTGGCTTTATTCTGGCTTTGTAATGAGCTTTATATGAATATTATTTATGCTGCTTTTGTGCTTGTTTCCCCACTGCTGTCAAAACTGTAGTTTCTGGTACATGCTTAAATCATATTATTTGCTTGTGAAAATTTGCCTGTATGTCTAGGGTCCAAAAAGGCTTCACTTTCAAGGATTTTGATAATTTAAGATCTAATTAGCTGCTCTGCAAATGTATTTGAACGTTCAGACCTCTCCTATCCATTATGCAGTGCCATTTTTATCTTCTTGCCACAGATCCTATCCCAGTAGGTAGCATGTCAGACCTGCCAGGTTATTATGAAATTGCTGACCATCTGTTATCCATGGGTTGTTGGTCTCTGCCAAATAGCGCACCAAAGGGAAAGAGACTGGTTTCTTCATTAAAATGTGCTTCTGCTTTCTTGAGCTGTCCTAAAATTAGTCTCTGTCTTTGCTGCTGCAACATAGCTACCATAATGGCAGGGTACACCCACTATCAAATAATTTCGACTAAAAGAAAACCAAGAAAAAATGTAAATTCTGTATTGGAAATGCAGATTCCCTTACAGGCTATAGGAGTGGGTTTTTTTACGTTACTATTAGCCGAAGTGGCTTGCTTTCCCCCTGTGGTTATGCTCCCACCCCTTGTGCAGCTGGGCAAGGTGGAGGCGGGAGAAGTTCCCGCTGCGGTGGTGCGGGGCCAGTTGGGAGCAGCCTTGGGGCTGCTGCGTGCCGCTGGAGCTCAGGGTGTTTTGGGCTGCAGTGCCCGGCTTGAGGCTGGAAGCCGGTGCTGGCTCCTCCGCACCTCTCCGCCAGTGCACCCCGGTTTGCTCCTAGAGCGGCTGTCTGTTAATCAACCTGGGCGTGAACACGCGGTTTCTCCAGAACGTTTCTGATATATGTTTTTGCACCACTGCAAGTTCGATGTTCAATGCTGGAGCCTAGCCTGTTGCTCTTTGCACACTCGGTCTTGACGTGGGTGTGGGCAGGGTGCCTTCTGCAGGCTGGCTGGGGGTAGGCTCAGGTCTTGCTGACTTTTCCCATCCTTCCTACTCATGTCCTTGTGATGCTGAAGTTACAGAAGTAGACAAATACCGAGGGATTACGATGTAATCCTACAGTATCTGAACAGCCCAGAGAGATTGCTAAGGTTTAAAGTTTACAAAGTAGTCTAATTGTGCTGAAAGCTGTTTTCCTGGAACAGGTCCAGCACCGTCCTTGCCTGCGAGTTTGTTACCAGCTGAGGGCAGAGCATCGCATAGCCCCGCGGGAGCCAACGCTGCCGGCCAAGGCTGGGATGCACCAGGGCTGCCGTGGCGCGGGCTCTGCCGTCGGGGCTTCCTTCCCTCTGCTGGACCAGCTTCTGCTCGGGTAGTCACTGTCCGGCCAAAGCATGAACCCCATGGCCAGCAGGAGAGAAGTCCTCGCTCCATGTAGTTCCCTAGAAACAACGCTATTGCCTGATAGGGCATAAACTTCACAAGCCATGAGACTTAACCAGTCCCTAGAATTTTTGTTGTTGTTGTTGTTCAACAAAAAAGTCAGTATATACACTTTGGTTAAAAGAAAAACACATCCTATGATTCACAGCACCTAATTACAGATGACTGGCCGTGCTATTGTTGTTACCTGTGCTGTTAGATGGTTTTCCTGATACATGATGCTGCCACTTTCCTGCAGCCTTGAACAGGTTTCCTTCATTACACATGGAGATGTTAGTTTATGATCGGTATTTGTCGTGCGTTTCCAGTGTATGTAGCAGGAAACAACAAATGCAAAGCATTTGAATTTTTTTCTTGTTACCTTCTTTACAAGCAAATATATACAAAGCAACTTACAGTTGTTTTAAATGAAATTTGCTTTCATAGGATATTGTGTATTATGCTTTTCTTCAGATGGTTATAGACAGGTTCTGGAGGCAGCCTGGAAAAAAGGCCTAGAAAAAGACAGCCTGGAGAATGGCTTTGTTCTGTTGGATATATAATGATTTTTGCCATGATTTATGCTATCTTTACAAAGACACAAGGAATTCTTTTGACAATTTAAATCCCTACGCTGAAGTAAGTTTTTTTTGTGCTGTCAGTAATACAGCACACACATCACAGTATGCCCAAAATACCAAGATTTTAAAGTCTGGCTAACTAAACTGTACTGTGTGATGGTTTTATGCATGGATTTTTGTGAAAGTAGTGAAAACAATATCCAAGGAAAAGCTATGCCTTCGGTTTTAGTCCTGAGTGTTTTTATGGTGTCTGATGAACTGAAAGAAATAATATTTTCAAACACACAAAGAGCTTGCAACACAAACACACAGCCTAGTAAGATATAAGGCTTTTGCACCTTTCTGCTTGTGAAAATGTTCTTTTAACAGTTATACCATACCACACCACGCAATATAACTTCTGTATCTGTGAAAATATATTTATGAATGACAAGTAATTATTTAATTGACCAAAATTTCAGGATTATTTGCTTATCAAGTTGAAATGAGCACTAATGAGTGCACTGAGCCTAGTAAATCTGACAAGCAATGAAAAATGAGGAGAAATCATGAAATTAAATACCCGTTTTTCCTTTAGGATCTTTTAATTGGTCTTGAATTCTTGAGTGCTGATAAAGATTGAGATAAAATATGATGTCCAAGTTAGAGTAGTTGCTGCAAGAAATTAAACCAGCTCAGGTTTAAGAGATTTAGAAAACTTGACCTGCAAGGCACATTAACACATGGATATACCTCCTATAACCTCATATTTTACTTTCTAAGAGTTGATGTGCCTTTGGTCAGTATCCTTTGGAATGACATTGAGCTTGAGGAAGCATCCAGATTTTCAGATGATGACTCTGATTTAGTGATTGGCCATGATAGAGACAACATTTTTGTTTTGGAGCTGAACGTGTCTGTGTAAGATAACACAGCAACCTAGAGGATGGTGGATGTTTTCAGATAGCAAAAGTGATTAATGTTGAAGGACTAATAAATCTTATGCTTAAACTCAGCTTTTAAAGTAAATAAAGCCATTTATAAGAAAAATTAAAGAATCCATATTGATTTTTTTTCCTCTTGAGTATAACACAGTGCCAGAAGTGAATATTTTTTGAATGTTTGGACCTACGATCTTAGACCAGAGATACAACTGCCAGCTGGAAAGAACTATTATTCCAAAGTTATAAGAAGCTGAAAATACTGTTCATCTGATTGTCATATTAACCTCAAACTCAAATGTAGCTCCCTCAGTAGACCTATAATAAATGAATAATTATTTCATGTCCTGCATAGCCTTATATATAGCAGGCAAGTAGTATGCTATCAGTTGCTGTCACTGCTGTGAAAACATATATGAGAAAAACAAATCAAGCTTTCCATGTAGCAGGAAAAGTTTTGTGTTTTTCAGTGTTGGTTATTGTAAAAAAACATACTTTGAAGCTCAAAATTTAATTTCCATTCAAGAAAACTGCTTTCTTTAGAGGTTAAACAAGCAAGCAATCCTGTAAAATTAATGGGATTAATTAAAATGTACATGAATTTGGGAAGTATCCATAAGCATAACAGAGATTTACTCTTTCATACCATACTGAATAAATTTTCATTAATTTCCTGTGAGATTAAGGCATTTTATGACCTTGTTTATAAAAGGAAACTAGGGATTTCTAACTCGATTAGTTTTAAGAAAATACTTGAATGAACATATTCAAGCATTTTGTAAAGCATTTCTATTTATTAGATAATTATCTTTCTAAATAAATATATTATAAAGAAGAATTTACATCTCTTGCATTTCTAATTCAAAACAGAGAGAATTTTTATTCCGTAGTTTTTAGTAATCTTTTACTACTTACAGTTAAACAATGTGACTAGCTTCCGACTAAGAGCAGTCACTTCAGCTGCCTATCTGACTTCAGCAAGAAAAAGCCATTCCCTTTTAATGGTACCTTCCTGCCGCTTTTTACCAGCCTGCCTGCCTACCAAACGTGCTCGCTCTGCGTTGATGCTGGCCCGCGCAATTGCTCCTGGGAAGCTGACGCTCACACACGTGCCAGGGACTGGCTGGTGGCTGTGTAAACAGAGTTCCCTTCTGGACCAAACCTCCAAAGACTTGGGTTTGTTGCAGCTCCAGCTGTAGAGGTACAATTTAAGCTCTAGTATGTTGGCTGGTCTTCCAAAACCTGAAAAATGGGGCTGTTGATTACCTGGAACTAATCAGAAATCTTGGTCAAATTTTAAAATGTTTTGATTTGTTTTTTTTTTTTTTTTTTCTTTTTTTTCAGTGGCCAGACTCAAAGTCCAGGAGGGGAAGGATGCCCTCTTAGCTGATGGCTAATAGCAAATTTGCAAATGGTTGAGGCATTCTGAAATAGTTAAAACACTGGAAAAAGTATCCATCAAAGGCTACTAAATAAACAAGAAACTCGGTTTGGCAATTGCTGGAGTGTGAGAGAGTGTTCTAGAGAGAGGTAAATATGTGCTTTCCCTGTTCTTCCACTTTTCTGTAGGCATCCATTGCTGGCCTCGGCCCCAGACAAGAGAAGCCCACATTTTCATTTGGGAAACAGAGGTTCAGTGTTAGGGGATTTGAAACTACTCCTCCACTCTCAGGGGAGCATCCCAACCGTTGTATATGTGGTCATCTGCAGCAGACAGCTCTCCTATCTGTTACGCATCACTTGATGCAAAGCACTTGAGTGCCAAGAGTAATTCAATCACCTGGTATTTGGGACGCATCTCTTGGGTTGGTGGGAGGACACCTGTTTTTCTCTTCTAATGGGTGCTGAAATAACCCATGGAAACAAAAGCAGAGGGAATGAGAGCAACCTCCTTCCAAATACCTTGTAAGGTGATGATAGGAGCCCTTCTTTCGGAGGGGCAGAGGAATCAGGGGGTTCAATCCAGGTCACCTACGTGTTGGCTGAAAAAACCTTATGGCCAAGCTGTTGGGTGAAGGAGAAGCAGCATATCCTCACCCCGTGTTTCACTTTAATGAGGAAAACAACAAAAAACATTTTGGGTAATTTCAAACTATTTTCTTTTCCAATTTGGCTACTGAACTGAAAAATCAATTATTCCTGCAGCTCTGCTGGAGATCTTGGGTTGAGTTCTTGTTTTGGCTGCCAAGGTTGCAGTGAAAAGCATTTATAAGGCTGCATTAGTAAATCAGATGCTGTTGTCTTTTATATGCTGCACTCCAAGGCTTTGGACTGTTGCACTGTTTTGCTGGTCCTTGCTGTGATAAAATATCCACAGAAAATGAGATTTGAATTCTGGGAACTGGATGCTGGATGAAGGAACCGATGGACGAGGACATGAATTTTGCAGATTCCAGTTTGTGTTGAAATTATTTGAGACATCAGGTGAAGACATGTAAGGTCAGTCAAGCTAAACCAGTTTTTTTTACATGAGATGATTCAAAAACAACTATCATAAATAGATACGAACTCTTCTGATTGACGTTTCTCAGCCCATATTCTCTAGAGGCAGTTTAGTGAGGGCTTTCTTGCCCCTTTCTGCCAAGTTACAGACAGAAAATTGGGTGAGATGAAATACCAGTCTGAGATATTATGATAAATACCAGGAATGCTCTAAATGCTCATAGGACTATGTGGGCTCTTGGAAGCCCTCTGAAAACTGCAGAGGCTTTTGGAGAGAACATTTGTCGCTCCTGTTTTCTATTTTTCTGCTATTCCTTTGTATTCGAGTTGTGGAACTGGCAGATTCTGAACACTTAAGTAATTGTATATATAGAGTATCCAGAAGCAGCCCTGAAATAACCTGGTTTGTTCCCATAGATAACTGCAACTGGAGTTTTCTCTATTTAGAAGAAACCGAAGGTCAATGGTGAAATGCTGTATAAGAAAAAAATGAAGTTCAGGTGTTTATGTCTAGAGCTAGACATTAAAAGAGCAAAAAAAATTATCCCCCAAACAAATCAGGAATGTGTTAAGATACAGTTCCATGGTACAGGTTTGTTAAAAAAATGGAAGCCAGAGGCAAGATTCGAGATCCATCAGTGCACTGAAATCAAAGAGGTTCAGCTTTTCTGTTTTACACTTGAGGACTTCACACGGGGAGTCACGGGTTTTGGGGGGGGGAGTGCCATCTGCTTTTTCCATGCTTGCCATTTCTGAAGTCTTAGGGTGGCATTCTGCTTCCACTGACTTTTTGAAGCTATCAGGTTAGACGATACGTGTATGGGATGGAGCTGACTGAGGTAAACATCTGATTTAAGTCAACATTTTCTTTTGGAAATATGGATGGAACTTTCCCCAAAGGGGTCTTGGTTCACTCTGGTGTGCATCTATGGAAAGCATAGCTGTTCTCAGGAGGGGTTCTGGGAGCTTCTATTTCTGTTTGTGGGAAAGAGAGGGTATTTCTGCTGCAATGTGTTGTGCTCTACTCCCGGGATTTCTGCCCACTCTATTAGGTTTTAATTTTTTAGCCTAGGATGGATTGCTGGCAACCGCAGTTCATTGGGAAGGTAGAGAATTCATGAGCTCAACTGATCTTGAGTGATTCTTATCTTTTTTTATTTTGGACCATAAACTAAGTGCTACGCATATCCTTCTGAACTGAGAATATTTCTGTCTTTAAATATATATTTGAAATACATATTTTTGGGATCCATATTGGCTAACCTATTTTTAACTTTAAAAAGTCCTTTTTTTGGAAATCTCTCATTTCAGAAACGGCTATAGTTTTATTTAGGATTCTTAGTACATTTGTCCCCTGCCAAATAAAAATTGAATTCTAGTGTGGTGGAGGGTTTTTTTTGTTTGTTTGGTTGGTTTTTTTTAAACAAAATGTGTCTTTGCAATATCCAGCTAATATTGTATAAGAGAAAGAATTCAGCTCTGGAGGAGAAATTCTCTTCCCTGCACTTGATTTATACTCACGAGTATGGGTTTAGGGAATTCTGCCTGTTAAGGTCTTCCTTGATGCTTGTACACATGGATCCCAGTTATCTCTAACCAACTTATTCAATCCCATATTTGACTAAGTTCTTAAATAACTTAAATTATTTGCTATCTACTTAAACCCTTGAGCTATAAACAAGGATGAACTGCAAATTCTTGTTAAAATTAAGCTTTTTGATTTAGAATGATTCGGCTTGGAGTTAGAGATATTACTCAAATTTCTCCAAGGTTACAGGTGTCACTTTACCTGTGCTGCTTACTAAAATGGAAATTACCTGCATGTGGAAGTAATTTATGCAGCCTGACTCCTCCTGTAATGCCTGTTAGATCCTACAAAATTACTAAAGGTTTCAAAGCCAGGGAAAATAGCATAATAATAGGGGATAACCCAGCCTGGTGCTCCTGTGAAGTCGTAATGAGGGAGATCTTAAATCATTCATCTGTAGCCTTGCTTGTGGGTTTGAATAAATCATTGTGATCTGATATCAAGACTCTGAAGCCAGACCTGGCCTGCACATTACTGACCTGCTTGGAGCCAGTGCTCAGGCTTGTGAGGGTAAACTCAGTGTACAGTCGTGGTTTTGCATTTCCATTGTGTAGTTGCTTTTGGAACAGGCTCATTTTTCTTGGAAAAGTTGATAGGTGAACCTAAGGAGAAAGCAATAAATGTCAGGTGTCTTTTGATATATTGTTTATATACTTACAGTGATACAGACGAATAATTGAATAATGACACTTAAGACTATTTAGCACATGCCTCTTCATTGTTCTATTAAACTCTTCTATTTATTTTTCTATTAAATTGCATTTTATATACAGTATTTCGTACCTCAGCTCTCTGCGGGTTGGGACAACGGCGAGCAGGACTCTCTATTCTTCTACTACTGCAATCCATCCAAAATGTTATTATTGATCACTATCAACTGACGTTAGGGGCTGTTTACTACATTTCCACCCATCTATTTAAATCACATTTCATAAAGGAGAGAAGTTATTAGTAGAGCCTCAGAAGTTTGCAAAAGGGCCTCAGTGACTAGGTGATAAATATATCATGGCATAAAAAGGTGAAATTGTGGGATAATGCAAATGGGAATATGTATTTCTAGCCCTGCCTATGGCAGGTAATCTCCAAACTACTGCTCAGGAGAGAGATCTTGGGGTTGGTGACAACAGTTCTGTGGATCACCAACTCCAAGGACAGAATAGGCTTGGTCTCAGGCTGGTAAAGAGATGATTCAAGGACGGTGGTAATGCAGATAAATAACATCATTGACAGCTGTAAGAAGGTGGATTGGGAATGACAACTGGCTGTCTCTCATAACAGAAAGCTTACAGGGATGCTATGTTTTGTACAATGAAATTCCTGAGAAAAAAAAAAATTGAAGAAAAAAACCAACCCACCACCCCCGAAAAAGAAAAACAATTACAGTGCTTAACTAAATTGTGGAACTGCTAAAGGATACCTGAAGTGGAAATGAGTAAAGAGGTAATTAGTAAAAGTTATGGAGAATAAGCTCATCAATGGCTATGAAAGCACCCAGAGATGCCAATATCATAATCTCCATCAAACTCTGAACCTGCAAGTTGCTGAAAGTCAGCAGGGTGTTTCTGAGGGAAGTTTTCCTGTGCTGTAATGTTTTTTTTTGACTCACCAGTTATTTGCCCTCTTGAGATACAGTGCTGGGTTAGATAAACCTTAGAGATAGACTTCCTTTTGGACTGTGGGGAAAGAATTTGGTTTGTTTAGAGAAGAAAAATTGGAGAAGAGACAGATAGTAATAACAACTGATCTAGCACAGATACCTCATAAGACAGACATGAATTATAATAGACTACCCAAATCCACCAACCCTAAACATTTAAAAACTAAACACCACCAGGTATGCTGTCTGCTAAGGAGGATTTAGTGTGTAAGGTCATTTAACGTCAGTCACTTACAGATGTTTCTCCTAAAAATGTTCTCCTAGGCTGATGAAATCACAGGCTTGTACTTTGCCTGATTCACTTCTGAGCAGAATAATTGAATATTGTCCCTAGAAACAGGTCAACTCGTGGTTGTAGCAGAGCTGAAGCCAAATGAAATTAGGCAGATGTTTACATTTTCTGAGATAATACGAGCTATGGTTGGAATGTTATGAGTAAGAAACATATGTAGAGTAAGAAAATTCAGAGCGTAATATTTCTACAGTGTTATCAATAGACCCAGACGTGGCTGTGCTTGAGTCATATCACTTTGCAGCTATTTCTGCATGGTTTCCAAACTGCATGTTTAATCTATAGACTGAGCGAGCCACTAAATTTATGATATACTTTGCAGAGAGGCTAAGAAGGTGTATTGTGTGACTTTGTCATAGTTCAGAGAGAGAGAGACTTCCTTGTCACCAGTAGTGTTAATTTTAGAGAATAAAATATGGGGGGGGAGAAGAAAGAAAAGAAAAAAAGAGAGCATCCATCAACTTTCCTATGAAAAACAGTCCCTTTTGCAAAATAAACAACCTCCTGTCATGCCAGCACAAGACAAAAACACAGTAAGGTGTAGGGTAAATTAGAAACTTGTCAAGGAAGGCTTTTGCATGAAGATTACACGATTGGTCTTGCAAGCAACACAAACTTAGCTATTGATGTATACATGCTATACTGAGTCACTATATTTTTCTCTTTATACCAAGGATGAATAAAGGTAAGATGAAAGGGTCCACGTCACCAAAAACTGGACTTTTGGTCCACGTCACCAAAAACTTTCTAGAAATTGCTTCTTTTGGTTAATGCTTATTAATTTATGATCACAGCTGGTACTGAGCGCCCATCAATAATAAACGCTGGTGATAGAAGAGAGAACAAAATTCTCCATTCATGCAACGTCTGCTTCCCTACAGACCCAGCAGAAGTTATAGGATCCATGACTTTGCCAGCAATTTTGTCTTAGTTTTACATGCTTTGTTAGTAACGCGGGGCACACAGCACCCTTTTGAGCCCAGCGCTCTGACTGCACCAATCACCCGCCTCGGAGCTGTGTTTCTGCGCTCCTCCAAATAGCCTGGAAAAAGGACTGGAGCTGGGAGCTACCTCTTAATAAGTGCAAAAGAACCACAAAGATTTCCCTTGGGTTCAGTGCTTCTATGGAGATAAGGCAACAGTGACTTTGTAGACCTCTGTTGTGTTCCCCGTAAATCACCTGGTTTCCTGGCTAAAAATCCTTGCTTGCATAGCCCATCCTGACAGAGAAGCCACTGTACACGATGTTGTACATCTGGAATGACTTTGTTATCACACCAAGAAATAATTTTGCCAGTCCTTTCAGGTGACGGTGGATGCACAGCTTTCTTGAGCGGTGAACTTTGATTGCGAGAAAGGGCAGTTCGTTCCCGCCTTCATCATGTTTAACCATCCCTGCTTGGTTTCTTTAAAAGCCTCCCTTTGACGAAGGACTTCAGGAAAAATTCTCCTGGTCATCCAGGTAGAGTCCATTACCTGGATCAGCCTTTTCCACATGCCTGTTGACAGCTGCAGATTTGTAAAGGAGATTTTTTTCCCTTTCCAAAACTCAACTAGATCATTCTTATGCAGGTGTTCACTCCTGTTTTTCACTGTACTTTCTACTAATCCTAGTCAATAGGATGCTGCGGGTCATCTCTATACCCTTTAAATTAATTGCAGAGTGATCACAAATGAGTAATTATTTGAACTTTATTTTCTGTCCAGAGAGAACAAGTTAGTACTTCATATACATATTCATATATAGTGTAAGACCTTGTGAAGTAAATAGGGAAGATGTCAGGGCAGTACTTAGGTAATCTCGGCTGTCTGGGGAATGGCTTTCTTTGGACATCCTGAGCTTTGAACAGGACCCTTTGAACCAGAAAGGAATGGCAATTTGTTCCTCTCCTCTGGATTACAGGAGTTTTAGCCAAAGAGTTTAAGAAGTTTACCCCAGTTTTTTGGTTATATCTCTATAAGATGCCAGTTTATAACCTGCTATGTCATGAGCCATGGTAATGTCTCCGGAGCTGGTTGTTCCTTTGTAGGTGTTCGTTTGTAGGGCTGCTGGTATTCCAAGTATTTGGTTTGATTTCAGAAACTGTTCCAGGAAAAATGCACTGCTCTCATATATAAGTCCTAATTATTCTGGGGGTCACCCCAGCCGTTAAACAATGAAAGCAGAACGTGCCATCCAATAGCCCAGCGACATTTAGAAAATAACCATACAAGATCATTTGCTCTTGATATGTTCTCTTGACCCCCTGTTCTTCTGTAGAAATCCATCCCAGGTGTTCAGAGTGTCTTAAGTGTAAAACAAATTTTCTGTATTCCTAAGCCTTCCCCAGGAGGGACTGCTGCATTGTTTTTTAAGCTTCCTGGGATTTTTTTGGTCATTTTAACCAGGAATCTGGGTTGAGCTTGAGGCTGGGCCTGGAGCCCCACTGCAGGGATTTGATTTTACAAGTGAAAACCTGGGACGTGGGTCCAGTGACTGGGAACCGGGGAGGGAGTGCATGAGGGGAAGCATGTTTGTGCAGAGAGAGAAATGAAATGAAAAGGAGGTTCTCTTTAGAATTTGGCTGGTAAAATGTGCATTTATGCTTTTCCCTCACTGCTATAATTCTCCATGCGGTCCCACATTTGGCTTCAGTGTATCCCTAGGATGGGAAAGGAGCGAATGCTAATATTTTTCCTCATCTAGAAAATGCCTTCCC
Source organism: Ciconia boyciana (assembly GCF_034638445.1). Lineage (NCBI taxonomy): Eukaryota > Metazoa > Chordata > Aves > Ciconiiformes > Ciconiidae > Ciconia > Ciconia boyciana. The sequence goes on from NC_132941.1 coordinate 66,000,059, forward strand.
AGGACAGGAAACTGGAGCTGAGGAACCTGCGAAGTTGAAGGGTCCTGCAGTCTGAGCTTTGTGGCGTGATGGACAGCATGCTGCGGCTGTTCCTGCTCTGGCCGGCTCAGCCCGCTGCCACCCGAGCGCTGCCTTGCTGTGTGTATCCTCTGCTCCATCCTGGAGCTGGCTTAATTGCAAGAGAAACAAAGATAAATTTGAAAGTGGAAGGCTGGCTATAATGATACTTCCCACAGCTAAATAATATTAAAAAAAAAGAAAAAAAGCCAAACAAACAGAAAAGTGATTTTGCCTAAAGGCACCTCTGAACAATATACTTGGTAAATGACTTTAAACCTAAAGCTGTCCCATCTTCCAAACCCATGGGGATTAGCTTCCCTTAGAAGCAATTAAAAGCTACACACCAGCTGTGTTTCAGATGTGATTTGTATTCTGTAAAGTTTTCTCCTTGTGTCTTTTCTTTAGGTTTATTAAGGCCTCCTTTGATTCCCATTTTTTTCTCTCCTGCTCTCCTGGTTTGTGTGAATGGTGAGGATTGTAAGTGGCAGCCACTGACAGTGATGTATTTTTAACTTATTTCTGATTCAAAACCTTTCAGTCATACTTCTCCTGAATTTTTGTGCAATTCCCAACCTGATGTTCAGAATCAATTCCTGAAATGTCAACTCTGATACTCTGCAGGGGCTTGGAAATGGGACACAGAGAACAAATTTTGGCAAAGGAGGAAACTGTCTGTCTGTCTGTATATCTAACCGTGCAAGCCAGCGGAGCATCATCTGGCTGCAGGGAGAGCCATAACCGACCCCACTGTGCTGCACGGCATGCTCCCGCATGCGAGCTAGGAAGCGTAAAGTTCGCTTTTGCATAGTAACATTTTGGCATACAAATATATTATGAAAAATCATCTCACAACTGTCAGAACTGTGCTCAAGTGGGTTAGTTAAAATCTGCACAAACATTTGTAACTGTAATTTTCTCATTCGAGAGAAAGGCTTCCAGTGTTTGCAGAGTGTCAAATAACCTTGACGACACTCCTAATTTTTCTGGTAGGGATATATTTAAGATAATTCAATTCCTGATAGGGAACATCCTAAGCCTTGTCAAATTAAGGAAGGCACAATCACAGATTTTGCTTTCTCCTCAGTGTGACAGAGAAAAAAACCCAGTAATTTTATTGTTTATCTTTTTTCAGAATGATAGGTGTTTGAAGCTGGCATAGCTACTAATACCACTTTGTGTTTCTCCATCTGCATGTAAAATCCATCTGTTTGCAGAAATTGTATTTACACAGACTGTAATAATCCTATTGAGTCTCAGATATTAGAGATTGTGGCTATAATGACATAGGAAACCATTTTTATTAAGAATCAGAAATTGAATTACATAATTAGATTTATTGATGGGAAATTAAATTTAACAACTGAGAATTGCCTTAAGTTAGCATAGCAAGATTTTCGTTACTCTAAATGTAAAAAGTTTCTGCTTTAGTAGATGCTTTTAAGCTAGGGAGATACAAGCTGGGGTGCTTGCCCGGAAAACGGGATTCTTTGATCACAACACTACAGTTCATACCAGCTGCCTAGATTTTTCTTCATGAATGAAACAAATATATTTTCTATTTTAACAACCTTCCAGATATTCAATATCATGAAACAAAACTGGAAAACAGAGAAGTTTTGTGTATATGACACTCGTCTCTGAGGCAGGGCTGATGCACCGTTACTGGTATGTCTACGATATGTTTCATATTCATAAGAACTTTTTTTTTCCAGCCGTGTATTCCTTAGCCAAATCTCAAGTAATTTGGGCTGGAATTTTCTGTGCAAGTTGTCTTTCTTGCTCTGACATGTAATTATGGAAGAAAAAAATTCCTGCCTCACATAGAGGCAAGGTGAGCTGTGGTGGGTGGGAAGGGTGCTGGGACCGCAGGATTAGCTGGGAAATGTGGAGTAGGCTTAAGAGGGGACCCATGAGGTGTAAGGACGGAGGTGGCTGAGCCTCTGCTGGAGTGAACAACCTTGTGTTCAGGGCTGGGACTTGCCCCCTCGACATGGGGAATGGGGGTAATCAAGATTGCCTCAGGAACAGCTCAGTGGAGGGGAAATGAGGTGGTGTGAGAGGTCCTCCTTCATTCCCCTGGGGTGTAACCCACAGTCGGCAGAGAAATGCCTGTAAAACACGCTGGCCAGGCTTCTGCAGCGTTGGGGAGGTGATAGCCACCATTGCTGCCTTTACTCGCTAGCTCCCATGAAGAGGTGTGTGTTGAGAACCTAATGGTCCTACTCCTGCTGCCGTGCATTTACGTTAAAAAGAAAAGTAACAACATGAACAACATTTCTGGCATTTTTCAGCTTTTTAAAATGTCAAAGTTACTTATGAACAGTGACATGTAGGCAGTATATATATGAGACAGTATGATATAATTACTTGCAATTACAGCCTGAGACTTTATAGAATAAAAGCATTGATGCTGACACCTGAAGGAGACCGGAGAAGCAATCCCTTGAGAACCCTGTGCTCTGACGTCCTGTGTAGGAGGGACCGTGCTGGCGTTTGCTGGTGAGCAGTACCTGAGGGAAGGGAAACTTGCAGTTGGCAGCAAGTATAAAGGAGAAGGCAGAAAAATAGTTTGCTGGGACAGATGTCAGAAAAATGTGGTCATCTTCCTATCAAAGGTACTGCTGCAGGAAAAAGTGTGATCCCCTTCTCAACTCTTGTGGGAAGCCTAACACAAAAACATACCAGATGGCAGCCTGGGAAAGACGCGTGGACCATGCTGGTAGGATGAAAGTCAGAAGGGCCTTCTTAAAATCAATTTACCCTTTTGCAGACAGCCCCTATGAATGGTGCTGCATAGGCAGGATGTGATTACAGCTGCTTAAAACCTCAGCAGACAGCAGGAGCTGTGTTCTGCCAGGAAGCCCCCAAAGCCCCCAGCCCCTGGGAGAGCGATGCAGCGGCCGCTGGTGCTCGTGGCAGGGTGTGCTCCTGCCGAAACGCCGGGCTGGCCGGGGCACGGCTGCTGCACATTGCTTACGGATAACTGTTTCATACGGTGTTTGCTGTGCAGCGTTCGACAGCCAAAGAGTGGTAAACAAAATCACGCCAACTGCTTCCTAAAATTCCCCAGCAGATGAGGATATGGGGAAAATGGCTCTTTCTTTTGCTGACAATTCGTGGCTGCCAGAGGAGGATTTCCAGGTTGTCAAAAGCTGCATTTAATCCTCAGACCCATGGATCTTTTTAGATCCCACGTGGAACTCTTTATGGTTCGAGGGCAGGAGCTGTACTTGTATGGGGCATCAGCTCCTTGACTGTGTTCTTTCAGCTCATGGCCGGAGATGATGCCATTACAAGACCCAAAGCAGTGGCTCTGAATGCTGGCATGGGCATCACTGGTGACACAAACCCCCCTGTTTTAGCAGGGGATGTGTGGGTTGTCTGAAGAGATAAATGCTTCCTTTGCCTCATTTGTGTAGCTTGACATCATACCATCCGCTGCTGCTTCTCTGCTGGTTGTGGTATGTCCTGGTTTCATCTGAGATAGAGTTAATTTTCTTTATAGTGGCTGGTAGGGGGCTATGGTTTGGATTTGTGCTGCAAACAGTGTTGATAATACAGAGGTGTTTTAGTTGTTGCTGCACTGGCCAAGGACTTCTCAGCTCCCCCTGCTCTGCCAGGTGCAGAAGAAGCTGGGAGGGGGCACAGCCAGGACAGCTGACCCCAATGACCCAAGGGCTATCCCATACCATATGGCATCATGCTCAGTGTATAAAGCTGGGGAAGAAGGAGGAAGGGGGAGACGTTTGGAGTGATGGCGTTTGTCTTCCCAAGTCCCCGTTAGGCGTGACGGAGCCCTGCTTTCCTGGAGATGGCTGAACACCTGCCTGCCCATGGGAAGGGGTGAAGGAATTCCTTGCTTTGCTTTGCTTGCGTGGCTTTTGCTTTCCCTATTAAACTGTCTTTATCTCAACCCTCGAGTGTTCTCACTCTTACCCTTCCGATTCTCTCCCCCATCCCACCCGGGGGAGTGAGCGAGCGGCTGGGTGGGGCCAAGTTGCCGGCTGGGGCTAAACCACGACAGGGTACCTGAGCAAACCTGTGTGGGACCCCAGATATATACACATTTTAAACACTGGTGCAAAACCTGTGAAAATACATCCTAACAGCTGCAGCCGGTCGTATAAACAGCTCCCGAGGATCCTCTGTCACGTACAGTGAGGTTGTGCTCATATTAAATCAGCAGATGAACTTTTATGACCATATCCAGATTGGCTTCACTTAAGAAAGAAGATGTAGTCAATCTGAGATTTTACTGGCGTTCAGGGGAATTCAGTAAGTAACTGCAGTACTTCGCAGGGTCAGTCCTAGGCAATTGGCTGACTTAATGAACTTAATTGTGTGTTCCCTTCTCACACATCTATACTAAATTACATCAGTGAAACATGTAATAGATCATTCTGTGCATCTGAAGCTTCATTAGTTGAACAAGAAAAAATAGTTGTTTTGCTTAAGTGCCCAAAGCACAGAAAGCCAGAGCTCTCTACAGGAGAGCAAATTTTCTTCACTTTGTACAAAAGTTAAGTGAAAAAGTAAATTTGTCTGGTGCAATGGAGCTAAGGTAATATCTGCACATCTGAAGTGTCTCTCTGTATTTCCCTTTTTTTTAAGTTTGAGCCTCCTAACTCCGACTTTGAAGTTGATCTTTTCAGACTCTCCATAACATTTAATTTTGCAGCATCCTCCGGCAACTACTTCACTGCACTGGAGTAAGTTGTGACTGAGAAACACGTCTTTCCTGCTTTTAGGGTTGATTCATGTTTAGATGCTGCTCAAGCCATCCCATCAGCAACCAACGGGGGGGAAATCCTTCGAGGTCGGAACCCAAAGAGGAAGAAGGAATACTAAAGATAGACTGAAAAACGTGGAAAGCCGGACTTGTGCCAATAAACATGCAATGGGGCAGCATCACCCAGGAAGAACGAATTATGTGTTCTCTGTAAAAATCTCCAGTTTTTCCATTCTGGTAAATTTTCCTGCATATTAGTATTTTGTTATCTTGTAAAGTAATGGTGAACAATTATGCTTCTGTTAATTCTCATTAATTCCCAGTCTGACTTATAACTTAACCTGTCCTTTCCTTTTTCCCCTTTATAAGCTTAAAGCTACTTCACATCAGGTACATCTTCCATTCACATGCTAACAATATTCTTTTCAAATCCATAATAATCTCCTTGTTATTTCACTGCCAGCCTTTTTTTTTTTTGCACTTTTTTTTTCTTCAGAAGAAAATGTTCCTGCCAAAATCCAGCTATTCAGATATACTGAACTCATTCATAAACTGTTCAGTTCTGCCATTGTAATTACTTTTGAATCGTGTTGTCTTTATCGAGCTTACTTCCTTAGGTGTTATTTCAGATTTGACTCTTAATATTTCAGTACCTGTTTTTACATAGCTTTTGGATTGTTCAGTGATCTTTTATTGCATAATTGAATTATATTTTTCTGTCTTCTTTCAAACTTCTGAATTGGTGGGCATACTTGCTTGGCTTTTCTTATATTCTCTTCAAGGTTTTTTGATTGATTCTGGCAAGGATCTATCTTTTATTTTTCTTGAGAGTTTCTTTTATTATCTCTATAAAACCTCCCATGTCAGCTCAATTGAACAAACTGTATTTGTACCTGTGAAAATGCAGCCATCCAGTTTATTGATAAAAGGCATTTTTTGTAAAGAATATCATTAACTTTCTCTTCTTGTGAATTTGGAAAGTTTTCTTTATTTTTCCCAGTTGATGTTGGCACCATTATTCTATTTGAAGACACATGAATTTTTAGAGTTTAATTTCAAACTCAGTGTTTCTCGTAGGAGATGAGGCATCCTCAGGAAGCTGTGGTGCTCTTCAGAAGAGATGCTGCTGCTCCCTCTCTTGGGCCACCTTCCACGAAGGGTGACGTTGGTCTCACTGCGTGACTAAGGTATCTTTTCTGCTGTGATTAATGCCTTACAGCTTTTGCACTGGTACACTGATCTGGGAAGCCTTTTTTTTTTTTTTTTGTAAATTGCTGTCCCTCACACACATGTAGAATGTTGCTAAGTTTTTTGAGAGCTTTCTTTAGTTCCAGGGTAACCATCCAGCTGCACCTATTTTTTTTACTTACCAACTCTCTTTAATTCACTATATGAGTAAACTGATGATAAGAACAGTAATATAAAACAGTCTAATCAAGCAAATAGTATACCTAGCTTTCAGATTGTTTTTAAATAGCAAATCTCAAAGGATTTTATGGAGCAGTCATTATCATTGCCTCCACTAACCTGATGGGGAGAACAGAGGGGCAGTGATTTATTTAACTAAGTTGCTGAGCATGGGATAATAGCATCCACATCTCCTGGGTTCCAGCCCTGTCCTGCTTACGGTATGTTGCACAGCTGGCTGGCTGTGTGGGCTTTTCTTTTATGATTTTCAACTCATTTTCACTCTGGGTAATTATCTTAGGGAAAATTAAATAGTAATTGTTTTAACACTGTGTTTCAGATTACACTGTAAAACCAATATGGATATAATGTAAGGTGGGTTGGAGAAGTGGGCTGTGGCAGAGAGTAGGAAGCTATAGGATTTCTATTTGAGTTTTCCTGTAGCAGTACGTCCACCAGAAAGCTGATTAATTGGAGACAGGCAGTGGTATGATACTTTTGCCACTTAAATTTTAATAGCACGTGAGTCAAGGTATCTCCCGAGTCTGAAATACTTTTCTACCCTATTTCTTTTCTTCTGGGGGCAGTTTTCAAGCCTTCCCTGCTTGGAAAAAGAACTCACAAGGAATTAAAATGTATGTGCAATGGTTAGCGCAACAGCTCGTGTCATGGAATGGGAAGTTAAATCATACACAGACAGAAAATACTATTAACTATGATACTGTGTTTATATTTGTAAGTAGCCCTGAACTCAAGAGTCACTGAGCCCTTGGCTGCTAATATATTTTTTGTCTTAAGTATTATTTTAAATAATGCTAGAGCTTTTGTTCCTTGCAAATCACAAGCCAGGTTACAAGCCATCGCTGCATTTAGCTGTGAACCCCTCATGATGCTGTTAGTCCCACTGCAAATCTCCCACAGACCTTGCGGGAAGGAGAGCTTCCCACTGGGTTTGCAGAGATGTCCTGTTGCCTGTAAGTTCTGAAATTGCGTCTGGAGCCTGGTAGGGGAATAGAGAGGAAAACGTGTCTGTCTTTTCTCTTTTCTTTGTCTGATTCTCTTTCTGCTCCTCTTCCAAGAAATGTTCCCCAAGAATTGCTGTATTTTTCTTATGGAGGGATAAGTGCTAAAAGCCTACTCAGCCTCAGTGCAATCTAAATAAGTAATGACGGAGATCTTGTGATGAGCCCCAGTGTATAATAGAGACCTTCTGAAGGACTGTCTTTGTCCCTAAAAATGTGCCATTTCACATCGGAGACAAAAAAAAAAAAAAGGGTTCTCAATCTCTTTTGCAGTGTCTAATTTAGATATTTTTGAGTCCATCTCCCTATTTTGCCAGAGGCTTTTAGAGAATTGAGGCTCCTTATATTCCAAGTAATGCTGAAATTGTACCTAGATTGCACCTAGAGTACCTGGAGTGGTATTGCTGGATGTTCCTGGTATCTGCATGTCACCCGGAGAGGAACTAGCCTTCACCCTTGTTTCTCAAGGCCCCTTCATGTGGGGTTTTATTGGCAAATTTTTTTCTTTGGATTTGTCATTAATATTTGACAATTATAGTGATGAACCTCCTGTGTCTTTGCAAGTCATGTTCACACTACAATTCTCTCCCGTTTTGGCGCGTACTGGCTAACGTGGCCTATTGTACTGTTTGGTTCGGAAGGTGTAAACCCTTAGAGGTGAAATGTGTTCCTTCTCGTGTGCATGAAGAGAGTAAATTGCTTATTTGGCTAAGTGCTGGTAAAATCTCAGGCAAAACTGTACATTAAAAGAAAAAGATTATTTTCTGGTTTTACAGCTTCACTGTTTAGTAGTTTTGCTAATGTTCAATAATGATTATGTTTTGGTTTTCCATATAATGCACTTTCTAGCATGCATTAAGGGAAAAGAAGCAGTTGGGTATGGACAGGTAGGATTCGTTCTCCAGGGCTGTATTTGCACTATGCTTTTAATCTTACAATGGGCAAAATTAATGTGTAACAAAAAACATATTCTGAGGAGTATTTTGGTATCAAAAAAGTTCTGTGTGTATTTATTCTGTTAGATCCCATCTGTCATTCATCCTACATGAAGTAACTGACCTTTTTATAGAGATCTTCGATTTCTTTCTTTAAAATATGTTCTTACTCAGTTATAAATTATGGTCTTCATGCGGGAATCACTTGGTGAAACTTACAGCCTGTGTGATGCATGAGTTCGAATAGACCATAATGGTCTCTTCTGGCCCCAAAATCTATGAATCTTTGACAATCCCATCTAATTTAATAAGTGCAAAAGTACCATGAGGATTTCACTTGGGTTCAGTGCTGCCATGGGGATAAGTAAGAACAAAACAGATATGTTGGGTCTGACCAGAGTAAGGAATTTTGTTTCCAGCAGTGGTTGAAGGCAGTTACTTTGAGGAGACTTGTTGTCTTATTTTTGACTTGTGCTCGAAGTATTTCTACTCATTTCCTTCCGGTTGGGCAGAGCATGCAGCTGGGGAGACCCTACTTGGGGGGATTTTGGGATGCACCAAAACCATTCTCAGCTTTGTCATCATTAGCAACGTGAGGGAGGACTGTACAAATGTGATTGTCCCTTGCCCATTTGGTCGGAGTCCCCCAAGCCCGATGGTCTGGAGTAAGACACTTCTAACTGTCCTTCCCTCACTCGAATTCAACCTTTCACGTGAAGAGAGGAACCCCCAAATAAGCTGTGCATCTTGGTCACCCTGCTGCATCTGTGAGAAAAAGGGCCAGCTTTCTTTGCTTATTTTTATTTCTCTGGTGAAATGGTATTTTTAAGTACTGTGAACAAACCTATTTAATGCTGAAGGAAATTCGATTCACAGAATTGACCTATGAAGCAAAGGTCAAGTGATCTACTAATGATGCTCTTTAATGTGACCTTCATGATATAGACATTTTTGTCCTTTACTGATACCTTCCTAAAAGTGAAAAAGTGCTATGTCCATTTTTATGCACCCAGATCAGTCCCACCCCAAATATCTAAATTGTGCTTTTCCTTTTCCATGGGGAGTGTATAACTACCATATAGTTCCTAAAAGACTAAATTCCTGTATTATAGTTCCCTAGCAGGTCTGCTAATAGAAATAATTTCTTCAAATTTAACTCTGTGTGGCCACTCAGTGTTCGCTTTGCCACTGCATGACTGATAATATATATATTTAGAGAGACTGGTGTTTAAAGAGAAGGTGCTTTGGTTATAATTTATCCAAGAAAATCAGCAGAACAGCCAACATATTTGTAAGAAATTATTTGATTATTTCATAGCAGTTAATTGTCCTTCCTACCCCACCTTACTCCTTCCCCTCCCTTGTTTCACACAAAGCATGTTTTACCTGGAAAAACAGCAATTGTCACTGTTCAGGATGCAGCTATAAGGTCAAAGGTGCCTATAAAACATAAGTGGTGTAGACAGCGTATCGCATTTGCCTGATGTAATTATTCTCCCTCCTAACCCTCTATGTCCACTGGATTAATCTGTGACACCTCATGCTGAACAGCCAGGGATGATTTTGACAGAGGGAGGCAAAATGGAACATGAAATGACAAAAGAAAAAAGAATTAAATCTTACGCCTTGCTCCTGCAGGTTTCTATTACTTACCCATTTCCAAAGAGCAAACAGCAATCATCCCGGCTTCATTTCCTTTGCGTCTTACCTTGGTCTGAAACAACTTGGTGTGTGAACCTATGGTTATAACCTGAAAAAAACTTCCTAGGGAATTTAAGGGGGGGGGGGGAAGGAACTTGATGTTTCTGAGGTGTTTCTGTCGATGTCTCAAGAAAATAAGTGATATTTGGTGACACACTGCATGTGCACTGCTGGGGTCACGCTGGGTGCCTAAAACGCGGCCGTAGGCAGAGAGAGGGAGGAGTGATGTGCGTACCGTGGCAGGCACCGCTGCCTGGCGATCACGCCAGGTGCACCCACACTGGCGTTTCAGGTTGGAAGCACTTTTGAAGCAAATCTGATTTTCTCCGCTGACAATTGTTGTGGTTTAGCCCCGGTCGGCAATGAAGTACCACCCAGCCGCTCGCTCCCCAGCGGTGGAGCTCCCCAGTGCTCGATCCCCGCGGTGGGATGGGGGAGAGGATCGAAAAGTAAGAAAACTCATGGGCTGAGATAAGAACAGTTTAATAATTGGAACAAAATAATAATAATAATAATAATAATAATAATAATAATGAATGAGAATTGTAATGAAATGTAAACGACAAGAGAACGAGAGAGGGACAAAACCCAGGGAAAAAAAAACAACAAGTGATACAACCGCTCACCACCCGCTGACTGACGCCCAGGCAGTCCCCAAGCAGCAATTGCTACCCCCCGGCCAACTCCCCCAGTTTCTATACTGGGCATGACACCATATGGTATGGAATAGCCCTGTGCCCAGTTTGGCTGTGCCCCCTCCCAGCTTCTTGTGCACCCGGCAGAGCAGGGGAAGCTGAGAAGTCCTTGCCCAGTGTCAGCACTGCTCAGCAACAACTAAACCATCAGCGTGTTATCAGCATTATTCTCATCCTAAATCCAAACCACAGCACTATAGCAGCTACTAGGAAGAAAATTAACTCTATCCCAGCCAAAACCAGGACAACAATGCTCTGGTTCGCAGCGTGAAGTGCCCAGGCTGCAGCCCCATGCAACCTGGGGTGAGCTGGAAGATTGCCTCAAGAACAAATGTTGTGGTCCAGCTGCAAATGGCTATTCAGCCCAGCTAGTCCAAAATGAAATAAAATAAAAAATTGCCTCCCTGAACTGGGAGAGGAGTGGCTGTCAGGACCGCAGCTCCTCCTGCTCCCGGTGTAACAGGGGCAGAGGCAGGCACAGGCTGCCCCGCTTACACCCAGCGCAGGCTGGAAACACACAACCGTTTTCAACGTGGCAATTCACAAGGTCAAGCGTAAGTATGATTTAAATGCTTTGATTAATCTGAATTTTCACTTTTGGGATTGCAAATGCAATTTTTTTTTTTTTTTTGACTATGCCAGTTACCCTGACCCTATGTATCTCCAAAGTTTGACACAAATCCAGTTAAAATCACTTAGCTGGAGCCTGACCTTTAAAGAACTACAGTCTTTGGAGTCATGACCAACTAACGCACATAATCTTCAGTAGAAATAAAGTCAGGTGTAGCCAAGTTAATTTTTAACCAAAGGCTTTAGAAAGAACCCAAAAACTAAAATTAAATTTTAATTTGTTATTCATTCCCATAGTTTAATTATGCAGTGTTCCTCCAGCAATAAATGTTTTAGTCTAGAGTGATTGTTAATTTATGAATGTATTCTGTATTGATTTTTGAGCAAAGCTATTTAAGCAACATCACCTTTCTTTCAGCATTTTATCTTTAGCAGGCTTAGGGTATTTGAATTTCTTATCTTCCAGTTCTGGTTCAAGGATTTATTAGAGCAAAGGCCAAACATAATTACATTAAAATATTAAATAAGCCTAATAATTGCAAGCAGATTTCTATAATACAACAGATGAACTGGTGCCATTACAGTGCATGAGGTTTCTGTAAGGAAGAGGTGTCAGGCTTTTCAAACTGTTTTCACTTTTGTGTTTTACAGTAAATTAACATTAGCGCACCGTGTCAGAAATGTGGTTTTGTTGGGTAAAGAAGTCCGGGTTTTAACTGATGGAAGAGCAAAATGTTTTGGAAGTTACTTCTTTTGTTTTTTTGGTGTGTTTTTTTGTTTTGTTTTGTTTTGTTTAAATAAATGATAGTATTTAGGGTTGTGGAGCAGGAATTCCAGCCTTCATAGCTAAATGTGCACCAGGGGCTTGCTTACTCATATATAGCCATGAAAAAACTTCTTCGATAACCTGGATAATACTTGCTGGTTCTTGGCTGTAAGATTTTCTCGGCCTGAAGCTACTGCACTGTCCAGACTGTATTTAGTTCAGCTTAAAGTGACTTCTCTCCACTGTTTTTACAGTGTAAAAAATAAAGTGATAAACTTAACACTGCTAATTCCAGGAAGTAATCTAGATTGTAAAGGGATAAAACAACATCACCTTTCTTTCAGCATTTTATCTTTAGCAGGCTTAGGGTATTGGAATTTCTTATCTTCCAGTTCTGGTTCAAGGATTTATTAGAGCAAAGGCCAAACATAATTACACTAAAATATTAAATAAGCCTAATAATTGCGAGTAGATTTCTATCATACAACGGATGAAAAGGTGCCATTACAGTGCATGAGGTTTCTGTAAGGAAGAGGTGTGGAAATGTGGCTCTTTTGGGGACCAGGGCTAGCTGTAGCTATGGTTTTAATGGGTTTCTCAGCTTGGGAGGCAGAGCAGAGAAAGGCAAATGTCAGATGGGGAAGGCAAGGGGAGAGCTTACAGAATTCAATGATCAGGTGTGATTTTTTTTAAAAAGTACTCAATTTTGGTAGGCCAATGCCATTTTATAAGGCTCTGTAAGCTCTCCCTTCACCCTCTAACAACCCTGTATTGAGGGGGATGACAAACAGAAGACAGGAAAGAAAGATGTCTGGCATTGAAGAAACAGGACAAACAATAATGGAATAATTGTGGGTTTTTTTCTTGTTTCTGTAACCCTGCGAAGGATAATGGTTTGTGGGGAAGGTGGCATAACAAAGTGAAACAACCCTGTCAAAGAAGCAGAGGATGTGCTTCATTTAGCATTGGATCATTCCAAGAGGTGCCCAAAAACCTGACTTATGGGAGGAGGGATCACTGCAATATCTGCAGAAAATTAAATTCATGCAGAGGTGATTTTCTGTGACAGAGTGACCTTGGTGACCAAAGAAAAACAATCATCCACCCCAATTTTATAGTATTTTCCAAATGTAAACAAAATAGCATGCGCGGGTGGTATTTCACATTAATATAAAGGCAGTCCTTCCTTGCAGGGAGGAAAAGCTCTGAGCCCTGCAGCTACGGGCGCTCCTGGGCACACCTTAACATAGCTATATCCTTCTTGTCCTGGTCCTAAGTTTGCGTTACGATCTTTGGCGCATTTTTTGATATTATAATTTCCTGAATCAGCATTGCTATTTGTTTTGTTATATTTAGCAGCTTGTCTAGAAAACAGCTTAGTTTGATTACAGTGCAGCAATAAACAGGATAAGTAATTAACTCAAGGCACATTTCCTAGACCATTTATTAGCTACAGCTATCCCTCGTCTCAAAAAAAAAAAAAAAAAAAGCAAATCTTGTTTCGCAGATCATCTGGGGCACTTTCCAAAGCAGGGAGATCTGCACTTCCAGGGATGAGTCTAAGCTTTCCAAAGCTTAAAACTCGCTTGGCTGGGACTGTGCTATTTTGCCCATGTGGGTTTGCCCCATTTGGTGCAACTCCTCTTCCAGGTCCCAGTGGGATCTGGGGGCTCGAAGTAGCATGGTATTGCTTCTGGTCTGGACCCAGTTTAACTGGGGACATCTTGCAGGTGTCTTGGCTTAGGTATTGTGCCTTTTGCAAGCAGGGCCTTCCGCAGGCTCCCATCCCACGGGCTCTGCGGCGATGTGTCGGTACGGTATCCCACGGAGGATATGCTAACCAGGGTGACAGGTGGGACCTGGTGGGGTCCTAACTTGTCTTAAAAGGAAAAGAAATTCCATTTTTGCTTCATCAGATCATGTATTTATCAGAAATCAGTATTGTAAATTAAATTCATCCCGATGCATGACCACAGCCAGTAATACAGATTGGCATTTCTGAGTGAAATTTATTTCCTCCATAGTAAAAATATAGGACAAAGTCGGAGACAATGAATAAACCAGCTTATATTGTTAGAAGATATACCAAAGACCAGACCTGACTATGACTGTAATAATGAGTGTTTACTATGTGATTATTATACAAATGTAGAAACGTTAAAGTTAGGAAAAAGAGAGAACAGTTCTGCATTAAGAAGAAAAAGATTCTCCGTGTGTTCGGAGTGTCATCTGCCCGTTGGTACGTGTGTGCCAAGGGCCGCTCGGGAAGCAGGTGGGTAACGGCCAGCTTTGGAGATGGCCTGTTATCTACAATGACCTCTCCTGCCTTTATTTAATATTTTTGGTACTTGTGCTTTCCGTAGCAATTTGAGATTTATGAAGACTAGCAGCAAAGCCAATGGCTTTGGAGTACCAAAGGTTGAAATGAAGAGGGTTTTGTAGACAGATGGCAAGACTTGCTTCATTTTACAGAATGGGAATAATTCCAGGGAAAAATGTGAAAAATCCAGCAGTCATTTCAGCTTCTTACTGTGATCACCCTCCTCCCTGTTATGGTATATATATTTATGTTGTAAACCAAACAAATCTACCTGGCTGTAAAGTTTTATGTAGTCAAACTGTTTCATAGTGAGAACAATCATAGTGTGACCTTAAATGGGACAAGCGAGGTAAGTCTAATTGCTCATTTGAGAGGACTCTTTTATAGATTTCTTGAAAAAGAAGAACTAAAACCTCCAGGTATGGCAGAGAGAACAAAGTTTCACAGCATTAAAAAAAAAAAAATCGTTTGTTGCAATATTAATTTTGCCATCCAGCATATAAATAGTGCATGAGTGAGGGAGAGCACTACATGCCTTTTAGCCATGTGATCCAGAAAACAATGCTTTTGTTGGTTTTTGGGTTTTGCAATTCCCAAAGCTGTTATATCATTTATTACTGTGTTGTTACTTGTCACACCTGGTTACTGCGGTTTTTGTCAGCTGTGTTGTGTGATGCATCATGGAAATTGGCTACGGCTGGGGAAATGTTAAATAAATACAGACAAATACTGTTAATGGCCATATTTCAAAGTCTGTGGAACTGGATATCCCGCTTGCTCTCTTCCCAAAATAAGAGGGGGCCGAGCAGAGGTGTTCCCACGACAGCTCATCTGGAGACACATGGGGGTGAGCAGGGGGGACGAGCAGGGGGGACCACGCGGTCCCCAGCAGCCTTGGGAGGCACCTGAGGGTGCGGGCTGGGCTTTCTGGAGCGTGATGAATGGAAATGTGTCTTGCCTGGAGACTGGCAGTGCTGCAGGAGCTCAGGGCTGGAGGATGCGGTATCCTGCTGTATCAGCTACCCTAGGGAAAAAAACCCCAAACCCCACAAAACCCAAAAACAACTCAAAAAGACCTCAGAACAAACCAAACTAGAAAGAATGTTTTAAGTAAGCATCTAAGAATCTAAAACATGTGTGGTGTGGTGTGGTTTAGGGAAGGCCAGGTTTCTGTAGGTATTTATACGTGCACATAAATCTTGCAGAATAAAACCCTGTGTACTTACAAATAGAAGATTCCTGCAGTTACGTATTTTTTTATTGTGATCCTGATTTGCCTTCAAAAATGAGCTCCTCTACAAGTGCAGTTTTACACCTTTCTCTTCTCCCACCCCACAGTTTTAGTGCTGGTTTTCCACCACGTTGGCTTCTCTTCCCTCTTTGCCACAAGTTTGTTCGTCACCTGTATTGCAGCAGGTTGATCTTGGCAGCGCTGTTTCCCCAGCGTGGTGCGGTTTCATGGTGTGAGCGTGCACTTCACTCACAAGAGAGAAGTAAAAATATAGTTTATTGATACAGAATAGGGAGTTAACAAAGCTCAATGCGACAGTGTTTTAACAAGATTCGACGGTGAGGTACACTTGATTGTTTACTGCATAGAGGACAGGGTCAGACAGGACTGTCAGGGAGACCCTTCCATTGAGTCATGAGGTTCGGAAAGGACCCCCTTGCTTTCTAAACTCCTTCTCAGAGAGGAGTCTAGGTGCGGCTGGGTCCAGTCCTAGTCCCAGACTTGGTCAATGGTTTATGTCTAAAGGATTATATGTGCGCAGTCAATCCTTTATATCACTTAGCTAAGATGTCAAAGTTTAGCATGCTGTTAGTCACTTACCGAGGATCTGTTGCGGCAAGGAATCTCTCAACCTCGAGTAGTAACCTTGAGAGGCGTCCCTGCTCAAGGGGAGATCCTGGCGTGCAGCCCGCTGCCGGGCAGGAGAGCTCCAAGGGCCCTGGGCTGTTCACTATTTAAGGAGTAAGATGATTGACTTATGGTCATACTTGCATATCAGCAAGAGGTTTAGATCCCTGCGTCAGGCAGCCCTTGGCTACTGTGTTGCCATTCATCCTCAAGGTCCAGCATAAGCTGGCTGCGGCTATCGGGATGACTCCCACTGATGGTTACTGCTTGTGCGGGGAGCAGGGGGAGCACGCCGCCACACATGGCTGGGGCAGCCTCTGGGGAAGCGCCCTGAGATCTTCCCCTCTGTGATGGATGTGGGTGGACATCCATCGCGCCAGCCCTGGCCCCAGCAAACCCCTCCGTGCCATTAGACATCCCAACAGCATTCGCTTCTGTTGTTGCTGCAAAAGGTAGATGCTCTGAAGCTGAAGATAATTCATCAAAAGCCAGCATTAACCTTAGCAATTTACTTTGTTCTGCTTTCCTATGCAATTAAATTTTAAACAAATCCATTATTCTCAATGTTGACCCTCCTATTTGGCTGTTGGAAGAAGCATTGCTACAAATAAAACTATACTGAGAACATAATGAAGCTGGTCTAAAATTCATTTAAAATTCAGATGATAAAAGGTCACCTATTAAGCAAGCTAATCCTTTTTTTGCATGCCTCAATGAAAAAGTGTGTATTTCTGCTATGAAATGCATATCTAACCTAACCTGAAATCTAAGTGTTTGAAAGAGTATTTTTGGATTTTTCCACTGTTATTCTAGAGCAGCTGACTGTGTTCAAATGTGACGTATAATCTCAAGAAGCCAGATTTCTCCACCCTCCACACACCTGCAACGATGCTTGAGCACACTGGCCCTCCCATCAAGTCTTAGGTATAACTTAGTTATTTTCAATAATAATCTACACTTAAACCATTACTTGTGCTATAGTGCATGGCCTACTGCAAGTCAGGCTGCACGATCTATCGCAAGGGCAGCAATCCACACGGATAAAATGGATGGAGATGCTGGAAGTGGCTTGCAGGTGACAAAGACCCCTGCCACCCGGGGGCTGTGATGGGATTGCCAGCCCGGCTGTATCTCTGGTACAGAGAGTTGTTCTTTACAGCTCTGAAATTTTCCACGTGGTTTTCCACAGCTTTTGAGAGCATACCTTTCCTTTGAATTTGGATGTGGTTCTTCTCAGGTAAAAATAATCTGTTACAGAATTTAATATGGCAGGGAGTTATTCAGAGACCAGCTTTAGCTGTATGGCAAATCGACTTGGGTGCATCCCTTCCACGCTAGCCCTTATTTCAAAACTCAGCTTTTTTTTGCTAGTATGGCTGAAAGTTCACCAAACACAGACCCTGCTGTTAAGGTGTCCATGTCTTGCTGCTGAGGAGTCATCGCTAAATCAGTGTCTGCCGTCAAATGCAGATAAATCAGGAGTGAGCGAGGCTGACCCACAACCACTGCGAGTTTCCTCTGCACAGGGAGGATGGACACCTACTTCAGGTAAGAGTGATCTCTGGAAATAATCCTGGACAAAGGTCCCCAAGTGGAAAAAACACATTTTATCCTCCTGAAAGGCAGGAGCACCCGTGGTGCCAGCGAGGTGAGGAGCTAAGGACTGGCATTTGTAAAGCTCTGGGCAGGGACTTGCTTGCACATCCCGGCTCCTTGTTTTTTGGACTTGGACTCAAAGTAGGATCTGTGCTCGGAAAACTGCAGATTCTTGATCTGGAAGACTGTAAAAAGACCACGGATTTGTGGATTAAGGCATTTTGTTTTGTTCTGAACAACAACACGACTAAAGATAACACCCCAGGTCTCCCGTAAAGCTTTCTGCCGTTTTTAATCTTGAGTTTAATATTGGATCAACATGAATTTTTTTATATAAAGAGCGGATGCTGCTCCTAACACTTTTTCATTGTTTTTCATTAACTATGTATGCAAATTCAGGTTTTTTCTAGGTCACTAGGAACCTTAGACTTTCCATTACATGCGGTTTGGAGAGCCAAGTGCACGCACCTTGGGGGTCAGCATGACTCTGCTATTTGTACTTCTGTACAACACAGCGATAGAAAAAACCCTCCAACAACTTTATTAGCATTAATATGAAATACTATGTCTAACATAATTATTTCCTTTTTTTTTTAATCCAAAAACAAACCTGATACATCTCCCTTGAAGCTTCAAATCAATAACCTAAAGTAATTGCTTCTCATAAATGGGTTTCTGGACTAATGCTGATATTTCAAAGTGTGACTCTTCTTCTCTTGCTAAATAAAATAATGCTAATGTTATAGCAAAAACAATTATATGCAGGGTGTAAGCCTCCGTGGCTTCCTTTTTGAGGTAGAAGACTAGGGATTGGAGCTTGTATGTTCTGTTTCAGATGATATAAATTATTTGCATAACAATGGCAAAGTTTCATTTCTCTTTTTTACTTGAATTTAACTCTTCGTTGAAGATGCATAGTAATGCTTGCCTTGCCTGTGAGCTGAAACATTTGCTTAATAGTTACAAATTGCTTCGAAAATTCAGCATTAAAAGCTTTGATCATGCCATTTTGTAATTACTGGTTGCTTCTAAAGTGTGTAACGGTGAGTACTGCTGGTTGTGAGTCTTCAGGATTTTCTTCCTCCTTGCTTGTTCAGCTATGAGTGAATTTAAAAATCCTGTGATTTATGTTTTTTATATGTATATATATATAGTTAAGTCATAGGATTTTATTTTATATATATATATATAAAATTTCTCCTTTTAGTCTTGGGCTGATGTGAAAGACTGACAGAATAACAAAAGTGCATAGAAAAATGAATTCTGATGGAGGCTGGGGCTGTCTGTTGCTTTCCCTCCCTCACCTTTGCAGTTACGGGGGGTGGGAGTACAGAGCTGTCACTTGGAGTCACACCGGCACGGCCCGTGGTCCTGTCGGACCCGCGTCCCGGGGGACCGCGGTGCAGCCTGAGGCGATAGCAGCAGCTGCGGAGCGGATCTATTGACATTTCTGTTAATATTCCCTGTGTTATTTTACTGCAATCAGTCTTGCAGGTTTGTCAGCCGCTGAGCAACGAGACCTGCTTGTGCCGATGCGATTTTTTGCTTTGCCTGGTGGTAAAGGTACTGGCTTTACATGGAGACTTGGAGGATGTTTTAGGTGGGAAATCCTTGTTCCTGAATGCAGACCCCAACACAGCTTGTTCCTAGCGCATCCCTGAGTAGATCCAAAAATATGTCTCTGTAGTGAAATGCCTTATCCCCAGCTAGTGCCCAGTACAGCTTGCTTGTGTGAGGCACTCAGATGGGGTGGTCACCAGTGGTAGCACCGTGCACTGATCCCTTGTATGAGCAATTTTCAGAAGGAGCAAGGGGCCGAAGCACCTCTCTGCTTGCAGCAACCAAGAACAAATTCTGTGTGCCAGTCGCTTCTTGATTCATGTGCTATGTTTTGGTACTTCATTGAATTCCACTTTAATGAAAGTTTAATCAAAGTATTTTTCAGTTAAAGGGAAACATGTAATTAAAACACAGGAAATATTTTTTGTATTCTAGGCGCACATTTTTCTGATTCTCAGGGTTCCTTTTTTTTTTGTTTGCTTTTTTAATGGACCTTGTTTTAGTTAATTATTTATGTTGGGTGCCATGTATTTTTAGGTTACAAAATTAATCTTCAAATTTTGATGTCAAAATTAATTATTTCCAAGTGATATCAACAAGACGGTGTCCAGAATTTGACATTACTAATTAACTAAAGTTTGAGAAATATTTTTTTGTTTGCTTTTGGGAGTTTTTGTTCACCTTTCCAACACCTAGGATTTATACGTCTAATGAAGTTCATTAAGCTACCCAGTATATGGAAATTAACAGAAATATTTTACGTTGTAAATATTGGAGTGGTAATGAAGCAGAACCCCTTGTTTTCAGTGAGTGAAGCTACTCATAAGTGCTGAGATATATGTTTTCTAAAGTATCCATTCAATTACTTTTCTCATTTGTCGCTACAACGTGAAACAGGTGAGTTTTGTCTGTATGTCTGAAACAAGAGCTTCCTCTAAGCAAAGACTTTATGGCTTCAGTTTTTATAGAGCACGTCTAGACCCTATTTGCTAGACTGTGTCTTCTAAGGTACTTTTAAACACTGGATAAAAAATCCCTAAGATCCAAGAGGAGGGCCCTGAACCTATTCTCTCTTCTCTGAGATGTAGTTGGCAGTAAGGGATCGTTTACATCTGGTAGTGGCACTGGTAGGGAGTGGATGCCCATGAAAACAGGGTAGATCTCGCCATAGCACCTTTTTCCAACACAGAAAATTTTCCTTGCTAAAAGTGTCTGTGACTGAGTTGCTCAGGTTGGCGTCGCTGAAAAATAGTTATCGTTGAACGTAGTTTTCTGTATACAGGTAGCGTTTCTGCAGAGATCTGAGGGGGAGTTTCGTTGTCACCAGCTGGGATGAGTGACATCCCTGTAGGGACTTAGCTATGGTCTTGGGTCCTCCAGAGTAAACTTCAGGTGTGCTCTTAACCTCCTGTCCAAAACAGAGCTCAGGCATTGCTCCTCACCATTCCTGAGACCCTTTCCTGAAAGCTGAGAGCTGGTGTTGCAGTGGCCTCCCTGGGCAGGTTCCTCTGGTCTTTGCTGTTTTCTCTGTGATGGTCTCGTTATACCTCCACGGCACGTGACAACTGAAGCAAACAGGCTTGGGCTTCGTAGGGAGATTTTAGGACAAGTACTCCTTAGGTGGCATAAAGAAATACATACGTAAGGAGAATGTAAAAACCTTCCTTTGCTATTTCGTGCCTCAGTTTTTTTAGCACGCTTGAACATTCGTTGCTGTTTGGTTGGAGTTTCCATGGCAGGAGGTCTTACCTCCCTGCCTCACAGGCGTTTGAGCAGATAATACAAGATGAGGCAAAGGAACAAATATCAGAAAGTTTCAAAGCAGATACCTTTTTTTGACTCTTAATTTATTTTCCTTACAGATGGATGAAGAACTAATTTCTAAATAGATGTGTCACTTCTGCCAGCTGTAAAAACAGTACAAAATAAAATCCCCCACTCTCACACAGGCTTTGTGCTGCAGAGATGTTCATGCTCACGTAATTAATATTACAGCACATTTAATTTTCTTTTAAGCTCTGCCTAAACAGTCAAGAATCAGGATTCATTCTTCTGAGTAGCCTGTGAAGTACAGTGTGATGGGTTGATGCTCTGACCCCTCGGGTAATTTAATTATCTATCAAGTCCATTCCTCTGTACAGCTAATTGACCATCTCAGTGGTCTGCGTGCAGGCGGCTTTGGCAGATTTATCTCCATGCCACTACCTGAGATCCTCTTCATTATGTCCTATGTATTCTAGGTCTCTAATCCATCCTCGGAGCCCAAATCCATCTGACAAGAACTGGGAGCGCAGGGAAAGGTGAGGTGGGACAAACACCTGTAAATTCAAACGCTGCTCCACAGACACGAGGTACTTTCACCCAGCCTCTACAGACACGATGTGCAGGGCATAAATCAGGAGACTGCCCTTTTTAAAAGGTGTAAGGGACAAACTGCTATCAGTGTCATTTGTAAAATACCACCCTACCTACCCTGCCTTTCATGAACAACCATTACTGGGGTTGGTAGCAGTCAGAACAAGGAGAAGTGAGCGGAATAGTGGGTCTTTAATTTGGATGGCTCTGAACCATGAAAACTGCTTCGTTTGGTTACATGTTTGTAGTCTTCATCGGCTGAAATTATGTACCTTACTGTCTTTTAAAAACCTTATTCAGTCAGTAAAGATTAAGCTTGCAGCACTCCAGCCTTATATCATCACCAGTTGCACAGTGTTATTGTTCATCTTGAAAAATATAGTTTGACTCCTTTAATCTATGCAAGAAAGCTGCTTCAGCATCAAATGCCTTCACAAGGCATTAAAGTCTATCACGCTCAACACCTTAACATCACAGAGATATTTCCATTACATAGGCAATTGCTTTCATTAGTCCCCTAACAGAGATGATGTACCCTGTCTTATACTAAATATCCTATATTAGCACACACATGTACCTGATATATGTGATTAAGTATTTATTTCACTGATATCCAAGTCTGTTGCAGAGACTAACACGATTCTTAGCTGGGCTAACTGCTTCCTGGCTCAAAAGAGAAAGACAGAAAGAGGGTAAGAATGGTTATACACTGTGCTTATTCTCCACTAATAGACTTTTTTTAATGGTGAAAAATAGTTTACACTAAAATGTTTCAGTGTTGACATCCTGTCTTCAGAAACGTGCATACTGCATTTGATATATCCATGCTGCACGTGTAATCATCACATGGCACTTACACACACGTGTGTATGTTGTTTCTAGACTATCATTAGTAGGCTGCTGAATATTAAAACTGCATTTTCCCTTTTCGATTTTCACATTTTAAAACACAATTACGTAAATATCTGACAACGCAACAACAATCAGATATTTCTGAAAGGTGCAGCTGGCACCTTCTAAGTTGGATAATGTCTGTAGGATAAGTCTACACGACTGTCTTTTTAACGAACTGTATATTCAGAGCACAGTCATTTAAAAAATTAGAGCTGGAATGAATATTCTTCATAACTGTGTCCCACTGTCAGAGAAATTGACTTTGATCCTCATTTTAATTTGGCGGTGCATCATCAAGTGTTACACGTACGCCCTGCCGTTTCTCAACTTCAGGATTGTTTTCATTTCCTTGATCTAAATTTGAATGGCTTTGAACTGTATTTCCCAAGTAGGATACTACAGAAAGTCTTGTATACCTCTTGCTCAGTGGTCCAGTTTGTGCTGCAATGATTTAAACTTGTCATGTTCTATGCCATGTTCTTTTTCTGGAGAAACCCCGTTAAATTCGTGTAGTTCAGGGTGGGTTCAATGTGGGTCCTTTCATGGTCTGTGGAAAGCAGTGAGCCTGGCACGCCGGGAAGCTTCCTCCATAGAAGCTTTTCTTGAATCTATTGGTGAGAATCGGGTTTAATGCATATATTCCTCAGTTTGTTAATAAGCCTATGTAATGATTCAATTCAGCATTAGAGCCACTTGAATGACTTTTTAGTAGGCGTTGTCGCATGTTCAATGTTTCCTCTTATAACACTGGCATTTTGCTCTTTTATTTCTTAACCACCTAAAGACAATTTTAGTATGCATGCTCTAGCTGGTCAAGTGTATTATGAATTTCAAAAGTAGCTTTTGAAATCAGCTGTAGCTGATTAGTAGCTGGCAATCAACAAAAATGCTCTCTTTACACCCCTTTTTTCATTCTCTTCTTTAGCTATACGAGCCTCAAGCTTTATTTTGAAATTTTCTGTACATTTTGTTTTAGGACTGATCTGCTGTTAAAGAATATAATTGCTGACCATGTTCTGATCAGGGTAGCATGATAATTCACACGCTGCATTGGTTTAACAAATGTGAAAATGCTTAATTATTCTACTGGTGGAAAATGAAAATAGCTAACATTATAGGTCTGCATTTTGAATGACCTATTTTTTTTCCCCACTTTTAAAAAATTTATTCCAGCAGAGAGTTTTGAAAAAAATTGATGCATAAAGACATTGAAAATGAAGATGAGGTTTGTTGCTTTGATACAAATTTCTCCAAACTTTTTTTTTTTTAGGAAAAAAAAAATAGTCTAAACAAAACCAATTGTTTTGTAAAACTAACATTTCACTTGATGTTTCTTTTGAGATCTCATGTAATTGACTATTTTTCCACTTAATCTCTTTCTGAGATTAAGTTTTTACTCATTAAAGGAGGACGCGGTTTTGCATTGACCATATCTAGGAATGGGTTGTATATGGACAATGCGGGGAAGGGAGCCCAGGGAGCCTCTCATCCAACCTCCTGCCCAAAGCAGGGTTGGCTCTGCTGGGGGTCGTCAAAGCCTCCTGGGACAGAGCCTGCACAGCCCCTCCGAGCCCCTCTGCTCCACTGCCCTTCTGCTAGTGACAAAATTAGCAGATAAAATATGAAACATGGATCAAATGGACCTTTAGTCTTTATTTCATTATGCAACTGGAACAATATTGTGCACTAGATTAAACAGAGCCCTTGTTTGCTTCCTAATGCTTTGAGGAAAATTTACAAGTAATGAAAATGTGCTCAGAAAGATAAATTTATATTTTATTCTCTTGATTTTTGTCACGGTTTCAAATTCCTGCATTAAAAAAATCTGTTTATTTAAAAGTGTATTATGCAACCTCAGGGATGAAAGCTGAGTTTGCAGGATGCTGTAATTAAGCCTTCATTGTAAATAATTGCACAAAAGAGCTTGTGGAAACACTGGAATGCTGGATGCTTTTGGACCTGAATAAGCCCTTAATTCATCAAAAATATGGAAAGGTATTCCAAAGGTGGTATACATTTTATGTGTTCTTGATACGACTTCATTAAAAAAGATACAAAAAAGTTGAATCGTTTTTAGCAGCAGTCCTGAGAGACCCTTTTACCAAAGACATTCTTTCATGAGAGATTAGTGGTTCTGATTGAGATGGTTTATATCCAGCACATGACAGTTTAAGAGCCTTTTTTAGTTAGAAAAGCTTTTAGGATGTTAGAAAATGGTGGGACTTCAATAATGTTAAGCCAAATTGCCCTTCCTTCAAATG
Source organism: Ciconia boyciana (assembly GCF_034638445.1). NCBI lineage: Eukaryota > Metazoa > Chordata > Aves > Ciconiiformes > Ciconiidae > Ciconia > Ciconia boyciana. Next base: position 66,024,788 of record NC_132941.1, read on the forward strand.
AACATCTATATTGTCTTGATTACTGTTGTAGAGACTTGCCAACATAATGTTTCTCTTTACTGTCTTTACGAGGTCCACTTTTTCTCTCTTTATATATAAAAAGTTCTTGGCAGGATAGTTCTAAAGGTCACTGCATTATCACATTAGTTATTGCTAAATCAAATCTTAGTTTTGTTATTGGTTAGGCACTGTCTTTATTGTTCTACCACTTGCTGTATTTTTAGGGGATTACTTACACGAAATAGAGATGTGTTGAACTCCTTATTCACAGACTCTCACATAATGACATATATTTTCCAGAGGGAAAGTAATATGCTCTGATTACCATCTTGTGCCCGGGATAGGGGAAGGGGAGAGAAATCAGCTAAAAATGCTAGGCAAAATTCCAAGCTTATTTCAAATTCTCTTTAATGCTCAAAGCCTTTTAGAAATCTTTAGAAACTTCTGATGAAAATCCATTTAATCATTAAATCTATGCCTGTATTACAAATGAAGAGCTTTTCACCCTCCTTAAGTAAATGGATTACTTAAGACCTTCTTTATAAAATGTAGTTCTGCGCGCCTGCCTCGTATACTCCTGCAAAGATACAGTAGGTATCTCAAGCAGGATAACAGAAGCTCATGTTCCTTTTCTGTGACATAGGAATTCACCTAGTGAATACAACATTATCTGCAGCAGTGTATTTAGGGTTTTTCTTGGCCTTACCAGTGGCTGCCTGAGTGATTTGCGTAACTCTGACGGTGTCTTCCAGCATTCATCAAATAGTTTCAATAGTTTCTGTTCCTAATGTGCTCTTACATCCCTGCATTTAAAAGAGAATGCATTCTAAATATTAATTATCCTGGAGCTTTATGCTGCTTTCCAGTATGTGGTACCAGAGTGCTTCTCCAAAAACCAGCTCATTAGGAGCTGGCCGGGAGCCAGAGGGGAGAAGTGAGCACAGGGTGGTATGAACACAGACCGCAGCGGTTGCATCCTCTGTCGTTTTCAGCCTCTCTGTTATTTTTGCATTTGGCTTCAGATCAGATAAGATACAAGTACTTTTTCACATAAAATACAATGCAAAACTCACTGCCAAAAAATTCTGCGGAGGCCTAAAGTAAGAGTAACGAAGGATGTGTTTATCTGTGGTTATTGAGCATGGTAGTCTCAACTCGGGATTGCTGGGACCTGTGGTGTCTCTAACAGCCAAGGGCCCCTCTGCATGGGTTTTGATTCTTCTTTCCCCAAGTATCTGCTGCTGTGCTACTGGCCAGCCCTGAGGAAAGGTTGCTGGGTTTGATGGACCTTGGCTGAGTGAGGATATCATCAGAGTAATCTAATGAGAATACCTGGGCCATTCTGAAGTGGTCTGTGCCTGGGATCTGGGGAGAAGTTCGATGTCATGTCCTCTGAGCACACATATGTATATTTTCTCCTCCTCCAGAAAGCATCTCAGACATGTAAAGTAATTAACAGAAGTTCTAAGCAGTACCTGTGCAACACATACTTGTGTCATACAACTTTGCCATCTTGGAAATCATTATCTTTATTACAGAAGGATTTAAGAGAAAGCTTAATAGAGCTTGAGACTGTGCTCTTGGCCATGGCAACACACGCTTCCCTGACTATGCACCAGCAGTCAGCCAGGGGTAGGTGAGATGCAGTCAAATAACACTTCTTGTCTGTTAGCAGCTGCCTGAGGGTGAAATGTGGTACGGGAAAGCTGCTGGTCCGTCTGAGTGTGCGGGCAGGTTGGCTAGTCGAAGCCAACGCTGACGTTGCATGCCCAATCTCAGCTTAAATGATCCGTCCCTTTACTCTTGTCAGACGTTGTGCTGCTTGTCCTCCTTAGCACTGAGCACCAGGGTACGTTCAGATATCTACTGTGAGCGTGCAAGGTGTGTTGAAATGCTGCTGTGTGCTCGCTAAGTGACCGTGCGGACATAGCCTTTCCTATTAATCCACCTTTTAGAAACCTGCATGCATTTAAGGCTCAGCAAATTTTGACTGTGAACTTTAGCAGGCAATTTGAGGGACTTTTAACGAATGTAAATGTGTACTGTAGCAGTCCTGCCTTGCTCTCAGACTGCTTCCTTGAAGCAAAAAGACTTTTATTTTGATTTATATTATCAGTTTACTTGGGAAAGAGATATGAGACCAAAAACACAAAGCAGAAAAATAATACTGAGTGTGTTTTGTGGAAGACCAAATCCCTTCTGACTGAACGCGTGCTAAGATAATCAGATAAACAAAATGATTTCAACATCCTGTTCCCAATGTAAGAAGCATTCAGTCAAATTTGTCCTGATTGTATAGCAATGCATTACTAATAGGACTTAATATAAGCCTTTTAAATCCAGAGTGTATTGTTAGAAAAACAGATTTCAGGCACTGCATTTGTAGGCAAAATTCCCCTTGATGTAAGGGAGTTAGAGGAGATAATTTGGTGCCGCTTGGTTCTGTAGTCAATATTTCACTTGATTACAAATTTTGCCCAGAACCCATTGAGTTCAATGAGCTCCTCACTATGAATTTAGAATTATATTGTCCACAGTGTTTTGTTAAGGTAAAGACCACATAATGACTGATGCAATTCAGCTCATTTCAGAAAAGCAACACTAAGAAGGAGGTGAAAAACTGCAAAACTCTTACCGTCTTCACTGACGTTTGTAAAAAGTCTTAACACACTAGACAGAAATGTGCTTGCCCATTTGCAACAGTTTGCACATCGTTTGCTGTGTTTAAAGCCTGCCAAATTAAGAAAGATGTGCCTATTACGACTCATCATGTGCCTGCGCTATCTTTGCATTTATATATATAAGGAGTTGGGCATTGGAGTTCATATCTAATTGCGACTCTAATTGATAGAGAGATATTTGAAGCAATTTTTTTATGTTGTGTGCAACAAAGAATAAACAACTTGAAGAGATAATTCAATCAAATTTTGATGATTGATCAAATCAAGAAAATCCTGGAGATCTTGACAGCAGATACTACACAACAGGCTGTGCTGAAGTGTTCCTCCAAGAAGCGAGCAATCACGGCCATCATGCTGTTTTCTGTAGTAGGAGAAGTTCATAGAAATGAGAATATATGAAAAGGAAACACCGGAACTTTATAATTCTGGTCTTTGCAGTGACGGCCACTGTTTCTGATGGGCGTTAGGTTGCGGTCACAGGCGGAACGGGAGGTCTTGCTCTGCTGAGGGACACAGCCGGAGGGGCTTTGCCGCCGGAGCTCGGTGCCATTTGCTGTGACAAGTCAGCGCTTGGCCCTGTGCAGTTGTAACCTCCACTGAAACCAAGAAACTCCATAAGAAAAGTAAGAAGTTTCTGTTGTGTTTCCTTGTGACACATCTAAAATTATCCTTTTCTTTGTTCATTTTAAAAGGTAAGGGTCTGTATGTAAGGCTTTTTAAAGGTTTTAAAGAAACCAAACAGACTTTGAAAGCTCAGCTTCTGCCCCAGAGCATCACTTATAACCAGCCCTGCCCTGCTGCTGCCTGTTCCCTCTTGGGCTGAGCAGAATAGATACAGACAACGGAAAACCAGACACAGGAAAGCACAGCTTTGGCCGTTTCTCTGGGCTTCTCAAGCCATTTTACCTACACGCTGGGCACTGAGAAATTACAGGCACAGTACCTCTTCTTAAGTATTTTGGCTCCATGGGTTTCTTTTTTATTTTTCCTTTTCTTCTAGTATATAATTGTGAAAGCCAAAACATGACCTAGCCGGTAGCTTTTATGAGGGCTGCCAGCTTGAGTTCGTGCATGCAAATGAATGTTCGGCCTTCAGAAGACGTGCTAGGTTTTGTTATTTATACATGCCCCTTTTGGGATAGAGGGCATATGTAAGAGAGGATTTATTCTTGCTCTTAGTCTCGGGCTGAGAGGGATCTTGAGCGCAGGCTGCCTGCGGAGCTGGGTGCTGGGCTAGAGCTCTGCAGGGCTGGTGCCTACAGCACCGCACCACCGGCCTCGCCTCCGCCGACGGCTGCCCTGCAACGTCTCCCCTCCATCGGTGGAGGGGCAATAAAGCTGCAAGGACTAGAAAATCAAATGGATATGTACTGAAATTAGTAATTTCAGCCCATTATCTTCTAACATAAAGGGAGATAAAATAACTGTAGCACATCAGGGTCCTTGACCCTCAAGTCACCTCTTTTTCTCGCACCTCCATTTCCACACAACCTGCTGAGAGCTCATGGCCGAATTCCCGTATATGCACATGCAGAAGCCGTTCTGCACATTATTCATCAAAATGGAAATGAGATTATCCTTGACATTTCGTGAGTGCCAGGATCAGGGCAGTGCGTGGCTGTTGGCTTTGTGAACTCAAAGGTTAGCTCTGATTGCCTGACAGCCGAGAGGAGCCAAATTTTCTGCTAGGCACAAAGAGCAGATGTCTGTTACTGGAGATCTGTTTTTCTTGGAGATTTTTTTTTCTTTCTGCTTGCACATTATACATTTGAATGAGCGTGAAGCAAATGCTTTTTATTCTCTTGTTCAAAAGACTGATCTGGCTAGTTTTTTAGAGCAGTGCAGGGTTTATTAGACTGTTCAGGGTGAATTTTCTTGATTATATCACAATGCCAAAAGTGAAGGGAAAGATGAGCCTAAAGATAAGGAACACTGAGACAATATAAATATGAACTTCTGTAAGTCGTTTGCTTACAGCTATTATATTAAAGTGTTATAATGTATCTGAGAGGAGTGTAGTCTGGTGGTCAAGGCTGGATAAAATGTTTGTGATAGGATTTGATGAAAAGATTTATTTTCAAGGTCACTACCTTTTTTGAATGAATAAGAATAGCGACTAACGGCATTAGCAGAATAACTTGACTAGCTAACAGTTATAGGCTACAGCACATGCAGCTAAAACTCTAGAGGGAGAACAAATCTCACTTTCTGAGCCAAGTGGTACATCTTGTTTAGCAATATGTTATTTCTTCGGGATTGGCATGTGGTGGGTTTGGTGTTTTAATTTTTTGAAGTTTACTAGCACCTTAAGACTTGAATTCAGAAATACTGGTAGAAAACAAACCAACTTACTTGCTGCCACGCTATAGATATGTATGACTATAGAGCTTAACCCCTCATATTAAAAGTTCCTCTTCAAACGTGAAGAGTTTGAGTCTCAGGGGACTACATCAATGTGTAAAAAGTATCCTAAACGGTCCTTTTCTTAGCCATGGTCAGACAGCTGCAAATCTGTTTAGTTTTGTATGTTAGCTTAGTAAGTGTGGAGGGAATGTTCTATGATGAGTTCTTTGGAAATGGTGATTTGGGAAAGTAGAAAAAATCCTGTGAATTTTGGCAGACAATCTGTGTCACTTTCATAGATATTTGAAATGCCCAGGCTTTAAAGATGTGTCATGCTATGCGATGCGTAAAACAAATAAAAAAATGAAAGGGATGCGTTTCACCAGTTTTAACTATTCTGGATCTGAGGACAGTGGGACCAAGATATGAAGGTGTTATTTAGTAAAATTAAATTCAAGTGAAAAAATTCACACTGGCATGAAACAAATGGTGGAGTATTTAATTTCTCACTTCTTTAAAAAAAATAATAATGCACTGATAGTGAAGTGCATTAAACAGAACCCAGACTATTTAAAGCTGTTCTATATGAAGTAATGGAACTTGTATAATGCATCAGTTGAATTAAATAGGACTTACTGCAGTCCCTTGTGGGCCCAGGTAGGAGAAGTGCCTTACCTACTGTTGTGTCTGAACTCTCCAAGAAGAGTGCGTTATACCCTGCAAACCACTTTGTCTTTGTTTTTTTCCCCTGAGGAATTAGGCAGTATGTTTAGGTGGCAAGTCCTCTGGCATAGAGGAGGAGCCTTCCTTATAGTTACTTGTAAAAGGAATGTTGGAGAGCCACAGCACTGCATCAAACATATTATAGGTACAAGAATTAATCTACGATGTTAGTGGATTAATAATCGACTGTTAGTTCCTGTGCTTCGCCTAGCACAGCTGATTTTTCTCTATCGTTTGGTATGTTAGCTTTGCACCCTCGTACTCCTAATCACACATGGTTCAGGGTTTCTCGTCATACCGACTGACTTCTGCTACAGGACAAGGGGAGGAGGTGTTTTAAATCCTTCACTCTCTGGTCTCACAGCACAGCTGGGCATTTGGCCACAGTCATTGTTGCCACTGTAAGTGGGACTACGGCTTTCCCCTGTTTTTATTACTTTCTGTGGTTATTGCACAGTGGTATGCTCCTTCCCTCTGTAAACATGGCATGTAATACATGGGGAGTAAAGCTTTGCAAGTAGAAAGTCTCTGATATTGCACTCAGATCTGCCTGAGAGTATTACTAACCCGGGGACCGCCTGGTAAAACGGTGCTTCCCTTCACTCTCTCCTAGTCCCTCGTGGGGCTGGGGGGAGCGCGGCCGTGCCTGCTCTGCACCGCGGTGCACTGCCACTGCTCGGGTCTGGGTAGAGGAGTGGGTGCATCAGCTGAGCAGCACTAAAGTGTCGTCCGCTGATGCAGCCTGATCTCTTGCAATTTTTACAGTCTTCGTTCAACTCTGAATTCCAGTTAACAGAGCTGGAGGCACACTCGGTAACATATAAAAGCAGGGTCCTTATCAAGGAACGAACGCTGGTCTTGCTGGCAGTAAGGAATTTTGATTCCAATTAATAGCAATGAATGAAGCACTTGTGACAGACAGAGAGATGTTCAGGCCAGAGGAGAAGGGGTGAGTCCATCAGTGCCGTTCCTCAGCAGTGTCACAGATCCTGTGAAATGGGAGGAGACCTTCTTGTGGTGGCTTTGCTGTCTTTGGGGAAGGCCCTCAGTAGAATAGACCGTCTCTTGAAATGTTCTCCACTGACGTATCTCAACCTGCGGTTGTCACAGACCTCAGAAGGGTACTGCAAAAAGTGCCGTGAAATAGAGAACTTAAAAAATTATTTTGAATGAACTCTATAATAACTTTTTAGTATGTCTCAGTCCTGCATTTGCAAATTAGGTTGGCTTTGGAATAACAAAATGTAAAGCATATATTGTAAAAAAGGCAGGGAAAAGAAGTTTGAGATTTAAGATTTTTTCATTTATGCCTTCTTCCAATTCTGTAAGTTTTATGATGCAGTCTTCTTCTAAAAGCATTCTGTTCAATGATATGTTGCGCCTATGGAAACAATACTGTTTTTAACTGCAAGCATATATTCAATAAATCAAAAGGGAGCATCTGTATTCATAACGTACAGAACTGAGTCTTAAATTTTATTGCTTGCTTTTCAATAGGCTCATTCAATTGTGTGAATTCCTTTTCTCTTTCTACTTTCCTAGAAATCTGTGCAAGTTTAGCAGTGTCATCACTTGATGCGGTCATATTGAACTCAAACTAATTTGTAAGTTAACCTAGCTGACAGAAGTACATCAGGTTACCAGTGGTTTGTATCAGTTATTTTATTAACTGGAGATGCTGATGATGTAGACAGGTTTTGATAATCCAGGAAACAAACTACTTACCTTGTTTTAATGTTAAAAAAAAGGAAAAGATCTCTGCTAACCTTTCTGTGCTCAAATTTGATTACAGAGGTGATAGTCAACGCACTAAGTGCAAGAGTGTGTACTCAAGTGTAGATTCATTGGGAGGGAGGGAAGGTTGAGAGGCAGCGGCGGTGACTGAACAGCTTCACAACCTCCCTGTTCTCATGACACCCATCATTTTCTGACCATGTACATCAAGTATGGTTTAAACCGTCAAGCATATATGTGTTAAACCTCTATGTTGCATATGCATAAGAAGGTGGGACTGAGGCTGAAGCAATTCCTGATTTTCAGGGCTTGACTTTGCCACATTTGTAACGTTATGTTGAAGTAATTTTTATTTTAAGGATAGACAATATAGATACACCTACACAATGTTGTTGTTGGTTAAATTCTGTATTCTGTTATATACACTATGTCATATAATACAATATAGCTGAGCTGAAATTTGGAGGAAAGGGGTTTTTTTTAATTTTCTATTGGTGAATCAGAAGAAAATTAACAGAGTTAAAGAACAGACTAGTCCTCCAAAATACTTACAAATATTTTATCTCTTTGCATAAAAAATATGCAAATACTAATTTTTCATGCCAGCAATTCTAAATGATATATCTGTTTGCATGTGGGTTAAGTCTGTAGGTTCACATACTTATTTTAAACTATGTTATGGGAACAAAGTGCTAGGGAACAGTTGGTCCCATGAGAATTCCCATATACTTATTTAACCTCTTCCACAAATCTGTTGAATTCGTCAGGTTACAGAAGCCACAACCCAAAACTGTATTTCTCAAATGATTTTTTAATTCATAAAGTTGTTAATTGCATAGTTATTTTGTGCTAATGTTCATGGCATTGGTGTAATTGAAGCAGTAATAAGTTTCTCTTCATTTAGTGCCAAAACAAAGATGAAACACTAAACCCCTGCGGGTGCAGATTATTGCAAGCACAGACGGGTGGTGTAGCAACTGTTGACAGACGAGATTTATGACGTCCAGCATTGCTTCAGTGGTCAAAAAATCTTGACTATGAAATTAATCCTTTTTCATAATTGACATGATACTTTTTAGATAGTGTGCAATGTCTTATATATATATATGTATATCTAATCTGCCAATATTGTTTAAATTACACATTGTTTCTGGGATTTCAATTTTCTAATGCCTAAACATGTGATGGCTGATGTTCCTTACGTGATTTCCAGATTTTGAGACTCCAGATGCATTTTTTTTTTCCTTTACTGATAGTTTAAGAAGTACCGTTTTCTAAGACAAATATTTTGGAAAAAAAAATGCTCAAGCTTACCTGTCTGCGTTTTCAGAGGTTTTTGAGCAAGGTTGTTATGGAGTTATCTAGAAAAGCGATAGTTTGCACAAGACGGATACAGCTGAACTGCTGGATTTATGCACGTTTCTGGTCTAGCCTCACCGTGTGCTTTCTTGCAGCTTTTTAATTTGACTGCAAGACTGTAAAACATAACTATTCTTGTAAGAGTTTTACAAAATGAAATTACTTTTTAGGTTATTTTGTTAAGATCATTGGGACTAAGATGTTGATGAGTAATCTTTGAATAGTTTTGAAATAAAATTTTCTGTAAACATTTATAAAACAAATGTTGGGGTTGATTGCTTTGTGAGCTGCAGCCTGAATCTGACTTTAGCAAAAAAATGGATCTTGAGACAATGTTGTATTCAAATATCTGTATAGAGAAGTCATAAGCCTTTTCCTTCAAACTTAATTACTTCTCATGTCTGATTATTATGTATTTATTTTTTTTAGTGGTACCCATTTCATGGTTTTTCTGCATAGTGTAAAATAATTTTTCATTTATATAGTAAAAAATAATCTGCTTCTTTCACTATAAATTACTGAGTATTCAGCCTTAACATCTTGATTACTGTTGTCAAGCCCGACAATTTAATTGGATAATTTATTTTGTACATGGCAGTTTACTGTCTAATACTGTGGTAGAAGCAGCTTTTTCTTCTGTCATCTTTATTAGTAAGAGAAAAGAAAGTACTTTACGTTCTCCCCAGATTTTGAACACTTCCATTGATAATTAACAGCCAACATTTAGCTTACTTAATTGGACATTATTTCTTTTAAAAGCATTAATGCAAGGTTGATGCATTTTAAACCTCCCTGTGCAATTCTGTGGCATTTTTCCTTCTCTTTAGTAAATAACAAAGTTTGCTCAGTGCTACTAAGTGAAAACCAACGCCTGATATTTATCATTTCATACTTGCCTACGCCCATGCAGACGTAGGGGGAGTCCATAACACTTGAGATCTCCTGTGAAATCTTGTCCTTGTCTGGATAGTCCAGCTGACGTTGGTGGAGGGGCTGCATCCCAGCTTGGCAAACGAGCCTGATGCAGAAGGTGCACACTAGTGAGGACAGTGTGAGATCCTGCTCGTTCTTCATCTCCTGGAATTCTAGGCTCTTGGGCAGGTGGGCCAGGCTTGCCCAATGAGGAGCAGTGGGACATGTGTGATTGTTGGTATGTGGAGCGTGCTCCTGTAGGTTCTCATGCTCCTGCACTGATAAACCATAGCAGTTTATGCCATGGCAACATTTTTAGCTTATTTTTGTTTGATGTTCCATTAGCGAGTTGTCATTTTCTAAGGTGGGAAAATAAAATTTTTTTAGCTGGCACTACCCATGAATTGTAGAGCCAGACAGGGTGGGACAATGAGTTGCAGGCTGTGTTTAGAACAAAGTGATTTGAGCACATTGCATAGTGATTACAGTATAATTGACAAAAAATAGATAAGGTATCCTGTGGTGATGATCTAGTCCTGGCTGTTTAGGCAAAATGATACACTTTTAAATAAACAACACATCCATTGATCAATAATGGACGTCTGTGTTGCAACTTCCTAAATTATGTCTCCTTCCCATGACTTGAACCACATTTCTTCCTTGTGCTCCTTGCTTCATCCTTCCAGGATTGTTAGTCTCTCTCTGCCTTTTTTCTTTGCCTCTTCTATCGATAGTGTTTGAACTGATGAAGCCACAGTCAAAGTTAAAGGACAGGTTTTTGCATCATCAAATACAGTTCCAAAGAGGTTCTCAGAGTAGAATTTGAGATTCAGGGTTATATTAACTAAAACCTGAAATAAATGGTTATTGCAATTTGTCCTAATTGCTTTGCATTTTAGGGCAAAAATCTTTCATTTCCTTGGAATGTGGTTATATAAATAAGTTTAGAAAACTCGGGATGTTGAGTAAGGAATTGGAAGAGGTTCTTCAGTTTCACTCTGTCAGGGAAACATTTCCAAAGCATCTTGTTCTACAGAATTTGTGCAGTGTTGATCGGGCAGGTGTCTCGGCTGGGCTGCCAAACTTTATTCCAGTCAGTTTTCTGTCCTGTGCTACCACTGTGTGTTAGAGCCAAAGTACAATGACATTTTCAGTAATTTCACACCTTTAAAGATAAGAAATGCATCAGCGACACCTGGAAAACAGACTTGTATCCCGAAGATGGTAATGGATTGGATAGACTGGAAAATAAACTCTCTTGGGGAAAAAGAGGAATCGAAATTAATACTTTCCTAATTTCCCTTATCGTTTGCGAAACAGGGGTGTAACAGAAAACAATTGCTCCCCCGGATGGCTATTGGCTCCAAAATAACAGTCCTTGTACATAATGGCTGGATCTTGTTAGCAACATTAACAAGGTTTTGAGTCTTCTAACTCTCTTCCTATGCTTGACTCCTAAAAGGCAGTGGAAAAAGTTCTTTTTTTTTTCCCAGAGCAAAGATATTTCCCACTATCTTGTTATTAATAGCATGGTAATGCAGGTGTGCCAGGAAAGTAGCTAACAGCAGAGGGACTTGTGTTTAAAAGGCAATACCTCTGATAACACACTTCAAACTTCCACTCTGCAGTTGTGCCTACTTCAAAAGTTAGGTTGGTAATATTTTTTAGCTGTTGAATGCCAAGTTAAAAAACATCACGTGATTTTAAATTGACCTCTCAAAAAGAGTTTTACCTGGAAAAAAATCTCCAGCATCAAGAAATCTGGCATTAGTTTTCCAGTGCTATGCTCTACCATAAATATTGTGTTTCAAAGATGTTCGGTTTGGACATCAGTCACAAAGATTGTTTTGTACTTTATACAGAATACAGATTTGCTGGTAAGTGGGGAACATTTCCATTTAATCCATTTTTTTCCTGGAATTTATGGGGAAATACAAGAAATGCACATGAAGTCTGGTTTGTGTGCAGAAGTTATGTGCTAATCCATTTTGGATGGGCAAGTTCTAACGTGTGTTTGTGTGAACCACTGTGGGATGCACCCATTGAGACATGCATGGGCGTGGACTGTGCCTTGAAAGTTTGTCCTTGAATGTCCTTGAAAATCTGAGTCACACTGAGTGCAAGACTTACAAACTTTTCAGTGTGGAAGAAAATTTAACTTTGCAGTCATTTATTCATTGTTTCATAAACTTTTTATTGTGAATACATTTAAAATATGTAGGATAACACACGAAATATCTTTTGCACATTAAGATGGGTAATTTTCTTGATGCTTCAAGCAGATCCTCTACCCATGAGCAGCCTGAGCAGGAAGGGGTAACCTCACAACAAGCCATTGCTGTGCTGTGAGGGATGTGCAATGGACGTGGAGGAGAGCTCTTCCCTTCCTGAGACGTTCTTGCTTGGCTTCATTTATGCCATAGAGCGACATAGGATTTGCCAGAAAGAACAAGCCAAATTCCTCCAGGATTTGCATAGAAAAGTCCTAGCGATAGATTTGGGCCAGCTATAGCCAATTCTGAACTGATGCTATCGGTGAAGAGGCAGGGTGAATCCAACTGAGGGTTACCAGGAGAGGCAGGGGCTGGAGCTTAGATGGATGGGCTGGAAAGCCTGTACTCTGACCCAGGTTTTAAGTGCAGAAGTGAATTGAAAGAAAGCAAATAGGTTCTTGGTTTTCAACACATTAATTTTTGATGTTCATATACTTCATCTGTGCCACACAGACGCCAGAGATTTAAAATAATTGTGGAACGGATGCCTAGAAGCAGAAGGCATGTCACATTGAGTTCCTTTAGTGGGACTGAATCATTATTCTTCTTTATTGTACTTTCCTGTTACATCAAATGTAAATGGACATGAAAGGTGTAATTTCCCTGGAGACTGAAACGATACTTTTGTCAAGTTTGGCCCTGCATCCTGTCATTCTGTCTCCCTCTCTGCCTGATTTTGTCATGTATCTGTCTGAGCTTTCCATTGATAGTTACATAATTGCCTGAAGCTCTACTAATTAATAATTAGCATTCACTTTTCTCTTCTGCTTCTTGAACCAGTTTTATTTTTGTGGGCTCTGGCAGAGCTGCTGCCTGTAAGGGTGCTGAGCTGGGTTTCTTGTAGAGCAGAACTGTCACCATTCATTAACAGATGCTCCGTTGGGTCGTCTTTGAAACAAAGTGGGTGCCTTGGCTTCTCTGTGCGAGGGATCCCACTGAAAGACGCTCTCCTTTCCTTTCCTCCCCAGCTCTGCTTTGCAATAATGACCAAACAAAGGCCCTGGGAGATTGTTTTCCTAATGAGGGCGAAGCGTGTGACTCAGGATATCGCTTTGATTTTCGTAGTAAGGTCAAGCACAGTTATTCAAAACATTATTTAAGTATTTGTTTTTGTTGGCTTGTTCAGGTATAACCCCAAAGAATTTTGTGTCATCAAAATCTGTTGTAATAAAATATATTTTACAAAGTAGTTATGATTATCTTTTCGAAGCAAAGGGAGTGAATATCAAGAGTCTACAGTCAGAGAAATTTTAAATCTCTGCTGAAACTGCTTTAGGGCAGATTTTTTGCACATAATTTGTGTTGAATTGAGGCTATTTTTATTTTCCACATGAGGGAGATTCTGTTAAGAATGCTAATGAAATATTAAAATAATATAAGCTGAATGATTTTCTCTTTCCCGAGCAGTTCTGCTGGTGAATCTCTGCTGTAGTATCTCTGCTAAGTATGATTCCTGTTCATTAAATGTAATGACACAATATTAGAAGTTAAAATAAATGCTATGGAGGGGGCCCTGAGAGACCTGGGCTCTGAATTCACTTCCTGCATTTCACTTAAGTACATTTAAATTCTAACTATTTCTTTGATTTGCATTTTCTTGCTCTGTTCAAGAGAAGTGGATAGAGCCTTCTGAAGTTAATGTAAAGGTCCTGTTGGCTTCAGAAGATTTTGGAACAGACCCTAAATAAAGAAGCACTAATCCTAAACTGCAGATCTGCATTACAACTATGAAAGGATGTTATTTATTTATTTACTTATACGGTTTTTATTTACTGTTGCCTAAGATGTCACTAGTTATAGTTGTCTAGAAAAGTACACTTTTTCATAACTCTAGACTCACTTCAGTTATAAAATTTGCATTCTGATTTCTTCGTGAAGGTTCAGAGAGTCCGTTGTCACTGAACTAAACTGAAAATCCTTGTAGTGACAAAGCTTCTCTGACACTAAGGCTGTGCAATCCTATTTAATTCCCCACCTCAGGATTTATTCTGCTCTGTCAATGGAGTAGCTGATGTCTTTAGTCACTTAGCAGCAAGTTATGTCAGGAGCATTATGAAAATAAGAGCAAGAAGTGCATCTGCTTTTGTGAGAGTTGACTGAGTTTGGAAGGAAGACTTCCAAAAGTTAAATTTCTTGGTGTAGTTAAGCCTCTCTAGATGTTAGTTGTGGCCAAGAGGGAGAGTCCTTCTCTGTCAACAGCTGCAGCATCCATTTCTTGCCTTGCAACAGTGCTACAATTTGTCTGATGACCCAAGGATCTAATTCAAGGAGCTAAACCGGCAAAAAAATGCTGGTTTTGGAGGGCAATTTTTTCTGAACCAGGTGGTGGGATCAGACAAGCACCAGTGCTAGTGGCCTCCGGTTGGATTGGCTCAGCTGCACCGTAAAGCCATTCCTTAAGGAAAGTCTAAGCCATGGCTGAGGGCATTGAGTCATGAGTATTTTGTCTTCAAGAAATGAGCTGAAGAGATACCCTGCTCCTGAAAGTGTGCTTTTTAGTAACTGAGACCAAGCTGTGAGGAGCAAACTGTTCACAGCCTCTGGAGGTGCAAAGGCACTTTCTCCAAAGGCAGGACGCCTTGTCAGACGTTCTCACTGCTGTCATTGCACTTGCCTCAGTCTTCCATGGCCTTGAGGTGCATAACACAGTCATTCTATCTCTGGAAAGAGGGAACGGATTTCTTCTGTGCTGTGAAATGTTCCATTTTACAGCAGGAACAACTGTAAAAGATGTAGTGGGAAAAATGTTCTCGATACGCAGCTTGTGCAAGCTGTAAAATTCATCAAATGTTATGTGAACCACTCATATGGAAAATACATTGTAAGTTTTATTTATATATACATAAATATATATGTGTGTTGTTATCACCATAATATATATTATATAAAAAGTGTGTTAAAGTGTTTTTCAGAAGCCTGTCAGGAATTCAGCACTTTCTATTTTTCTGACATATCCTGGATGTCTGTCTGCAATTTTTTTAAAGTTTGTTGTCTGCAGCCATTCTCTGCTCTTGAATTGTTTCCTCTTTAAGAAGGATGTTTCAGTTAAGCTACGGAGGAATGATTTTGGGAACATAGGTAGTCACTTCTGCAGGAGGGGGAAAAATATGCTTTAAAGATTTTTTTTTATTATTATTTTATTCACCAGGATTATGTTTCCTTTTCTGGAGAATTGGTCATTTCAGTCTTTTGGCTAAAACAAAACAGTTTTATTTAGGAGCTGTTTAGAAGGTATCATGGCAAGAAACAACGGAGGCAGCAGCATACCTGCTCTGCAGAGTGCGACTTTTGTTTTGTGGTGTGGCACTGTTGACTACAGGTCGCAGCCACCATAACCTTCCCAGCAGGAGGAAGGGGTGGTTAATGTCTGAATTTCCAAGTTGCCAAGGGCAACAGCTGCAATTTACTGATATTAAATTTTGGAGAGAGCTAAAATAGGTAACTTTGGTTACTGAAATCATATTCTTCCTGGTCCACTGTTGTATGCATGCAGACCAATACCTCTGTGAAACAAAAGGCAGCGCAGGTTGCCACGGGCTGGGCAAATGTTCAAGTTGCTCCAAATCCAGGGTAGTAATCTTCAGAGGAGCTTGTGCAATGCATCACGCTGCTATTATTTATCTACCTAGCAGAAAGTGATATATGAATATTTTTCCATTTCCCATATAAGAATCAAAGCGCAGAATAGTTAAAATTATTTTGCCATTTTATTTTCAATTATATATTATTAAATCCTATTAAAACTTTTATAACTTTTATAATTTATAACAACTTTTTTTTTTGTTTTCAGGCCTTAGAAAAAATACCTCCAGGTAGACAACAATTTGTAATGCTTTTTCTTTTTTTCCAACTATTTCTGAATTTTTCATAAAATGCATTCTACTTTCAGATACTTGTCCTTGTATTCTGTAGTATTTTAAAAAGATTGAAGCCATTTATGTCAAAGGTATCCATCAAACTTTTTGCCTGCAAGAAATTCAGATATGGCTATTACTTTTTTGTTTCACTCCACATACAAATAAGATGTCACTGTCAGCAGAAAATATCTATTTAGTACAGTACAATACCTTTCACTTTTGAGCATTTCTGTAAGGCTTGTCTGTTTGCAGTGACGATGTAAATATGGCAGATATATTTAAGTAAAGAGGGAGTCTGTAGGTACAGAGCAAGGCAAAATGGAGTGAGTGTTAGATCCTTGTTCATCAGAGTGGAAGGCATTGAAGTTAATGTTTTAAAGAAAAAAAATAACATTTCTTGTCACGTGCATTTTTAGGCTCCTGTCCAGTTTGTGTTTTGTCCCTTGTTGTTCTGGTTGTTCCCAGAGCCCCGTCTTTGGCAAACGCTGATGGAGAACCAACCTCTGCTATTTTGGCTATGCTGTACTCTGATCCTCCGGCTCTCCCATGCCACTGTTTTTGGCTCAGAGCTGGCACAAAAAGCCATTTTCTGCAGCTAATAACCAGTGGAAGGAGAGTCACAGGGGAATAAATCACTGGGAGTTGGCCCCTGGGGCTGCGTCACTCTCTGAGCTTGTTTTTCCCCCATGCCGTGCGGGTCTCCATTTTTGGTGGTTCCATGAGTCAGTGTCCCACCAGCTACCACAGGATACAGACTTGGAAAGAAGTCTCTTCTCCTCACTTCTGCTCATGTTCCCAAGAGTTTTCTTCAGTGCTTCCTGTGGGATGAGTGTGGAACGACAAAGGAGACTGCTGTAGAGAGGTGAAAATATCAATTGCACTGACAGAAATGATTTTTTGATGGTTTCCTGGCAGCACGAGAAGCAGAAGATGATGTTGTGTCCCTCAACCAAAGGCCAAAGTCTTTCCACAAACATGCAGGGTGTCGGATGCCTGCTCTGTTTGAAATACCAGTACGGACTACGTGGCAGAGTCGGGTCCTGCCAGTGTAAGTTCTTAGAAAATGAAACTTTTCTGTAGCTTTTATGTCTTCCAAAGGCGAAGCCATACCCAAGGTGCCAGGGTGAGCAAGAACTTGCTGTTTTTCTTTTCCATTTCTGGGGTTTTTTTTCACATAGTTTCTTGTTTTCGCAGATCTTTTCCATCTTTTCTGACTCCCTCCGTTCCTTTCCTCCAAATATTTTGCATTTAGTGCCAACCAAAACTGAAGTACCTTTTGCCTTTAGTTAGGAATAGGATCAATCCTCTGTTTCCTTTTCTGTACCTCTGTCTCCCCGATTTCTGCTCTTTATTAATTCATGGCCACAATTTTAGTATAAGAACTGGAGACAGCCAAGCTGGAATGGGACTGGCTTGAAGTTCAGAGGCAATCAGATCCAGTCTGGCTTAGTCTCACACTACTGATGATTTAGTTCTCTTCACAGTCTTGGTGTCCTCCATAATCTCAGTGTCTATCCATTATCCATCTTTCACAATTAAGTGGCTCAGACCTTTGCGCTGCGCTGGAAACTCACTTAAAGCCGTTACAGATGGTGTGAATCATGGGCAGCATCCTTCTGATGGTCCCATACGCTGCTTATGGGTTTACACACCCATCACTGCTTTTTAGTGGGTGTTCAAATGGTATGGCTTGTCTTTATTTTTGAATATATAATCCACATATAAAGGGATTAGATGTGTTCACCCAATCATTCCCTGTTGAGAGCAGTAACTTTTAACTGAGCTGTGATCAGCTTCTTAAACTACCTGAATCTGATGGCAAAAAATATATTGCACCTTTTGTTAATTAGGAAATCGATTGCTTGGTTGTGCATCCCTGGTGGTAAATATGATAACCTTTAACATGACAGTGGATCGATAGTTCAGGGGTTTGATTTCTTTGTTTTAAAGCAATCAGACCTGAGTATACTCCTCTTCCAAAAAAAAAAAAAGAAAAAGAAAAAAAAATAAAAGTTTGAGGAGATAGTTTTACACAGGCAATATTGCATTGCATCCTTTCTTGGTGCTTCTGGGTGTGTATTCAGACTTGGGATACTGAAAATCAAAATATGAAGCAGAAATGATAACTTCTGCCTATAAACTTATTTTTTATTAGCTTAGGGATATCTTCCCTTCAGCATTTTTATCTTCTTTTTGCCTTCAGGAGAAGCTGACAGAGGTATATATCTTTAGAAACACCAGAATTTGATACCTACAGAGTAATTACCTCAGGCAGCTGTAAATTACCGGTCTACCAACCCCTCCCATATGTATTTTAACTTAGTGAGTTGTATTATTGTTGGTTTCACTGAAACTGAACTCACTTCTCTGAAGCACAATGAGCTGTGTTGACTTGAGTTGTACTGGAATATTTTATGTGCCTTTGCGTTAAGAGCAGATTAAGAAAGTAAAGGGAACTTGCTTGCCATTGAAGAGCCAATCACCCTGTGCCGTAATTGGCAGTCTTTGGTCAAATCCTTCCTGCACCAACTCGAATGCTTTCCCAGTGCTTGACTCTAACCTGTCTTGGGCGACATTCTGATAATGTCCTCTTGTGTCACGGATCAAAGCCGTGCAAGGCTGATGCCTTTCCAAATGATTGCCTGGTCTTTATAAGGAAATGGTTAAGTCATCACCAATCTGTTTTAAGTACTGATTCAGTCCTATGTTCTTTTGAGTTGCTTGGCTGATATACATTTCCACGTCTTTTGCCTAATTTTTCAGCAAAAAATATATACAAAAGATGAATATGCACATGGTTTAGATGCTTCCTTTCTCAGTGTGATGTTTCTGAAGCTAAGACATCCCTAAATTAGTTTATCAGCAACTTGATGACTTACCCATTAGTCATTGTCAGAAATGTCTCTATACAGAACTTATCTCAAAACTTGTGCCCGACAGCAGACGGTTGTTGTTTTTCAGGTAAAATTAACTTACATGGCTCCTTTTTAAAAACTATCCTCGTTCTAGTTTCTCAGAGGACCTGATACAGTGGGTTTGAGCAATGTGGAGGCACGGCTGGTTCTTCCTATTAAGCCTGTGCTCCTCACCGTAGCTTGAGGTCTCCTCAATATTTTACATGGTGAAATACCTCAAAGACCTGCCCTCTTGAAAGAGCAGGCTGAATTTGAGGGCAAGGAGCACAGTAATACAAACTCGAATGACCTCTTGCCAGCAAATTTGAACTTTCCAGTTCAAGTGGAAGTATGTTTCCGCTGAGACTGGTAATGTTTTGTCCTTCTTCCTATAAATCAGCCCTGAATTATGCAGCAGGATGTTCAGGAATCTCAATGCCTGAAACGGGTAAGAATGACAGGGACCAATTACTGTTAAACTATCAGCTGTAAAAACCCTGTCTGTATTCAGCTCTTTTACAGAACAAAGCTATTACTATTTTACAACAGGCCAAAACCTTTAATGTCCGTTACAGAAAAATGGTTCCAGTCCTATTCTTAGGTATATGCAGTAGAGCTATCACATTAACAGCCTTTGGTGTGGATGGGAACATGCTAACTCAAAACAGCCCAGAAGGTGCATACTGCTGCTCTTTCCTAGTGAAAGACTGCTACTCTGATGAGTCACCTGAATGCCTCAAATCCCAACTTCTACCATTATTTATGTTCCACTGTATGTAGATACTTTATCATTTCTCCTTCAGTTTGAGCATTAGAGTCACTTATGGAAAGACAAAGTTTGGTTCAATAGATATTGGTTTGGAAAAAATCCCAGATGGAGAGCTAAAGGTCTGACAAAGCAGAATAAAACCTGCCTCCTCTCTGCAGTTTTTTAAGGTAGGATGAGCTTCCTTCACTGAAATGGGCATATTAAAAACTTTCTACATGTTGTAAATTTTTAAATCTTATTAGTTGCAAAAAAGTAAGTCATAACACTTGAAATGGGCTGAGCAGTCTGCAAAATACATGAAATGAGAATTTAAATAAGGGAAGTGATCTCTGGTGGGATGCCTGCCAGGGAAGCCTGGGGTGAGCTGGAGTTCTGCAAAACTGACCTGTTTGAGACCAAAGCAATTTGTGAATGTAGGACCTTTTCATATGGCGTTTCTCTCTTGCGTCTGTTAGCATCGGCAGACATGTCATCTACTTCTAGTAAAAGTATCCTACTGATATAGGGGAAATGGTCTGTCTTTCAGAAAAATCATAGGAAACCATCAGCAATATCTCTGTCATGTATAGGAACTACAGAGTAATCCACCACTGAAAGAGTATATAACAAAATATTTTTCTAACACAACCCAGTTTCTAGATGTTTCTTTAATACTGTGCTCCCAAAGATCCATTTCTGTGGTCACTTATCACTTGTAATTACAGGTCTATAATAAGATACAATAATTCCCTGTCGTTGGAGGCGTAGTTCTGATGATGAAAGGGTAGAAGACTTTGAAGTAAAATAAACAGTGAAAATATGATTAGGAGGAAGATAAATGAGATCCCATAGGAGAAGAAAAATTGCTGTCACATTATATTTTTAACTCTTGAAGCCCTGTGTGTTGTGTGATCAGCAGTGAAGGAAAGATTTCATTTGAGGCTCAAGTTCAGGATAAGGGGTCAAAGTGGGCCATTACAGACTAAGAAGACTTTATGCTAGCTAGACATCATAGTGGTTAGAATCACTAGTGGTTTGAGTCTGGGTATGCCTTTGCACAGGCTTTGTAAAATAGGATCTTGGTTATGTGGTACACAATCTGTTTTATATGTGACTGCTAAGTCTCATTTAGTTGATGTTTTTAAAATTACTTATTATTTGTTATAGTTAAGAGCAACTTTTCAGATCTGATGCCTTACAGATATTAACAGTTCATCTGTACTCAGGGCCATTCAAGGAGCACTGCAGTTTGAAATAGTTTCATACGTATCTTCTCCAAAGACTTAGATGAGACTCAAAGCTAAAATAAATGTGCAGAAACAACATCGGCATTTTGAAACCCAACATAATTCAGAGCATATTGCATGATTGAATTACAACTTAATATCTCATAATTTTTCCCACTTGTCAGAAAAGGTCATGCAATGCTGTAAACAATCAATAGTTTTCATGTCTAAAACGAAGAAGTTCGAACAGTTTTTCATGAGCTGTGAAGGTTAAATGAGGCACTTGCCAAGATCTATTGAGAGTCATCCAGGCTTTACATATTTTATAGTACGCTTAGTGGCATACTCATTACCATTGCCATTAATGGCTTATGATTAATCAAAAGAATTTGGTTTAGATCCCGCACATGGAAATCATATAATTTATCTCATCTTCTGGGGATTATCCTGAAGAAACTGCTGTATGAATGATCTTAATGTACGCTGGAGTTTATATGGTATGTTATGTGCAGCTATGCCAAACGTTATAATCTAAGAAAGAAAAATATGCTGTTTGTGTATAATATCACAGCACTTACATTTCCACAAAGCTTTGGTTAAGTAATTCTTGGCGTGTCTCTTATAAACCACCATTGTTACAGGCGTACAGCTGGCCATATAGAAAACACTATAGACCGAAACTTGGCAATTGGCTTGTCATGACTGGGGAGCAAATTAGATATTGCCAATTTGGGGAGATACTGGTGTGGTTGTGTGCTTGTATAAACACATATATATATTTATGGAATGCATGCTTACAAAGGCCCATAAGGAGGCTTGGATGTTTGATACAGGAAATGGCAGATGGGGATCTTGCTTAAGCGGCAGCTGGTTCAAAACGGGTTGTACAGTAGGTCTGCCGAAGCAGTGTATCTGTGGTCTCACAGGAGGGAACAAAAAACCATGCATGGAAATAGTGGATGCATTCAGAGTAGTCCACATTAGACCCTTCTGCCAAATTCAGGGCTTGGTAGGAACTGGGAAAGCAGAGCCGTCTTTCACCAGGGAGAGGGCAACGTCGGGGTGCAAGGCTCTGACAGAGGCAGATGGCAGGTCTGTGAGCAGACTACCCTGGATGCCAACAACTCCTGCCTTTCTGAGAGGCACTGGCCTCCAGCATTTCCCAGAGTGGGACTTTGGCAGGAGAAAAGAGCCAGGAGCTGCTCTGCCCGGGGAGAGACACCGTCAGGCAGCAGCTCAGCAGCTCCTGTCTCTTGGGGAGGAGATGGGTCTTGGTCATCCCAGTCTGCACCGAGCACGGGCTTTGCAGAGTGCCCAGTGCTGGATACAGCCATTTCCCCCAAAATGTCAGTGTGGCGGTGCTTAGAAAGTGGAAAAATGACACGTTGTCACGTTGTCATGTGCTACTTTGTTCCAGAGTGGGCAGTAGTAGGAGAGGAGACAGTTGCAGGGTACATGAAAAGTGCTGCATCTCAGCTTTTAAGTAGAGCAGGTTTAGTCATTGCGTTTGATAGACATCACCCAAGAATGCTTTAAGATGCATTTCTGTCAGCCCTGTGGTGTGGAGGTGCCTGGAGATGCTGGAGCTAACCCAGGCCCTGGGCTCAGGACCAGGCTGCCGAAGCTGGTTACCTCGGTTGCCTCCGCTGCCCGCCTTGTGCTGCAACCTGCCTTTCAGCCATTTATCAAGCCAGTTTTTGCTGTTGAGAGGAGAAGTTAACGCCCGCTCCAGCGATAGCAATAGCTGTTCCACAGCTCTGTACCTGCCTTTTAAAATAAGGCTTAAAATATTGTCATCAACCTAAATCTTAGACAGAGCACAGATGAAAAGGGATTAGTAAATAAAGCAGGGCATCAGTTTGGCCACTGGGTCAGTTTATTGTCTAATCCTTGCTATCTCAATTTCACTCTCTGTAGATAGGGAAGCTAATATCTATTCATGGATCTCCTGGGGTCTTTGGGAGGATTAATCACTGAGTGTTCATAACCTATTTTTTAAGTGCTAAGTATTATGAGCCATTTGTGGGGACAGCACGAAGTAGTAAGTGTCATGACAAAACTGCAGAGTCCGATATGTTCACTCTCCGTTTTATTCAGAAGGGTTCAAGAAATTAGATTGGATTAACTTTATTTTACTGCTAAGGATTTCAATGGTGACCAAGCAGCAGCACAAAGTTACAGACAGCAAAACTCCTCCTGTATCTGTTGATAGCACAGGGCTCCATCCAGACCAGGCAATTCCTATCTTCCTGTGCTTCTCTTACACGCAGAGTTATGAAATTCCCAAGTGCCTTGTAACAAGTTACAAGGGGCTAGTATTTCTCTGGTAATTCCCAAAAGAGAAATAAATAATTGATGAAATGCAAATCATTCAAAGCTTGTGCAAACTTCCCCTCTCTCCCTCCTCCCCCAGTAACCACGTCTGAGATGCTCTTTCAGCCTTAGAGATTGCAGAAAGCCCAGGGATGCACCTGAGCCTGAGCTGCCGAGGAACATCGGCTCAATTCTGTTCTCAAATTGTCATTGCACAAGGATGGTCTTTATTCTTAAATGCCCACGAATTAACTACTTACAGCAGTTAATTTTAATATCAAAAGCTTTCAATAATATAATATGTTCAAAGATTATAACCTTATGGCGCCTTTGTAGTGCTACACAGGGATGGAGAGAAGGGGTTATGAAAGGTTTGGGGTTTTTTTTAGGAAAAAGACACTTCCTCTAATTTTAAAAATCACAAAGAAGATGCAAAGGAAGAGATAAACCGATCTTGACCTGGAGCATCAGTGTCAGTTTTCCCTGGTGACCCGGCACACCAAGTTTCTGGGATACCCACCCTGGCATTGGGTAGCTCGGCCGTAAGGCACTGTACATGCAGGCAGCACTCTGCTGTAAATCAAGCAGCACTGTGCTCCATGCTGCAATATTTCCCTAGTCTATTAATAGTAACCCTGTCTGAACACCATGCAGCCTTCAATGTGTGCATATTATGTACAACACTTCAGGAGAAATCCAGAAATCAGTGAAGCCACTGCCATTGTGGGGCTGGGGTTTCATCCTTAGAGATTTGGGCTTTGCACAGTGCCTAACCAAATGACGGGTTGTCCTACCATGGTGAAAAGGATACGCTTTTTTGCTTATAAATGAGATGAAAGTTTTTTCATGAGAGGGAAGAGTTTAGCAAGCTGAGAGAGGATGAGTGGGAAGGCAGAAAGTTCATATATCAAAATAGGCGCTGTTCAGATGTGAGACAATGGTCTTAAACGAGTCTCACAAGTTGCTCAATTTGCTGATCCTATTTTTCAGTGAGGAAGAAATATTGATTAAAAACATTGGGGTTCATAAATAACCACTGAAGCTATGAAAGCTTGATATGGAGTTAAAAGGAAGAATCCATGCAGGTAATAAGCCTACACTGTTTTAGCAGTGTTGGGCGGCAATGCAGTCGTTGAACTGCTGTTAAAGTCATGCAACATCTCATTCCTTAAAACCATGAGTAATTGAGTTTTCTCTTTACCCAGATTATTCACTGTGACAAAAAGCAGAGATTTTTCTTTGCTGATTGGTCTAAGGCTGCGGCTGATGTCCCTGTGGGCACAGGAGCTGTGCATGCCGGCAGGATGAGGGGCAGTCCCAGAGCACATTCAGGTGCCTCTTGGAAATGAAATCAGTGGAAACTGTCACACATGCAGGCATCCTGACTTCGCTAAGAGCTCAAAATACTGTGAATTTTGAGACTTGTGTGTGGTTTGGGGGTTTTTTTTGTTATTATTTTGTTTGTTTGTTTGTTTGTTTTCTTTCTCTGCAAGTTTGCAGTGGCAAAGGAGGTGGCCGAGCAGGCATTAGGAGAAGTGAATGACTTTATTGGATGACTTCCATATTGTACTGTTACTCTGCTACCAAGGATGGCAGTGTAAATCTCAGAGAAAACAAATTAATTTCAGACAGGCTATATACATGTAGATTATTTGCATCCTAACCCCTTTGTGTGCCTCCCCTGCCCCAATAAACAAACAGCTTTTTTGAACTACTGCAGTCTCCAAGGATATTTGCAGAGATAAACATGCGCTGAAGTCCTTGTAGGATGGAGCATTGAATGGGAAGCAAAACAAAACAGGCATATTGCCACCATCTTTCCTATTTAAAAAGAATAGGCACCGATTTCTCTCTGTTGAGTCAGAAATACCCTCCTGGACCAGGTCTTGGCTCCACATTGTCCAGTTTGTCCTACTCAGGAGCAGGACACATTTCTGGGGGACTTTAAGGTGAAATCAGAGTCACCGTGCTTGGAAAAAAATGCAGAACCTTCCCTTCTACAAATGCCTACCACAACAGTTGTGAGCATTGTTTTCAAAACCGATGCCTCACCTCCTCCTTAGATGGGGCAGAAAAATCCCCCGCCTCAAATCCCGAGCTGGTAGTGTGTCATATCGACCAACAAAAGCCCGAAAAAACAATGACAGAATTATTCCCAGCAGTAGCTCCCCTATTGAAACAGGAGCTCCAAGGAAGCCCTTAGAGATTTTATTTTATTCTACTTTATGAGGCAGGAAAGCAGGCAAGGCACTGAAGAATACCAGCTTAAAAGTCTCTAAAATAAATGATAAGGATTTACTCTCCCAATTTAAACTGGGGGCAGCTGGGTAGGGTTGGCCATAAAGTGGAAACCCAAAGTGGGGAGCAACCTGTGAGTCCCAGGGAGCCCGTGAATGTGTCCTTGAAGTTCATTGCATCCCCTGGGGACATGGGGTGTGTGCCAGCATCATGGGGGTCCCCTGACCCCTAATGAGGCAGGGGAAGAGCTGCTAAGTGCACCAGTGCCATCGACTCCTGTCTTGGACATATCAGGCTACAGTTTGCTGTTGTCCTTCATGGCACAGGTTCGAGTAACTTCTCTTCTGTGACAATATACCACGTTATTAACAACTAGTACTGCGTCCAGCTCTGGGGCCCCCAACATAAGAAGGACACAGAGCTGTTGGAGCGAGTCCAGAGGAGGGCCATGAAGATGATCCGAGGGCTGGAGCACCTCTCCTATGAAGACAGGCTGGGAGAGCTGGGGTTGTTCAGCCTGGAGAAGAGAAGACTGCGGGGAGACCTTCTAGCAGCCTGCCAGTACCTGAAGGGGCCTCCAAGCAAGCTGGAGAGGGACTCTTTACAAGGGCATGTAGTGATAGGACAAGGGGTAATGGCTTTAAACTGGAAGAGGGGAGATTTAGGTTAGGTATAAGGAAGAAATTCTGCACTGTGAGGGTGGCGAGGCACTGGCCCAGGTTGCCCAGAGAAGCTGTGGATGCCCCATCCCTGGCAGTGCTCAAGGCCAGGCTGGATGGGGCTCTGAGCAACCTGGTCTGGTGGACGGTGTCCCTGCCCATGGCAGGGGGTTGGAACTAGATGATCTGTCAGGTCCCTTCCAACCCAAACCATTCTGTGATCCTATGAAATATTGTTATGTAGCAATAACGCAAAGTTAGATGTAATGAGTTTATTTAGTAAGAACCTGTGCTCTGTGTCTATATTTTCACCATCCTCATACTTTGTCCTGTTGTAAACTGCAACTCTGGGCCACTTTTGTGTGCTGTTTAGCCGAAATTAAAGCCCTTGTTAGGTTATTTCTCTTAGGAGAAAGTGACGTTATCACTTGGTATTTCTTTGACAGAGTCCTGCTTGTTTATAAAATATTTTACCCTTTTAGGACAGAAAGAACAGGAGCTATTTTATGTGTTTGGAAACGTATGGCCAATGAATGCAACTTGTGAAGGAAAGGCTCACGTTTGACCTTTCAGATGGTTTCCAATCTCCTTGCAGATCAGGTTTTTCCTTTTTTGCCCCTCATTGCCAGCCTTGTGCAGCTGCAGTCCATCAAATCCTGCCCTCCTGTTGCATCTGCTGAAAGAGCACCCGGCCCAGTGTGGCCCAGGGGATGCCCAGCCCCGGCCGATGAGCTCCCCGTTTGGAGTATCAGGTTTGGTTGCTTCCTCCACCACATCAGCAACAAGGGAAAAAAATTCGCTTTATCCATTAGACTAAAAAGGAAGAAGGCTCAGACGGTAATGTGCAGCTGATGGCAAACGTTGATACGTCCCGTTATAACAGTACTGAGATGAGATTCAGTTATGGATTCATTAAGTCCTTCCATCTTCTTTTTAAAAAGATCATTTTCCATTGATTGGTGGCGGATCTTCCATGTCCTGTAATGCAATCTGTCTTTTGCTAGCCCAGCTTCCAAGGCTGTCTCACTTCTGAAAGCTGATGTTTGAAAAGATTTGAGAGTTGTGCGCATCGGGTTTCTGCTGTCGTGATTGAATTGTCTGCTGTTACATATATTGCTGTGAGTCAGGAAGGAATTTACTGTGAATGCAGTCCTCCTGGGAATGAGCTTTCTGTACCAAGAGCTAATTAACTAATGCAGTAGCTTTGTTTTTTATGACAAATCTCTGGTGTTTCTGCCAAAAATGAGTCACATCTTCAGCTATGCAGGCATATGTGGCTACACTTAGCTCATCAAATCTGTCCTTAGTCACCTGAATCTGCCTTTTAGGGGTGTTCTTTTCTCATGGCACAAGTGAAATGAAAGTAATAGATACTTAGCACCCCTGAAAATACAGGTTTTTCTTCTTTCTAGGGAACCTATATATCTGTATAGATTTAGAGGAATGACTGCTGGCACGTTTATTGAGAATATAGTCCTCTCAAGTACGGACTGGGTTAGATTTCTCCTCTTTCATCTAGACCTTGCCCGAGAAGCTCCCTAAAAAATTGTTGCTTGGCATTCAGTGTGTCATGATTTAAAAATGCTTCTGATTTCCAAAAACAATAAAATAATAAAAAAGATACTAGCAGGAAATGGATATTGGATGCAGAGGAGGTCAGCTCTCGCTGAACGAACCCATTTGTGCTGTAACTGGCGTCAGAAGCTCTCGGGCTGCAGACGACTTCATCGCTTTGTACGCCGGGCTGGGCTACTCAGTGCGGCCAAGATTGACTTTCCCAAGGAGGGGTGGGAGCAATAAACAAATAAAGACTCAGGTAACTCAGATAGGACACTTTCAGTCTTGTATTATTTTTGTACAGCAGAACAGGGCAAGATTTAAAATGGATGCTACGTCTGATAAATGTAAAGGTGATTCCTCCAGATGAGCTGTGTGCCAAGCCGTGCTGCTGGTGCCGAAGCAGAGCAATGTCCTGGCTGTGCCGCCCGCCGCGGCTGCCTCTTGCAGGGTGTACGGAGCCGCAGGCAGCACCTCCTGCCTCGATGGAAAGCAAGAATATTTATGGAGTTGCAGTAGCAACTGCTTCTCTTTTTGTAATAAATAGTTGATCTCAAAAGGTCATGTTCATATGTAATATCATTCTTCCAGTAGAGAATGCACAATAAATACATACAGTTTGCTGTTGCTGAGTTTATCAGTGCAGGACTCTGGTCCTGCTAAGGAGCTTGTGAGATCAGGCACTAATACCGTGGGATGAAGGATTTTTTCAGTCTGCTGCTAGAGCGGCTGTTGGTGGTCGTTGAGGGGTGCTCGTATGAATTTGAAGTCAATCGCTAAAATACCCAACGGCTTCTGCCAACAGATTGCATGAAGAGACTCTTTAAAATGACCACTGCTGTAAAAGTTTGTTGGCAGTTGTTACTGTGGAAATCTTTAGAAAATCTGTATGCTTACAGCTGCATCTTACAGAGGTCCTCATACACAGTGACATAATACAAGAAATGAAGAAATTTAACTTATTTTTAGCTGAGAAAATGTGCTCCTGTAATCGGATTAGCTGGGTTTTCATTTGCACTTTTTTCCTTTGTTTCCTATCTCCGATCATTAACAATAACCATGCTGCTGGCTTAGCCCAGTAAATAATTTTTAGCTTTTATTATAATAATTATGAGTTCACAAATGCTTCTGAGCAGGTATATAGCTTACTGTATAGTTAATTCCTACATACAGCATGCGTTTATGTGAACAAGCCGAATCTTAACAACAATTAACCTTTTGAACAATTTAAAATGAGATAAAAGGAACGAAGCACTTTGTTTTACACACTTAACCAAGGTTTTTAATCGCCCGCGCTCATGGAGCAGCACTCGAAACGTGCTCTGCCTTGCTGACCGCTGACGTGGATTTCTGGGAGAAAAAATACCGCAGCCGTGCTGAGTACTTGGTGAGTGCTGGAGCTGGGAAGTGAGTCCCTTATCTAGTTTTATTTTATTTGCAAGCAGCAGTCCTGGCAGGCAGGGGCCAGCAGCTGCTGTCGCTCCTCTCCATCCCGCCTCTGGCTGCTGCTCCCTCCCGGGGCTTTGCTCGTGGTGCTGCTCCCAGGCAGGGGCACGCTGCACAGCCACGGGGTTTTTGGAGCCATGCTGGAGCATCCTGCCCATGCCTGAGACCGAGCTCCCAGGCATTGCTACGGGGACCACTATGAGCTCTAGTGCCACCCGTTTTTATTAAAAAGACAATCCTCGTAGATGGTACTACCTGTTTTTCCTAATTGATACTCATTACCAGGGACGTGCATTCTTCACTGCACTGCTCCAGGGAGTTTGCAATTGATGGTAATAAAATAAATAGCCATTAAAGCCACAATAAACATTTATTTCTTTGCTTTGCCTTCCACGAGGAGTAACTCAGGGGTCCTGAGAAAAATGACTGTGACTCTAGCCCGAACAAAGGCAGAAAGTCCTGGCGAAGTGGGCACCTTGCAGCTTCAGCGATTGCCTGGGGAGGGAGCGGGTGGGCTGGACGGAAGGTGAAAATGGCTTCGCTTCACCCTTCCTGGCCTCCTTCCCCTCACACATGGAGAGATGCTTTTTCAAACCTGAATTTTAGTCAAGGCCTCAGGACTGTGAAAGAATAAGGTGAGGCTGGGTAAGGGATTTGGGGAAAACCTCGAGGAAGCCCCTCTCTGTCTGGCTGATGCTGAGATGAGCACGGGCTCACTGGTGTCCACGGCGAGAGAGGAGCGATGCTGCGGAGGCCACCGACCCAGGCTCCCAGCACAGGAGGGATTTTCTGCTCACAAATAGTCCTTGACTGTGTTTTCCTTTTCTGTCTGCATTCCTCTGTGGGCCTCTCACATCTATTATCAACTTTCTTTTGGTCACGCTTATGTAAAAACTGATTAAATTTAATCTAGATTCAATGAATACAATGTGGGAATTAATACAGTAATTAAAGGAACTTAGGTTCCGTTTTTATCTGTCAGCGTGAAGAACTTCAGGCATCCACAGCTTCCATCTACAGAGTAACGCCAATGTTTTCTGCTCAGGAAACCCACCATCGACATTAGCCAGACAGTTGCTATTCTTTTTAAAGGTAGTGGTCAAACCAACTTGTGCGTCCGTTCTGCCACTAAACTGAATTTCACTGAGGTAGAAAAAATAATAACACATCATCTTGAATGATATTTAGTACCTTTAACCCTCTTAGGTTCTGATGTGTAAAACGTCATTTGTCTTAAATACATTTTTGCAGAAAATTGTGTTTTCTTGCCCTGGCTTTTAAAATGCAATGGATCTGTAATGTTTTCAAATGGCAGTTCTCTACTTGTGATTCAATGACTGATATTGCCAGGCTCATCCTCATGCCACGTTGCTGTTCCTCTCTCAGAGTTAGGAACAGATCCCCCGGCAGAGAGACCTTTCCTTGATCCTCCACAGAAATGGACCCTCCTCCTGCTTTTTTGTCCCAGAGGTTAGAATGCTAGCACGGACCACTTGTGGAAATAGCAATTTCTGTCTAATAGCTCTGTTAGAGACATGAAACTACACAGTCTAATGAGCTGTATGCTTTGATGATGTCCTGGTAACGGTAGAATAGAAGAGATTATATTTTTTTAAGTGTACAAAAGGCTGAGAGTAATGAAGTGTGGAAGGATGAACTGTTTGGGTGGAGTATTGTGAACTCTTGAGTCAGGCAGCTGGGCTACTTAAAAAAAATCAGATATTTCCCATAGTGACATTCCCCGTGATTTACGAAGCTCATTATACCCTCTCTTAATTTTAACCCACGTGATTATATTTAATACATATCTTAAATAACATCTGTCCCAGATGATCTGTGATAAGTTAGATCTGGTGGCACAAAGTAATTCTAAGCCTCCTAATGACATCCAGATGATAATAACCATTTTGTTTATTGATTATATTACTCACCTAACTGTATACTGAATCCAAGAGAGAAGGAAAACAGTCTGCATAGAGCTAATAGTGAGTGAACTGCAATAGAGTGGACTGAAAAACTGAGTTTAAAGCAAAATGGCTTATCTTGTTTAGTGCGGAGAAAAACACAAAGATTATTTCTTTCTTCCTTTGCATTCTCACAGCTCAGTGCTGGGAACTGCTGACAGACATTTGGATTAGAACTCTTTTGCATAAGTAATATACGTTGATAGGAACAACAGCAAATTGTCTTCCCAGAGCCCTGCTCCCGGTACCTTCAGGAACACGGCAGTGGCCGGACGCTCGGACAAGATCTCAGAGGATTGTACAGAGCAGACAGTTTTTGCTGGTGTGGTTGTTCTATTAACAATACTTCTAAAGCGGAACTTGTTTTTTTTTGTTCAGACGTATATTCAGATCTTTGTTTTCAGAGGCGTTGGGTGCTTTGGTATTGTTTTTTTCCCTGTATTTCTTCCCTGTACAGGGGGCTAAAATGCTGTGACAGCCCCTCGGCACGGTCGCCCCATCATGGGGACCCTGGGCAGCCAGGGCACAGACCAGACCCACTACGCCTCATTCAAATATTTTGGCAAAAATTATAAATAAGATATTTTTTTCTTTTTTATTTTTAATGCATGCAGATGTCCTAATAGGAAAAGAGCTCAGAAGAGAGCTTGCTCTTACGCATCCGCAAGACACTGTGACACTTTGCAGTGGTTTTCATTGCTGTTAGAAATGCACCATAAAACTCAAGTGAAAGGTAAGGATCAAACTACCAAATTATTCCGTTGGACTGAGGATATTTGAATTCAGCGTCTGAACTTCTAAATCTAATAGGAATTTATCGAGTGTCGGTATGAAGTACTATTATTGTTATTATTTTTCTGTCAAACAGATTTGGTTTTCCTGAATCTGCAAACGCTTTCACCAAATTGCTTCAACTGGCAAATTTTAAGGGGCCGGTGTTCACAGAACCACTGCCAGCTCCTTAACAGCTCGGACAGGCAGAGCCTTTGCTCAGTGCGCGTGTGGACAGAGGAATGCAGAGCAGTGAGAGCTGGGGCTGTGAGCTCCTCACCCCCCTTCTGTGCCCCAGCGCCTTCCCACACCTGCGGGCAGCTTCGGCTGGTCCGTGTCTGCTCCCCGTGTACCCGACTTTCTCCTGTGCTACCCTAAATTGCAAGGATGCCTCTGTCATTCGGTAGATGTGGGACTTTAATTTGGAGAAGTGGGAGGAGAAGGTGGGGAGGAAAAAAGGGGATATTAGCAATGGGGCAAGCTTGTGTTTGCAGCGTGCTCTGGAGCTAATTGTGCAGGCACGCGAGCGTGCTGCCAGGCGGGCATGCAAATAGAAGGGAAAAGGTTTACAGGATGCCTCCATTTCTGCTGCTTAAACAAACACTAATGTGCACACGGCAGTCCTGCCCAAATTCCTTGTGCACTGGATTTGTTAGTAGGCCATGTAACTGGCCTTCAAACTGGGACCTTTCGCAGTAGCTTTGGAGACAAATGTTCCCGAGAAATGTTGCCCCAGAGGCCACAGAACCCTTTCCGAGCACTTGGACCAGGACAAGGCGATTCAAGTCGTCCTAATTCAGCCTTATATTAAGTAAATTATTTTCTGTAAGAGAGCTGAACTTGCTGAGGCAATGTTTTCTTGCTCTCTTTATGTTGGTAGAGAAGCATCATGTGCCTGAGGACCTGCTGGGAGGGCAGAGGAGGGACAGAGAGGACCTGTAGAGCACAGTAGGAGGGAAATACTTAACACAGCTCTTTAACCTGGACCTTTATTCCCTCTCCAGTATCTCTTATGATGATTTATACAAGTGCGGTACAGCACTGCCAGATCTGCATGAAAGCTTCTAAGATCAGAAAAAAAATAAAATAATCCCACATGCTTGTTACAAAGCACTTGTCATTTTTTAACTGTTTTAAAAAATATTTTATTTATGCAGTACCATGTATTTTTTTGCAGGTTTTACATAAATATTTATAAACCGTTGCATATCCTTGATATGAAAGTAATTTCTCTTATGATTCTCGTTCAGGAAATTACTGCCTTCTCAGCAGACGTTAGGGAAGCCCTTGCTCCTCGTATCGCTTCTTCCCCCTGGCCTTGTGCGGAGGAATTATTTCTTTGGTCCCTTCTGAGGGTGACAAAGTGCAGGCACAGCCCAATTGTCATTAGTGCTAAATGATGTGTTAGGTCTTGTGAATTTTGAGCAAGTCTTAACTTACTATTAACATCTCAAAATCGCTATGTAATGTAACCAAAGGGCCAGCCTTTGCTCAGTGGAGTGCCAGGGCTTGATGGTGGGGAGGCTGGGGGTCTGCTGCTGGGGCATCTCGCTGCCCGTGTCCTCGCGGGATGGGCAGAGCCTGGGTGAGATGCCACTGAACTTCATGGAGCGGCACCCAGCTCAGATTTGTCTCCCTGCAATTAGTCCCTCACCCTGACAGGCACCTACTTGAAATTGTTGAGCCACCTATTTACTTCACCCGATAATTGTTTTAGGAATTATTCATACTGTGTGCTTGGCAAGATTCATGGAGGTTTCCTTGGGAAACTGCAGATCTTCAGGGACTCGGCTACTTTATATTCACACAGCTCATTCTTCAGAAATACCCAATTTTCTAACTATTTGTTAAAAAAATGAAGTATTCTTTCCTCGTCTGAGCTAGAAACACATTTCTCATGCAGAAAACATGTTTTCTTTTACATTTTGGCAGTTGCACTGTAAAGTAGAACAACAGCAACACACCAGGGCTAACAGGGCTTGGGGCTGCTGGCTGTATTCTCAGCTTTTGGTGCTTCGAACCTGGGTCAGCTGCATCCACAGTGAGTTCCTCCCTTGAGCAGAAAAGGCAAAACACGGTGATCTTGTGGGTCTATAGTTCTTGTACGAAGCTGAAGTATGGTTAATGCAGAATGTTTCCTGTGCTGTGTCCTCGTTGACTGTAGGGAGGGACAGACTTCAGGGAAGCAGTGGGTGTTTGCACAAGCTGAAAACCTCACCCCAAAATCTGTCCTGGTGCTGTGGTGGGCTTCTTGGTATATGGTCATGTTTCTCATGAGGGTTCATGTGGAGTGGAAATTGGCTTGCGGATTTAAGCTACATTACGGGTCTTGGAGATTCTTGTGAGCAAAGTACTGCAGATGCCACCAGGACCAAACATTGATGAGATGTTGAAAGCAGCCCAGATAAATTGCGTTGTATCTGCTGGCGGTCATGCTTTGTAGGCCTGCTCAACACTCACATTTCATTTTGACTTCAGTTATTGTAATGACATATGAACTCTTGGGAAAAAAGCTGTCTGTCCCCAGAGTGGCAGCATCTCTGTGGGTGTGAAATATCACAGTTTCTTTCAAAAGAGCTTCTGACAGCTCATCCCAGCTGAGGATCTGGCCATGTGTGTGGTGCGAAAGTGTGTCTGCTCGTTTCCACCCAACATTGATAACCAACTGGGTCAGGATTTAGCAATGAAAGGTTGGTGGTCCTCCCACCACAAGCTGCTCAAGGACCCAAAAGTGGATAAATTTCCACTGGCACAAGCAGTGCTTGTAGTACAGACTGTGCTTGAACAAGCGTTTTGTCCCAGGGCTCTCCTTGCACACTTCATGTTTCCAGATAGCTTTAAAAACACATGATGAGTTTTCAAAATTGGTGTTTAATTTTCCTGGAATGGGCATGCAATTTTCCTTTCCCAACACTGTGATCTCCTGCAGATAGGGTTCCTCATGGTGTGCCCAGGGTGGGCTGATGCCTACAGCAGTTCTCATGCCCTGAGGGTTAATTACTTACTAATTCCCTAAATTGGCTTCCATCTTTTTTTGCTGTGCTGGTTTTGGCTGGGATAGAGTTAATTTTCTTTATAGTAGCTAGTATGGGGCTATGGTTTGGATTTGTGCTGAAAACAGTGTTGATAATACGGAGATGTTGTAGTTGTTGCTAGGTAGAACTCATACTAAATCAAGGACTTTTCAGCTTCCTGTGCTCTGCCAGGTGCACAAGGAGCTGGGAGGGGACACGGCTGGGACAGCTGACCCCAATGACCCAAGGGCTATCCCATACCATATGGCATCATGCTCAGTGTATAAAGCTGGGGAAGAAGGAGGAAGGGGGGGACGTTTGGAGTGATGGCGTTTGTCTTCCCCAGTCCCCGTTAGGCGTGACGGAGCCCTGCTTTCCTGGAGATGGCTGAACACCTGCCTGCCCATGGGAAGGGGTGAAGGAATTCCTTGCTTTGCTTTGCTTGCGTGCGCGGCTTTTGCTTTCCCTATGAAACCATCTTCATCTCAACCCACGAGTGTTCTCACTCTTACCCTTCCGATTCTCTCCCCCATCCCACCCGGGGGAGTGAGCGAGCGGCTGGGTGGGGCTGAGTTGCCGGCTGGGGTTAAACCATGACATTTGCAAATAACACGATTGCTACTGGAAAACAGTTATCAATATGAGGTTAAGCTTACGAGTGTATCATTTACAAAAATTATCCTCTAAATCTCCTCTGTCTCCTGTATGAATTATGATATTTGCAAGAAATAGGAAAAAAAGGTGAGCAACAGAGCACATAAAACAACAGTCTAAAATTACTCTTTCTGAGGGTGCGTTTTTCAGTCTCAGCAGCTTGGAGCAGGACGGGATAGGATGTGGGACCAATCTCCCAAGCTGACATAAGCCTTGATTCAAAACCCCAAATTATTTTGAGGGTGGTTGGATCAGTCCCTCCATAGCTGTTCTCCTTTTTATGTTTTTCTGTCTCCTCTCTTTGTCCCTATGAAGACACAAGTGAATTAGCATGGAAACACTGTTTGTGGTCTTCATAGGTGGGAAAAAAAACAGTTGAAGGCACAGAATCCTAGCACTGAATTTGATCAGATTCGTCCATGTAATGTTTACCCAAGCATAGTTTCTAACCATGATGATAAAGATGTGGATGTGATTGATTTTTGTCATTTGGTTATTTAGGACAGATAGTATTCTCCAGCTTCACATGGTTTAGCCGGGAAAGAGCCGGTATGTCTGTGATCATATTCAAACACACCCAGTCTTGGATGCCATCAAAACTTCCTTTGGAACGTTAAATAAGAGGTGAGGTCAAGAGTTTTGTTATGACTGATAGCTGAGTTGAATTACTTGGTCACCATTGAGTGAAGGATTTTTTTCGCTTTACCCTTGACCAATGTCAGTGTCGTTTTGTTCAGATGGTTTTTTCTCTATAAATCACCGCCCCAGTGTAGGGTAACTGATGCCATCAGCTGCTCTTGGGCTTTTGTTAATATTTGAAGCTGAAGAAAGTGGAGAGAAATCCTCACTAGCAGCCTTTATTTTTTATTTTTGTCACTTCCTTACCAATGAAGACAATCTTAGCTACTGAGAGTTGGCAAAATTCTGGTGTTTACACATGAGCAGCCAAAGGCTGCAGTCACTGAACAGCCCCAGGAATGGTCTCCTGGGCTCAGAGCCACCATGAAGGGCTGGGTGTGGATGCTCTGCAGGTGGAAAAGGAGATCTTGAGCTTCCATGCTTCCCAACCCAAATTCAGATGCTAATAAGCAAGTTGCTGTAAATTGCTTGTCAGTAGGTTTTACTTTCTTTTTAGGCTCAGCTAGTTTTCTCTTGACATAATTACACCTAATATACTAATGGGTAAGTCAGTGGGGATCTATGCTGGTATAATGAAAAGGGTTTAACTACTTGCAAGTTATCATATAGATCTCTTTGATTTAGCTGACATCTCTGACTCTTTGGGATGCAAATTGGGTCTGGTTAGTCTACTTCACATATTGGTAGGACAGAAGTGGCTGCACATGAGAGATGTTACGAAATAGGCTTAATTTAAAGAGGATACTTCATGCGTCCTGTGAAGGTTCATATGTTCTGTGAAGGTTTGTACGTTGTGGATGGAGAAGGTAATCTGATTCACTGATGCTTTGGTGAGACGAGGGTATATGGCATCACTGCGGGAAGGAGCCTGGCCAAAGGTACGGGGATGGGGCTGCTGTCCGCAAATAAAATCTGTCGTCCTAAGTAATATAAACCAGTGTGAAAGGGGGAGGGCATCGCACTCCAAGACCTTTGATTTGTCACTTTCACAGGTGTTATTTTAATTTTGAATGTATTTTCCTCAAGAAAATGTAGTGAGTGATCTGGGTATTGAAATAAGAACATACATTGTGAAATGTCAAAAAATGCATCATGTTTCTTTGCGAAGAATGGTCCAGGATTCTCTGACGGAGCCCGACAGCGTAGTCAGCCAAGAGCTGAGGCAGGGAGTACCTGATGGGCAATTTTTGTAAGTGGAGCTTTTGTCAAAACTGCAGAGCAAAGAGAAAAACATATTTTTAAGACTTCAGTTACTGCATCTTAAGCTGATGCATCCTGTCAGATTGGATCTCTCATGTCAAGTTACAATCTGACTTCAGATGTCACAACCCAGCACATCAGCCACAAATCTGCCAAGGTTGGTCTTCATGTGAGAGCTGTTCAAAGACGAAGCTTGTGGGAAGAGCTTTTATTTTTGGATCCACTTCTCACAGAATGTTTCAGACCAGGTACTTCTTCTAAAAGCTTTCCTAGATGAAAATAAGTGTGGTATGTATATACCTGCATCATGCAAGGCTGTTTCAAGTACAAGACTGATGTCTGATATCCTTTAGGTCCTGTTTGTCTCCAGCTGTCATTTCCTCCTGTGCCAACTATCAGGTGCCTGATGACTGCCATGTCCTCTGCATGAGACTGTGTTTATGCTTGTGGGACACATTGGCTTGAAAAGATCTGCAGGTGTGAATATTGGGTTTTCTTTTTCAGTAAAAGCATTTGGCATGTCCTTTCCAGACCATATCTTCAGTGTGAGCAAAACCACTGCTTTCAGTCCAGGGAGGCTGCTTATATTGCCCGAGGACCTGTCCCGAAGCTCCTCTTGAAGCCAAGTTGTCTGCTATTTCTGTAAATAATGCACTTGGGCAAGTTTATGCCAGGGAAAAATGCTGATTTGGCAAGCAAAGTGAGCCTTACTGGCAGAGTATTTTTATGCTGCTATACACAACTGGAGGATATGTTGGCCTTGTCTCAACACAGAAATGTCTCCTCCTGACTGTACTGGAAAGTCTGTAGTGCAGTTTAGGCTCAGTGGTTATCTGGGCTCTGCTTTGCAGCGGTAAAGCACATCTCTCGCCTTACGTTGTACTAGCTTTACGATGTGCATGCACATCACATTAAGTAAAAAAAAAAAGCTTTAATTGTATTTGACTGACAGAGCAGGTTTGTGCTGCCACTTGGATTTTGGTTCTTACAGATGTTAAAATAAAGATTCTATGCTAATTACATATGCATATATTAGATAAATACCCAATAATTTGTCTTTTTAATTAAAAGGTGAGCAAACTAAAAGTTAGTCTATAGTTGAACACTTATTGGCTACCCTGCTATTCAGTGGACATGAAGGCACAAATGGGAGAGCCAAATTCTGCATTTACACTTTCTAATAGAGATCTGTCTTGCAATGAAATCCCATGCTGGTTAAAAGTCTCCTCCTCATCTTTCTCCTTCCCTTACATTATTTAATGTCCTTTCACTATGTTTGACTTATATGATAGGTCCCAAATTGGGCTGCAGGAGGAGTTAGGGGGTCACTGTAGAGGGCTGCAGCCACAGGGAATGCCAAAGGCTGCATATCTGGTGCAACCTGGTCCTTCACATCTGGTTGATGCAACCTGGTTCATCTTATCTGGTTGAACGAAACAGGCTAATTTCACCCTGGGACTCATGGGCATGGGAAAAATAGGATAGCAGTTGTGCAGGATGCATTTTCAGAGCGCTGCTGACTACAGGTCTCTGCTGTCCCACTTCTGTCACCAAGGATCAGACCCTTCCAGAGGTGAAAATATCTTTAAAAACCTCTTTCTCTTTACACTTTATACTTGTGACTGTCCCCATGACAAGTCCATAATGTGTTCCCATTATGTCGTCAGGCCAGAGATCAGAGCCTGTGTGGATAATAGAAAATAATGTCCTCTTTGTCAAGCACCAGCATCTGCCCTAATAACAAATATTAAGTTGGTTGAAAGTAGCACTTTTTACAACCTATTTCCTGCACAGTTAATTAACCTTCAAAACCAGAGACTTAAGTAGTTTGCTAGGCAGAAGTAGTCTTTTAGGACTATGATTTAATTAAAATGAGTAAAGGGAGGTGGTTGGCGGAGCAAGGTGTTTGCATAGGCATTGTCTGACCAGCTCTGGGCACATGGAGTTTAACATGAGTAAATAACTGTATTTGGCACCTGCTTAGTATTGCACTTCATCTGCTGTTTCTCCAGACCCACTTCTAGGAATTAAAATCATCACGTTATGTTTTACAATATTTTTTATGTATTATTGATGGCACCTTATAAAATTAAATTGCGTCACATTCATAGTAATGCAATTGAAAAGTTTCAGTCTATTAACGTTTTATTGCTGGAGGCGACAGTAGCTGGTTGTTTGAGCTACACAATATATCCCAAAGGGCGCAAGAACTTGCTGAAAATATGGAAAATTTAGCTTTCAATAAACGTATTAAATTGTTACAACTTGTTCATGATAGTGGTTCACTTGCACTATAACATTATTTTCTTTAACATTTTGGAGACAGTGGTGCCTCCCGTGGTTTTCGCTGTGTGCTGCAGAGATACCACAATACAACAAAAGAACAACATTTATTTAAGCCTCTTACTATTTCTCAATCAGCAGCGTGGGATGTTTTCTTGAGAGAAAGACCTATTCTTACACTGTATCTCTATGCTAAAATATCCACAGGATAGGGAAGCTTAATCTTCTTGAAGCTTGTTAGGAGCCCTTCCTAGCCAAATGCAGAAAGCCGCATCCTTTTTACCACGAGCGCTGCTGCTTATGATAAATTCCCCGCTTGTTTTTAGAGATTTGCCAGGCATAAATTACTCATGCTGTTTCCCCTTAACAGTCAATTGAGATACAGCGGTAGGGGTGCAGACGGATGCTGCTGTTTAAGGAACATGTTCTCACGGTTGCTTTCTCCACTCTCCTCGCAGGAATAAAACGCTTCCCAACCCTCCGCTTTTCCGGAAGGATGACCCCCAAATCTCCTACTGAAACCCATGCTGAGAGCCAGCGGGAAGCTGGATGTGGGCTGTTGGCTGAGTGAACTACAGCTACCTGCTGAGAGAAGTTTCTTAAGTGAGATGAGGAGTCCGTGTAGCAAAAAACCTGCTCTCAGATAGGAAAAAGGGCTGTTTAATAGAGAAGTGAGGCTCGAACCCAACTTTATTGCCAAAGCAGCTGCCTGCTTAGCTAGCGGCATTGCTACAACTGGCAAACTTGATAAACTAAAATTGAAACTCTTTGTTTTGAGCTAAATAGGATTTTTGAAGTTA
Source organism: Ciconia boyciana (assembly GCF_034638445.1). Classification (NCBI taxonomy): domain Eukaryota; kingdom Metazoa; phylum Chordata; class Aves; order Ciconiiformes; family Ciconiidae; genus Ciconia; species Ciconia boyciana. Next base: position 66,065,076 of record NC_132941.1, read on the forward strand.
AAATGGGAAAAATACATTTAAAATTAAGTAAATTCAGTTAAAAGGGGAATTTTCTCATGCAAAACTAGTGAAAAGCCACTGCAGAACATTAATTTCCCTAAAAGGAGAATGGATTAATATTACAGAGATGCTGTTACACGTATGAAATACAACTAAGTAAATGTATATTTATACCAATATAAAAAAGAAAGTACTTGTGGAAGGGCAATGTCTGAACAAAGTGGAACACATGAGAGAAGTGGATGTGTATTGTGGGTCAGCACTGCACACATCTGTCACCATCTTCTGTCTGTCACAAACTTTTTTGATTTCCGAATGAGTCAGAAGTTGAACGGTACAACGTAAAACCTAAACTGTGGGACAAAATAGCCGGTGACCTCCTATGACAAATCTCTGTGTTATTTCTTTTGCTGGAACAAGTGTGTCTTTAAAACTGTCAGGCAAATGGGGAAAGCTGCTGTTGCATAGATGAAGCGGTTTTTAAGGCCATATTTCAGACTCTATTCTCTCTCAGTTTGCATTACAAAATACTGATGATCTCAAAGTACCCATTTCTGCTACTGCTAAGCACTGGTTGTTCCTCTTTCAGGACTGCAGTTATGTTCCTTAAGTGAAAATTTAGGTCTGCAATGGAAGCAGGGATTTTCACATCTTTAACAAATAAAATCATTTCTCGGCAACCTGCAGTCATGCCAACCATTGATTTAGAGGGTGATTTCTATTCATTCTTTGTTTTTTATCCTGCTTCCCAAGCAAACAAAGCAACAGTGAGCCCCAGAGTAAAAATGCTGTGAGGAAGCAGAAATAAAGACTGCTCATTTGAACTCAGCCTAAAGTCAGGCTTCAAAAGGCCTAGAGAAAAGTATAGATTACAAAGGAAACCCACTAGATTTTTGTATTCAAAGGAGAAAGTATTCCCTTTCTGGTGCCTGAAATCCAGTTTGCAATGTTGAATGAGGGACTGAAAGTTTTCGGATGAAATCATCCTCAGGTCTGTGCAGCAGTGGTTTTAGTCCTGGCCTCCAATGAGGGAAGGGAAACTGCCTTCGATGAAGTTTCCTCATTCAAGTAAGGATCAAATAATTACAATTTATGACATTGCCCAAATAGGAAAATGCAGTTCCTTTTCTCCTTTTTTTTCTTTTCAGAAAAAAGCAAACCCAATTTGTTTGGCTTTCTGCTTTTTTCTTCCGGGCTGCTGACTGTGCCCACGAGTGCTCTGCAGAGATTTCCCTCGCAGAAGAGGACTTTAGCTGGGGGAAGCCTCTTCGGCGCAGCCGCGGCCCCACACCCCACAGGCAACCGGTCCCAGGCCATTTTCTCCTTGTCTCTTGCTGGGAGCAGGTTTGTACCGCTGTGTTTCCACAGCACTAAGCACAGCGTGGCCCTGGGCTTCCCTGGAGCAACCCTAATGCAAATAATGCAAGTACCTCGTTAGGTGCTTGGGCCGAGAGGAGCTGCGATACAGCTCTGCATGGCTGAGCTTCCGTAGATAATATATTCCCACAAGGATCCTCGAATAGCAGAATAAATTAGCGCAGCCTTGAAGCTGTGGTAAGTCATGCTCAAGCTGGCAGAGAGTAGCCCATCAGACCTGGGCACTGTGAGTGTCCCCCAGTGCTCGCCGCCAAGGAGAGCCCAGCACCAGGACGTGCGCAGCAGACGCTCTCTGCTTTTCAACTCTCTGTGAATGTAGAAAAGAAGATATCAGCCTTTCTGGTTTGGTTTTTTCCCTCCTTTGTATGTATCTGCCTCATTTGGGTTTTTTTCTGGTGCAATTGCACTAGTTTAACTGAAGGCAACGCATAGCCCTTCTGCTGGTGCAAGAGTGTGGAAAGGTAAGAACCCACTCAGGTTTTTGTTCTCAAGTTTGCAGGCTTAACAATCAAATGGAGGGAGGGGGCTGTTCTATTTATTCAGGAGGAATGGATCTTTGAAAATCTCTCACTGCAGAGAGATCAGAGTGAAAAAGGTAAGAAGAAAAGGTAAAAGCACAAGTAAGAAGGGACCACATGTCGAAGATCATAGAACTTTGCTTAGTAATTTTAGAGACAAATAGGAGGAGATATTACCTCAAGCAAGCTTCACTCACAAATAATTAAATAAGTAATTCCATTATAAAATTATCACTTCCTGTTTGTGTGATGAAAGGTGCTCTGTATGTCTTTAGGAAGTTTAATGTCCACATTTAAGAACACAAGAAAAATCTTTTAATATCAAAGAAAATGAGTGTGGTGGTTCCTTCTTCCTGTCCCTGCAAAATTCCTGTCAACTTCTGACTTCATTTTTCCAAAATTCAAACTGCTTGATGTTGTTATCGAAATGGCTTCTGAAAAAACACGAGAAGTGTTTTGGGTATTACTCAAGTACAAGTTTTTTCTAAAGATCTGAATACAGTAATGACGTGCTTTAAATCTAGGAGAATTCAGTGGAGTCTGAGAATTGATTACATTTGCAGCAAGAGACTTTGCTTTCCATCCACGATGGCTCCAGAGCACTTTAATCACCAGCATGGAAAGGTTTACAGAAACGAGTGAGTTTCTTTACTCTGTCGTAAAATTATAAAGTTTTGAAACCAAATTCAGAAAAGCAGTTGTGAACAAAAGTGCTGCTGCAAAGTGAATTAAACTAACAAACCCCTTTAATTTATAGTTTTAATATTTAATATTTATTTAATTTACATGCTGGCATCAGACTTTCAGACCTCAGTCCCTCTGGCAGGAAGAGTAGGGCAATCTGCGGGCGGCGGTGGGATCTCCGTCACGGTGGGAGGATGAGTTGGACAGAAATCTGGTGGAAATCCTGTCGGGCCAGTTGGTCGTACCCTTGGGCAAGGTCGCTCTGGCTCTGTTCTCCTGTACCTGCTTCTGCAGCTCTCTGCTTTGCTCCACCACCCTTTCTGGCAAGGGCTTTAGGAAGCACATCTGCAACCAACAAATCTTCCCTGGGTTTGTAGTCCAATTTGCCAATGACATAAAGATTCTCTCTTCAGCAAGAAATATATTTATAAAGTTTGAAAGGATTAGCTAGGCATCTTTTAGCAATTCAATAAGTATTTTATGATCAATTTTAGCTAACACCAGCATTTCTGCAGGCAATTGGTCTCTGGTTTTGACGGTACTTTTGCTGGATTTCACTGATGTGAATGGGAGCTGAAGGGTCTCACCACCTGATGGGGATTAGATCGCTGAAAACAGCAATCAATTTCTGAAAACTACAGCTTCTGATAAAGTTCCTAAAGCATAAACAGCAGTGTATTCAGCTGCTATAAATCAGGGAAGTTCCACTAGGTTTAGCAAAGCTAGCTTACATCACTGGAAGGTGTCATCTTTTTTTCAGATGCTTTTGAGAAAACAGCAAAAAGGTTTTTGTGTGTGTGTGTGTTTCTGAGCCTTTTGCATTACCAGCAAAATAGGCCAACCATGAAGAAAAATGCAAAATGATCCAGAAATTCTCTCTAATTCGTGCTGGTGAAAGCTAGCTCTTATCAACATTATAATTAAGCACGTTTCCAAACTCCCATCTGATTTAAATAGGCTTCACTTCTTACAGGTCGGGGGTGCCTGTGAAGATTCCTCATGTCGGCTTTTTTAAAAAAAATAAATCACTGCTTGGTTGTGTTTTAAGATGAAGCTCTTGCTCTCTATAGCCTATAAGATGATGCTAATGTTTAACTTCAGTTGGAGCTGGCAGTGGTTGCTCACTCCTATAGCTTCAGCCACTCATAGCTCAAAGTTTGGGACTGTAGTACGCAGAAGTAAAATTTAATCAATGAATTAACACCAGATGCAGCAGTTTTAGTGACATAAACAGAAATATATATTACTACACCAGTGCCTGTGGTGTTGCCTCCATATGCTAAGGGTAAACCACCATGTTCGGTGCTTATGCTTTCTCTTCTGGAGACTCCTGATTCGGTCCCCAGTGTTTTGGTCGCATTGGCAGCCATTGCCAGCGACTACAGGGACCTTTTCATCTGAATCAGGTACGAGATACCTAACACTGCATCATCTGGGAGCAGATAAACACTAGCCTGGGCACTTGCAGCTGTATAAAGGTAGGCTTTTAAAATGTTCTGCTCTTTATTTCCCTACAAATATTCCATATTTCAGGTGATATCAAAGATGCTCTTTTGGCTTTTTAATTTTTTTGGCTTTTTGGCTATTTGAATGGGGTGTGTGTTGCATTGGTAGTTCAGTTTCCTCTCTGAAGGAACGGTGTTTCAGCAACCTGTATGTACTAAAAAACTTAACTATTCCTTTTGTAGCTGTCAGAGTCTGCATGGTACACGGTGTCCAAACCAAAGAGCTTATTTCGCTTATGGAAGGCTCTTTAGGAAGTAATTCTGATGAGTTATTCAACAAAGTACTTTTTGTTAGCGTAGGTGATGTTTCATCCTTTGCACATTGAGTCTTTCTGAAAAGCAAAATATATGAACTGCTCAAGGTATAGTTTATTTTAAGAGAAAAAATAAAGCAGCAGCAACAAGAAAAAAATGAAAACAACAAAAAAGGTATATTGCAGCAGAAGAAACAGACACTGTTAGCTCATCCTAAGCATTTTTGTTCATGAGATATAACACAGTTCAACTTTTAAATCAAGTCAGCTCATACAATTTCATGGTGGCCAAATAGGAGAGTCTTTTCCTACAGTGTGGAGGATTAAGAGTGGGTAAATGGCAGTCTGTCCCCTTCTAGAAAAAAGAGAAAAAATAATAAGTGGATTGTTTTTCCAGTAAGGGGCAGAACTGTGGTTTTGTTCTGAGCTTCCTATTTTTTCCCTGAGGGAAATAGCAGATGGGTTGAAAAAGCAAGAGGAGGTTTGGCTGAGGTTCTCTCTCTGGGCGAGGAGGTTGGCAGGCTCCTTGGTCGTGTGCTGTCTGGGAAGACTCTTAAGAAATCCATTACTACGGGAGGGGGGAAAAAAGCTTATTTACCTCCACAGCACAGTTTGTACCCTTGCGAGGGACGGCACTGATTTATGAGCGCTGCCGTGCTGCAGAGGCAAGGGGAGTGAGGCATGTCAGGACCAGGGAGCTGATGTTTCCCTTTCTCCTTAAATACTGGCTGGGTTTGCCTTCAGATTGTTTTCTGTCAGAAACCAAAGAATAGGTGATTCTTGCAATGACAAGTTCAATAAATGTAAAATATCGGTTTCCTTCCCAGCCTTGAACAAATACTTAGAGACTAACTTCAGTCAAGCCAGACTGGGAAAGCGTCTTTTCAAAGAGACACACAATATGAAAGTATATTTACTGAGTGACAAAGTTTTTATGATAGCAGCAATTACTGTAAGGGCTAGTTTGAATTTAACTCCTGTTTTTGATATACAGAAATCTAATGCAATTCATTACATTTGTGAAGCAATAGAGAGAACCCTAATTTTTACCTCCTGGTTTTCTGCCTCGTTTCTTGGCAGTGGGGGTATTCAAGGGCACCTCCCAGCCCGAGGGAGAACACCTCTGCTCGCTTCCCTACCACTACGTATGGCAGACGAGGTGTGTTCACCTTCCTCCTGCTACCAGTGCAATAATCTCCAAGAAACAACTGATTTGATTTTGGAGGGGGAATTTTAGTGCTTCCTCCTACCGCTACAAATGCAGGCTCTGGATTCAGTGGCAGCTCAGGCTTCTCCTCAGTTCATCCCCCTCCACTCCTGGCTGCTCTCCCAGCTCAGCCCCATGAGCCCCAGGCTTGATTTCTTGGTTCATTATCTCTTACATTCAGATTCCCATCAGCTAAAAGCTCATGAAGTCTCGCTTTTGAATCTTTAACCTGAATGCCTTCAGATTGCAATATAGACAGAAGTCTCGCTTTTGAATCTTTAACCTGAATGTCTTCAGATTGCAATACAGACAGCCTAACCATCCCTTGATAACGTAAAGGTGTGAATGCTGATGTTGCTTCTTAACAGGCGCTATGTGGTTCACCGTGACGTTGGGCATGACAGCTCGGCCCGGCCAGGGATGCTGGAGGCAGCGAGAGCAGCGCAGGACCTCGTTAACCAGCCCGCGCTAATGGTGGCAGGGGAGGAGACGTCTGCCTTCCAGGCACGAGCGAAACCAACTGCTCTTAGATGAACGCAATAGCTTTTCTCTTAGCGTGGTTTCAAAGAAGTCTTGGATTTCCACAGATAATGTCTTTGGAGTTGGTTCTCTGATCGGGTGTCACTTTAACATCTTCAAGGAAAAATGTTTTTTCTTCCCTGTCAAACAAAGATACTTCAGATAGTAAGATACTCCTGGTGTTCAGGAGAAACAGCTTGTCTGTATAGTAGATAAGAATGTGTCTTCCTCTGTTGCCTCAAATTCCCTTAAACATGAAGAAAAGGGATTGGAAAAGGATGCCTTGAGAATATTTCCCAAATCCCTGGTTATAAAGGTGGACATTGTTTGTACCACAGTCTTTTGTTTTTAGTAAGAATGAAAAACGGTTCACAAATCACAAAATAGCATAACCGAGTTGCAAGACGAGACTTTAAAGCCAGAGTCATACAGAGATCTACAGACACCTTTATTTTACATATCTAAGTAATTTCTCTTTCTAGAGCCATTTTTTAAAGAGAGGACATTATTACGACATGTGACAACAGCATGGCTCGAAGTGCAGAGTACCAACAGCCCGCCCAAACGGGTGTGCAGCTCTCAATGGCTGCTGCTACAAAAGGCTGGTGAAAATCTTTCAGCGCAGTGTTTTGCTGGGTAACACGTGCTCTGTTTATGCAGCCGTATCTAGGATTTGTTAAACTTTATGATAATGTTTCTTTAATTTTATTTTTCTGGACAGGCAGAATTTGTTCTCATGTTTTATGGAAATGTTTTTACCATTTCAGTATTATTACGCATTAAGATCAGTTATGTATTTTGATCCATGTGTGGTGCCTGTAATTAATTCTGCTGCAGAATTTCAGTTGTTTATCCAACGAGCATTTGAAATTTGAGCGCTGTGGATGTGGGCCTCAGTAGGAGCGATGATTTAATTTCTTATTCCAATATGATGTCTTGATACGGTGGTGCAGTAGAAGTCCTTGTTACTGTGATCAAAACAGTGAAAAATAGTGGGGAAAAAGGATACTGGAGCGTAATGCTCTGACCATTTCCCTGCTGATCTGAGACGAGAACATTCCTGTGCATGAGCTCTGCAGGTCTGCCTGACAAAATGAAGTATTTGTGGTCACTGCAGCTTTTGAACGTGCTCCTTATTTTGACTGTATTGTCACCCGTTTTTTGTACATCACCCTATTCATTCCTTCCCTTTTAAGTGAATGTGTTACTATGGAGACAGGAAAATAGTTCATGAGAGGGAAACTTCGCAGCGTGGATGGGGCATAGCAACAAATTGGTTTATAGAGTGGCTGGAAAATTATATGTTGGCTAGTAGATTAACAAGTATTTTACGTAAGAGTTATATGTTTGCAATATAATAGGATGCCTGTTTCATTTCTTCTTTCGGAGACTTATTAGTGCCTGAAGAAGAGAGAAACAAGCAGCCATAACTGAAGACCTTAGAGGATAACAGCATTAGAAATGGCCCTTCCAAATATTGTCCTTTTTACAGAAAGTAATAGTTTATGCTTCTGTGAGATTTTTTCAATATCAGTTGTGTTTATCCTAATGCTCGTAATATATTCATTTACTGGTGTTACGTAGTTGGAGAAAGAGAAATGTCCCTGAAATTGGAACAGTTTCATGCAAGGTAAAAAAATGAACACAAATAAAAGGGTGCTTATCAGAGTACAGAGAAGCGGACAGAGGAGCATGAGGGATCTCATCGGAACCCAAATCTGCATTTTGATTTCTGAGTCTGCTTCGATTACAGGGTTTCTGCCCATGGAAGTGATAAATGCAGGATCAGGCTCTCCCAGTCAGGCATGCATTCATGTGCCATTATTAAACCAAATTCAAATTTTAATTACAGGAGCTAAAAGGAGGATATCATTATACTAAAAAAAATGTTCTGTGTCTTTTAGCTCAAAGAAAATGTATTTATTCAAACCCAGCCTTTGTTATTCCTTGTTGTTCCATAACTCAGAATTGCTTACTGTGTTTTAGTCTTTGTCTTCTGTGCTGATAGGATTATCAACATCATGTTGCTTTGATGATGGATAAAGAGGAACAAGATTGAGGTGACGTATTTTGAATTGTTCTATATTTTAGCAGTATTGATCTTGGGGTATGTGATGGCTGTACTCCATTTGACCTTTCCTTGTCAGGTTATTTTTAGGATAGGTTGTTTACAGAATTGCTAAAGAAAAGCTAACCTGAGATAAGCATTTTAGGATGTTCGATGTTTTGCAGATGTTAGCTCTTCTAATGTGAACTCTTTGAGTTCCTAGCAGTAAAAGTTTTCTGGACTATCTCCAAATATTAGATTTCCATTTTCGGCATAACAGGCCAGCCTATTTGCTGTGTGAACTGTGTGTGCAACAGCAAGTCGAACATGAACAAATCATCTGCTCCAGCACTCTTAATTCCCAGCACCCTCCCTGGCACAGCTTTGGCCTGTACCAACCGATGCCTTCCCACGCGATGTCCCATGGGCTTCAGTCCCAAATAATGCTGTGGTTCGGGAGACAGCACACCCCTGGGGCTGTTAATAAATGCAGTATGGGTGAGAACAACCTGTTTTGGAAGAGAATGGGGAGGACAGCCAGGTATATATGAGCTGCATCGCTTGCCAGAAGGCTCAAAGAGGAGACCATAGCCTGTTTAGTTACAAGTATAGCCTCAGCCTTATAGCTTGCTTCTCGTAAGTGTTATTAAATATTTATTCATAAATATGTTCACAACACATTCATGTAATTAACAACACTCTATTTTTGCCTAGTATCACTGTGAGACCTAGACTGTAATGAGGATGCCACCGACAAGCACTGTCCCTACCATAAACTCATTTTTCTTGCACCCTGAATAAGACTCACTGCCCCAAGCTTTACACCACCTTGGACGTGGATCTGCAGTTATATGAGAGTTTTCTGGCTTTCCCTGTTCTCGCTTCTCTGATACCTCAGGGGAAAGCAGTAGAAGAAAACACATTTTTTTCTACAAAGACAACCTGTTTTTCCTGCATCCTCAGAGCATTTCTAGGGCTATTTCTGGGCAGGAGCCCCGCAGCGTGGGTTGCAGCAGCCACCCTGGGAAGGGACAGACGAGTTGCACGCAAATAGGCAAACAAATGCTCAAAAGCAGCAGTAGGTCATGATGAGCCCCACAGATTCTCACGGGGAAACCTCTAAGTGGCACTGGCTGTTTGGCAGGCTCGTGCTGTCAAGTGGTAGAAAGGAAAACACCTAAAATAGTGACCACTTGTGAAAATGCTGGCCTGAAGGCACACTGTGGCATGCATGAGGAGATCTCAAACATATATATGTTTTTGATTAGCATGAAAAGACCTCCAGAAGGCATGGTTTACAATGACAAATATCAAGAGCAAGTGAAATTATCAACATTAACTCCACCTAAAATCTGGAGATTTTTTTTGCAGTGGGAAGATGAGTGCTTGTGAGCAGTGATGTTGTGAGATGGGGGTGAAATTGCCTGGAAGGAGCTCGTGTAAAGTATTCAGAAAGTTGACCTTTTTCTACTGGTAACCAGTGTGATTAGAGAGCTTCATGTGCTGGTGGATGGAACTCCAGACGCAGGATCCAGATGAAGCAGGCAGTGACCAGGCTGGCTAGCGCTTCAGTGCAAAGCATGGTGAACCACGTTACTCCTCTGAGCATAGGGAAAGGCTTGATGATGTTGGTGGTGAGTCTTCTAAAGAAGCTTGACGGAGGAAGTCGCTGTTAAATTTAATGAGAATTTGCCATCCAAAGCCTTTTTCTAGTTTTGCAAATCTCACCCCAGCTCGCTGTGAAATATCCAGCATGGCTGATGGGCTCTGGCGATTGCCAAAGGTCAGGGTGCTGCGGGGGGTTTAGTCGAGGTCCATGTCAACTCTGGACAGCTTTGTTTAATGTGATGCAACATAATTTACAGGATTTCTAATTATCAACCCAACCTTGCTTCTTGTACAGTGAGGGGTACCAAACAACACCTTTACACTGTATTCTGTCTTACATGTTTTGGTTTTTGTCCACAATCTTGTTTCTTTGCATCAATTTAAAATTAGCAAAGGAAGGATTGTTTTTCTTACCTTTTTCTTTACTTTGTAATAATACTTCAGTTGAGCAAACTGAGCTCTGCTTCCCCGGTGTGTAATTATGTCACCATGTGTTACGTGCTCTCGAGAGCCCTTCCCTCCTGCGGAAGGAGTGAGGGAAGGCTGGATGTGGTAAAACCTGGGATTGTTCATGCAAGTGTGTTACTGGGGTGGGGGGTGGGAGAGCTGGAGCCCCAGCTCGCACGGAGCTCACAGGATGCTGCTGCTCTACATCTCCAAGGGCAGAAACAAAACGTCAGAGGCAGTTTTGGTTCTGGCATATTTGGGTTTTCATGGGTTCTTCTTTCCCAGAGGCCTGGTAAGCGGCGTTATGCGCTTGGTTTCTTTCACCTGTGAAAATTCCTTTTTCTGTGGCCAGAAAAGACTGATTCAAACAAAAATTTCTCCATATAAATCTGAAAATCTGAAGGTGCTACAAATCTATGCACAGATGCAGACACTGAGAGTCTAGCTATGTTCTTCATCCCTGCATTAATCTATTTTGTCTTTCAAAAAGATGACTGATCACACCAGAAAATCACAAAGTGGATTTGAGAGGGAAGAAGCTGGCAGTCACAGACTAGAGTGATCTTGCAAGAATCAGAGTTTAACTCTGTGGCACTTGAAATGAAGAGTTATGAAAGGACTGAAATTACATTGGAAAAATGATGAATTTGAATTTTTCTGGCACAGTCCTGACTCTTTCAAGAAAGCCCGAAGGAAGAAGGGTGCAAAGCGATCTGCCTGCTTAAAGGGCTTAATGCTGTCCGAGGCTGGACAGAGCTTGTTGGCTTGCGAAGGTGTACAGCTCCTCTCACACCTCAAAAAGCCAGGATGAGCTTTATAAAGCTTTCCTTGCAGAGGCACTGACTTGGCCCAGGGCTCTTCCCTGCTGTTCAGCTGATTGAGGAAAACAGCAAGTATTTGCAAACAAAAGCTACAAGGGCATTATCAAGGGGCTATTAAAATGTGTATATTCCTCATACGCTGCAGACTGTAGATTTCTGGCAGTTTCTTGTTTTCTAATGAATGCTTGTAAGCTGAGGCAGCAGGAAAACAATTACATCGTCCATTCTTTGACCGTGAGCCATTTCCGTGTGATAAAACGAATCCAGTGGTAAAAGTGTTGTTGGTCGTTCACAGGGAGTAAGTCCCTTGGGCTGTGCCAGCGGTGCAAGGGGCGGGGGGGCAGGGGGACAGACCTCCCGTGGGCTGCTCGGCTTTGCTGGGTGGAGGATGCGCTGGGGGAGGACGAGGTCAGGAGCGGCTGGGAGGGGAGCGCGGCTGTGCCCGGCCATTCACGGTGTGCTCGTGGGGCTGGGCGGTCCTGGGCTCCCTGGCAAAAGGCAGGAGGACCTGGGGCTTTGAATACCGGTGGGCTACAGGTTAGAGGTGCTTTCCTCCAGCGGTCACCGCTGCCTCTGGCAAAGCTGACTTTCAGTGCGGATCTTGCTGCAGATTTGAGCGAGAAGAGAGGTGTGGAATGGAGAAAGAGCCGCCCAAACCCGGCCCCCACCCCGCGAGCGGCGTGCCTCGTGGAGACCGCCCTCGCCGCAGACCCTGCGATTTCAGAGCCAAAGGCACTGCTCCTCAGCACCCTATCCATTCTCGCTGAAATACTGCCCTGGTCACCGTGCTTTTCATCTGTCTTCTATGAATTGACCGTTTTAGCATCCTGGAGTTCCTTGACCTTAACAAATGGAAGGGATGACTCCTTGTTTTCAGAGGTAATAGTAAATAGGATTCGAGGCTGTTATTGAATTGTCTGCAGCTCTGTGCACAGTTGCAGCAGAGTTTTGTGAAATCCAAGATGAGCCTTGGTGCTTTAATTAGAGCAGAGATAAACTGAAGTGTTTTTAATGCATATCGATATTGAGACTTCATGACGCTGGGCAGAACAGCTGTTAGACAGTGATTTGCCAAAATACCTACATTTAATTTGGACAGTTGGTGAACTGTATTATTTGCCAAATCATGAACAAGGCAGACACTTATTCCAATTATACGGTCTTATTTGCTACAGCAATCAGTTTGGGGTCAAAGAGCTACGATGTAAATTGAAAGTAAAGCACTGTGGCTAAGTGACTTAAACTGCGCTTCATTCTGCTGCAGCTCCACTGCAGGACCTACTGAATGTAAGCGCCGAAAGAAAAATGATGCAAAATGTTAACGCTGCTTGGGCAGGATAGTGCCAAAAATGTTAAGAAGTGTTTATTTATGACTTTCAGTGTGACAAATGTCATATAATTGAAACGGTTGACAGGTCACCAAACTCATACAAAGCATCGTGCCTTCAGAGTGCCTTTTCTGCAGAAACAGATCAGTGCAATTTACAGTTGAGTAATAGGGACAAAGGAAAGGCAATTACTTTGGGTAACTTAGCATTCATTTTTTATTAACTGGTGGGGAGTAGTTAACAAATTATCATATATTTTTTCACACCAGGAGACCAGCAGGTCCGGCTGTGTTAGGGCTCTGCAGTAGCATTTGCTCTGGCCCCAAAGGGAAGGTGCATGGCCAGGTGGAGAGACCGAGGCGGCGGGACGGGGCTCTGCTGCGCTGCCACTGGGTCTATTGGAACCGACAATGGGAAAAATGTCGAGGAAAACCAGTGAGAAACCAGAGCAGCAGCAGATGATTTTAAAAAGAAGTACTTCTTGGACTCTTCTGTAATTCTTCCTTCTCTTCAGTAGCTCTTGCCCGTTCACTTCCATTTCAGCTTCCACCACCCGGGCAAACAAGGCAGCTGGGAAACGAGCCAAGATCTCTGACGCCTTGCGAGTAGCTGGCTTGGAGAAAACTGCCGCTCATGCTCTCAGTAGGTTCTTAGAAAGCTCCTTGCAGAGTAGGGGACTTAGCGATAGCATCAGAAGTGAAAGTTTCCAAGTCCTTTGTAAATTTTTTGCCTGAATCCAAGTTTTCCCCAGGCTTATGATAATCTCTTTGGGAGAGGGGGTGAAGTGCTTTATTTTCCATAAGGAATTTTTTGGTTTTGTCTTTAAAGCATGATCACAACGTAAGAGCTTTTTGTTTTTTGCAGTGTTCATCCTAATGAATTACAAGCATGCTGTGTTTGCAAGATGCAAATTGCTAAATAAACTGCCGGATAATAGAATTTAGTGCGTGCTTTTAATTTGATATCACTGCCCACAGCATTGCAAAATGTTACTGTGACAGAGTGCTTATAGCAGTGTGCTTCCATCATTACCTACCTTTATTTAGAGATTTCTAAGACAGCATTATTAGTGATAATAGTCCCAGTCTGTACTGTGGCAGTCCATGCAATGCTTTCCTCCAAAGTGCTGATAATGGGCTGCATGCGATTTACTCTTGTGTTAAAGTGATAGATGAGTTTTAAGACTTGTGAACACTGTAAATTTCCCGGTAAAATATACTAAGAAAATTAAAAATCGACCTTATTTTCATGGGAGGAAAATATTTACTCAAACGTTTATCTAAAAATAGCAATATTAATTCCTTAGCGTCACAGGAGGCTGCACGCATTTTTGGTTGTGTTTAACTAACATTCTTTAAGCATCTCTCAACTTTCACAAGATTTTTCACAAAGGTGTCGAAGTTTTAAATAGCTCGCTTTCACCATTGCTAACACAAGACTGGGGAGAATTTTTTTTTAAAAAAGAAAACTCCTGTGGCTAGATATCCCACATCCACAGCTGAAGGTGTGTTTTGAAAGGGCTCAGTGTGCTTTAGTCGTTCTAAAAAGCTCAGCATGAAGCAGTGGGCTGTGCAAAACCCGGCCAGATGTTTAAAAGGACAGCATCTTCCGTAGATGTCCCCTGACCGGTGAGTAGTACCTCAGGCCCCTCAAATTTGGGGCTAAATAATAACATTTAACACTGTGACTGAAGAAAAGACTTCACCTGTAACAGGTATGACTGGGCCTGGGATGAATGTGGAGGATAAAGACTGATTAGGTTTTATCCTTGAACGAGGTAGATGGTATATATATATTGCCATGGGTTCTGCAATACGTTTTGAAGACAGTATCTGCCTAAATATAAAAAATTAAACAGCTTGATAAAAGCACCTGCATTGTGAAAACTAGTGAAAAATTATCTCCTGCTTCCTCAAATATCCCTCATATTTGCTTTAGATTTGAAACGCTGCATATAATGACCTGGAGCTTGAAAAATATCCCTGTGCTTTCACCCGTCCTCTCTGAGCTGTGTACAAGTGCATCCTTCAGTGCCGGGCTGCAGAGCAGGAGGCTCATCCATCCTCCCGCTCCAGAAAAATGGGACACGCTTTTCTGCCCTCTCCTTTGTAAATAATCTTGTAATGAAGGGAAACAGAGTGAACGTCTGTCTTGAAAGTGAAAGGTGCCAGTGGTTTCATAAAATAGCAATCCTCTTGACGCCTGCCAGCGGGAGCAGGGACGCAGCCTGCCTGGTCCCATTATCAGCCCATGGGCAGGGGCGTGGGAGGATGGGGACAAGTAAGTACAAAATACTACCCTGTCGTGGTTTAGCCCCAGCCGGCAACTCACCCCACCCAGCCGCTCGCTCACTCCACCCAGTGTGATGGGGGAGAGAATCGGAAGAGTAAAAGTGAGAACACTCATGGGTTGAGATAAAGACAGTTTAATAGGGAAAGCAAAAGCCGTGCATGCAAGCAAAGCAAAGCAAGGAATTCCTTCACCCCTTCCCATGGGCAGGCAGGTGTTCAGCCATCTCCAGGAAAGCAGGGCTCCGTCACGCGTAACGGGGACTTGGGAAGACAAACGCCATCGCTCCAAATGTCCCCCCCTTCCTTCTTCTTCCCCAGCTTTATACACTGAGCATGATGTCGTATGGTGTGGAATAGCCCTTTGGTCGGTTTGGATCAACTGTCCTGGCTGTGCCCCCTCCCAGCTTCTTCTGCACCTGGCGGAGCAGGGGGAGCTGAAAAGTCCTTGACCAGTGCAGCAACAACTACAACATCTCTGTGTTACCAACACTGTTTTCAGCACAAATCCAAACCATAGCCCCATACCAGCCACTATAAAGAAAATTAACTCTGTCTCAGCTGAAACCAGGACATCCCCCATGTCCTGTTCAGGGTCTGTCCCCTCTGGGGCAGGTGGAGGTGAGTTTGCCTCTCGGCCTGGGGGATTATACTGCACATTGGGCTGCTAAATTTAGGGACGTGAGTTAGGCTGTTTTGAGAGATGGGGATCCACAGGGCTGAGTGTAACGGTCTGGGGAATAAAACCTTGCTTCAAGCCCAGTGTCAGAAGCATGAAAGCTATCAGTTTATGAAGGATTCTTTAAATAGAAAGTAATGCCTACAGGTTGCGTGATCAAAGCCTGTACAACCAGCAAAGAGGAAATATGGAACATCTTAAGATACTTCTTGCTTCAAAATTTCATCTGAGAGCACTTTGTTCAAAAATTGTAAAAGCTACAACAAGAATGAGCAGCTCAGCCAAAGAAATCAACATTTCAACCAGCCAAGGGTAACTGCTGATGTGCCTGTCTAAAATTTAAAATATTGATTTAAAATGCCTTTAGTTTGGGTCCAGTGAAAATTGGTGCTGAAGCTTGCTTGGAAAAAAAAAATGCTTATCATCCCCAAGAAGGCAAGCATTTATGGTTACAGACCAGCTTGCATTGTACTTTAACTCATTCAGCAGGATTTTCTGTAGCTCTTATAAATACGTTACTTGCTAAATAAAATCTTTATTATTTAGAGTTGGTGATAGGATGGACAAGCAGTGCTGGCTGGAAGCATCGTGGGCAATCCCACCAGCCCCACGCTCGGTGGCAGGGGGGATTCCTGCAGGTGCTTCCTAAGAGCATCTTTCAACAACCGGGATGGAGAGAGTAGAGGTGGCTGAAAGACGGATGTTACGTTGGAGTGGGAATTTTATTCTGTGCCTGCTAAGGACGCGATGGTGCATTACTTCATGGATGCAGGATTTTGTGAACCTATTTCATGAATTTTGTATTTGGAGCCTCGTTACCCCTTTAATGAAAGCATTGTTAATTATATCGGGCCAGGAAGTACACGCAATTTTAGCATGTACTTCCATGTACAAGCAACACAATTTCACGATTGTGTTGGCTCCCCGTGGCCAGCCCCACCAGGAGATGCTGTTGTCCAGGCAGCGCTCGCCATATTGAGGATCTCTCACAGTACAACACATTTTCCCTGTTGCAGACGAGCTCTGACAAAAGCATCTGCTGCTGAGAGCAGGTGCCAATAACACAACAGGTGAGCTGTGCGGCTCGTGATTCAGACGCAAGTTTCCCAAGAATAAGCCCTGTTCAAAATCATTGCAGAATCTGGCTCAGCAAGTGCACACCAAGAGCACCTTCAAGTCATTCTGCACAGGAGAGCTGCCGTCGGGGACGGACAGGGTGAGGCTGTGACTGGGTTTCACAGTCTCTTGCCTTAACAGTAATCAGCTATCACTTCTCCTGCGCTCTGACTGCTTCAGGATTCCTTGGGACAAACTTCATGGAAAGGATCTACATTCCCTTAAAGTGATTATATTTACAACAGTGACTGTAGAAAAATGCTGTTTCCTTATTGAGCAGACTTGCTCAGCTGAGCACTCCAGTTCTTTGGACTTACCTCAGTGCATATTCTTTTGCTTTTTTCTCTCCCTGCATTTTATTCTGTAGGTTCTGCAGAGTATTTTATAGAGACTTGGTGCAGGGAGTAGCAGACCTGCGCTTTCCAGAGGAACAGATGATTGTGTAATGCCTCTGGTCTCAACATTTTTATTAGAAGCATCACAAAGATCCTTTGAAAAATCTTTGCTTTAAGTATCTCAGCACCACGGACAACCAAGGTGATGAGTCGCTCTTGAAAATCCAGGCACAGTGTTTTTGTGTTTTTAATGAGAACCTTTCTGCATGTCTTTGTGAGCTTCCAGAGAAGCTGGATGTTGGCACGTTCCCGTTTTGGTAAGACTTCAACAGCTGAAGTGAAGACCAACAGCTAACTTCTTACCTGCTGCAATAAACTAAAATTACTTTTCTATAGGAAACATTGCAATGCCTGCAGGTTTCTGCATGGTGTTATGAGACATCATTGCAAGAAACTGTAAGGGTTATCAGGTCTGCCATGCTCCAAATAAAGGTGAGTGGGTCTGGGTAGGATGTGGGGCTCTTGGGGGTTGTGGGGAAGAAGAGACCAGGACCTTGGCATGGTGCAAAGGGCAGCTGGGGGACCACAAAGCTCCCATGGGTGCAGGACACGGGCTAGAGGCAGCCCAGCTCCGGGCATGGCGACTAAGGAGGAGTAAAAACCCTCCACGTATATCGGCAGCAGATTTTCCTCTTGCCTCAAGCTCTCGTGCACAGCACAAAGTGCAGGAAAGGTGGTGGCACGCTCCCCAGGCTCCCTAGGACCATGCTGGCTGGTTTTGGGGTGCTGCAGGCTGGGATTTCATGCTTCCTGATGACTGCTGGAAATCCTCACCAAAGGTGCAGCTAAACAGCTTTCTACGATACCCAGCACACAGCAAAATGTGGTAGGAGGTGGAGCTAAGGCGGCACTTGGAGCTTCCCTGGTGTGGGAAAGGCTGACACCTGCTAGAGGCGACCGGAGACCTCGCTTCCTCACAACCGACAAAACTCCCGATTTGTATCTGCACGCACTGACAGGTCTACCTATGCAATGACATGTTAATCAAAGTACTCCCTGAAATACAATCTGAGTGAAAAATATATTTAAAGTTTGCTGAAACTGACGTTTCTGCAAAGCATTTATTTTCAGCCATGGCAGAATATTTCATGTTCGGTGCTATTTTTTCGTTTCTCCTTCAATATTAGCATGTTCCACACAACCTGCTTTGTTACAGAGAATTTTCTTGAATGCATTCAAATTGCAGTCCAGTGGGTACTTGAAAAAGTCACCTTCCTCTACAAATTACTGAGGGCTTTAAAACTGAATTTTTGGGGTTGTAAGGAAATGGTTTCTATGAAAAAAATCTTGAGATTGGTATAAATTTCACCATCTCTATTATTAAACATTTATAAATCCATTGGCTGTATACGGCTGCTGCATGGCAATCACAACAATCTCACACTGGCCCAGGTAAGGAAGTGGTAGAGGGCTGTAAATCGGGGTTTTTCCATCCCTTCTGTGGATGTCGTGGTGCTGGGTTTCTTCACGCTTTATTGATTTTGCCTGGAGTTACGGGAAGCTCTGCCTGGAAAAGTTTCTTCTTTCAATATTGGTTAACAGTTCACCTCTGCTGGAGCCGTAGGATGTTACTAAAGAGGGTGCAGGAGGCAAAACATCACTTGAAAATATATTTTAAGTTTATCCTTAGTCTGTCTTTGTTTGGTCCATCCCCATAAAGCGAGCATCTCTGCCAGGCAGCCCTGTGCACTCTGTCCGGTCTTGCAACAGTGCTGAAGAAAGGGTTTAGAGCTAGAAACAGGCCTCTCTAATAAAATTTGCACCCAGATTTGGATCCTGAGCTTATTTCCCTTTAGCAGTTCAAAGGCGTGTGCTCATTAGGTGATTTGAATCCATCTCTAGCAGAAAAAAAAAAAAAGTGAGGTTAACTGTAAGTCGCGTATTGCTCAGATAAATCAGAAATTTTGTCAGACGTCAATTTTTGTTTCTTCTCGAGGACCAGTTCTTCCCAGGGTGTAAACTCTCAACTCCTTGTGAAGCTGAGAGGGTGCTGCTCCTGGTCGGGCTCCCACCGCCTGCTGCTCAGCTCGGCAGCGCCTTGGGACGCTGTAAAGCTGCAGCAAACTGCACCAGCTCAGCACTGGGACTCTCTGCCTGTAGTCGTCTTGAAAACTTCTACTGACATGGTAAGAAACCTTCTTTAAATTTTTTTTCCTGTTGACGCAATTGCTGTAAAAATTTGCCGGTGATGCTGCAGGGAGAAGATCTTTATTGAAAGAAAAGATAATGTATTAGTGTTGCAGTGTATGAGCTATGTGGTTGGAGAACTTTGTATCTTCCAGGGGGATTTTTGGTAACCAGCTTTGTTGAAGTAAATTTGATTGGCATGGTGCTCTTGGACTAAATGTGAGGTGGAGAAAGGCAGCAGTGTCATATACTGAACCCTATCAAGGATGCAGACTGATTAAACTGTGCCCTACCTGACCTGTCCTTGCTCTGTTTTCCCATTGCTCCGAAGGAAAGGAAGGAGCAGGGAAGGGGAGGTTGCAGTGTTTTGTGGTGAATGTCTCCTCGCCAGGGCTGTTACTCCAATACTCCTCAAAATCTAAGTTTACTGTAATTCTAAGGTGCTCCAGGGAGTCAGAGCAATGACTTTATTGTCTAATTAAAGTAGTTTATATTATGAGCAAACCTTGCTGTATTAATGGAAGAAGAAACAGAATGATGTATCATACCATCTCTTTAAATTATTTTGTTTAATGTCTGTCTTAGATATTAAATATTATGTCATAAAATGTGTGGCTATAGAGAATTTCGATAGGCTTGACATCAAGGTAAGAGAAAAAGAATAAAAACATCCTCATCTCTTTTATAACACAGCCCTGTGTAACCAGGGAACACTAAAGCTAAAATGACTTTTTGCCAATAATTGTCTTTTGGTTCTTTAAAGCAATATAGTCAAACCTCTGTAGACTTAACACTACCGGTTATGGGATTTGTATCTCTGCTAAATGCAAAATTTAATTCAGTGTTCAGTTGTTTAAAATTTAAATTCTAAACTTTAGTATGTCATAAAAATTGTACTGCTTCTCATACTTATTAGTGTGAGAAAAAATTCTGTCTAATTCAATAGAATTCATGGGCATTGATACTGCATTGGGGTTTATTAAAGAGAAAAGGTTGGTTTAATATATAAACCATGAAAAGGTTGCAACATCAAGCAAATTATGCAAATTCAATTGTGTAAAAAAAGGAATCATATCTGCATTACATGAAAACTTAGAAAGGCTGTCCCTTACCAGATTGTAACTGTGAAGGTTATTGTGGCTTGCGCAGCGTTACAGATGTATGCACAGCCATATTGGATTGCACTTCTCTTTCTCCTGTTGGCAGCACAGGCCCAATATGCTAAAGCATTATGGAAATGAAAAACAATAGATTTTGGAGGCCCCAGCAGAATGTGAAGCTTCATTATGCTAGGCACTGAGTCTCTATAAAGCCTCGTCATCTGTGGTGGTACCGTCTGCAGTGTGCAGTTGATGTGTGGACCTACATCCACGTGATGCGATTTGTTGTGCATATTCACTGCCAAGAAACCATGGTTTGCAAGGCTGGTTTGAAAGACAGTGAGTTCCTGAGCGTGGTGTTGTGGATTGCGGATGAACCATTGCATGGGCATAGGGTCCTCTCCTCGCATTCTCCGGGTGCTGTTTGTACTATTGGGATAAGGGTGGGAAACCATCTGAAGCGTTGGCTTGGTGAGAACTGAGAGGTTCTCCACAAACCGCCAAAAGTACGCCCCTTTCTTCTCCCCTTCAAAAAATAGCTCTGTCCTAAGTTCGAGCAGTGTAACAACAGGCCGTGTTTAAATTAACTTGTCTCCAGTTTGATCAATGCCCTGCTTGAGGCCATCATTTTCATAGCACTGATAGCACAGCATTTCATAACTCTATAAAGTACACTTGCAACTGAGATGCAGTCCCCAGTCTTTTATCATGGCAACTTTGAATGAGGTTTTGTCATATACAAAACCTGGCATCTTCCTGCTGGTGAAAAATATTCCCATAAAATTTAACAATGCCAGGGGCTATGGCCATAGCAGGTCAGATGCAGTTGCTCACCCTCTTCCTAGAGTCCTGCTGCTGGTGGCCACTGAAACCTCTGCCTGCCCAGCTGCTCCGGCAGCCGGGAAGGGAGTCCGTGGCCATCATTTTCCTTTGCTCACCCGTTACAAATATCTGCCCAGCTACCATGTAGGTTCAAACTCATGCATTTGAAACGTGAGTAGAGAAAGCAGATGTGCTTGAATAATTCCTAGAGTTATTGTGAAATGATTGTAGATGGATCACAAATGGATCTTGTCTCTGAATTTTGGTGGGCTAGTGAAGATTTAGTGAGTCAAGGCAGTGGACCTCTCCTTCTCCCCGCTCAAACAGAGGGTTTTTGTGATCTAGAATATTAAACCCCAAATTACAGATGAACAGGCAGGGATAGAAGTCATTAGAGTCATACAGGACATTTTGTACTTTTGGGGCAAAATGTACTTTGAAAATCCCATTATGCGAATTTTCATAAAAATATAATATAAGTAAGTTCCATTTAAAAAAGTTACTAAACCTTGAAAATGTTATCTTTGCATTTAATGCACTAAAATAGTAATGAAACGTTCCAAGATACTTTCAGAGATTTTCATGAAAATATTCATAAAAGATTGAAGAAAACATTTCTAAAAGTACCCATAATTCCAGTAAAAGTCTACTAATAAGTACATCCTCCTGGCAGCATCATGCAGACTTCTACGGAGAAAAAAAGACATATCATACCAATACTACTGCCTCTTAAAGAAGGGATTAAAATATCTCAGAACTGAAAATAAAATTTTAAAAAATTGCATGAGAGTAAACTTAACACATCTAAGAAAACCTCCATTAAAAATGCAGTTTCTAAACATAAAGCCATGGTCTAAATACTTAAGTTTTCGTAGCACTACATAAAACCAAGCATGGAATATTTCACTTCAGACTGGAGAAAATCTCCCTGAAATTGTAATGAAGTATTCATAAAATATACATGACAAATGTGCAGAGGAGTAAAGAGGACACAGCCAAAAATTCACTAAAAGTTAAGATTCGAGATTAAATGTCTCTTCTTTTAGAGAACAAAGGTCTCTTTTGGCTGCTCATAATTGTCTGAAAGTCTCTGAGTCACCACTTGACAGCTCTGGCCCTTCTCCCTTACTCCACTGCATAATATTTCCATGCTGTGCACCAGGAGTTTGTAGCACAAGGCTGGTGGTGTCTCAGCAGTCCTGTCATGAAACAGTCTCCTTAATAAATACTGCTGAAAAAATGCGAAAACTGATTAGGTGGAAAAAAGGGTCTTTTTCCTGCAATGCCTTGGTCCATTAATTTTTTTTCCTCCTGTAGGATAGTAGAGATGTGCCGCGTCTCCTGAAATGTCTCATTATGTTAGTGCCACTCATGAAAGCAGATGGTGCAACGGAGGCTGGGGCAGTCCTCCTGGTCGCAGCCAAGACTGATGCAGTCACATCAGCGTGTTCTTAAAACTCATGTAGACATTAGGATGTTTTCCCTAAAACCAACTAATAGCTGTCTAACACTTGGTAGGTCTTTCGTGCTTGAGAAACCGTAAGCTGCTGGGTGATGCCGTTGTGCAGCCTTTGGTGGCTTCAGGTCCCTGACTGCTGAGGGACACTGGTGTTGGGGTCCTGTCCTCGTGGTTATGAACCTGTTCTCCTGTTCCTCAGCTCAGCCCAGCACCCAATACAGCACATGACCACCTCACTCGCTCTTTAACAAGAGAGGTGATGCAGGAAAAACAGGAAATAATACTGTAGGAAATCATTTTCCAGTTAAATTTAATGTAGACTTGCTGCTGCTCTCTTCTGTACCGATATAGCTCTATTCCCTTGGCACTACGAGGAGAACTAGTGTTTTTATCATTGCATTAAACCGTTATCCCAGTCAGACACGAATGGAAAGGTCCCTGCATCCAGCACCCTCCCATGTGGGGCATCAACCTCAGCCTCTGCATAAAGGTCAAAGGGAATTATTTTTTTTTCATGTGTGTTTCTGTCTCCCCCAGCCTGTGGAAATTTCAGAGTCTGTGTTAGCCCAGTGCACACAGTTTTACAGTAATTTGGTCCCTGGGACGAGAGCTGCCAAGTCCCCTGGCTTCAATGCCCAGGCTCGCTGTATGTGGAAGCTCTCTGCACTTCTGCAGGTGCCAGCTGAGCAGGTCTAGGCTGAGCATATAGAATAGGGCACACAAGGAATAATGAGACTTTTTAACCTTGAAACTTAAGCTAAATCTGAGCCTGAAAGTGTCTGAAGGAATCCTTGTCTGCAGTTTAAAATGTTCTTAAAAAGAGCAGTGATATTCTTAATACTTTCTCCTTGCAAATATAAAGATTCACCCTTTCCCCTTAAAAATACACCTGGGATTCCTGGGCATGAACTTGCCCTGATTATGAAGATGTTTGGGATTTTATTGGTTTCCATTTTCAGCAATTTTTCCAATGTAAATATTGGATTTATAGTCTCCTGTCAGACACTGTGTAAAGGGAATAATAATCACGTCCTAACTTTTTTTTTTGCTTTACAGCTTAATGTAAATCTTTATTAGAGTTTGCAAGTAGCGAAATAACCTTTGGCATGAGGCACTTAGGAGGTGATGTAAAACCCTCCCGAAGCCGAGGGGAAGGCTGCGGTTGGGTTCAGCAAACGCTCAGCCAGGCTCTTCGGTTTCCCTCGACTCCCTCTTCGCAGATGTCTGTCATCCATCACTTTATTTAAATTCCCTTTTCTCTTCACGAACTTGCTGCTGGTTCATCCTTGTTCGTCCAGATAGTCAGTGGGAGAAAAAAGAAGAGCTGATATACCAAGAAACTGGGGAAAGTCCTGCGAGGCAGAGGTAAGGCTGGAGTATATTGTCCTTTAGCATGAGGGCCACAAGATAAATGCTGTTATAGAGGTCTACCTTTAGTATACTGTGTTATATGCATGTTATGCAGCAGCCTTGATTATTTATCAGCCCCAGATTTCTGTCAGAACATATACATAATCCTCAATGGTCTGTTAATTTGTTGTAGTTCAGCACTCCTGTATCTATATATAAAATAAAGAGCTTTTAAGCTTGTTTGATGAATTAGCAACAGCTCTGGGAATTTTGGCAATCAACACTTGCTGAGATTCCCAGTGTTGTAGCTAATTTGAATGTAAGTTAATGTGTTCATTAAAGGAAATAACAAACTCATTCTTTAAAAAAAAAAAAAATCATTTCATTCATTGCCAGCAGATTTTCATTTGTGTTGCAAATTATTTCATGAATTTTCTCAAAATGTTCATAATCTGTTCATTAAGAATTCCTTTTGTGCTTAGGATAATGTCTAATAAACTCCAAAGGAGAAGAGTGGTAATTTCCTTCAGAGGAATAAGTATATCAGCGTGCATTTCCATGGAAGCGTATTTGCAAAACTGCTTTATGCCAAAGTTAAGCAACTTTGTAAACTCTCTAACAGTGAAAAGTTGTTGCTGCCAGCTTGGAGAGATGAATAGGCCTTCGCTGGCGCTTGGGTTGTGTCAGATTTGTTCTCACCTGGCAATTACTGAGAGAGCATGGCTCGTGACCATCCGATTGATTCATCACTTGACCCTTGAACCACGATTTTCAGCCCGTGCTAAGCGGTAGCATTCTCATTAGCTATCAAATAAATCATAGGTCTCTTTTTGCTGAGTTCTTTGGAGTTGGTATTTCCAGTTAAAAAAAAAAAAATCCTATAATGCAAATGTACTTAAGTGATAGAAAATCTCTTAAAAATATTAGCAACTCCTAAGATGTCAAGGAATATTCTTCCTGTATTGCTTCAAGGTACCTTAAATGTATTTTAAGGTTTGTATTCCATAATGTATTGATCCTGAAAAGAAAAGAGAAGGAGCCAAGAGCATGCAATCCCTGCTTAGCTGTGGGGTCGCGCTCATTTGAAGCAATGCTGAGAGACTTTTACCCATTGGGTAATGGTTGGATAAATTCAGATTCACTTAGACTAGCCTCCCAGGTCTTAACTTGGCTGTTTTCTTTTTTCCTTTTTGAATAAAAAGGAAATCGAAGCTGCCGGCAGGACCAAGGCACACCCTTGGATTTGTGCATTTAACAGTTATATCATTTTGTTCTTACAGCCGATAGAAACACATGAAGGAAACTTTCCCTCTGCTGTCCTTTGCTCCTGGGTGGCTTTGCTCCAAGCTGGGAGGTTTTTCTGAATTCTTACTTGCCCTTTCCAAGCACTTGGTGGGTGCTGGAGGCCAGTCGCGAGTGCTCTGCTGAGGCCAGGCAAAGGGGATTGATTTCGAAAGGCTTTTTCCTCCTGGGTGTCCCTGGAGCAGATGAGAATTCTCCCCGTGGAAGGTTCAGGCTTTGGCAAAACACGAACACGGAACAATTTAAATTCTCACCTGATGCACATGCGCACAGCAAAGAGAAAATCCAAAAGATTTAGGAAAGGAGGAGAAAAAGCTTAATAGTAAACATCATAGGAGAATTAAGGTTTGATAGTAGGGCAGGTAGGAGGTGAATTGCATCAGTAGCAGCTGCAGGACAAATTCACGTTGGATGCACGGGCCGTTTCCCTCTCTTCGTGGTCAAATACGGTGAAACCAATTTTCACTGCTTTAAAACAAACAAACTGACACATCTCATAATTTGTTGCTGCAACGCAGTGTTTAGATGCTGACTGTGTATCGCCTGGATCCTCGCACAGCCCACGCGCCCGGCTGGGACAGGAGCACTGTCACGCCGTGCTCCTTCATGACGACAGGAATGATGAAATGAGGGATGCAGCAGTCTGGGAGAAAACACCGACCCCGCTGTGCTGCCTGCTCCTACCTGGCTTGTGGTCACGCTATGGAAGAGGGAAAAAGAGCACAGAGCTACATGAACACCCTGCTCGGTGTTACTAAGCAGGGAGCCGGCAGGCAGCGTGCCAGTGCAGGGCAAGGAATAAGAGGAGACAGAGTTTAGAAAAATAAAGGAAGTATAACCAGGGAATCTGGGAATATCATGGGTTTGATGGACACCATTATGAATTGCCTGCAGTTCTTCCCAGCTTAATGCCATCCCCAAATTTAAAATAATTCCAGTTCGCAGTCCACTTTTGCCCTCACCTTGGTCAGGTAATCCAGACTCTGTTTCCCTGGCCACTTCCTGAGAAGTGCGGCAGTGTCAAAAATCTTCCTGGAGTCACGGCATGGAGACCTGCCTTCTCCTTCCCATCTACAAGAGCTTTTGTTTTGTCATAGGAGAAAACTAGGCTGATTTGATGGAATTTATTGATGACAAACTCATTTGGTAGTTTCTTGTTTCCTGGTTGGGGTGTTGGTGTTTGCAAAGGGTTGTTCCAGCATTTGGGAAGGAGCTGAAGTTAAAATGACTGGCTCAAAGTCTAAAAAGCAAGACTTGCATACTATTAAATAGATTTAAAATTCAGTTATGCATGTAATGTCTCATTTCAGGCAGTCTCTCTGCTGCAATGACCACTCACGAACTGGATGTAGGCCACCCCATGACAGGGGTGAGAGGAGGGAGACGCTTGCTTGGTGCGTGTGTGCATGTATTCAGGACTGTGACTGAATATCACATCATAGATATTTCTCCCAACCGTTCATGTGAAATACAAATCCTAACAGCAGACACAAGACGGAGGAGGAGCATGGTGCAACAGTAGTAAAATCCCAGCACAGAAGATTTAGAGTGAAAGGGAATGCACCCGTGTGTGATGGGGTGAAGAAAAGGAAGGTTTAGGCAAAAGCTGAACTTCTGTAGAACAGAGTCTGGGGAGAAGTTGTTGGAGACCTGTATTTAGAACTGAAAGTAACAGGGAAAAACACTCCAAGAAAATATCCACCACTGGTACCGAGGCCGAATCCTGTCCCGGGGGCACTTCCCCTTGCTGCTCACATCCCATTTCTGTAGCTCTCGCGCGGTGGTGGCAGAAAGGGCTGCTTTGCCATCGAACTGGTTCGTCAGGTGAAAAATATTTATTGCCTTGGAGTTTCTCTTCTGTGTTGTACTTATTCCTTAATTAAAACACCGATAGCCCATATGAGATAGTTTACTATTTTTCTGCAGTCAGCACTGTAACACTCTACCCAGATATACTTAAACTGAACACTATGCTCTGCACTGAGGGTTTTTTTGGAAAAGAGAGTACAACTTTGTTGTGCTGCATTGTAGAATAACATGTTTAACACAGAATCTCCAATCAATGGGATATAGATTTTGTGTTCTTTCTTGCCCTGTATTTCATACCCGCACTGCACATGCTTACTGTTGGCTTTGACTCTGCTCCGAACATCAGATGTAGTCATTTAAAATTCACAAAGCCACACAGGATTCACATTTGCCTGTGAATAGCTGGTTGCTATTAAAAGTATGTTCATGGTGAAACATTTCTCTGGTGTTTCAAAGCTGCCAGAAACCATTAATGCCTGCTATTCTGTGATAGTGATAATGTTGGAAATGACATTTTATGATGTCTGCCTCCTTAAAGACACTGCAGTCTGTCTGTCTTTGTGCTTGTGCTTTGATTTTATTCAAATATATTTATTATAAATACTTATAAACATCAGTGGCTGCTGTTAGTCATCTATTTCAGATGTCACGTTGAAAGGTAAGAGATTCCACCTGCAGGACATTTGGGGGGGTGGAAATAAAGTCTTATAATGAAGGGGGAACTGGGGAGAGTAAGGAAGCAAGGGAACACCTGAGGCAAAGCTGTGTGTATATGAAATTAGAATAACTTCAAGGGCCTGCTTAATTTTAGAGCTGTTCCCAAACTGGGGAAGGAGCAAAACTGGGATAAACAAAAATAAATAGCCAAGTATAACTGAAAACAGTACTTGGTCTAATTACCATAAGACATATTTCCTGTTGGAAAATAACATAATTAGTGGTATATTGAACTTAAAATATCTTCTGTGGTAGTTATTAAATTCCATTACATTTCAGCTTGATTAACTTTTTAATAGATATGACTCGAGGCCATTACAGGGAACCTTCTGAGGTGGATAGGACATCTGATGACCTGCCCCACCAACAGTCCCAATTATTCAAACTGAAGAAAATATATTATAAAACCTCATTAGCAGAAAGGAAACTGATAAACCTGTTGCCTGATTTTTTCCTGTTTTAACGTTGGCTGAGATGAAGGGATGAGATGTGAAAGAAAGCATCCTTCTGCCCCGGTGGGTAGAGGGAGAGCAACAGGAGATTTCCTGATCTCCAGCTCTACCTCTGTCTTGACAATGATATTTTACAGGAGTTAATTATGACTTTTGTATAAGATATTTATTTATAGGGGGTTATTCTGTTCTTGAGAGTACCCCAGCACCACAGCTGCATTTGGGAGTCCCTCTGCTCGTCTCTCCACTAACCTACAGCTGTTCAGCAGCATGGGAAAAGCTGCTTGACAATTGTTGCTGCCTCCTTTCAGCTTCTCTCCGCTCGATAAGGATGGCAACCATGGGTATAATAAAGGGAACAAGGCTTCAGGTAGGCGGAGAGTAATTGGTGACACTTCCCAGTGAAACGGTGATAGAAAACCCTCTCCCGTGCCACAGCATCTCTAAGTGCTGCCCCAATCCTGTGCGCTCTCCAAACCGCTGCCTCGTGCTTTGCCGGGTTTTTGGGCTGGGACCCTGGAAGGAACAGCCCAGCGTTACCATTGCCATTTGCACTGGCAATCGGGGCTTTGAGATGAGCATGTGGTTTGAAGCAGACCAGCCTCTACTCCTGTGGTTTATCAAGCTCACCGCAAAAGGGCAGGAAGAAATGGATACACAACTGTTAATATTTCCCTACCTGATATCGGAAATATTATTTATATATTCTGAGTGAAATGCGTGGAAAGCCATGCTCATCTCAGCATTGCCCAGTCTGATCTCTGATGGCATTTGCCTATACTTTCTAGGTTATAGAACAGCAATATATAAATCTTAAATTCTTCCTAAAAAAGGAAAACATGGTATTATTTCATGGATTTATTTCAGGTACTTTTGGTCTAAACTTGTACCTCTGCTGCACAAACCCGCTTGGTGTAACGCCTATAAATAACTGCTGTTGAAGTAATGTTTCCTGACTCTCTTACATTTGGCTATGTGCTGGTTTCGGCTGGGATAGAGTTAATTTTCTTTATAGTGGCTGGTATGGGGCTATGTGTTGGATTTGTGCTGAAAACAGTGTTGGTAACACAGAGATGTTTTAGTTGTTGCTGCACTGGCCAAGGACTTCTCAGCTCCCCCTGCTCCGCCAGGTGCAGAAGAAGCTGGGAGGGGGCACAGCCAGGACAGTTGATCCAAACTGCCCAAAGGGCTATTCCATACCACAGGACGTCATGCTCAGCATATACAGCTGGGGAAGAAGGAGGAAGGGGGGGACGTTCGGAGTGATGGCGTTTGTCTTCCCAAGTCCCCGTTAGGCGTGACGGAGCCCTGCTTTCCTGGAGATGGCTGAACACCTGCCTGCCCATGGGAAGCAGTGAATGAATTCCTTGCTTTGCTTTGCTTGCGTGCGCGGCTTTTGCTTTCCCTATTAAACTGTCTTCATCTCAACCCATGAGTGTTCTCCCTTTTACCCTTCCGATTCTCTCTCCCATCCAGCCAGGGGAGTGAGCGAGCAGCTGGGGGGGGCTTAGTTGCCAGCTGGGGTTAAACCTGGGGTTAAACCAGGCTATTGCAGGTCTGGGGCTTGATCCTGCTGGTGCCGGGGTGCGGGGCAGGTGCTCACCATCACAGTTCCACGTGTGCTCCTAGGTCCGATGCTGCGGACTTCCACAGATTTATCCATTTACAAGGCTTCACGGAAATAAAAGAAGAAATTGTAACTATAACCTGAAGGCCTTTCCTGGAAAACTATTACAAACCATGGTATTTATATCAAATATTTGGGGAATGTGTATGTAATTTGCTTTGGGTGGGATGTTGTCCCTTGATTCTGTAGGAGTTTTCTGCACAAGAGTTCACAGATATAAGTCTAGCTGCTTCTAATATCGTTGGTTGCTTTACCACACAGTATATAGGGAAAAGTAAAATAATCCAGGTAAAAAGGTTAATTTTTGAAAAATGTTTACAAAATACTGAACCTTGCTGTGAAACAAACCCAAAGAAATAAAGCTCCAAACCAAAGTGAAATTGGCTGAGTTAGTGCATAATGGTCAAGGAGATGATGAAATCCATTTCAAATTGCTCTGTGCTCCAAAATACTGAAAGTGAATATAATGAAGGATTAATGGAATTTACTTTTGTCTTTCTGTAAAGAAGAAAAAAAAAGACTACTTAAATCAGTCGTGTGCTTGTTATGCATATGAAGTCACAAAGGTTATGAAAATATGGCACAATCGCCTCATTTCTGTGATTTAATTAAGATGCCTCTGAGGAGAAGAAGCAAAAAGGATGCTCACTGTAACTGTAATTGATAAACTCGCGTTCCATGTCTTGAAGGTGCGAAACAACAGCAGTAATAAATGACTGCTAAATAGTATGAAATGTCAGGAGGGGAGCAGTTGAAATCAGTTTGGAGGAAAAAGGGATAATGTCAATTTTACCGAATCTGTGAGCATACTAGTTGAGCAGCATAATTGGAAGACCCCAATACTTTACAAAGACGCACCAGGGCTGAGCTCTCTGGAGGTTTCTGACTGACCCCAGCATGCAAATAGAGGACTTTTCTTGACAGCGTTTTTGTCTAAATTGTTCTTGAGAAGTGGAAGTGTGTCTCAGTAGCTCTATCACCAGTATCTGCAGAGAATATAAAGAAATAACTTGCCGTGCTTTAAACCAGATCCTCATGTGACGCCGTAATCCTAGCTATGTCAGTGGCCTTTCCTGCTATCAGTCCTTTTCCCAGTTTGATTCATATTAAGATTTTAATAGGGAAATGTATGTGGCAAGGCAGGTTTTTAGCTGTTTTGACTCCTTTCTCAGCTGAGAGACTAGCCAAATTTTGTAGGCTGCTCCAAAAGTTTCCTTAACTGCTTCGTAATCCTTTGCTGCCATTACATGGGGATACATGTGTAACTTTTTTTTTTTTTAAATGAAGATAAATAAATTCATTGTTGTCCATTTAAAATACAAAATGTTCATATTAGCTGCCACTGGAGCACACCTTTGGGCTCTAGTTTGCACTGAATTCTTATACTAGAAATACAGCCTCAGGCGGCCTGAGGCTTTGTCATTGGAAGAACAAGTATTGGGTCGTCTTCTTCGGGCTCAGCCTTAAACATCAGTTCCCTGCTTCAAATGGAAATTGTACATGGTTAAGGAGCTCCCTGCGCCTGGTCTGGACCATCCCTGTGAGTCAGGGAGCAGAGGTAAGCACACGTGGTTCGTTAGTGTTTACTTTCTCTTCTAATAAAAAATAAAATTAGAATTGTTCTTTTCTAGTAACTCCTTTTTTTTTTTTTCCTGTTAAAATATCATTTCTCACCTTATTGCCAGTCTGAACTGCTGAGAAATAATCTAACAATAATGTGCTAATTAGTCTTACCGCTGCAGTATCTCAGACACAGGCCGAAGAGTTGGAAGATAATTAGTCTTTAACCAATTAAGCTTGTTGCAAGTTCATGAACACAGCTCTTAGATGTTTTTTTCCCTGGCAAATTGAGAGTGAACGAAGTAATTTACCAGCATTTTCAGAAATAAGCAGAGGAGCTGGTCAAAAAGAATTTTTTTATTTTAACAGCAACTACGGGATTTCACCTTTCCCTCCCAGCTATCTCCCAAGCTACCTCTGATTTCTCATTAGACATGGTTAGATCATAGTTGTTAATTATGGCTCTGACCTCAGGTAACCCCACAGTATTTGTTTCCACATATCCTTAATGTAAAAAAGTAGAAATACCAGTCTGTGAATTATGATAAGGATCAACGTGGTTTTCCTTCCCTTTTTCTCGCAGACTGTGGCCATGTCCCAGTCGAGCAATTCCCAGAGCTGCTGTGGCACCTTGGGTTGGGTCCTCCATGATGGAATTTAAAGGTGCTCACCTTCCTGGAAGAAGAAAATGGTTAACCAATGATTCCTGAGTGTCTGAGAGGGAAAAAAGCCTTCATGGCTGAACAACCCCTCCTGTGTTTCTGAAGGCAGAGCTCTTGTATGACGAGAGATCTAAAATAGGTTACAGTTTGTGTTGATTACTAATTGATATACTAATTGCCACTGATTTTTTTTTTACACAAATCGCATAGCCCTCAAGTGAATGTCAACCTTCTTGTCTAGCAATCATTTCTTGCAATTGACACAGTGGCTAACTATTAGGGTTGCCGGGATGATCTGGTTTTGACATGTCTTTGAGTGTGAAATGACAATTCAAACGACACTGGGGGACCTCAGGTTTCTTCCACCCCTTTTGGCTGAATCTCTCACATGGGTGAAAGAGGGACAGGGCTCTTCTGGTGGTGGGTGAGGGTCAGCTTCGGCGTCAGTTGTGCACGGGAGTGCTTTCCAACGGCACCGATTTTGAGGGATGTGCTATACCTTATTATATGCATCAAACAGTTTGATTTGATGGTCAAGTATGGGCCTATGAGAAGAATTCTTTAAATATTGTCTTCTTGTGTATGAAGATTTTCTTTCCAAATTTCTCAACTCACGATTGTTGTTGTCTTCATCTAGGATTTTACCTTAGAGCTGTTGGCTTGCAAATTACAATGGATGTGCTAACTTAGTAGCAGCACTTTAAAGACAGCTAGAAATGAGAGGGTCTTGTCCTGTGACTGGCTGGTGTCAGTCAGACCTGATGTACTGAGAGGCAACACCCGAGAGCTGAGGGAGCAACCCGGGGAGCGCCGGGCCCCGCAGTGACGGGTGGATCTCGGTGCTGCTGGGGACATGCAAAACCGTTTACCTTGGCTGATGCTGGAGGACCTAGAGTAACTGTGCTTATTAAATGAGCCTAGGGAAAAATTTAATGGCCACGTTTATGAAAATCTTTTAAAGTATGTTTTAAAGTATGTATCTTTTAAAGTATCTATAAAGTATCTATAAAGTATCTTTTAAAGTATGTTTTTTTCACTAATCTCAGAAAAAATGACTGATGAGAAATTATAGGAAAATTCATGGCCAGCTCAATCAAACTGCTCTATCTATGGTTGTACATTTGTAAGTGTCCCATCTGAAGGACTGCAGAAGGAAGCCCAAGGTAGGAGCTTTTTCTTTTTGTGACAGTTAATCACCTCGTTTCTGCAGGAGCTGCACTGGTTTATCTCTCGTAAGAGCAAACTACTCTTTCATCTACTGTTCCACTTGCTGTAAACTTTTCTGCATGTGCGCTGAGGGAAGAATACCAAGAAACTGCTCTAATTAAGGTATGCCAGAGCAAAATTAATTTTCAGGGTGTCTTTCGGATACTGACAGGAACTCGCTATAATTATTATACAGTTAGGGTAATTGACTTTTATTTAATGTGGTACTTGCTTACCAACAGCCAGTCAAATGCACCAATGTAAGCAACGAAGAAATTGTTCAGAAATATTATCACTGATTCTTGAAATAAGTAATGTCGAGTATATTAGTGTTAACTCCTATTACTTTGGCTAAGAGGAAAGCAGATGATGACTTCACTGCGCTTTCTCTCAGTACAATGACCAGGCTGTAAATGACTTAGAAATTTGAACAAAGTGTTCAGTGTATTTTTCTATTTCTTCAAGCCTACCGTGTGTTTATATTTATTCTAATTTTATGTGAACATTTTATTCCTCCGTATTTTTCACTGTTTGTGATAGTTTTGCCAAGCTTGCCCTCCACTGTGCCCAGAGGAGCTGTGGCTGGGGCAGAGCAGGATCCTCTCACCCTGCATGTAATGTTATGGGGAAAAGAGCAAAAACTTGTTTTACAGTTTGGAGAACAATGTAAATATGTTGGCAGCGGAGATCGTCTAATAGAAATATTGCATGTTAAGAATTTTTAGTCGTTCTTTAGCCAGGTTTTATACACTTAAATATAGTTTAGAAATCATACATTTTCTTTAACTTGTATTGATTTTGGAATATTTCATGGGCAATGCTCACAACATAGAGAGGCTGACAGATGCATTCACAGCTTCTCAGGGTGATCACAGTGGGGGTAAAAGAATGCTGCGGAGAGAAGATGGAAAATATAGAGCATATGTATGGATTTTCCCTGGTCCTGACAGGGCTTTTATTATTGTTTTATTTCTATGAATCTCATAGATGCTGGAGAAGCTGATCCTCTCACTGAGGTGGACCAGTTAGCAGTTTAGGAGGAAATTTGCTCCTATCATGAGGGATAAATGTGGTAATTCTTTCTGAGAGCTTGAGAATTACTGGGGAATGATGAGCAACTATAATTCACTGGAAATTAAATATGTCTATTGAGCGAGATGTGTGCCGTGCCAGTCAAAGTGCAGGCAGAGCTGTCCAGGCAGAGGGGAAAGCCACCGCTCCTGCCTCGCCCCGGTCCAGCCCTGCTCCCCATGGAAGCTACTGGGTGCCCTGCGAGGGGGTGATGGGGAGATGCTGTTTGCAGCAGCATGCGTTGCCTCCAGACCCTGGTCTTGTGAAAAGCAGCTGAAGCAAGGCGTTTCTCAAAGACACTTGTTTGGGGAAAAAAAAAAAAAAAAGAGCTGAGGATGTCCATCAGCCTGCACAATTAGGAGGGAGCCCTGACAAACCCTCGGCGGGACCGCCTGCGGCTCCCACGAGAGCAGGTCTCCCCCTGAGTGGGTCTGTACCTCCTCCCACGTTTAGGATTCTCAAGCCGCAACTAGATAAACACTTATTGCGTTTAAAAAGTCAGGCTCTAGCGGAGCTGGGAGGATGACGGGAAGGAGAAGCCCTGTCATGCATGTGACACACAAGCGTTTCTGCCTCATAAGCGAGAGACAGCCAAAGCTATAAATTTTGTAGACAAGCAAAAAGAACCCTGACAAGCTATTTGTAGGAAAAATATACTAGAGAGATACTTTTAAAAAATAATATTCCAGCTTTTGTTCATATACACTTTCTGAGTGACCTGTATTAATTTTTCCTACAATACTGAATAATTAATTCTTACCGAGAAAGTTGGAATTACAGACTCCAAGCTTCAAGCATCAGTGCAATCTGAAATGAACCCTCTAATATTTATCCTGTATTTATTTCTGCCTTTAGCATTCAAGTAATGCAGTAGATAATTCAGAAGAATGTATGATCAAATGCAGCTTTTGAGCAAAGAGGGCAGACAGTGATAACAACTCCTCTGCTGAAACAACCTTTCGTGATTTCTTTCGCAGGCTGTTGTCTGCCTTTTCCTTTAACTCTACTTTTAATTTGACTCTGAGCTATAAAAAATACAAGCCTTATCTGCTTTACACTTGTACAGAAATCCACATCCTCGAAGTGTTGTAGAAACATTAATTAATCCCTTCTTGCTATGTATCTCAGCGGGTGAAGCGAGACAGAATAACTGACCCCTGCCCAAGCGGTGGCGTGCAATGCACAGACCGTCATCTTCATGGTGTGGTGGCTGGTGGATGGGGTTAAAATCTGTTATTTCCAGCTCCTTTAGGGAGAAAGGTGTTGTTGGGAAAAAAAGTATCAAAATTAATGGAGGGACTGTTTCAGTCTGGAGCTCCTGGTGGTTAAGGTGATTAAGGTACCCCCTGTAAGAGGAACTTGTATTGTGCTGCACTTCTGCTTCAAAATTAAAAAATCAGGGCTCAAAGTGCCAGCCCTTCGTGGACATCAGACAGCTGAAGGCTGAACGAGGGTCTCGCCCAAAGAGCTGAACTGAGCAGCGTGCAGAGTCGAGTATAAATGGATTAAAGATTTTTATGTTGTTATTTAGGGATTTGCAATGTGGCGGTTGAAGCAAAATCTGAACTTTTTTACAAATGAGAAAACAGTGAGTTAAAGAGTGGAGCAAAAGTGCATGAAATTACAAGCCCTCTATATTTGCCTTTTTCTGGTGACAAAAGTCCTCTGGCACCCATGGCACCAGCGTATGATCTGCAGAAACCTCACCTGATGGATGCAGCTCTCCATCAGGAAGATGCTGGCACTTTCCAAATGCTGCTACAGAAAAGGATGTCACAAAAATTCTATCCCTCTCACAGGTTTCTGTAACATGCCAATACTAAACAAAGATACTCTGTCAAAATCAAATCCTTGTCAGGTTTATATGTAATCTTCCCCATGACCTCTCTATCTCATTTGCTGGGACGTCACTTGAGCGTGGTGGCAGGTGGCTGTCACTCCGACAAGCGACGTGTGCTCCATAACCTGTGAGCCCTCCGTGGCGTGTGGCATTGGGCTTGTCGCACTCCCGCGTGTCAGAGCATTAGGATTTGATATGTCATCCTAATAGCACAGCATGAGCACGTCAGCAGGATTTGTTAAAGTGTCAGGTAGGAAAAGGAGAGCAATGATACCGGGAGCACGGTAAGTATGTAAAGAGCGTAAGAAAAACGTATGCATTATTTATCTATTAATCTCCAAGTGAAGTAAGAGTAGAACTGAAAATGTCTTTCATCTAACATGGAAAGGCATATCCTCTTCCCAGAAACATATCCTTTTGGCCCTCATTTCTTTCTTGGCTGTTTCTAGCTTTTTTTAATGATGACGATTCAGGAAACCAAGTACAGATGGGCTGCCTTAAACATGGGTTTAAAATTTAACCAAACGGTGAAGCGGAGCCTGTATATTCCAGAACAATTTTAAATGCCACAAATAAACGTTTCCAAGTACTGTCTTGAGGGCTTGATCCTGTGACCACCTGAGGGACACTATTTTTTGTAACAGGAAATAAAATCACAGCGCTAAAAATTACTGCACATTGGAGCTGTTCAAATCACTGCGGGTGAAGTTCATGTGAGCAGTTACTCACCTGTTATTTCCAAGGGCTTGCGAGTTGGGTATAGAAATCATCTCTATGATGAAGCTTTAAAATCTCAGTCCAAACAAATTTCTTAGCTATGCAAATTAGAAGAAAGAGAAATTATATCATAGAGGTGCCAGAAGTGTTTGAAAGTGACTATTTCAAAGAGCAATTTCATCAACTTAATTTGACCATGCACGAACACTATGGGGATCTGGTACAGTACGTTGAGCTGTTAGCATGCAGTATAGAAATGTAAACTGCTTATATCTGTCATTGACAGATGGTTCATTTCATAGAATACCATCAGGAAGTGTATTAAAAAAAAAAGAAATCCAGAAAGTTTCTCAAGGGGCTACAGGTTTAAGTTGCAGAGACCATGAATCTATGTAGAGTGATCAAAACAACAGCCCGTAATTCATGTTTCTCTCTAATTGCAGAGCTTGAAATGAGTTGCGCCTGTCTTACTTGTGACTCTTTCCTTTTCTATATATTGCTAACAATATTATTTACACTGCTCTGTTGGATTTACATTATTATTCATATGCAAGAGTGAACAATTCCTCTGGTGGAGAGGCTGAGAGAAAGTCAATGTGATGATGCACCTTTGTATTATGCTACAACAGCTTAGCGAAGCAAGAAGGCACAGAGCTGTATGCAGTCTTAAATGTCAAGGCTGTAAGAATGAAACTACATCAGGAGTGGTATCATATACCTTCTTTTAAAAGATACAAAATTTGGTTTCTTTTGTTGTGCATTGGAACTCTGGAGTTTCTGAGTCTGGATAATGTTTGTATTCGCTCACCTATTGATGACCATGACGTCCCAGCCAGGTGCCTGAAAGGCAATTTTTTTTCAGTGTTGATCTTGTAAACTTGTTAATTAATGGGTTTGATACAGACCTAATAATTTGAGATGTCTTATCCTGGGCATACTGTCCTTCTATTGAACATTTAATATGTTAGTGATGTTGAGAAGACTTAGCAGAAACCATAAGAGGGGAACACCAAAATTTGTATAGGAGAGATGTGGAAAAGTTTTCTGGTAAAAGCTCTCGAGAATTAAACTGCGATAAAGACAGTTTGTTCTCTGGAGTCTTGCATTGGAGGTAACAGAAATGACTACTCTATCGTATGGTGAAAGAGGTCTTAATTACGTTATTTCTTTTTTTTTCTTTTTTCTTCCGTACAGAAGCTGGTTTGTTGTACCAGCAGAGCTAAGAAAATGGCCATTTATGAGCTCTGCGGAGGCTGAAAGGAAGAGATGAGCCTCAAAAAAGTCATCTTACCAAAGCGGTTGGTGGCATCAAAAAATTGAAAATTAGCGTGTAGCTGCAGCTAATGAGCCTTACAACATCTCAAATTCTCCTGCTGGGAACCGGAGACACTTGCAGAAGGTGGATGAACTATTAATATTTGCACTAAACTTCAATTCTTACAGTTGTAGTCTAAAGAAAATGTCGGTGTCATTCCAACATTTCCCCTCACTAAGAGAGCTGGCAGGGGAAAGCCAACACTGAAGTAAACGATACATAAAGTATTCAGGCAATGTTTTCTTAATTTTCTTAATATTCAGGTATGGATGGGAATGAATTATCTGATAAATGACTACAACCACCTTACTAGATAAAGTTGTTTTTAAGTGCATGCAAGGGTCAATTCAAACTTGTATCCTTAATTTTATTGGAGGAAAGTCTTCAAAACTTCAGAAGGATATTCCAGATTTTTAAGCTGATATCCTGGCACAAAATTCTTCAGTTGACCTGTATGCTTATGTTTTTCTCCAAACAAGAACCAGGATTTCACTAGTCATTCAGTTTTTCTGTTTATAAAAATTTTTTAGAAATCATTGCTGCAAAACTTCCGTTTCAGAGTAAAGAAGTGAATGCTAACTTGGAAAATGTGAGCTAAAGAGAACAACAACCCATCAGGGACCTGAAGCAAGCTAACCAAAGATGTCAAGAACAAATGTTAGGGGATACCTAAGCTTGCAGAAATCCT
Organism: Ciconia boyciana; assembly: GCF_034638445.1. Classification (NCBI taxonomy): domain Eukaryota; kingdom Metazoa; phylum Chordata; class Aves; order Ciconiiformes; family Ciconiidae; genus Ciconia; species Ciconia boyciana. Next base: position 66,103,693 of record NC_132941.1, read on the forward strand.
GTGGACAGAACAGGGGCAGGTGTGGCAGCTGCCGGTGCAATGAGAGTTACTAACACTGGGTGCTAGAAACAAACCCGGTAACGGTGGTAGACTGTTACAAAAGAACAGGAAAGATGTCCTACTTATTGTCTTTTTTCCCACTTGCAATGATAAAAAACCCCCACAAATTGATATTCTGATTAAACCCGAGGACACCTGCCTCTGGTAATGATGGAATTAAGCAAATGATCCTTTTATTGCTTTGTTCTCAAGTCTTTATATAATTCTCCTCATATTTTTCTTGTCATTGCAGTATCTGAAAACCTTCAATTTAAACAGTGTGACTGATTTCTCTCGTAGGTTTGTTTCTTTCCTTCTTTTTAGAGGGAGATGTATAAGCAGTAATTGCCTTGGTTGGTTGATGTTTCTAGGTTTTATTATCTCTTCAGTTTTTAAATAAGGCCTAATTATGAACTGAGTATTTGTTAGGGAAAAAAGATAGTTAAAAGATCCCACCAAGCCCAGAAGCAGAGGTAGTTTTGTAAGTGATGTGGTATAAAGTTATCGCTATAGAAGTTTCTTGCCGGATGGGCACAGTAATTGGAAAGGCTCGAGATGGTGGAGAGAAGGGCACAGTATCGTTAGAAAGGTCTGTGTTACTGGGAAATGGCAATATAACACTATGAACCTGCTGGAACTGTACAAAGAGTGAAGATCCATTGTGGTCGTGGTGGCAAAGGTTGGGTCAAACTCTTTACCCTTGGTGGATTGCCTCCAGGCAAGGCAGAGCTTGGCAGAATTGCTGCTATGAGCATCAAGTGTGTTTTACTTCATTGGTTAGCAGCCTCTTCCAGATCTGCGCGAGCCATGATACTGCCGTGTCTGAAATCTGGTATATGGTGTCTTTATTTATATTCCATTGCACAGGTCTTCCCAGCTCCAGCTGAAATAGCTGTTATGGGTATAACTTCACGAGATGGTGCAAGTCACTTAATCAGCTTTGTTTGCTTGTCCAAGTGGGTGTTCTGGTTCAGCTGCACGTAGGTTTTCTTGGTGAACAGTGGATTTTGAGATGCATTTTTTTCCACACCAATGGCAACCCATTAGGCTTCCTTTAAATGGCTTTCAGAATAAGATACTTGCAAAAAACTGCATATAAATGATTTAAAAATAAGATATTTGCTCATTTTTAGAGTTACCTGAATTTCCAGGGAACTGTGATGTAATGGAAAGAATGTGCAAGGAAAGCTGGTTTCCCTGAAACCGTCAGTTCTTGGAAGTTAAGGTCTCAAAACAGTTTCTCATAATATTAAATGTATCAGGGCAAATTCAGATGCTTCTGTGATGAGCTCCGAGGTTGTGGCTCTCTGACCCAGAGATCATGAGGGCAACCCTGAGCACCCTGCACGAAGGTGACCCTGCATGGAGTGGACTCAAAACCTCCCGAAATCCCTTCCAGCCTGAACTGCTTTATGACTGTGTGTCCAAGAAATATGAAAGAAGCGTTACTATAGTGCTGAATCCCTGTGTTCAAATGGACTAATTAGATTCAGAAAATGTACGTGTTGTTTCAGGTTGTCAGGCTGCTGATATCTGAGAAATGCAGCTTGATTGCAGGAAAAACAGCCCCTTAAATACCAAAATAATAATGCAAAACAAGCAAAGCACTTGGTAACGGTGTCTGGAAGTTTGTTGTAGGACATGACCTCCTAATAGCAGAAGCAGAAAACAACACGTCTCCATTCACGCGGTGAGGTTCCTGTCGTTAACTCGGTTACCTGGAACCGCCCGCTTCTCACCGGAGCCGATTCCCCCCGGCGAGGCCAGTCCGTACCTTCACAGCCTGTGCCTTGGTCTTTCTCCCCTCTCTCCCGCACACAGCGCGCGTCCCTGTGGCTTGCTTGCGGCGCCCGGTCGCTGGGTTTGGCAGGACGTCACCAGCTGATGGTGAATGTCACGGCATATTTGCAACGAGCAGCAAGCACATTGATTTACGCTCTCAGGGAGGGGGAAGCATGCATGGGAAAGCAGGGGTTTTGTTAGCAATGCGATGAAATGTTTTCCTGTCTAAGTAATACAGTATTGGTATTTTGTTGTGGATAAGTATTTTTTTGGATATGATGACTCTGGGAGGGACAGTATGTTTCCTGCTGCAGATTGCTTTTTTGGTTTTATGTTTATTTTCCTGCTGCTTTTTTTGTTTTTATGTTTTTTTTTTTCCTACTGCTTTTTACATATTCCATATAAGAATTCATGCTTCAGGTGATGTGCACACCTGGGACTGAATTGGAATTGCCTCAATAACAGAGAAGAGGAAATGCAGGAAATAATTTTCTTCTTTTGATACCTCTCCTTCTTCATGCCCCCCCTCTCCCAAAGAGAAAGCAGCAAAGGCTTGGAAGGAAAAACACAGACTGCACCAATCTGCAGCAGAGACAACAGAGAAAATAGCCTCTTCTCAGTGTCTCTGCCATTTCCAGGAGGGATTCCCTCTGGTATGTAAGCGGAATAAAGGGTTGCTGAGCCTCGTCGCTCCCCTGCTGCCAGCGGTTCCCTGTGATCCCATTGCCAGGTTTTACTTCTCTTCCTCTGCATTAATGACGGCATTAATTACTGCACGGTGGTGTTGGTCCATGTGATGAACCTCAAAGTTCTAGATTTGGTGCTGGCCCACCTGTGTGTCTGTGTGTGTGTGTGTGTGTGGATGCATGTAGAGACATCAGGACTATTGAGATGTTTGGATGCGTGGGTGTGTGCACGTACACATATATGTGTATGTATGAGCACATCTCGCCTACAGGATAGAATTTCTGTGAATTTTTAACAGCTTAAAAGAAACCCAATCAACAAACAACTCAGGTTGCAAAGTCAAAACAACAAGGAATAAAAAGTGTCAGCACTGAGATTTCATTCTTTTTTAAAGCCTTTTCTGTGCTACTGAAGCCTGAATGAAGCACTTGGTCTCCAGAAGGGTGGCAACCCCCAGGAGACCCGTCCTGAGAGCCTGACTCACCCCTGCCTGGGGAGCCCGGGCTGGCTGCTCAGGAAGGTTTTTGGGCAGACTGCCTCCTTCGTCGTGAGGGATGCTCCCTCTCCACTGAAGTCTCTTTTTGTTTGTTGGTTTTGGTGGGGATTTTTTTGTTTGGTTGGGGTTTTTTTGTTTTGTTTTGTTTTGTTTTGTTTTTTCCTTGGGAGAGATGTGAGATCAGCAAGGAAGGGCAGGTGGCAATAAGGGCTGCAAAGTTTCCCTCGCAGCATGGCCTCTGCGTGGCTGGGTTGTCAGGAGGGAATTTAAGACACCAAAAAGAAACTTCAGAGCAGGACCATCTCTGCTGAGTGCATTGAAAGGAAGCAGTTTAGCACTGCTCTTCTCCATCACCCCAGCTCAAGCAAGGCGAGTGATTGCGCTGAAGGCTCCCTGGAAGTACTTATGCACTTGGTGGAGTCTGGCTGGTGCTTAATCGTTGGTTAAGTAGGGGCCTGATACAGTGAATCCAGAATTTCTCTGAGGGCAAAAGCTGTATACTAAAAAATGCCCTGAGGTAAATAAAATTATTTCTCATGGGCCTTTTAGCTGGTATATATGATTCCAGTGAATAAAACCACTAAAGTGATGATAAAGATTTTCTTTCCTTAGGTGATATTTTACATCATTTGCTCTGATAGCCATTCATTAATTTTATATATTGCTTTTATTAAACTCATTTTCTTTTAAGTGATATTTTCAGTGCAATGTAGTATGTTCTGAATATGTCAATCTGTGTCGGGGGTTGTTTGTTTTGTTTTTTTTTTAAGCACAGAAATGACCTTTATTTTCTGTAAATGGGGTGATCGTTTTTCTGCTCGTGAAGATTCAGGGCCAGAAGTGCTGTGGCCGGAAGCCGTGTGTTTCTGTCTGCAGGTCAGATATCACACCGGTTCAGCATATCGCTCTGTTTAACCTGGACTTAGAGGTAATCCACTGAATATTATGGCCAAGTCCTGGGGTCTGCTGAGCAGAGGTTAAGTGTGCTACACGGTGATGAACTGCACCATGGCTGTAGGACAGACTAACCGCTCTGTCTCCTGGAGATGAGGAGAGGCTAAGTTTGGTCTGCTTAGTGCTCATGAACATACTCAAAGTTTAGTTTCCATGGTATAACCGTTTATATTCTGCCTTGCAACCCTCTCAAAACAGTCTGTTAAACTGCTTTTGCTCCCAGCTGTATCGATCATGCACACCTGCAGGTGTAATGCCTGTAAGCCAGCCCCAGCCTCATCCTGCCATCCTTACGCAGACCTCATCCTTCGGGGCAAAGCGATTGTGTAAGAGGAATGTCCAAAGGTACATCAGAGAGGATAAAACTTTGAACCCTGAATCTCTATTAGTGTTATCAGCTAGGGAATGTCTTTTGTTAGAATAAACTTCTCTTGTGTACAAGTTATTTCATATTAGGATATAAGCTGGGTTTTTTTGTAGCACCTTTGCAGTTGCTGGTGTTTTCCCATTGTCTCACCCTGTTTACCTCCTCCTGTTTCCAGATCCCCAGATATAGCAGGAGTTTTCCATATGAGAACTATTAGAACTGCAATTTTCTCTAGAAGCTTTAATTTCTTCAATGGAAATCAGCCTGGCTGCCCAACGCGATGGACTGCCGAGGCAGAGCAATGCAATGCAATACTCTCTCACAGAGTGGGGAGCCAGAAAGAAAAAGGAGCTTCAGACAATTTTGTCTCCTGAAAAGGTGGGGAAAAAGATTTCTATAGCAAACTGCTTTTAGTCTTGAGAACATTTCACTATATCAAGAGCTTCTCCGCTGCAAGGTTCAGTGATTGTCACAGACATTTACAACCTGCGAGCAAGGAAACCGTTGCAGACGGAAGGTGGAAAAAAGTACAGATGCATAAATTTAGTGAATGTACAACTGCAGGTGCAACTGCAAAGCCTGCTCCTCTGAAAGAAAAGAAAAAAAGTAGTCAGGAAGAAATATGGGTAGTATTAGTCTCTCATGATGGATGCGGTGACATCACCTTTCTAACACAATTGCTTTTTATTTCACTTTAAGAGACTTTGGCTTGGCTGCCGATAGGAAAAATGAGATTTTTAGGAAAAAGACTGTGAAGACATTGTGATTAATCTTGAGGCAAATCTCAGACTTTTCTGAAGAAGTCTCTGTTAAGCAAGATCCTAATTTCATTATTTCCCCTCTTTTCCACATTTTCCCTTGGGATATAGTCATAAATTCCGAGCATCAAACAATGCCAGTCCCTTGGTTTTCCAGCTAAAGGGAGCAAGCAGGACTGCCCAGGATGGATTAAGTTTTATTCAGTTCTTCAGGAGTCACTGTGAGCATGAACTCCTTTTAAGTAACACTGTCAGAGACTTAATTTATTATCTAATTGATAAGAAATATGGCATAGGAAGCCTAGACAATGAAAGCAACTTCTACAGGAAATATTTTACTAAGAGGAAGCTACATGAGAATGCACCAGGGGCAGAAAATTGAGTTACAAATTAAAAAGGTAAAAAATATTTCTTCACATATAATAAAATTCTACTTTGGGGTTTGGTTTTTTTTTTAATAGAACTCGGGAGGGCCTGGCGGCATTATTTATTTGTAGATGGTGAAAAAATGGGGGAGTGACTTAAGCAGAGAGGGCTGGAGAGGGAAATAAAAAGGGAGGTGGAAGCCAAAGGGGAAAGGAAAAGAGCTGGGAGGGGCTGGGGAAATTAGGGAATGAAGAAATAGGTGGAAAGTTGGAGAGTGGTTCGTAAAAGAGGGAAAGAGGGAGCACGAGGCAATGGCATTTCTGAGCTCTGGGGGTATCTTGAGGTATGAAAAGCTGGCAGATACTTCATGCTGGGCTCTCAGAGGCAAGTCACCTGCCCGAGGGCAGAGCCCAGCACTATCAGGGATGCATTTGTGCTTTTACAAAAGGTGTTTCTGCTGCAATGGTGGGTTGCTTGAATTTCACTTATGCATCTTTTTAGGAGTTTGAGATCATCTAATAGATGCTGCTCTATGGAAGTGTTACTGCTGAGTGCATGATGATTTCTCACTTCTGTACGTGCTTTGTAAATGTAAGAAATCTCTTGCTAGATGAATTTCTGTTTCCTGCACGCTGTGACCAGGGAGAGGTTTGATTTACCAGCTGCTCTTTTGCAATTTGTCCTTTGCCATCGTTACCCCTGGGGATAACAGCACTTCCCCTCCCCTGCCCTCCTCCAAGAGGCAAATGTGGTAGCAAAGCTACTCTAATTTAAGGTGGGCAGAGCAAGATGTGATTTAAACTATCAAATATTCCATGCTTTTGCAGTTTTGCCCTCGTAAACTGTAAACAGGAGGGGTGATTCCTCTGTAAAAGGCACAGGCAGTCCCATCAGACCGTCCATCTCTGGTTTCCCTGCTCCTCTAGCTCTTCCCAACGTGTCCCTCTGCACAAACCCACTGCTCTGTGCATCCCTCCAGCCCACATGCTGCAGCTCTCTCCTCAATGTGAACCCTTAACACGCATTTAAAACAGTTCCTTCCTTTGCCCTGCAACTTCAATATTTACACTCGGCTTACTGAAATTAAGGCAAAAGCCTAAAATGAGGGAAAGAAAAAGGAAAGAGGGAAAAAAACCCATCAAACCCTTGACAAGTTGCCAAGGCAACTTCAGGAAGATGAGAGCCCAAGTTTGGAATTAAGCAGCAGGTATCAGGAAAGATGCTGCAGGCTGGGGAGCGGGTAAGAGTGGTGAGCCAGCGTAAGGTCCAACAGCTTGCAATTAATTCAGAGTAACTATAAATGAAATAAATGCGGGGGAAACTTGAAATGTTTTCTACCCTGTAGGTTTTTCAGCCTTCTTTAAAACAAAGACCCCCACCCTCAGTTTCAAGGCGAGTTTCCAAAACTAGCTTTTTCCCCCCTCGAATATACCTTTGCTCTATTCTGTATCTAATGCTATAAAATATGGAAGATAGTAATGTTTCTAATTAAGTTTTGGAAGCTCTATGCCAAAGCTCTCTCTCAGGGATGAGAGAATACAAATCAGTTGATGATTATTTCTAACAATGGTCAACCAATGGGTTTGAGAAATGCAGATCAAAAGGTTGATTCTCAAATATTTATTATAATAAGCTGAACAAGCAGCAGGCTGTAATTCATATGGTAGAATGAAATCCTTGCTAAATCATCACATCATAAAGAAAATTGCTTTTTTAATTTAATATTTCTCTTTCGGCTGTTTCTATAGAGACATGCTAATTTAGGAACTTAATTTATTATCTGGAAGAATATTATGCTAGATACAAGTTTTCCCCAAATCACTTTCAAGTGAAACCAAAGGCTCACGTAAGAGAAACATGTGAGCAAAAGTGCAAATTGCCTCCTTCATTATGGCATAATGGGAAATCATGTAATGACACATCGTTCCTTCAGCAGCAAAGGAATGGGTAACGATGCCCTTTGCTGCTAGTTTGGTCACCGAAATACTGTAAACTCAGCAGTGAAAAACCAGCAGCCTTTTTGCTAGAGATGTAGCACGGCAGTGTGGCAAAAAAATGTTTCTTCCTTGAGATAATGTTAGTCCTATCTAACAGTTGACCCAGCACGTGCTGAAAATTGATAACAGCAACTAATCGCTTTGCTACAAATCTGCTGCTGGAGCCTCATTATCTATTCAACAGTTGGATGAAAACCTTTGGTATGCATTTTCTCTATAATTTACCCAGCATGAGAGGGCTTAGGTCCACAAACAGTAATGCGAAGAGGAAACATCTGCATCGTCAACAGGGACTAACACTCCTTCCCATCCCTCGTCTCACTGGGATGCTGCGTGGCCACGTGCCAGCCCTGTTCCATCCTGGCTTGACAAGGGCCAGGACAAAGCACAGAGGGTTAGGAAGAGTCCAGCTCCTCAGGTTTACCCTGGTCCTCTCAATCCCACATCTGTGCTCCTCAGCTACAGCACAGCTCTTGGTGTGAAGACCAGAAGCTCCCGCTGGTTGTCCCAGATAACCAGTTAAATCCTGCAAGGGTGTGAGGAGTGGGATTAGCCACTGATGAGGGATGCTAAATGGACACGCTGTAGATCCCAGGAGCACCTAATTTCCAAAAGCTGCCTGGTAAAGGACCAAAACTAGCGTGATGGCTTTGTGGTTTCTTCTGTGACCTCAAGCTATCACTTGGCTCTTTTCAGAAATATTTTATTGAAACCATCACAAATAGAGGACAACTTGACCAACTTGATTAGCTTTAGTTTGAGTGACCTGGTTTATGCCACATTATTTTGTTCTGTGAATCCGTCTACATTAGAAGTGATCGTATATTACCATACGATACATATTTCATAAAGTGTGTGAATAAAGGGATGATAATTCAGTTCAGTTCAAATAGAGATGTCTCTCGATTAAGAAACTGCCAGCCAATTGCCATCTTTGTTGAATCGCACAAATAAGTGATATCTTTATGTACTTTAAATGAGGTTTATGCAGAGCATAAACTATGTAACAGACTCTACATTAAAAAAAAAAGGATGTTCTGAAAGACTAGCAATACTAACCAAAAAAATCCACTCCTTGTATCTATAATATACATGACATGTAATTTAAAAATGTAGATATGAGAAAAGACTGTTGGTTCCTTGGTGCCATACTGGTATTTAGAAGTTTTCTTACATGGTAAGGGAAAGCTAGCAGGTTGGGAAATGCCATGGAGATGCTACTGCAGTCAGTGCAATTATTTTTACTTCCATTCACCTGCAGCTGTACAGGCATTCACTCGGTGTTCAGGTTCCTGCATTTCCAGCGGTGTCAGGTGAGCAGCCCCGCGTGGAACTGTTTCATGCAGTCTGCTGCAGCCTTCACACTTTAGTGCTGCACAGTGGTTTCCCATGGCATCGCACATACCCCTAGCCCCGGTAAAACCCCTAACACTGCCTGTCTCAGACCAAGGAAATCTCATGTCCTCAGTCTCTCGTGCTTCTTACCCGATTCTGGACCCAGCTAGGAGCTCAGCTCTACAGGAAGCCTGGCATTATAATAGACAATGTCAAATGCTTTTAATGTTTTTTAAAATTTCCTTTTTTTTTTTTTTTTTCTTCTTTTATGTTGCAGATATGCACCCTGATTTTATAAGGGAAGTGCTGCTCTTTTGCAGGTATTTCTGCAGCATGAAGGTATAAAGATGTACTTTGAGATCACTGTCTCATTACTTTACGACAACCAGTCGTTACTTGCTGTTCTCAATTGATTTCCCTTTACAATAAAACATTTTGTTTAATTTTGCAGAGATTGATCCTCAGCTTAGCAAAGGCTAAAAATTTGGTTTTTTCTCAAGGGTTTTTGTGTTCCCAGCCTGTGAGCCTGGAGGATACCGCTGTTACTCTCCCTTTGTGCTCTCCCCATGGGGCTCCACGCTAAAGACACCAGCTTCTGGCATGGAGACAAAAAAACCACCCCAAACTTGAATACAAATCATTTTTGCCCAGCAGTGCCTAGGAAGGCAACTGTTGTTGTCCTACACAACTCCCAGCTGCAGGGTTTGCTGTTGCTGTGTCCCCACATTTGTGTCTCCCTTGGGGTGATGCTGACCTCCATCCCTGCCCTCAATGCTCACCACTGGCCAGCCTGCTGGGATTGCTTGTTTATTTATTTGTTATTATTTTTTATTGCTATGGCTTATCTGTAGAATTGTTTGGAACATTTTTTTTAATGTATACTTTGGAATTCGTCAAACTATTGGTATTAGTTTCATCAATCTACAAATACAAGCATCCAGGGTGGTTGCCTAAAACACATATAGGACACTGGCACATTATATGAGAGAAACATTTTGAAAACATCACAATAAAAGAATTATGTGCGTTCGATGTGTGGCTTTCAGCACGGAGAAAGCTGTGTTGGTGGTCTGTTTCTTAAAGATAAGCTTGGGGCAGTAAATTTATTGCTAATGGTTTTATTTTCATTTTATGGCATGGTACTTGGATGCTATTAATTTAAAGAATTATATGCTTTTCATAAGATAAATCTATAAAAAATACAATATTTCTTGGCTTCTGGCTCAGAGGTGGAATGGTGGCTGTGGTCTGGGAAAATACTATTCATCTGAGCCCTGGAGAAAAGGGTTGTCTTCCTACCACTTCTCTAGGATTTAGGAAGGCAAGATTTTGGAATTTTTCTGGGAGGGAAGCTGAGAATTAGTGGCTGTTCAAAGGGCTGTAACCAAGTCCCGTATTGGAGCTGCATCACTGATGGAGCTGCTCCTGAGTGGCACCAAAAAGGTGTTGAGAAAATGCGGTAAATGCTCAGAAGAACTATTCAACTTAAGTTACTGAATATAAACATCTCAGCATTTTCACGTCCTTTGAAGGATTTGATATGATTTGATACTGGCATATGTAACTGCAAAATTAAGGACTTTTCAATGAATTATAATGAGTGGCTGTGTATTTATCAAATAGCTTTTCTATTTCTGAGCAACCTGTGACAAGTTACTTGAACTGATTGCATGGGATAATTTGGATTAGACGTTTGGGTGTTTTTCTTTGGCTGTTTATCTAAGAATTGTCAGGTTCTTACTGTAGCACCAAGTGATACTATTTTTATGATGCTTCTTTGGGGTGACATGAAGCATGAGGTCATTATGGAGAAGGTAAGGTCAAAATTGTCTTCTGGGGCTGCTAATTTTGTTGCTCAGCTTGAGGTTTTTTTAGGTCTTACCTGCTTTATCATTTTCTCCGATCTAAGTGCTGGTCCAGTAGATGCTTTTGCAAGTTTACAGGAGCGTACAGCAGTTCTGCAAATCTGGCTCGTGCCTCACCTTTGGCTGCTCAGAGATGATGTTGCAATTAACAGTTAACTGTGAGATGCTGAGTTTAAGTGGTGAGCCCAGCATCAAAGAGAATTCTGCTCCAGGGCAGGATCAGGAGTTTTGTAACAAAGGAAATGCCTTTTTATTTCACTAACACGAACACCCTCTCTTCTTGGAGTGCCCTGACGTGCTCACTGAATGCTGCTCCCTTGGACCAGGGTCGGTTATGTCACCCTTGCTCGCCCCAGCCTAACTGGGCAGACACTAAGGCAACCGTCTACTGGGGAAAACGGTGGTGTTTGGAGCATTAGAAATGCCTCAGTGGGTCAGATCGAAGGTCCAGAAGCATCCTGGTCATTACCACAAAGGTATTAAGCCTCCTTGCCTAAAGACATGATCAGCAGCTCTGAAAAAATGAGTGAATTTCTGTCAATTTGGTACCCATAAAGTTATGTTTGCTTGCTTGTTTTTTGTGGTGTGCTATTTCTAATACACGTCACAAAATCCACTTACGCATTTTACCACCCTAGCTTCTGGCCTTATCAGGAGAAAGCAAGAAGGAAAATGCAGTGTTTCCCAGCATTTGCACATTGCTCTTTCATGAAGTGGGAAGATCACAAGGTGATAAAAACATCTTCAAAGGGAATGGCAGATTTTAGCAATGAGCACTTCTCATGTGCCTCCAAACCACACATCAACCCTTTCTTATCAAGATCGTAGCTACTGTGTGTGTGCGGGCATTAGCTGTAGACCAAATGTACTTGCGGTACTTCCCAGTGTAGGAACAGCCAAGCACAGGAGGAGTGCAATTGATTTCCTGTGGTCTGAAGATACGGGGCAGTGGTTGGAGAAGCAATGCAATCCTTGCCTGAGGAAGGATTACTCAATCTGTATTAGACTCAGATGAAAAAACAACAGTTGAGCAGCTTCAAATACAAGTTGAGCATAGAGATCTTGTAATTGCCATGTATTAAATATTTTTTATGATGTCCACAAGTGTTTCTAGAAAAAAACTAAAGAAAAAAAGTTGTGAAGATTTAACAATGATAGTATATAGACTCTAGTGAGGTTTTCATTCAACTGAATAATTCTTTTCAGTGTAAGCAGGACAGGTCCCATACAACAATGAAGTCATTGGATCAAACACATCACACGACAGGGTTACGTGGCAGTTTGCAAACAGGGTTTCTTGTTCTTGCAAATGCAATAAGTCATGGTAGAGGCTTAACAAGTCTATGGTTTTGTCTGATAAGTTATTGATGAGTGGAGGAAAGGAAGAAGTGAATGGGTGAGTAGACGCTAAAAGTGACTGAAAGAAATAGGGTGATAAAAGTAATATATCTACATGAAAATGAGGAAGTGTGATCAGGATGGCTGATCAAATGATGGAAAACACAGAAACGAAACTGGGGAAAGAAGATTGGAGGAAGAACCACGTGACAGGGTTCGGAACACTTCAGGGAAAGAAGAGGATTTGAAAAAATATCAACCTAGCACGTGAGGCACATGGTGAGAAGAGAGGTCTGAGGTGGTCTGGAGGTAGGGGGTAGAGAAGCGATGGTGGAGCGGTAGATGTGGTTAATGGTGAGGTCCTGGGTGCCCCATGGAAAGCACCACCACCATGGTGGGAGGGTCCTGCTGTCTCATGCTGCTCCACCTGCTTCTTGCTAAACCCCTTAGTGCTTTCAAACCCTGCTCTTGGGGTTTGTTTTCCACACCACCAAGCAGTTTTCCTGCTCTCCTCCGGACTCTCCAAATGGTCCACACATTTGTTAAGTGCAGTCCCAAAAGCTGGACGCAGTAGTCGGTGCTGGGATTTCCACCCCCAGAGTGTGGGCATCCACCTCCTGTGCAGAGCTCCAGAGACCTTTGATGAATCCCACTTCATGCGAAGTAAGTAATTTTGTTCACCAAAGATTGAATTAGCTTCCTTGTGACATTGCTATTGCCATCTTCAGTATTTCAGTAGACCCATTAGCACAGACTAAAATTAATTGAAGATATTTGTGCTTCCTTTTCTGCTATAACTTCTACTGTATTTCTATCAAGGACAATTTTATCATTTGTGATCAATTGTATTTAAGTAGTATTGAAGAGGAAAACATGGTGCTTGGGCTCTTGCAGATGAGTTTCCAACACTGAGCCTATGAACTAAATATTTTTCTGTCATGACAAACCATTTAAAACTGCTGTATTCTATTAGAATGGACTAAAAAAACCCCTGCTGATAAAGTTTTTGTATCGCTTTAACTGGTCTTAAAACCACACTTTGATTTTTTTTTTTTCAGCATCATAAAAATGATCTTTTATTTGGAAGAAATTACATATTGGCTGCTGATGTGCATTCACTGCTGAATATATTTTGAGAAAGGTGCAGTTTTTTTAAAAGTGGGGAAAGTAAGTACAACAAGCTTGGTGGAAGCTTTGCTTTATACAGCCAGCTTCTGCAGGAAGGCATGGCGGATCTTGGTTTAGGACTAGGAAAACATAACTTCTCATTTATTTTTCTGAACTCCTACTTTTGCAAACAAAGCCAAATATTGTTTTGCAGAAAGGCAGTATTCAATGTCCTGAAAACATCCCTTAGTGTTTAAGGACTGACCATAAATGAGACATTTTTGCAGACTTTTGTTGCGTGCTTTGGTTGACTGGGATGGATACGAGCAGTCAGTCTCCAGGGAAGCTTTTCTGTGACTGTGGCCACTCCGGTAATTCTGCAGAAATGCGTGCGGCTGTGGGGAGCAGCCTCCCTGAAGCTGTTTTCTTTTACCGCAGTTTGCTCTGCAGCTCTGTCATCCTTTGCTGAACGTGCTCTGGGATATTAATATTCCAACTATTAAACCATTAAAGTCTACCAGTGAGTTAATTACATTAGAGGTTACTTTTAAAACCTGCCAGTGATTCTCTCCTGAGGACTCTCCTGGGGAGCCGCATTTCAAAGGCGCCGTTCCTCAGCATCCCCTCTCACGAGAGAGTTCCTCGACTAAACTGAGAGCAAAGAGGATTGAATGTTTTCAGCACTTCTTTAAATTGATGTCTCTAAAAGTAGCTCTGGTGCCAGGTACTTGAAAAAAACGCAGAGATGCTGGAGATGAAATCTGAATAACTAATTTTAGCTGATGTTCAGGTTTCGGCTTTGCGGAGTCCTTAAGCACACATTGCCTCTCACCAACTTAAACATGATTTTCTCATGTGGCTGGCAACAGTGAGCGCTGTGTCAGCATGGCAGCAGCGCTGTAGTTCTCAATATGCGGACTCAAAGCGGTTCCAGAATAGCCAAGAGGCAGGATCCCCCCTGTTGCTTCCTTTGCATGACTCTGCAGCCCGGCTTCATCCCCTCTGCCCCCCCGGCAAAGCGCCCACGCGTGTGCCCAGCTTGCTGGGGGAGTCATGCATTGCACAGACGCCGTTTGCAGGGCCTGCGTTAGAAACACGGGTGGCAGTAGGGTCGGATGAATTGAAATAGCTTCTGGCTCGGCGTCTTCCCAAAACCCAGTCTGGATTGAACTATTTAAAAAAAAAATACACAGCTTTTGAGGTTTTTTTCTTCCAAAGAGGGTAGTGAGTGGGTAGTGAAGCTCCTCTGGTTGTTCTTGCTGAAAAGAGAAATGAAGACCACCCAGTCTAATTCCAGACAATTAATGAACCCCTTCATTTCTTGTATAAGCCATAGTTAGCCCATGCAGGTCACTGATACCAACATTACTGAATCTAAGGATTTAAAGGAATTTGAAAAGGATTAAATATTTATATGGGTAATAAGAATATTCAGTTATTCGTTAAGCAGGGTGAATATACCAAAGGGACGCAAAATACTTTTGTTTCGGAGTAGAAACATACCACTGAAGGCTGAAATTAGGAAGATTTTTGCTGTGATCTATTGAACGTTTGTCCATGGTGGGGTTTTGTTCTCCAGAACCAGCAAAGGTGGGAGATGCTCACAGAGGAGCAGCACATCAACTTGGGACAGCCTGCAGGCGAGTTGCGCAAACACCAAAATAGATGCACGGTTGTCCAAATATCTCGGAGAGCCGGGTCATTCCAGGCAGGAGTAGTTTGTAATCAGGAGTGCATTTATTACTTGTTCTGCTCCTATGAAATCAGGAGGTTTGGATATAGTTGGTTTGATCAGTGCTGCATCCTGCCGCATAAAAGACCTTTTATGGGAAAGGGGAAATTATCTATGGAAAGCTTGAGAGCAAACCTCAGTCACCTCCAGTCATCATAAAACCCAAGCAAAGTGTATGTACAGAGACTGGAAAGGACTCTTGTATAGATATGATAGTCCATGAAGAGCTAACTAAAAAAAAGAATATACATCAAATATCACGATGTATTTAAATTAACAGGCAAGCCTTTTTACCTAATTGATTAATTATGAAGTGGCAGGCTGCATTGGGTAAATTAATTATGGAGAAGGAAAGACAGAAGAAAGTGAAATACTGTCGCTGTTGTAGCAGTATTAATTGTTCTCCATCTGTCTGTGGAAATGAAAGTGAAATGGGAGAGTCCACATCTCCTGGAACAAAAAATGAGATCTCAAAAGCTTGGTTGTTAATATCAGAAATAACCATTAAAATTTTGAAGGTTCCCTGAAGTTCAGAAAACACGCTACTGCTAATAAGGAATAAAAAACAGATTTGAAGCAAGGCAAAATGGTAAAGCCATAATTCCCTAGGATTTTGGTAGGTGAGGGAAGCTTCCCCAGAGGGCACAGTGTTAGCCCAGCTCTGCGATGGCCGTTAGCCCCTTGGGCTCCTCCCGGGAGGGGTCTGGAGCCTGCCAGGAGCGATGCTCCGCAGAGCTGGCTCCCCATGGCCAGCTTCCCTCGGGCTCCCAGGGCTGGCAAACAGGTCCTTTCCCCTTGGATCTACGAAGTATAATATTCAAAATGGGAGCAAAACTTAAATTCATAACTGGCTTAGGCACCAATAGAATTTGCATTCATACTTAATTAAAAAATAAAAGTACAAAAGTCTTTTTATCTTACTAAGGGACGTAGTTCAGAAGCTCACTGAGATAACTCAGCTTTAGTTTTGTTAACTTTTTCACTGTTGACCAAAATGTAAAAAGAAAAAAAGGATGAGATTTATTGGCTGTATAATGCCTTAATCAGATAGCCTCATTAACAGAGATTATCCTGTTTCTTCCTAATTGCCTACATTCATTTAAATGGTGTGTCTTTAGAGACAGAAATTTTATTTAATCTGAGAACTGAGGGGCGAAACCCTGACTGTAATGAAACTGTGTTTAATCTTCTCTTTTATCATGAAGGCATTATGAGTAGATGGAGTTTGGGGTGTGGATACAGCTTGTGGTAAAAAGTAGATCACAACTTGTTCACAATTTCTTTTGTTCCCATGCTACAAGAATATGCTTTTTAAAACCACAAAGCAGCTCAGCATGGTGTTCAGCAGCCGTGCCTCCTCTGTATGTGCGGAGAGTGCGGCTCTCATTCAAGGTGATTTGGGGATGCTCCTGCTTTTTTACTGTCCCTGAGGCCTAAATTTGCAAAGGGGGTTACTAATTTGGAATTTCCAAATGTATACTTCATTTCAAATTTTTTTACCTAGAACTCATAGGGAGCTAAAGGCAGTCTTTAGTTATAGAATCATAGAATCATTTAGGTTGGAAAAGACTCTTAAGATCATCGAGTCCAACCGTTATCCTTGGGAATGCAATTATTGAATGGGAATCCAACATTTCAGTTGGTGCTAGACCCCTTGTTACCTTTTGGGTCCCTGTCTTAATTTCCCACAGCTATTCAGAACTGCTAGTGATCCATGCTTGTCATCTTGAAAAATCCTCAAAATAAATCTTCTGATTACGGAGATTTACAAGAACAGATCTTTAGATGTTTTTTTCTTTCCCCCAGATCTTTGATATCACTCCTGCTCTTACTCTTTAATCGTTCTTTTTAACTCTGAGCACCCTCTTTCTAACAGTGAGGTAATTCTGAAAATCCCAGGTCCTTGTTGGTGGTGCTGGTATTTAAGCCCTCTGTTGGAGGAGAAGGGGCCTGGGAAGTTCCCCTGGGACTTGAGGAGCCACTGCAGGGTGCCTGCAGGCATGGGTGTGGGACAAAGAGCTTTTCTCTCCTACTAGATTCAAGGAGAAAAATTGAAACGCAAATTTTACAATACGTTATGGACTTTTACTGGCTAATGGTTGTATCTATATACCTAGCAGAGCTGCTTAGCAAAAAGTCTTAAACCTGTATTCCAGGTTTCCATTTTGCTGATATTTTCACACAGATCATATATAGTCTTTCCTAAGTAGCATAGCAAGGGAATCTAAACAGCATCTAAAAAGATTAGATCTGGGGTTTGTATTCAAGAAAAAACCCTTTATCTGGGATATATTTCCTGGTCCCATAATTTCATGACAAAGCCACTCATGCTATGAGTAAAAACTTGCAAGTGCTCCACGTGATGGAGAAAGTAAGAGGAAAAAATTGAACAATAAAAGAACTTAGAACCAAAACAGCCAGGAGGCAAGAAAGATGCAGATGTGCTCCCCAGCTGTGTTAATTTACAAACTGGCCATTAGCCTCTGGCCCACTATTCCACAGCAATCACCAGAATATAAAAGTCAGAAAATGGTTTTTCCTCAAGTATGAAAGGAGATGCAAGGCATTTAATGCTTCTGAAGTGAGCTAAGGAAACAACTACACTCCCCAGCAAGAGCAACTCGGTTATGTTTCAGTGATAGCAATTGTGCAGAGCTAATTTGTCCATTAGAGTCTGGTGCTTTGCCTTTAATACATACAAAATAGAAACCTGAAGTCCTCTAGCGCATCCTCTTAGTGCAGGATCTAGTGTTCTGCCCCTTTGCCTGGGTGCTACCATGGGCTACTTTGACCTAAATCTCTGCATTCAGGAAAGGAATTATCAGTTATGTAAACTAATACATACACGTTGCTATTTAAAAAGAAATAAAAATTCTGCATTGTAATGTTCATGATCTCCAGAAGAACGTCAGAAGAGATTATGGCCCAGCTTGCTATACTCTAGTCTTCCAGTTTCTGCAGTTACACAGAGGGGAATGATTGAAAGAAAGAGAGGAGAAAATATGAAAACCCTCTATGACTCATAGGACCAAAAAAAAAAAATCTTAACCAGCCCTGATGGCTGTAGTTTTAATTCTCTTATGGACAGAGATACCATATGAAAAAGGTGCATGTTGGTTAAAGGCAAGGAGTTGTGATATAAACAGATGTGCAGATGACTGATGTCATCTACCTGGACTTGTGCAAAGCATTTGACACTATCCCGGATGACATCCTTGACTCTAAGTTGGAGACACATGGATTTGATGGGTGGACCACTCGGTGGATAAGGAATTGCCTGGATGGTCACTCTCAAAGAGTTGCGGTCAACGGCTCGATGTCCAAGTGGAGGCCAGCGACGAGTGGCGTTCCTCAGGGGTTGGTATTGGGACCGGTGCTGTTGAACATCTTTGTCAGTGACATGGACAGTGGGATTGAGTGCACCCTCGGCAAGTTTGCCGATGACACCAAGCTGTGTGGTGCGGTCGACACGCTGGAGGGAAGGGATGCCATCCAGAGGGACCTTGACAGGCTTGAGAGGTGGGCCCGTGCGAACCTCATGAAGTTCAGCAAGGCCAAGTGCAAGGTCCTGCACATGGGTCGGGACAGTCCCAAGCACAAATGCAAGCTAGGCGGAGAATGGATTGAGAGCAGCCCTGCAGAGAAGGACTTGGGGGTGTTGGTTGATGAGAAGCTCAACATGACCAGGCGATGTGCGCTTGCAGTCCAGAAAGCCAACCATCTCCTGGGCTGCATCAAAAGAACCTGACCAGCAGTCGAGGGAGGGGATTCTCCCCCTCTACTCTGCTCTCATGAGACCCCACCTGCAGTACTGCGTCCAGCTCTGGGGCCCCCAACGTAAGAAGGACGTGGACCTGTTGGAGCGAGTCCAGAGGAGGGCCATGAAGATGATCCGAGGGCTGGAGCACCTCTCCTATGAAGACAGTCTGGGAGAGCTGGGGTTGTTCAGCCTGGAGAAGAGAAGGCTGCAGGGAGACCTTCTAGCAGCCTGCCAGTACCTGAAGGGGCCTCCAAGCAAGCTGGAGAGGGACTCTTTACAAGGGCATGTAGTGATAGGACAAGGGGTAATGGCTTTAAACTGGAAGAGGGGAGATTTAGGTTAGGTATAAGGAAGAAGTTCTTCACTGTGAGGGTGGCGAGGCACTGGCATAGGTTGCCCAGAGAAGCTGTGGATGCCCCATCCCTGGCAGTGCTCAAGGCCAGCCTGGATGGGGCTCTGAGCAACCTGGTCTGGTGGAAGGTGTCCCTGCCCATGGCAGGGGGTTGGAACTAGATGATCTGTCAGGTCCCTTCCTACCCAAACCATTCTGTGATCCTATGATTCCCTTAAAATCATAATTCTTCTAAACGTTGTAATGCATTTCATTTCTAAATAGTGCTGCTGTGTTTAATATGTTCACACTAAGTGGTTTTCTTGGCGCATGTGTGTGCATATGAAGTTTGGTATCCCTTTTTAGCATGGTTGTGTTCAACATTACAGCAAATAGCATAGTCCAAAAGTGACTGAAAAGCCCAGTCTGCAATTTCTCTCTGCAGTGGCTGAACAGGGGTTTTTCATTTCATACATCATTTACAACTTGCTGCAGCAATTCTACAAAGTCAGTACACATCCTCCAGACAAAGTGAAGAGCAGAAGTAAATAGATTTTTTTTTTTTTTTGTTAAGATCACTGTTGTCATCATTATGCGTGTTTGGCACCAATTTTATTTCACTATATCTTGCCAAATTGCCCAGAGCACTGTTTGGCACCTGGATATAGAATTCAGCTAATTTAGTTTCTGAAGTCAGTCTTGTAATTGCATCTTTTCCTATCGCGTGTGTACGTACTGTCAGCCTGCCCTGAAGGGCTGGGGGAGGCTGGCAGGTCCGTCTGTCCAAAGCCACTTGTCTCCCACCTCATACGTGCACAGCTAAACCTGCTTCTTTCTAATGCGCCTTCCCTCCCCTCCTGTTTTAGCTTGACCGTCTCCCCTTCCTTGGAGGGATGCTGGTTCCTGCCTTCTCCCCCTCCTTGCATAGGGTGCTGTAAGGTAGTAGTGCCATTAACAATTTTACAGGTTTTGTTTTACTGACTTTGGAGGCAGTGAGAAAACTGGAGAAAATTCCTGGGTTTACTTGTGATGAAGTTTTCTTCAAAAACTATTCATCCTTCTAAAACCCCACTTGAGATTTGTTTAGCAGCTGTGTCTCTTTGTAGTGAACTTTCAGCAAACTCTGTCTTAAAGCACCTAAAATAGGTGCTGTAATATTTTTCTACCCTTAATTTGTATGTTGGAACAACAGAGCTTGAAGGCTATCTATGTTTGGAGCTTTGGTTTAGGAGATTTCAATAATTATGAAGGGTACAATGCTTGACAATCCATCTTAACCTTTGATTTGCAAAATGAGTCTGGATGTTTTAAAAGAAGAGTTGTCTCGGAAGATTTTCTCTTGACAGTGACAAGAGAAAGAAGCAGTGTCCATCTCTTGGTGTCTCAGAACCACTTTTGCTCAATAGAGACTGAAGGAAAAATAATACTGTATACAGTTTCAATAATTTTAAAATTGAAAGTATTGCCATCCTGTTTGCTGTTGCAGGCCTGTGCTCCTCTGTGTCCCCCCCGGCTCGTGACTGTTTTTTCCCTGCTCCCGGCA
The DNA here is from genome assembly GCF_034638445.1 of Ciconia boyciana. NCBI lineage: Eukaryota > Metazoa > Chordata > Aves > Ciconiiformes > Ciconiidae > Ciconia > Ciconia boyciana. Next base: position 66,124,150 of record NC_132941.1, read on the forward strand.
GCGCCTTTGGTTTCTTCTTTCTTGTTATTGGGAAGATCAGAGTCCGTCAGTTCTCAGATGAAACAGCATTATTATTATTAACATCTACTTTGACTCCATTCGACACATCTAGATACCGTGTACTGTCAAATTATACAGATTTTAATAAGTTGGCCAGTTTTCAGCATTCCATTCATCAGATTTAATTGAACTTTAACTTCAGTCATTTAAGACTTGATCATTACTTTCAGGGCATGTTAAAGTGGGTAGTAATTATATCTATATAGTATAATATAAGAATCCTGATGGGTTTTTAAGACACTTTCCCAGTTCCTCCACTTTAATTAAAGAATTACTTTAAAACTATCTAAGAGACTATTATTGTTGAATGGTGATTTAGTATTTTGACCCTTCATGCAAGCAATAAATTATTTGGAAGGCAAACATTTGCAGGTAAGCAGGGAAGTGAAGCAGGTTGAACCACTGTTCAGAAATGGAGGAGAAATTAAAAGAATTGTGAACTGATTGCAGTGAAATTGTCTGCCTGATTGCCTTTCTTCTGTGTGGCTGAGAACTGCAATAAAACTGGGAATACAGCAAAGATTAATGATTTTGCAATGTTAGCTTTCTTGTAAAAGTGGATGAGTCCTTGGACAGACAGACTTATTCATGTTTTCATCTGAGGAGAACTACTGAAAGGGTATCTACCGAAGGGGCGGAAATTAATAAAGCTGTAACATAGCCAATAAAACAAAAGCCAAGTCTGGTCTGAGTCTAGCTGTGGCTGCGGCACGTATAGAGGTACCAAACCCACTGTCAGCCGTGCTGGTTTAGCTTGATGCTTGGTAGATGTGGGTCTTACTCTAAGTTATCTTGAACCCATCCTTGCAGACTGGCGTGGGTTTGCCATCAGCAAACTTCCACCAGCTCCATCCAGGAATGTGCTGGGGTCCCATTTTCTACTGGACACTTAGAAAACTACTAGGACCTGGCCAAGTCTGCCTTGTGGGACTGGGCTGCGTGCTGTCCTGCTGCGTCCAGGCCTTATCTTAACTGAGGAGGTAGGGATGGGTATATAGGGACCTACACCACGTCAGTTAGTCGTAGTTGACCATGGTATTTTCCTATTTTTCTATCTTCACAATACTTGTTCAAATTAATCTGAAGCCCAAATGATTTGCAAATTTGAAAATTTGGGTGAGGTTTGAAACAATTTGGAGTAGGAGAACAGAGTGAATAAATCAAAAGATTGCAGTATCTCAGTGTTTCCACGATCTTTCAACCCTGGCGGCACTCAGTAGACTGCGTTAAAACTGGGATGATGATGACGATATTGTAGACTGCATTATTTATTCACAGGCTAGCAAACCCAGGCTTATTTATTGAGTTCATAGGCCATTAATTCATGATCACTCCAAGAATATAACCAGAATTAGCATTAAAGTGAATTTTGCAGCCTGTGTAAGAAAACACATTCATTGCTAAAGTTTAATAGAAGGTTTCCTACTGAACAAATAAATTTCCACTGCTAATTAAATGTTATATGCAGAATTTTAAGAATAGATCTACACTGATTCTAATGTTGGAATAAGGGTTTAAAAATAATACATTTTCAACAAAATCCTATACTTCTATTTCATATCAAATCGGAGTATAGAAGTAGTAGAAGCACTAAAAGTTGTGATAATATTTGTTAAGTGTTGTCAAAATTTGGGCAATTTTGAAATAGATTTTAATAATACATGTTGGCCTGTGAGATCCAGGGGATATGTGAGTAGCAGACAGTGCATTAGCTGCAAAAAATGTGTGTTTGGTTTTTAAATCTACTATCTTTTTCTTTGGAAAACAAAACACAAAAGTCTGCATGTTCAGATTTGTCTCCCTTTTTTGTATCTCAGGGATCAATGAATCCCTCAGAATTGGGAGAATTTGTCCAATGTAGTTATTTCCCTTCATTTGTAAAAGCTAATCTGGAGAAAATTCAATGATCAGAAAACTTTTTCAAAGCTTTCTTACAAAAAAGGGGTTTTATGTGTTTGTTTGGGAGGCTATCTGTATGATAAAATGTATTTTATTAATCTTCCATCTGGATTAGAAATGCAGATGTTAAAGTGTTTGGATTTATTGGGTTTTAACAAACCCAGGAACTGAGGAGAACACTGTATAAAGGATGTGTAGAATAATAGTAGATTATATCATCTTTCCATTTCATTGCCTTGAAAAAGAAGGACCTCTTTTCCTTTATTTCCTAGTCTTCTGTTCTACTCTTTACATACAATAAGTAGAAACCTTACCTTGCCTTTAGGCTTGACCGTTTTGGTTCCTGGAACATTACTGGTTGTCAGAATTATTTTAGGCTTTTTAGCTTCATTTGGTCTTAAAATCGTTGCATAATATCTGGCTTTTGGGGGAAATTATGGAATGGACATATGGCCCTCCTGCTGGGATGAATGACACACACTAGGAATACTTCAGGAAACTGAAGGAAATAGAGTATTTATTTCTGGTTTTAATCTGTATAAATTTATCACGATGTTATATTTGGAAAAGTGGTGTTTTGTCAACCTACGTGATAAAACAGACAAGAGGCAAAAAATTTTTGTTTTGTATTGAATACCTTCACTACGTCTCCTAACTCTGCTCTCTCCAAAGTCCTACATTTAATCCCAACTTTTGCAATTTTTCTTAAAGACTATGATGACTGCTGAATTTTGAACTGTCTCTACCACAGAGAACTCTGTGTTCAGCTGAATTTATAGCAAATAATAGAGACTGACATTACCATTAAACCATCCTTATATTAATTATTTTAACATACGTGATAAATAGACTAAGAACCACGACTCATTATCAGTTTTTCATGGATAAATCAACTACCTCATCACTGAAAAAGTCAAATATCTTTTGTCTGTGTCACATCTCAAAAAGCAGAATGGAGCCATGAGTTTCTTGTGACCAATGACAGCATTTGCTATTAACCATATTTAAAATTAGCAGCCCCCAAAATTTTAGGATTAGCTTCCATAAGGTCATAGAACTGTTGAAGGGGGAATCTTAATAAGTGTATCGCTACGGGTCTGGAAAACAACGTGATACAGAGCTTGCTAACGTGTTTGAATGGATGATCCCGAGAGTATTTAAATAGGCATTTATGAGCAAAGAGAATCAGAAGAAATAAATTATGCAGCTTTTCCGGTAGTGCTCATTTGCAGTAAGTGTGCATCGGCAGTGGCATGAAAAAACTGATATGCTGTAAGGCAAAGTATCAGAAACACTAAAGAAAACGGGCTGCATCAGGCACTTATCACCCGTTCGTACCCTGGCTGTTTGAGATATAATTTACATGTCCTGCTCTCTGCATTGATTTGTTAGGAGGAAAGTTATAATCATGAAGAACCCACAGTTCCTGTTCGCTGAAAATAAAATTAATCAAGTAAAATCTTGATTGCTTAAGTGAGTAACAGCTTTTCTTAATATCTGAAACAATGAAGAATACAGGGTTTGAACAGTTTTACTGTTTTAAATTAATAACTTCACATCTGCTTAAAAAGATAACACTGTCCTGAATAAAGCATGACTTTCTAGCTTTGTATAATGACTCTTTTTCAGATGATATTAGAGAGCCATAGAATATGAGATGAACCTTAATTAATATTCTTTCAATTACAATATATTTCACTGTCATATTCTTCTAATATTCATGAACTAGTGAGGAGCTGGTTATAAATCTAATGACTAGGAAACTAAAAGAAAATGAGAGTGCAACTCCATCTCCTCCTAGAGAAGACACCTATTTAGTTCTTACCTTCCATGTATTATTCAAATCTTTGCGTTTAAAAGTGTAGACAGTAATCCAAATCTTGCCATGACTTATATGCAGAAAATACATAACTATTAAAATTTCATTGAAAGTTCATTTCAGTTTTGTTCAAGTTTCTTGATGGGAAACATAGCCTTGCGTGGATTATTTTCTGGGACAGTATACAGCCGGTTTTGGCCATTTCTTTTCGAGGTTGCTGTAATGACTGTGTGTTATAGCAGCTTTAGTGATGACGTTTTTTAAGCTCTCTTAGAAGCAGAGCTTAGGTTGCTAATATGGCCAGCGGCAGGAGCAGGAGAGCTGGAGGTACCGGGCTGTGGTGTTTGCTGTCAGATAATGTTCTTGCTTGTTCAAATTGAAAAAAGAGGTCATAAAAACAGTAGAAGTAGTTTTTACCCAGCACCTTGGAAGGGATCAGTGACACATGTTCTCCCTTTTGAGGTATGCTCCTGATAATTTAGGTTTTGTGTGTGTGTGTGTGTGTAACCTGTTAACCTCCAGTCACGGTGCCTTACCCACCATCTCTGTTTGACCCTGTTCTGAGTAGCTTGCAGCTGATTATGGTGGAACCCAGAACAGGCCAGGCTTGATCCTGAAGTAAGAGATGGACTACTGGGTTTGAGACAGTCAAAGAAAGCTTTGCTTTAGACAGTGGGCAGGATGAAATAAAAAAAAAATTTTCTCAGAACATTGCCACGGTGACTTAGCAAGACATAAATTTGATTTTTACTATTTTTTTTTTCCCTACCCAAGGCCAGTTGCATTTAGCCAACGTAGCTGGCTCCGTGTAGCCCATATTCAGGTTACTGACCTCAGACCATGTTGGGTGGCCTTTGGAGCCCGGTGCTGCCGGCTGACTCCTCGCCACCGTCCCTGCCAGCCCCCAGCGGGTGCAATGCTTCTTTTGGGATAATTCACAGGATAATAGCCATTTCCCTGGAAAGGCTGCTCACACATAAGCATGTTTGCGGGTTGATGCATTTGAGATAAAAAGCACATTTAACAAAAGTTGGCAAAGCAAACAACAATATATACAGTTTCTGTAATTAGAAAGCAGCTTTCCTTTGCTGTGGTGTTTGAGATCTAATATGGGACAGTGCAGTCATAAAAAAGAATGGCTTTTGAAAATCAGCTGCATTGTGAGTAAAAAATAAACATTTTTAACAATAAATAAATCAAAAATCATGTCCACAGCTTCTGTAGTTTAGAAATAACAGCTGACAAAGGAAATGAAAGCTTGATAGTAACATGTAAGTGTTAAAGAAAGCACTTTTCAGTTGACCTACTCTAAAAGTCATTAACTAGCAATGTGCACAGGAAAAATAACCTCACAGAGACTTCTGTTTGTTTTCCTACCGAGCTTCAAGAAATGTCAGAGTCAGTTTAGGAATTTAATGCAACAATTATATAGCATATCCTTAATTATTTCATATTGCATTATTTGGGTGTTGTTTGTTGACTAGTTCACAAAATGTAAAACTCACTGTTCACTTCAAACATTAAGTGCCAATTACTTTCATAATGACAAATGATCCTACTTGTAATTTAAGATCAAACCAATTACCGTGCTCCTGAGGTAACGGGATTCTTGATATTGTTAATAGACACTATAGTCTAAATTGTTTCCTCACTTCCAAATTTACTTAAATAGTCTATTCTTAGAACTACCACATGCAAAAAACTACTTTCTCAGCAAAGATTGCCTAACCCTGTGACTAAATCAGCACCATCTACCATTGCCTGGACTGGCAAGCAGCAGTCGATACCTGCTCCAAGTGGATGGTGATGGGCTTTGATGGAGCTGAAGTGATGCGAGAAAGTGGAAGCTGATTCATTATCTATACATATATATAGAGAGAGAGAGATAACCTTTTAGGTGGCACATTTTAGCTATGTCTATTTATGAGGAGGAAAGCAAATAGTAAAAACCACTGCTATTTATTTGTAGTGGTTTGGGACAACCCTGTAATGACGGGAGCATGAGAGAGTGATGCTGCATCATCTCAAGATGATACAAACAAGACGGGCAATTCCCTTCCCTCTGGCCACTTTGTAATAAAGCTAGTTGTGTGTTACCTAGAATAAATCATATTTTTTATCAAGAAGGGAATATTTTTGACCAGAGGAAACACTGAACTCCTCAAGTCAGTTTTATGTAGTTTTGTTTTTAATAAAAGTGTCTCTAACCCTTTTTAGGATTAAAGAACATTGTACTTGAGCACTTGGGGGCTCAGACCTTCAACATCCGGTGTGTTACATCTTTCATAAGTCAGTGATGATGGGGTTTGGGTAAAATTCTCATCTAATTTATTACTATTTTGAGTGTTCCAGTTATTAAAGGGCATGATTAGGTTAATTCTAGCACTCTCTCTATCCCTTCCAAAGACAGACAACGTTAAATTTGATTAGATTTAAGTCCAAGATGCAACTAGACAATAATAGATGATCTTATCTAGGCTCCCTTTCCCGCGAAAGGTTGGACCAGATGATCTTTTGAGGTCCCTTCCAACCCGGGCTGTCCTGTGATTCTGTGAAGATCACAGTGTGTCCAGGCGTCTCTGGTGCATCAGCTGTCTGTACAGAGCTGTTCTTAAAAGACATTCCGAATAAAAAAAGCAGCCAAACATAAACATACAAAGAGTACTCAAGTAAATAAAGTACTCAAATATTTTTAAAACCACGCCTGGGTTTAAAAGTGCTTGCCACACAGACACACTCGTTGACAGAAAAGAAATAATCCCGTGAAACTCAGCAGTCACTGCAACCAAATCCCACGGGTAACGCTCCTGCAGAAGACGGGTGGTGCTGTGAGACTGAGCAAGGGACGTGTGTGGGAGCGAGGGTCTGAGGCCATGCTGCCCAAAAAAGTTCCCTCTACTTTTTGCAATTTTTTTCCTTAATGCTCATGGTCATGCAAGCTTTAAAAAGGGGAAAAAATACACCTGGACATCATAGCAATCATATCTGATACAGCTTTTTCTTCTGTGCTCAGGTCCACGTTCCGTGCTGCTTGACCTCATAGCAACGGTTCCCAGGAGAGCCTTCTCAAACACGAGGGAACCCAGGATTTGTCAGATTTACCCCACTTTGGGCTCTCAGGGCTTGGCTGACAGGTGAGAGCACAGAGGTGCTGCTGCTGCACTCCCAGTGGGAGGGACACAACAGGCTCTCTGCAGACCCCTTGAATTCCAAATGTGTTTCCTCCTCAGTTTGAAATAACCCAGATTTACTGATTTTAATTTTTTATTGTTGAAAAAGTGTATTTTTCCAACTCAGAGGGATGAGCCAAAAAGTAGCTTTCCCAGAGGAATGAGCCAAAATATCTCTCTTCTGTACGCCTAAAGTGAATTCTTCTACTGTCATAACTTGTGCTGCAATAAGCATATTTTCCTGCTTTGTTAGGATTTGTAATTACTGTTAAAGAATATGGTTAAGATGATTATGCCAGGCAATATAAAGCAGTTAGCAATAAAGAAAAATAGTTTTCTTATTTCAATATAATACTTTAAAAAGTTTTATAATATTTTTTAAAAATGTAATTTAAAATATGTTTACATGCTGTGATGCTATTTCTTTCATTTGAAGATAAAAAAACTTTTTAAAAATGTTATGTTTATTCCAGCTGTCCTCCCCCCTGCCAAAAAACCAACCAGACAGTGGTTTGTCTCTTTTCATGTCGAAGTTTGATAACTTGGAAGTGATCTTTGATCTTTTATTGAAGATATGAACATCTACTTGCTACAAAGCTAGCTGATGTAACTGTTATACATTCCCTACAACTTTTATTATCTACAGAGCTGGGCATTCAGTGAAGAAAGGCACTTAGGCAAAGTAGACCTTTTTGCTAGAGACAGCTCTTTAATTTGTTTTAATACGTGAAAGTCGCCACTGAACACACCATATGTTGCAAGGATGTCAGTGATGATATAATGCCCTACCTCCAGTAAATTGTAAATTAAACCTCTGAAATCCACTGGCTCCCAGTGACACAGATACCGGTGTTTTGTAATTGCAGTACAAATTGCTTTCCAAGGAGATCGTGTTAAGCTCTTGATTTCTTCCATGACATTCCTGAAGAGGTGAAGTACTTTATACTTATCATTAAAACCCAGCGATCTATACAAATCACTTCCCAGTGTGGCACTCACCCTGTTACTCCAAGACAGATAACCGGCGCATCCCGGATGAGCTTCAGCTTGCATCTGGTTGACAGATAAGAAATTTCATTGGACAGGTTTCTGCTGTGATAGACAGAAGTAATATCTCCGGCAGCAGGAGTACTCTGCCACTTCAGTCTCTATAAAGTTAACGCTTTTGGAGTAAACAGTTTTTATGCAAAAGGAGATTTATGGAACGGCTCGGAAATACTCCACCACACGTGCTCCCGTATGGAGTTAACGTCTCAGGTGTAGGCAGAAAGCCACCGCAGATTAGCTGATGCTTAAACACTGACCCAGAAACATAGATGTGACCTGGAATTGTTTGGCTGAACTTTTAGGGAGGGAAGCTGATTAATTCCAAATGAGAGTTTTCATAGGGAAGGTTCTGTATTGGTAAAATTGTCCACCTGTATTTGGCAGAGGAGGGGAGGGCAGCTCCAATAGCTCCCCAGGAAAAGCTGCTCTTCAGCATCACTTATCTGGAAAGTTAAGACTGAAACTGTTCCGATTGGTGCAGATTTTTTTTTTTTTCATCTCTTCTTTGAGATATGGAAGTGGAAAACAGTGAAATAAAGACAACACGCAACATGGGAAAATGTAATCCACCTCTACTCTTGTAGGGTGCTTTCCATCTTTTATACCCACAGTTACACTCTAAATACGGAGGAGCCAAAGCCAGACAAGAGGTTCAAGCTGCCAAGCACATCCCTTCCTGATGCCTTCCTCCTTGTGCTGTTCAGCTGAAGGCAGAAGACATTTTGGGTTCTCGGGTTATTTCTGAGGATTGGTGGCAATCCTTCCCATGGTATGTAGGTAACTCCTAGGCGTTCAGTAGGTGTTGGTATTTTCACCTGGAAAATAAGACAAGTGTAATAAAAATGAAATGTTGAGCCTTCTCTTTACACAGTGGCTAGTATATTAATGTCTAAATGTGGAGGCAGCACAGGTAGGGAATATAACTTTAGGACTGAAGGGTCAAAACCTTAAAAGTTAATTCAAGACCTTATAATTAATGAAAGCACTAATCTGGCATGTTCTCAATCCATTTGAAGTTAAAGCAATTTAAGACATTGTGTTCTCATGGGGAAACACATCCCTGTGAGGACAAACCTTTAGGAGCTAGAAAAATAGCCTGTGGGATTTCAGCTTTCGAGACACATTAGGATGTTTGCTGTATCTCCTCCAGGTAGTGAAATTATTTCTAGTTTTGTCTTGCAAAAAGCATTTTGTGCCCATGTCATCAGGAGAGGTTTTAGAAAAATAACAAAGAGTGAGAATTCAAGCCCTCCTGACTCAGCTCAGTTTTTAGGGCTACCCGAAGGGAAGGTCTCTGTGTGCCGGGGACGCAGGCAGAACAGTTCAGAAAAATACCTCTTTGTATTTGCATCATAGTTTATAGGTACATAAGAAAGCTTCTGCATAGCCACGATGTTTCCTCATACGATCAAATTTCAGCAAAAATTTCTTAGTTGTTAAAGAAGGTAGCTACCGTGGTTTTTTCCTTTTTATAAAGTGTAGTTTTTGAACTTTTGGCACTTAATCTTTTATGTTGTCAGGAGTGTGGTTGTTCTTATATAATGAGGTAGAGCAAAATGGCAGAAACTGTCTCTGCTAATAATAATGATATTTGTTCTGTCCCACTCTGCATGTAAAATGGCTGCGCAATTAAATGCAATATAGGCAGGAAACAGAACTGGCTTTGCAGTTGATCTAGTTATAAAATAAAGTGCTCTTCCTTTTAGAAAACACGAGCTAATCTGATATGGGTAAAATGTTTTGGTTTCTCTTTTTCTATGACAGGCAAAAGAGGGGACTTGAGCACAGACGCTGCTAGGAAACGAGTCTGTGGACAGCGCGCCAGTGCTGATGACAAATGCCATTGCGCCAAAATAACATTGCACTGCAGTTTGCAGGGTGATGAAGAGTTGGAATTCAGTACTTAGATGACACTCCAGATCATGTTGATATCAGCGAATAAAGTCAGGTCAGTACTATCTGATTTACTGCTGAAATACCTCGCTCCATTATAGAGTACGTAAAGTTTCTTTCATAAGGATGCAACAACTGATTGAGAAATGTTATTGTAAGATAGGCACTTTTTCCCTCCCACTAAGAGATAAATTCCTGTCAAATGCTTTCCGTGCTCAGAAATGCTTTCTATACTCAGGAGCTTTGAAAAAGATCAACAGCTATTACTGAAAGGATGAAATTTGGGAAGGGTGACACAAGAGAAGACATGCCATCATGCCAGTGCACTGGACAGGCAGGGACAGAGACCCAGGGACAGAGAGCTTGACCTTAAATAAAGTATAATTAGAACTCGTAGGAGAATAAAGAGAGAGAGACAGAGGGCTCATTTCTTCATTGTTTATACTATCTTTATTACAACCTTAGTGGTAACTTGGAGTTTGTAGAGAAGGGTAGGGTCTATATCTCCAAAGTCCTATAAAGAAGAGTTTTGGTGGGAAAGCTCTGTTAGACTAGGAGTTAGTCTCACAGCAGCAGCCATACGATTTTCTCTGAACTAGGAGACAAGCAGGGTTTTGGCATTTGAACACCAGACGTCTAACGTTGTGGTTTCTTAGCTGGACACGTTAGCTGTGGCCACCAACCTCCTTACAATGGAAGATACAAACCCTGTCTTTCACTGTGTGTGTTAGGGCTACATGCTGTATGCAGTAAAGATGACGCAAAAATATAAACAGCGTAATTTACTCATTAAAAAGTTCAGAAACCAATGGGCACGGATTTTTTGGATTCACCTCTGTAAGGGACCGTGGGGACAGCAGGGGCCCAGGCTGAAAGCCCCCTCTGCCTCCTCCCCGGGGAGGAGCAAAAAGCAGGAGGGTGCGGGTTCCACCAGGCGCTTTCCTCACATCCCCGGGAGAGCTGAGAAACAGCTTTTTACTGTCCCTCAAAAATGATCTTAGGAACACAATAAATCAAATGAATAAGTGAGTCCCAGTCTCTTGCTTTCCCTTCCTGTGCCTTCTGAAGTACTTTTCGTATCTTTCCAAAGTCACCTCCTAACATTATTTTTCTGATGGAAGGAGGAAAAGGGAAAAAGTCTCTTGTCGAGAGCAGGTGGCTTGTACGAAGAGCATGGGAAATCCAACACTCCCCTCCCTGGCTCCCCTAAAAAAGAGAAAAGAAAGCAATGCATCTCCTGAAACGACACTCCAAAGTACTGTCTCACAAGAGCGATAAAATAACGGAGTGTGATGTGTATTATCTAAGGCGGGGAGGTTCTGTGCAGCAGCATTTTGACTGCCCCCACTTTGCTCCTCTCCCACAAGCTGTGGTGTTTGAGTGGGGTGGTGGCAAGCAGAGAGCTCTAGACACTATGGTTGAACACACAAACAAGTAAAATATCATTTCCCTATATAAATAATATTACATAATATTCTATGTTAAAGTATTTTTATGAATTCCAAAGATATGAAAGTATATAATATGTCTCTCTCTGAAGACTTTTTAGGATATTTATGAAAACAATTCATAAAATTAAATCCCATTAGTTCTAGATTAGCACTTGACATTTGTCAGACTAATAACTTTTCTTAGCTAGAGGGGACACCCTGACTTTCAATAATGCTTAATGGGTTTTCTACCTGATATCTATTTGGCATTGTTATTCTTATTCTTACTTATACAAATGGCACTGATCTGACAGGATTGCATTTTTATCTGGGATGCAATCTTTAATCTGCCCTTTTCTGCCAGCTATGTATATGCACACATACAGTTGGCATATCCAGCTAAACCACTTCTCATATTTTTTGTGTGCTTAACAATCAGCTTAAACATGACAATTCACACCCATTAATAACAGCTAAATCGTATATTTTTATGTCAATGCTGACAAAGTTGTTTATATGGTTACCTGCATGTTTGGAGGGAAGATTGTCTTGGTTTGATTAATACATCACAAATGTTTATGAACCGTGTCCGCTTGGCTGCCATACTCTATCCCAGAGACAATTTTTATAGAGGTTTCTTAAGATACATATCTTACTTCCCTGGGCAAACAAAATTCAGGAAGTAATAACAACTACATCAAACAGGTATGTTTTCTCACCTGATTAACTATTATAATGGAACAAGTTTCATGCTTTGTAGATGGAAAAATCTTTGATGTCTGCGAGTGTAAGATCAGTCCAATACATTCTTTAAAATTACACTAAGTTGTCTTAGATAGCTGGAAATGAGAATGTGGGAAAGGCGTCTTTACCAAAGCCTGTTATACGCCTGTGTTTCCACCCTGCAGGTTCCCGATTGCACTGGTTGCACAGTACCTAATGATTAGAAGCAACAGCTAATAAGAATGTCCTTATTAGACACTTAAATCCCGTTATCTTAATTATAGGGTTTCTCCCTTACTATGATCTCCTCCTTTACCTTCAGTCTCCTACCTAATCACCTAGGCTAAATCTACAGACAGAAAGCACTGCCATCATACAGGACTTACGCGTATTTTCATAAGTTATCATTGATAGAAAATTAAATTACATTATTTACCTTGTCTTCCAGCTCTGTCTACATGGTCATTGAAGAAATGCACGTTTTCACCTGGGAACTCCTTATTTATATGTGCGATTGTGCTGACTTTGGCCACAAAGGTAAGAAAACTCGTCCAAGTTCCAACAAAAGGGCTGGAAACCATAAAGGTGAACTAGCAGTAAGCAAAAGCTCGCACTCAAGGCAGCAAAAGCTGTGCCTCTGTGTACATGCTCCGGTATGAGCACTTTGTCCTCTCGCTTAAAATCAGCTCTAAAATCCAGAGGGATTCCCAGGGAGAAAGGTGTCTGCTTGGTGCCTTGGCTGCGTTTGCCTCCAGGTAACAGGGAAGGGAACCACGTTTGAAGTGTCTGATCTACCAAACGAGTAAGTTACGTTTGTTTCAGGACCTAACCATAGTAGGTATGCACTAAATGCTGATGAATTTGTAGCACATAAATAAATAGTAAACTAACCTGGCATGAATTATCTTTGAAATAAGGCAATTCACTCTGAACATGGTCTGCTGAGTATTTCCCAAAGCTCTTCAAAGCCTTTTGAACTTGAACTTTGAAACTTCTTCTGTGGCCTTAAAACATTTTCATTTAAGCAAAATACAGGCTTAGCAACAAAACGCCACGGTAAGAATTTGCATAAATCCTGGAGATCCCCTGTGACTTCTTTGGGTGTGAATAGGGTGTCAGAGATCCCTGCTGCTAGAGCTGCTCACCGTCAATATGAGAAATTGGTCACAGCATCAGGCATTCCTGGTAGAAATGTGTGTTTATTACAGAGAACATAAAAGTCTTATTTTTCTTGAAGAATCAAAAAAGAAATAGTGTCTTATCTCCCACTTCTGTAGCCTCCTTTGGGTCAAGGCTTAGCTCAAAAGCTCTTTTGTGGAGATTTTCCTGCGATTCCAGTATTCTTCTCTTTTTTTTTTTTTTTTTTTCTGTCTCCAACTTAAAACCAGCAGCTTGCACATGTACTTTCTACATGCCTTTGTTTTTATAGGGTAAATATATTTGTCTTTGGAGTGGAAAATAGAATCAGTGCCACTAACTTGCTCCATAATGGAACATAATGAATTAATCCAACTAATTTAAAGGTAAGAAGGTGGTAATTCCAGTGAGTATGAAGTTCTTCACTAGGGTAGAAAAAAGGCTACAAAAGAACAAAAAGGATAAATTGTCGTAGATAAATTAAAATGAAAAAGATCAGCTTTTATGCAAACTAATAATTGTGTACATCATAAATATTTTCTTTTTTATATAGTACCTACCACTAAAAATCCACTGCTAGCTGTAAGAACATTTTAAAGGCTATTAAAACTCATAGCTGTGATATACACTCTTAAGTGTAAAAAATACAGGACTCATTTATAGTGCTTATTACCATATGTGGAATAATCCTTTAAGGTCTCTGGCAGGTACTTCTTCTTCTTTGGGATGTTTTTATTGGAAAACAGTGTTCTCCTGAGGCTTTTGCGAGAAAATGATCTGGGGGTCTTATTAAACAGGGAGGTACTTGGTGAGTTAGATGCCTTCAGCTGGGGCAGAGGTTGTGTGAGATGGTTCTGTGCGCTTCACTTGCATATTCATCCTCCTGCTTTGGGAGGTGCTGTCGTGTCCCGGCTCTGCAAAACACGAGGAGCATCTATAGTGGCACATAGAGAGGGTGAAATAAGTAGGATGATTTATAGCATATTCACTAATTTCCCATCGGACTGTGGGACATTAATGGAGCGCATCTCACCCACCGTTTCTCTGGGCGGCATGTGTTAATGACTGTTCAGTGGGGTAGCAGCTTTGGCTTCAAGTGCAAACACTGCTTAACGAGGTGATCTGGTGAGAAATCACGCAGGAGCTCCCATTAAGCGCGCTGTTTGTTTCCCTCATCATCGTGACAGTTATTGTCATCTCTGTCATATGCATTTTATTCCAAATACCGATACCCGTGGATAGCACTTCTCTAGGTGGGAGTGCTGTGACTCCATGGGATCTCCATCTGTGGCACAAACCGCCTGGAGAGGTGCAGCAAAATGGGAATGGGGCTAGCGTTAATTAATGCCTGCAGACAATGAGACAAAGGGCAGTTTGAGCTAAATATTGCCCTTTTTGTGTTTGAGAGATCCCATTGTCACGGCAAGGAATTGAGGACCACTGCAGAGGGCATTCTTTGGAGCACAGCACGAAGCTGGCTTTAGCACGAAGCTTTTGAAGAATTTTCTAAATGTGTTTATCGTTACTCACTTCTGAGTCTTTTAATGATTCCTCGCATATTCCTTGTACTGAAAAAGCACATTATTTGGTTTCAGTACTCTACAAAATTAGCCATATCTCAGGAAAAACATCTAGGGGTCATTGCAGCTAGATTGATAAATATTGTATGACTGCTGAATGTTCAGTAGCTGTAATTAAAGCTAATGGAAAGCTTGCAATTAGTAATGGGGAGAGGGGAATCATAAAAAGTAAAGCTACTCAAATTATTTATTGCAGTCGTTTAGACCTTGATCATCCAGAGACCCTCATGTTTAATAGGTGTGTACTAACTAGCTGGTTTGGGTTTGGCTGTCGTCTGCAAAATGTATCTTTTTTTTTTTTTTGGAAATGCATTGTCTATGAGCAAATGAGGATTTTCCCACACCTTTTGGGGGCTGCGTATGAGCTGCTGGTAGTGTGGGCAGCCACTCTTCATGCCGTAACTGGGCCCTGTTACACCATAGCCGTCGCTTGATAGGAAGATTAAACCTTTGCTAATTATTGCTACATGAAGAAAAGTGTGTCTTTTTTTCAGTCCATGTGGGTTTTTTTGATGCGTCTGGCAAATGTAGTGCATTTTGCTTACTGAAGAGAGTTCTTTGAACTGAAGTTGTTAAATGTTTGTGAAACGTAAGAGCGGATATGGGACTGCCAGGGCAGCACTTGGCAGGAGCCCCAGGGCAGGAGCAGCCCCACAGCCTGAGAGGCTGGGGCAGCTGGCAGCAAGGATAGTGTACCAAAAGACTGGTTGACTTGGCGGGGGATAAATAAGATAAAAGAAAAAGACAACAAAGATAGAATGCTATTAATTACTATGAAATAACAATTTGTTTCCTGAACTTGTCCAAAAGCATTTTTTCCTAACTTTCTGATTAATTTCTGATGAGTTACAGGCCAACCTGTAACTTTATTGTTTCATTCCCTCATAATCAGACTTTAATTTACTTTTAAGGGTGTTTTAAAGGCATCACCTGAGTTAGAGGCTTTTCTACTCGACAAGTGAAGGGATTTTTAAGCAGTGTTTTCAGTTCATGTTTTGGTTTATGCTCTGGAGAAGAGTTACCAGACTCTCTACAGAGCAGCTGAGTGTAGTCGTTTGCTGTTCATGATAAGTTTTATTAAAGAAAGAGTTCAAGACAACTGTGTTGCATTCAGTTTAGTTGAAGCCAAAATGAAATCACAGGCCAGGCTCTAAGGATTCGTGGAAGATCTGGGTCCTGAGAGGTCGGCTGAGCCCATGGGGTGATCAGGATGGGCAAGTGCTGAAGAAGGGGATAAGGGTCTGCCCTACACATCTATGCTCATCTGTGAAGAACCTGCCTTGGGCTTCTCTCACTCTTCTGTTTACCACTCTGCTTGTGGAAATGTCCATCCTGAGCTATTGTATTGATTCTGATTTATTTATTTATTCGTTTCTGTAGACAGAGAGCAGCCATTCTGCTGCAGGTCCCCTGAACGTTCGTTGTAGCCATGAGTGGCCCACAAAGGCAGCCTGACACTGCAGCGTGCTCTGGGAGGGATTTCATGGGTGGAGGTTTTCCTCTCGGGGGTGGTTTCCATCTCTGGAGTAAGAGCTTTCCTTTCGGTTGTGAGATAATGCCGTGCATTGCTACCCACGGCAGAAACGCTGAGCGTGTTGATCGTTCCTGCCATCGTGCAGTGCTAGCTACAGATCGTGGCATCAGTGTGAATCTGCCCTGGCATGGGCTTGAGTGGGGATTTGGGAGTTCTGGTGGGTGGAGAAAATCCGTGGGTGACACAAATGCGCTGTGCCCCACGAGAGCCCAGCACAGGGGCAGGACCAGCTTTGCCCAGTTCTCCCCATGCCCACTGAGCGACTTCACCAGCAGCTTGTGAAGCCTGGTCTTACCCTGTAACTCTGCTTTTGAGCTATTCGCAGTTCCAGCAATAATCCTGGTTGTTAATTCGGGGACTAGCTCTCTGAACAGAGCAATTTTTCTGGGATACTTCTAATATTGTGCAACCTGAGCATCTGCAACTGTAACAGCTTCAACGGCCTCTACCGAACCCTCTTACCGGTGCGGCATGGCTTTGTCAGCGCTACCTGCGCTGCTCTTCAGCTAATTTTACATCCAGATGAGTACCAGACCCACCTGCAAACCAGACCCCAAATCTCAAGTTAGGCACACACAGAAAATGAGGAACAATATCCTTTATTACCATCCTGAATTTTAATCTTTGCTAATAAGCATCACAATTCTGGCAATAGGAATCAAGCTTTATGTCGATATTTAATACACCCATCTGCCGCAGTAGTCCAGAAGGAGAAATAATTATGGATGTAGGCGAGAGATCTTGTTACGTGTTGGAAAGATGCCATAGCAAACAAAAGGATGCTTTTTTAGTCTTGAGATCTTGGCTTCTGTAACCTGAAAGGCCCTCGTGTTTGTTAAGCAATACAAGATTTCCATCGGTTCATTTTTTCTCATCCAGTGCACGAATCTCAGATTCACTGGGCAGAAAAATAGCACTGGGTGCTGAAGTTTGGTATGGAATCGGATGATTTACAAGAGTGAAAACAGAGGACGGAAATGTAAATTCATACTGGCATACCACCAGCAGGCTGGACCAAAAAATACTGATCAAAACTACTTTTAATTGAAAAAAAACATTTTTTTTTTCAAAAAAAACCCAGGATTGTTACATTAGATTGAGTTTAGACATGACACAATATTCATTCTTTCCCTTAAATTTCACATCCACACTGAGACTATCACAGAAAGTCACACCTTTATTTCAGTGAAATTCAAATTAACACTATGTGGTAAAAGGATGATTTTGAAAAAATCATAAGAACATTTCCAAAGAACCAGTCTCTTACCTGCCTATGCTTTTGATACCATATTTTTGTCTGGTTTACTTTCCCAAACTTTTCTCCACTGTTAGACACCTTATACTATCAATAAATATATATTCATATTGACTATATGAATTGCTAATTTATGTTTTTGTCAGTCTCTCATCAACATGTGGTAGTTTATTACCATAGTTATGTTATTATTGGTGTTAGTTAACCTTGACCTTAATTAATATGGAAACCAATTTTACCAAACAACTCAAATGTTGTAACAAAAATGCCATGGTTATATTTTCCCTTCTAAGAGCCATCTAAGGTACAAATGGTTGAATTATGTCAAGCCAACTACCTATAGTTGTATTTTACCTCCTTGCAGTTTTGGAAAGCTAAAAAGTATCTTAACAAGATTGCAAGGAACCTTTCCAACAAAAGATGTGTGCATTGTTTGGGAAATATCAATTACTGAGGCAAAACAGAAATCCCCCCGTGAGGAAGCACTCGGTTGTGGTTGAATTGAATTCCCGTTCCCCAAAGTCTCTCTTCTCTGACAAGGGGAGATAGCACACTGCAGGGCAGGGGACCACCGAGTAACCACTCCCATAGGGCAATACTTCTACTGATAATTACAAAAAAGCTGAGAAAAAGCCTACAATTCAATTTCTGGCCTCAGCTGCGGGCTGAGTGAGAGGGCACCGCTCTTCAGGTGAGTCTGGGCCAACATGCACGATTCATTCCTATTCAAAGAAATCTACTATATATTGAGGAATCCCCCCTCGAATCTACTATCTGGAAATTATAAGTGACTAGGCTGCACTGAATCACACTTTGGTTTTGTTCTGGTGTTTGGATTTTTCTTACCCTCTTGCAATCAAGTTTCTGTTAAATGAAAAGGAAAATGCTGTGTATGAAATTAAAATAAAGCACAAAGTCAAAGGTAACACCAATTTGCTTACCATCTTCCAGGAACAATTAGAAATTACCCATGTGCTACGGATATCCAGATATCATCTTATTTGTCATAGTCCATAGTCATTTGATGATGAGAAAAAATTATAATGTGGTTTTACAAGAAGCTTTTACAGAGCCAGCTTGTATGCTTAGTTCACCTGGGGGAGGGAAGTGTTGCAAAATCTGGTAGATAATATCTCTGAATATCTGATAATGGAAGTTACTTTTTGAAGCAGATTCCTGGATGTACATGAATTTTTCATATCAAGTGCGGTGGATATATTTTTATCATTTTGGCTTGAAGGACTGAGTTTAACTTAATTTGTTTCTCAGTTATCTAAAGAACTGTATAACCACATACCCTCGTGGGGGATGCAGCTGGCAGGGGCTGGGGTCTCTGGCCCACCCTGCTCCCAGCAGGTCCCCACAGCAGGATGCTCAGGGATGTGTCCAGGCAGATTTGAGCATCTCAAGGATGGAGACCCCACGAGCGCTCTGGGCTGCCTGCTTCAGTGTTCAACCATCCTCACAGCCAAAAGTTTTACTTACATTTAAGCTTTTTCAGGAATTGAATTTGTGCCTTCTGCCTCCTGTCCTGACACTGGGGCCACTGAGAAGGGTCTGGCTCCATCTTCTTTACACTCCCCCATCAGGTATTCATAGACACAGATAAGATCCCCCTGAGCCATCTCTTCTCCAGGCTGAACCATCTGAGCTATCTCCCTGCACCAGTCCTTTCATCATGTTCGTGGTCCTTTGCCAGACTAACTCCAGTAAGTCCTTGTCTCTCTTGTCCCGGGGAGCCCAGAACTGGTCCCAGTGCTCCAGATGTGCCTCACCAGTGCTGTGCAAAAGGGAAGGATCGCCTCCCCTGACCTGCTGGCAACAGTTTACCTCATGCAGCCCAGGATGATGGTGGCCTTCTTTTCTGCAAGGGTGCTTTGCTGGTTCATGGCCAGCTTGTTGCCCACTGAGACCCCCAGGTCATTTTCTGCAGAGCTGGTTTCCAGCCAGTCAGTTCCCAGCATGTCCTGGTGCATGACTGGGGCAGGACTCAGCATTTCCCTTTGGTGAGCTTCATGAGGTTCCTGCTGGCCCATGTCTCCAGGTGGTCCAGGTCCCTCTGGCTTGCAGCACAGCCACTGGGTGCATCAGCCACTCCTTCTGGTCTTGCATCATCTGCAAACTTGCTGAGGCATCGTGTGGCTCAGACGTGTACAAGCTACTCGTACACTACAAGTGTGTATAAGAAGGAGTTCAAAAGACAGAGAAGGTCAGAGTGTTTGCTAAAAATGTCTATGGGAAAGCAAGATGGCTGGGCAAAACCTTTGAAAGGGATCAACCAACTTAGAAACCTGAATTGACTTTCAGTGAAGCATTGTAACTCTTTTTTGAAACTGAGTCTTGGGTTTCTGTGTCACCTACATTTTGAAAGGGTCATCTTTGACTGCTATCACGTCTTGCAGAATTTGCAACCTGAATGGGAGAATTTGCAGGGAAAATGAGATGCCAGTAAAATGAAAATGAAGGAAATTAACTGTAGAGAAATGTCAAGTGAATGATTTCAGAAATTTTTTCCATTTCACTGTGTCTTATCTAAAAATTTGTATCAAATGGAACCGTTAAATATTCATATTAGCTTAACTTTCATCTGACACGAAACAGATTAGATAACACTAGAAAATTTAGTATGCAGGAAAATGGAAGATAGATTTAAATAACAAATGTACACAAGAATCACTACAGAAAACATGCTGAGAGCCATTTTTACAAACTCTACGCTGAGCTTTATAATCAGCTGTGTTAATAATTCACGCAGAACTGCTTTCTGCTTGGAGATGGTACAGTCTAGGGTATGGACTGAGGCTCCTGCTTCTTCAGGACCACAAGTTATGCTCTACCAGGAGTTGCTTTTGACCCATGCTATTGCATGTGTCTGTATGGTCCTCTGGTGACCTCAAAGCCTTCAACGTCTAGAGGTGATAACGCAGACCTAGAGAACAGGGGGTTTTTAAATACTGACCTTGGAGGTATGCAGGGGATGGTCCCAAAATTGCAAAGATGCTTAATGTGGCGCCCCATTCTCCCAGAGTACCAAAACTGCTCTGTATTTTAAAGCTGCAGGGCATCCTGCTGTCTTTGGGCTCTCCGGGAGCACAGCGGTGAAGGTTTCAGACCCGGGAGTAACAGCCTTCGCTCGTCTCCTCCCAGTGTGGATCAATGCGATGCTCGTCACGTCTCGCCTGTCTCCCAGACAATTATGAGTCCTCAGCACATTTTTTTGAAAAAGTAGAGCGCCGTTTATTTAGCGCAAAAATATTACTAAGCTAATATATGTTGTAGAGAGAAGGTGCACCTTTCCTGGACACATATCATAACTCCTTACCTTCCCCCAAGGTCTTGAAGGTCCCACTCAGGTTTGGTACGTGTTGGCTTTATTCCCTTTTGAGCAGATCATGGCTGTCTCTTTATGCAGTTTTCCTTCTTTTCAAGCTTCTTGAAGCAGAACAAGTGTATATATGAACATGAGGAGCAGTGATTTACATTAATTGCTCCCTAAGTGAGTGGTTTCCCTAGGAAACTCTCCCACTGCGCAATGTACATAGATGCATACGGCACTCGCAGCGAAGATACGCTGCTCTGTGAAGATTTCATGCTTCCTGCGCCACAGACAGATTTGTCATGTTGGAGGGTATCAGCCTTTCAGGAACTGCTACACTGGAAAGAGAAACAACATATGTTAGAAATGTAAACACATGTCATTGTATCTATTAAGGGAACTGCTGATGAAAAATACATACAGAATGAGTCCGTCATACACTGTGAGCTTGATCACCTTTACGCATCGTAGGTGAAAACGTGATATCACCACTTTGTTGATTAGTACAGAGATGATAGAAATTAGTAAACAACAAAAAGCTCGTTGTTTTCCAGAGCCATAATGTAATTCATTATTTTATCTTCTTTTTGAAGAGAGATTGAAAAGGAAATTTAATGTCATCTAAACAGAGAGATGGGAAGCTTAAGCAGTACAAAAGTCACAGTTGTATTGAAAGCATTGCACATATGCAGATATTTAAAGATATATAGTCTTTTGAAAGATGGAAAATAATTGGTCCTATGCCTTTGTGAGTCTTGAAAATGCACAGCTCTCTTGGAAGTATTAGTTGCTTTTGCATAAAAACAACCTCCTCCCAGGACTGCCCAGATGAGAGGTGCGGATGGCTACCTGCCACTGTGCTTGCGTCTCTCATTATCTGATCTGTCCACAGCGACCTTCGGAATAGTATCATTACTATTCCAAATCTGGCACAATGCTGCAAATGCCCACCACGCTGCTAAGCCTTCCACACCAGCAACGTTTACTGTCTCTTTGTTGCATTTGGCGTATTGCAAGTTTCTTATTTTCCGTTTGCAACAGGCAAAGGAGGCACTCCGCTTTTTTCTCACCCAGCTGTAAGGGCAACAGGTCATGGACAGGTTTTCTGCCAAGATTTCCACTGAAGACTCTCCTAGGTGTTTCAGGTAGCCATAACATGCCCTTCACTAGGAGGAGGTAGCATGGCCATGCTGGTTGAGTGTTTTGGGACCCAGGACAGGCAGATGGGGGTCAGCCCTGGTGCCGGTGCCCGTGGGCTGTGCGGGGACGAGGTCTGGGCACCACGGGAGTTAACATCACGGCGAGTGGCAACCAGCAAGGGCTTGTCAGGAAGAAACATGTGTCAAATGAAAGTAATTTCCTTCTGCAGAAAAGTGAGAGACTTCAGGGTCTGGGGAGCAAAGGAAGAGGTCATGGGCTTTGACTCTGTGGTTTATTAGAAAAGAGCCTCCGTGGAGCAGAGACCTTGTACATCACCTCCGGGATCGCCAAGCACGAGCTGTCCTGGCTTGTTGTTTCCCTGGCAGATGGATGTTACTCTTTTCTTTGATGATGAACAAACTAGAAAATTCTTCAGCTTCCTCTTAGAGCACAAAGGTATCATTCCACTTTTTTATAAATTCAGAAAGAAAATATACATTGAATAGCCTTAATTTCTGTCCATCACTGTTAATATTTGTTGTAAGCCCCAACCACTAATGGGCTTACACAATTCCTAGGGTTACTTTTGTTCCTGTTACACTTAAACCCCCAAATCCCTTTCTCTTCTAAATTGATGTTACTGCTTCCAGAGAGGTGTTTTCCCTTGATGTCACTAACCGTACAAACCAGCTCGCTGTGCTTTGCAGGCTGCTTGGAAAGGTGATTGGCACCACAGCTGAGAATAAGCGTGGAAGCATGGGATCCCTCTGCATCGCTACTGGCACCACTCGTGAGTGTCAGAGCTTGCTGCTGCCTCTACTCTACATCCGAGATGCTAAATTGTGCTTTGAAGGGACTTTTTCTTTAATATTTCATATGTATGTATATAGATTCATAGGTAGATTCGAATCCATCTAGTGGATGATAGCAAATGCTTCATTTACTGTCTAAGAACACTATTCTATTTTTCTAATGCCCTTTTTTTTTTTTTTTAAAGATAAAGGCACTATTATCGGGGGTGGGGGGAAGAAATTGTGAAAAAATAAGATCTGAAGGAATACAAGGGGAAAAATGCCAGTCATGTTATTGTGACCCTGGTATATTAAATCCTTGAACCTTAAGAGTTCGAGGCTATGGAACCAAGGAGGTCTATAAAGTAGACTTTTAGATGTCTTTCTCTATTACTGTTAGCTGTGTTGTTCGATGAATCCATCTACGTATGGATATCCCTCCTGGCTGGATATGGAAAGTAAAAAAAAAAAAAAAATTGAATAAGAGTATAATCACCCTCCCTTTCCCAGATCATTTATGTTCCACACATTCAAGGCCTGGAGGATCAGAGCTGGAGTGGTTTTGTTTTGTTTCGGCACTCATTGACTTAGAGGTAGAGGAGTTATTTGCCAAGGGATGGGACAGTCCTGAGGGAAGTCTCTCCCGTGGAAAGTGAATCTCTTTTGAATACCTCTGTCAAAAAATGCCACCAGACAGATGCAAAAGCTAGTTTACATCTATTTTCCTTGGAACTAGGCTCTAACTTGGCAATTGAGTACTACCATGTATTCTTTCCATCCCATTGACATCTCTGGATCTGCTGCACATTTTTATATTTTCTCTGTCCAAGCTTGCAGTGCACAACTAAACATGCACTTTGTAACTGTGAGAATGTCTGAACGGAATAATGTGGCTTTATCATGGAGAGTAAATAAAAAGCAGATGCAGACCTTGTAGATGAAAACTGCTGTCATGGTAATTCAGAGTAGGAGGTAATGACTGGCTGAACAGAATTAAATCATTTAGCTAGTGCTTCAACCGAAAAAATAGGGAAAAAAACCTACACAGACTATCAAACAAACAAGAATAAACAGGCCTAAGAAAGGATAAAAAAAATCCCTGTAAAAACCCCAAAGACAGAGAGCTAGCATTCTCAAACTGTGACTGAAACTCACTCTATGCAAACAGATCGCAGTGCCCTTTGATATGAAACTCAGTGCTGGTATTCTGAAAGAAAGACCTAAGTAGTCCTAAAGCTGGTCCTAAAACAGTAGTCCTAAAATGTCCTAGAATTAGTTAGTTAGTCCTAAAGTAACTTTGGTTAGTCCTAAAACTAGTCCTAAATTAGTCCTAAAATGTTAACTTAACCCGTCATCCCTTTAGTGCCACAGAAACAAATTTTGAATATGGAGCATCAAAAAAAAGTTATTTTAATTTAAGACATATTTATTACAAGGCACTGCAAAATACAGAACAACATCTGAATTGAGAAGAGTAGGAAAGACCAGAAGGAACTAAACTCACGATCTCCATCCCTTCCTGCCCTTCAAAGGGGCTGTACCAAAGGAGCCTTTTTTTGCAGAAATTCTTTTTTCCGTATTGCTCTGTCATACAGAAGCTTTCAGTTGAGTCCAGATGCACATTGTTATTGGTGTGGATAGGACTCAGGCACTGCAGTCATCTGAGCCCGTCTTTCCCTCCGTGCTGAGTTAAAAGAGACTTTGCACACTATGAGGAGATGGGTGCACAGTACTAATACTGTGAGGAAAAAAAACTCTGCGTGAATCAAAATGCAGAATTACTTGGGCAAACTTTACTACAAGTGGGCTTAGCAGTGAAATGTGTTGTTATTGCACTACACCTGCTGAAATGGTGGTAAAGAAATGGCATCGCTGTCTACTAATCATTATGGAACATATTAACAGTTTCCAGTGGATGGTTTAATTGTTTCTTCCCTCAGCAAAAGACACTTTACAAACCTCAGCCTGTAATTATTTATGACACATTTAAAGCTTTTTCAGTAATCTCAGCAGTGAGTTATTGCACATGCATGGAACATGTGAAAGTCAGATGTAATAATGCCTATTAGTATGAAGCCCTATTGATTATTTGCACTATTGCTTTTGTTGCCACAGTTTGTTTTCCCACTTGGACATTAAAATCTGAGACCAGCTTTAATAATCTTTGAACGATAAAACTAAAGATAATGGCATTTAGAATGGGATTTCAACATAATGAGCTATGGTAATATCGTTTCCTTTTTTTATTTGCATCTCTGTTTACTGAACAGGTCAGACATGCTGGGCTGCAGCGAGGCAGACTCACCCCACACGGCCAGCATTTCAGTTCTGCTCTTATCATCCAGACCATCACTGAAACCAATGCTTCTGATGACAAATAACTGAGGGGTCAGGAAGGCCAGAAATGGGCTTAGGTGCCGTTCCCAGAACACCTAACGGTGCAGTTGCCAAACCAGCTACTTTGCACTCAAAGCATCACTGGGTGAAGCAGGATGTATGGAAAGAGAGCCTGCAGGAGGGAGGATGGGTCAGGGATGCAGACCAGCTGGTTTGATAATTTTGACAATTTTGGTTTAAAGTCACCCAGGGAAAAGCACACTTTGTATCTAAGCAATTCATTGCATTTAATTCTGTATGTACTCTGATATAAAGGGTTTCCTTCTGGCCATCGCTGGTGCTCCTCCGTGCCTGCTGCGCTCTCATCACCTTCTCACACCTCATCAAGTGCAGGATGGACCTTGGCACGGTACCACGCTGTGCCGTGCAGACCTACTTCATCCCCAGAGAATGCTTTTGCAGTGTCACGAGCATCGCAGTGGGAGGAAGCCAGGTGCTTTGGTGCAGGAGAAAAAGAGGGGTGAAGAGGGGCGCGTACAAATGAAACTGCTGCACTGACCCCTTGATGAGGTGTCCCCTGGCTGCGTGGCTGTCAGAAGCGTTGCTCTTGTTAACTTCTCTGCCTGCACATGTCCATGACTGAATTCCACTTGTGCTTTTCTTCTTTTTATAGATTTTTGACTATGCACCGGTCAGAGCAGAAACTTTGCCTGTTTGACGTAGCTGGAAAATCAGGCCACTATATAATTAACATAGTTTTTGAAAGGCTATGCTAAAAGGAAGTTTTTTAGATTGTAAAGGCAAGCACTTGAAGGTCAAATTCATACTTGTCCCTGAACCTTAATGCTTCTCCATATATTTCCATCCTGTGCATTGAATGGAAAAGATATCATGTGAGCATGTAATTACAGACTGTATTATAGCGCAATAATTCCCCAGCAAGACAGCTAAAGACTGACTGAGAGCTAATCTATCCAAAACCAATATACCAGTCCCAGCACAAGCTGGACTCAGGCCAGGATGTAAGCCAAGAACAGCTTTCATGACACTGATTAATGCGGTTTAGCTGCTGATGGATGGAGAACAGACATCTCCTTTTATCCTTCTAGACCACTCTGGCATTCAATCCTGTACCACTATCCTGCCTGCAAGTAAGGGCAAAATGTTCAAGAACATACTAACCCCTTTTGAGCTTGTTTCCCAAGAAGCAGTGGCAGAAAATTGCTTTTCTGCTACTAGGGCTGACCAGGGAGCTCAGCAAGACTCAGCTCCAGCCCAGGCTGGCCAGCAGCAGAGCTCCAATGCCCCATGTGCCATCTTTAACCTATACATTGCTAAAACTGTAAAGACAGCCCTGTCCTAGGAAAGGATCAGCTCATAACTCTACAGAGAACAGCACCGGGGTCTGGAGCAGCAAGCTGCAGCTGTGAACTAAGGACATACTGATTATAATACTGCATTTTTTATTATTATTTAAAGAATAATAAGGTAAGTGCTGAAGTCACGCAGCTTTATACATGCACAATGGCCCTGTCCTGTTGTTGGTTTTGACAGCTTCCTAAAGAACGCAACTGAGAGGAAGAAAACAGCAATTTTGGGCAATTGATGGCTCAGCCGGAGCTGAAAGGAGTGCAAGGGGACAAGGGAATAGACATCTTCAACTGCAAGGCTTTGTTCTCACTAAATTTGAAAAACCTGCTTGGAAGAATGGCTTTAATAGCTTTTTTAATCCCCCACCCAGCACTGATAATTCTCATAATGGAAAATAGGAAGGAGTTTAAAAGAAAGTGCTTATTATGCAATTTCCTGTGTTACTTAAAGTCTCAGACTATCAAACCAAATTCAAAGCAACTTTGGGAATGTTAAGGTACTTTTAAAATAAGTGGATGTTGCTGCTATATTTCTGTCTACTGGATCAGCTAAAGTGACAGCTAAACAGAAAATCCATTAGAAAATTTATATGTGTACTGCTGTTTGGAAGTTGGAAGAAAACATATTTTGATGTTTAGATACAAGAAGTATGATGTTCAGGGACTGGAGTAATCCCCATAGGACACAGTTCATTCGCAGTACATCATCCAAGGACAGTCAGCTTCAGGCTCCGCTTTAATTTCCTGGTGAGCTTCACAGTAATATTTATTGTGCAGACAAAAGAAACTGCATCTAGTGAATATTTATATCAGAAAGGGAAGGATTTTTTAATAACTGATAGTACATAAATCCAGGAATAGGAGAGACTGGAACAAAAATCGAAAGGTCTAAGTAGGCGGATAGCTTGCTTGTAATTTCTAATTAGAAAGGAGTATAGAAGATAAGCATTATAGTCATGATTCATTTTTATATAGATGGAAGAATAGGAGTTTCAAGACGATATTTTGCAAGAATTTCCACCCAACACGCCTGCTGTAAATCACGTCACCTGCTATAGCCAAAGTACCTTTAGTGGCCTCTGTCACCCTGGGCTGGTGCATTGGCACGGCATTGTCACACCCTGCAGGCTGCAGTCACCAGTCCCACCCGGGCACGGCGGTGCGGGTCATACTCCATCACCTGGGGCTGATTTCTTGAAGCAAAAATTGAGAGTAACAAGGGGGAGCGGGACAGGTAGGGAGCAGCGCACAAGCAAGTGAGCTCTTCCCTGAGCATGCCTACACCAAGAAGAAATAGTGTCTGGTAGGCATTGATTTTATAAGGAAATAGATTCAGGACATATAAAAAATGCAAAGATTTGCACTTCTTTAGCAAAAATTATAGTACTTTATACAATTTGACAGCATCATGCTGCCTGATACACACACATTACTCCAGGACATAGTCAATGTAAAAAGGCCTCTGGTAAAGAAATGGAAACAAATACGCACATTGAAAAGCACTTTAAATCCCCTGTGACTATTCAAGATGAGTTGAAAATGCAGCAAATGGCAGTATCTATGGTGTCTTTTAAAAAAGAAAATACTAGTCGAGAGAAAAACTTTGCCATTTGTTAAGGAAAAATGTAACCACAGGATGATGTGGGTGGAAACAGATCTCCAGAGCTCCTCCAGTCCAGCCTCCTCTTTGGAATGGGCCAGTGCGAGCAGGTCACGTAGGGCCCTGCCCTGTTGAGTTGTCAACATCTCCAAGGGTATTAAAGTACGAGAAGGTATTGGAAGATTAGAGGCAGAAATCACTATAGTTCAGACAATGGCTTTAGCATTGAGTGTCAGGTAAACTGGAGGTTGGAAAACCATAGCCTGAGAACAAAAGCTGCTGTAGAAAATGTACAAACCCACTGTGCCACTTCTAGTTGGCAGCAGAGATCCATCAAAATCTCATCAAACAGATGCCTCCCTTACATATGAAAGGTGGGGGGGAAAATTGCGCATATTTCTGAGCAACCATTTAAGAAAAGATAACAGGTGTTATGAAAAAAAAAGGACAACTGAGAATTTGCAAATATTGGGACTGTGGTAATAACATCTAGCTGATGGAGAGATCTGGCAAAGGGAAAATATCTCGTGAGAAGCAGCATTAGAGATGGACAGAAATTTCCTCAGCATGAATAACCCCCTGAGCAGCAGAGGCAACTTCACCAGAAATTATAGGTGTGTTTTTCAGTGAGTTCCCGATCCAGCTTTCACTTTGTTATGTCAAACCCAGCATGCACTTGTGCATCGTTGTCAGGGAACAAAATTTACCTGTGTCCAGAAAGACAGTGAAAAGCTTTTTAAATAGTTACGTTGTGCTCTGACAAGTGCCAGCCCGGGAAATGAGCGGGAACGTGCAGCATGCGGATGAATAATGCCATCACTTGGTCTTGCTCATAGAGCAGTTGAAATGTGAACGTTAGCAATTGCCAATAAGGCGCTGTTGAGAGCTCACTGGTGGAACAGATGTAGAAATGTAAGTTATTGCTTCTCAGCTATTCATTTCCAGCCCTCAGCTGAGGCACGGTGACTGAGGAGCTCACCACCACTTGTAGCTGTTTCTCTGCGAAGTGAAGCAGATTAACAAAAACCGTGTTCAGCAGCAGTTTGAGCTCATCTGATCTGCTCCGCGATAGACGACTAGGCAAGGTGGGTTCCTGCATCCTGGTGGACGGTTGGGAGCAGTTGGCGAGGGGCACCTCCTTCCCCCCTGCCGCCCCTCCACCAGCAAAGCTTTGGTGATGTCCCGGGAAGATGCTCGGATGTCCCAGGTCTGTGGGCATGTGGGACATGTCTCCCATCCCTCCTAAGAGTAACGTCCAAAAGCCAAGGTTGAAGTCTTGCTCTGGATTCAGAGGTTGGGCTGCAAGGGGTCTCGGACTGTGGGGTGCCTCAGTGCCAACATGCCTCAGTCTTTCAAAAGAGCCACGAAGGCAATTTTAAACAAGCAAAGATAAAGAAACACACTGGCAAATACTGTTTCTTCTCTTTTCAACACCTGCGGATTTTTCGTAGAAAAAATGAATTGATTGTAGAAGAGAATAATATTATAAATCAAGTTGTATTTCTATTATAATGACGAAGGGAGCACACACTTTCTATATGCTAAATATATTCATGGAGTTATATTATAGTAACATTCCTTAAATTGATGATATTTATCAGTTGGGGAAAACAAATTGCTATATACAGAAGAAAATAATTAAAGGAAAGGGAAGAGTAATAGCAGAATCGCAGCAGTCAAGTCTAGCAATGTCTTAACAGAAATATTGATGTTCTTCTAGATGCGTGTCAAGGAGAAATGGAAAGATAGTGGCGCAATTTCTTCTACAGTTATAACTACAAAATATCTTTAAACACTTGCAGTCATATATACCCAGGATGAAATCCTGTTTCCAGCAGACTGCCTTGTCTTTGCTTTCCCTGATAGGAAAAAGAAAAATGGGTTACAAGGGAATTTTTGTTTATTTGTCTTTCTGAAAACTGTTGAGTGTCATCTATGCTATGCTTAACCTAATGTATCACCAGAAAAAGGAGGAAAAAATACAGCCTGCAAGTAGAGGGATCATTATGGTGAGGCCCAGTGGTGCTGTTACACTTATTTAAGGGGGCTATTGGCTTTTCCATCATTTCCCCTCCTCTTTTTTCCAGCTGCTAATAATTTGTCTGATATGTTTGCCCAGGGTGAAACTTCATGTGGAAATTTACAGGTCGGGAGCAGACTCATTTCACGTAAGTGGATTGAATTCAGTTCCATATTCTTAAGGCAAGGGCTTGTTTTTCAAGGTAAGGAGTGCATCTGGGAACATCTGGAGTACAAGAGGTATTGCAGCACCTGTATCTCGGACTCAACAGTACCGTGCAAAGCGGGTGGGAAAGGCACAGGTCACCTCGTTATCAGCACGTCAGTGCCTAATCGAACGTCTGCAGTGCCGCAGAGCAGGCGCAGCATTACGTGTACACTCACCTAATATGTGCACGGATCTGAGGTGCCTGATGGGCCTTTTATTACAATGCTGGAATACAGCACCATTGCTAAAGCTGTCAGGGCTTATATCGCTCGAAAAATAATTGTCCGGTCTCTGAGGACCTGGTTAGTGCTTAACACAACAGTTTTTCTAGGTCATAATATGCAGCATGACATCAATGTACTGCTCCTGCATCTCATGATGCCAAATGCCAAAGCTGACTTCCAAGACCTGCGTTTCTCTGGCTTTACTATGGACTTTCACGCTAAAATTGCAAGTATTGATGCAAAACTTGCTTTCAGAGCTCCCTCTTGAAGGAGACAATACTGATTGCCTCTCTAAATACTCTGGTCCCAGCACACTCGCACCGATGAAGAAGTGGTTGTGGGCATCGTCTTTTGCTGTCTGCTTTCCCCCTCCTCCTCTTGTGGAGGATTCCCTCTTTCTCCGGAGGCACCTGACGGGCAGCAATCGGCCAATTTTATACCTGAGTTGCTCTGGAGCTGTCTCTTAACTGTGACTTTGCCCGGTACCTACCCTTAGGAGATCTGATATATCGAGGCTTACATAGTAAGTAGGAATAAATGGGAACAGATAGAAAACTCCTCTCAAGCTTTTCTAAACTCTGCATGCTTATTTTTAACTCCAGCTTCCTTTACAGATGCTCTTAAAACAGAAAAGAGCTCGTTAGCAGCAACAAAATGGAAATTTCCTCTGTGCAAAATAAATTTAAGCGATATACATTTATGAATATAAAAAACTCGGTGTAAAACTACACTCTTCTTTGCAAAAACAAATGTGCCTCTATGTTATACATGAAACTAATACATTACAGTCATTAAGAAATATATAACGTTGACATTAAGTGAAGTGGAATGAGGGTATGCTTGAACTAATGGAATTGAGGGAAAACAGGTGAACTGTGTTTTGTAACTGATGGAGCTACTCTGCAGGAGAATGATTTCTGGGCACGCTGTGACTGTAATCCATCAACAGCATGGTAAGCAAATAGGATTTTGGTAAAAGCACCTACGCAGAAGTAGATTTTTGTGCTCACTCGTTACAGTTAGCACAGAGGAGCAAACCTAAGTTCACAGGTAGTTACTGTGATGTTACCCTGGCACGTTCCCTTACTGGAGACAGAGATGAACTAAATGACATGTAGCACGAGGAGCAAAGTAATGGTATGTATTTCTAAATTTTCCTAATGGTTTGAATGTGTGACTGATATACTTCTTTCAAGCATATCTCTCTTTTTGGTGATACCACGTTTTTCATTGTATTTCTGCTGCCCAGTACCATATAATATACAAATCTTCTACTCACCAAACAAGGACTTGCTCTCGTCAAACAAAGCAGTAGTTATCAGTATCCCGAATGTAAGGGAAGTATAACAGGTCGGTAAAGAGATGTTTATGAACGGTAATGTTTCTAGTGCAACATTTACGTTACTTTTCATACCAATGAAACATTATCAGCCTGACATTAAAACAAGTCTTGTACTAAGTGAAGTAAGGGTATAATTTTTTGCTAGTGGATTGTTACATTTCATTTACATATCTTTTCCCAACAATTTATTCTTAAAAAACCATTGCCCTTTTGAATTGTGTGAGACTCTTTTTACTGTAAGGCTCCAGCAATTTGCCAGCCTCATGTGTGTAATTAGTTTAATTAGCACTACAGCTTTAACGAGAACATCAGTTAAATGCTGTATGCATTCTGTTCTTTACTGGACAAAGTAAAAAATTGTGTTTCTTAATCAACTGTAACTGAAGTACTCCAGTCCTTGCAAGTCTTCATACAGTGCCTGACCAGGGTAACATATTTGGCCTTTTCTTAAAGCACCACACTCTTTATTTTGGCTAAAATGTCTGCATCCATCTGGGCTGTACTTAGAAAATGTACATACACATTGGATGTGTTTAGTGAACTGGTTTTCACAGCTTTTAAAATACGTTACCTTGGCCTTTCAGGTAATCCCTAATTATTAATGGTACGCAAAATAAATAGTATTCTTACTGTCTGTGAACAGTGCTTGCATAATGGATGGGGAGAGCAAGACACAATTCATCTTCTTAATACAGGGTAAGGATATTTCACCAAACCCAGTGAAAGCTTGACATTGAAAACAACTCTTGGGGAACTGTCAAGATGACAATAGAAAAAGCATTAACGATTTATCAACGTGCCATTAGCCCTGCATGTTAGACTCGACAATGTACGAAGTCTATAGATCATTTTTATGTTCCACAATAGAAAAATCTGAGTGGAAAAGGAAGCGTGTGACCTCTAGGCTACATTAAACCAGTATTAAGAAAAAGATTATTATCTAAAAGGTACAAAATCATATTAATTCTGTCTACTTGTCTGTCTGACTCGGAGCATTTCTGATGTGTTTACTCTGATGTCGCCTGGCTATCAATGCATGAATGCTCAACAGAAGCTCGGTAACTCAAGCACAGTGTTAAGAAAGAGAACAAATTGCCCAGTATGAACATCATCATTTTTAAAGCAAGTGATGGGGTTTTTTTTTACTCCAAACTCCTCTTCCCAGGGTGGTTGTGGCCACCTTTGAATTTAGGTTTCCCCTTGTAAAAAAAATTACTTTGTCCTCTATAAGTTTTAAGAGAAAGAATTTTAAGCAATCACAACACACATGCACAAACCCCAACCTTTTCCTCCTTAAAAGCACAGTTCTTTAAATAGGAAACTTACAGGAAGGAAGCTGGGCTGTTTTGGTTCCAAGGACCATGTTTTTATTCATCATGCAGATATCACAAGCGTATTAATCTCCATGCTTCGACTGCATATGCCAACCTTTGCATGGAGTCTGACATCAGCTACTTTAAAAGTAAAGCTCCATGATGGGCTTTTTTATGGTCAGAAAGAAACTATCATCATCAAAACACCACAGTGTTTCTTCCTCATTTTGCATCTGAAGGCCAAACTGTTTTGGAAGATTACATTTTACCTGCAGATATTTGTAATAAAGAGTATCCGAGTGCTTCTCTTGTTTATGTGTTGACTGTAGCAAAACTCATATAGTGCTTAATGTTGTGTTCCTGCTCATTGCGGAGCCAGGGCCATCAGTCTGGGAGCCTACTGAAAGGCGAGATTTCATTTCTGGACTCGCTACTGGTTCAGGCGCAGGCTGCCCTGACAATAACTGTTGTTTTGTATTGCACACAGAGAAATGGGAAAGGCGGCTGCTTGCAGGGGAGGCTGCTCCCCAGGCCCACACCACTTGCTATTCAATGTCTGTGCTCACCAGCAGTTTCAATTTGTTTTATTTTAATTTCAGTTGACTGTATTACCCCATTGCACGTTGATTTCTAAACACCTATTTTTATTGATTTAAGACAATAAAGCTGTCAGAATAATGCAGTAATAATATGATAAAACAACAACAGGTCTTCGTTTTGCTTGGCTGCAGAACAGCCTAATCTTGGAGCGTACAGCAAGTCCTCAACAGAAATGCCCACCATGGTGCTACGGTTTGGCATGTAAATACACATTTAGACAGCTAACCACATGGTCTGATTTTCACAGGAACGAGAAAACTTCAGCTAGCGTAAATACCAGCTGTGACTGTTCACCCCCTAATCAATCAGGTGGCGTCTGAATGACTAACTGAAGGGAAACAAATAGGAAATGTAATATCTAGGGCTGCTCTCAGGTGTGCTGCGTAAAAACTAGGAAAACTTCACAGATGTTACTGAATTAAGCTGGTGTAAAACCACCAAGGAGAGGAAACCCATTGGAAGTTTTGCTTTTGCCTAACCAGCACAGAAATTCACAGTGAGAGTTTTTCCTCATTTCAATATGGTTTCCATCATTGTGCCTTCCAAAGCCAGCTTGTTTGGGTTTTTTAAATTCCTAATTTTAAGCTTGGATGTTTTAACCACTGTTTCTTATCCTAGTTTAATCCAAGGATTATAGTATTTTTGTTTGAAAGGGGAATGAGTCTGAATTAGAGTCGTTATAACCCAGAATGTCGTGAATCTGTTGTAGACCACAGGGGAGGCTGCTGGGGGAAATTAAATGAGCAACAGGTTTTGAATCGGAGTGAAAAGAGACTTTGTGCGGCTCTGCCCCAGGCCGAGGACGAGATGGCAGCAGGGATGGGGGCGGATGGGCAGGGGAGGGATTTTTTGGGGTCAGCTCCTGCCTGGTTGGCGGCTCCATGGGAAGAGCTTGGGTGATGCCCAGCCCCCTTGTGCTTGTGTCAGCAAAAAACAATGCAAAATCTCACCTTTTCTTTGAACAGAAGTGTGCACAGAGTCGGCACTGGCAAAAACTACGGAACTGGAAATAATCATCTCATTATATACAATTATTATGATTTTATTTAATTTTTTCCTTGCCTTACATAATTTTGGTTAAAGGTTTCTTATGTGCTCTCTGGCAGCTGGGGAGGGGTTGATCCAGAAGAAAGCAACTGTTTTTACAAGTGCTGTGGAGTACCAACACTTTGATTTAAGTTCCAGCATTAAAGAGTGCTGAAGGACCGATGACCAGTGGTGCCAGTGCCGTTAATTGTGCGTTTCATGTGGCTCCAGTTCATATAAACGCTGTTTAAAACCCAAAGTTTCTATCTAAGTAGCCACATAGGTATATCAAATGCTGTGGAAAAAAACAAAACTAATTTATGCTTAAAGGTGCAG
The DNA here is from genome assembly GCF_034638445.1 of Ciconia boyciana. Taxonomy (NCBI): domain Eukaryota; kingdom Metazoa; phylum Chordata; class Aves; order Ciconiiformes; family Ciconiidae; genus Ciconia; species Ciconia boyciana. The sequence goes on from NC_132941.1 coordinate 66,159,319, forward strand.
AATAAGAATTATTGCTTTATTTTTTAAATTATCTTCCCGCCCCCCCAGGGAAGGGAAGGTACGGTGGGAGAGATTCAGATGGGGAGAAGCGCTTGGGCTTGCCGAGGGCACCTACTTCCCTCCCTGGGGTTTTTCTTGGGCCTCTGTGCTGGGGCCATGTGCACCCCACGATTCAGGACATGAAGACAGGGGAGCAGGGAGGGGAACCCTAAAACTGTCTTAATAAAAACGCCACATCTGTAAGTGGATAAAGGAAGATTAGAGTCTGGCCAATGAAATATTTAAATAACTTTTCATTGACATGTTGCAAATAAGATCCAGATGCCTGGGCGCTCGTTGGGATTTACCCAACGAGTGATGTACAGCAGGCTTTCTGTCAGCGGCTCCTTCCAACAACAGGTGCCAACTTAAATATCCCTCAGGTGTTATAGAAATATGAATTATAGATACAACTGGTGTTTTTCCCTACACCTTCAATAAGCATATGCAGGATGTGTCTTTGTCATTTTACTTAGTGATGCAGAATACAGGTAAGGAAAGAGGTGGGGTTGCTTTCTAGCTGCAGTAATTAGGATAGAACTTAGCAGTAGGAATGGGCAAATAAAATTAACTGCCTGATTTAATGGAAAACAACAAACTTATACCAGGGTAAATATAGTTCAATGGGTATTTTAAAAGGAAATGAGATATACAATAGACCATGTTTTATTTCAAAAATTTGTTTTAAAATAATTTCATATTTTAAACCCATTTATACAGTAACTGTAATTAAATGTATTCAGCAGGACATAGAAAATGAACAACATCGGGGCTTTGGTGATGTCGCTGCTCAGGTGAGCAAGCCTGGGAACCCTGAGACAAGCCAGGAGATGTGGCTGTGGTGTCTTGTGCCTCCTGAGCCGAGATGCATTTGTCCAATTTCTTACCTACAGGTCTCTACTCATTTCTCTGAAATAAACACTTAATTGTTATGCAAGAAATCAGCCATTCATGAGCATCCATACTGAATAAAACAAAAGGAAAACATCTAGGTTTTGTTTTTACAGGATTAGTATATTTGTTGCACAAGTATTACCTTAATCCAGTAGCCGACCTTCAACAAGTTATAAATGAGAACAATGTCTTTCTGTCAATGGATTTTATTTAACTGGCTCAGATTATTTATGAGATGTTTGCAATTCTGAGCCCCTAAGAGTAATAACTTGTCCAAATAAATTAACATGAAAACTCCCTTGATATCCCCCAAATAATCAAATTATTTTGTCAACAACATCCCCAAATAGTTTGCGTTGACTTTAGCAAAAGTTTGTTAGAATTACAGACTTATCACAAGGCACGACTCTTCCTCTGCAGTTGAAGGACTGTTAATTTCCAGGTTAAATAATTGTTCTGGTTAAATAATTGTTCTGTTTTGCAAAGATCTCTCATCAAGTTCTGTGTACAGCAAAAGCTGCTCAGAAGAAATGAAAACTAAGGGTGAACCATGAGATATGTCAAATGGAAAGCACCCTGACTCCCACTCTCTTTGGCCTCACAACTTTGGTGAGTAACATCTGAAACCTTCCAGCGGCAAAAATTGTGGAATTGCATTTTCTCCTGAAACTTTAATTGCTGGGTGTTAGAAATATTGCAAAATTCAGAAATACTGTTCAAATGCGATGCACAGAGAAGTATCACAGCAGCAAGGAGCTGTGCTGGATTAAACCGTCTAGCGGGGCTCGTTTGCTGTGACTTCACAGATTGCTCAAAACAGAACCAGATGGCTTTTCCCCCCCTTTTTCCTTCAGAGATACTTTGGCAGGCAAGTACACACAGGAATAGTAGATATTTTATGCACGGGAAAATAGTATAAAACAATTTTAATAAAATATTTGAAACTCCTAGAGGATCTTTGTGTTGGGAGCTGAGCAGACTGTAAATAATTGAAGCACTAACGATAATTTACACCCCTGGGACCAGCCGTAGAGGATTAGAACCTCATGGAACCATTTACCTTGAGAAAAATGACAAACTTTCCGAGGACTGATGGTTCCTTGAGAGAAGATTTGAAGCGGAGGCTGCACTTGGCTTGAGCCTATCCGCTATCAATTCCAGTTCACACAAAGACATTTGCTCCCATTATTATTATATCCCTGCCCTTTCTTGCCCTTGAAGTATTGGCATTGTGGCTCTGAAGACAGATTCAATTAACAAACTGGATAGATGCTGACCTTTCCGAGATTGTTATTCTATCCTTGATTTGCTTTAGGGGAGAAATATTTCTTTCTTGTATAAATATGAAATAACAAATAAATAACCAACAATTGATTTGTAGTTTTTAAAAAAAAAAGAAAGAGAGAGAAAGAAAGGAAAGAAATTAACTGGTCGAGCAGAGACCGTGGTATTAGCTGAATGGCTTCAAGACTTTGCGCTGGGTTCACTCTCTGAGTAAGCTGCCATCCATCACGATTAAAGAGTTGGAGGATTTCTGGAGTAGTTTTTCCAGGGAATCAGGCAACTTAGATAGCTTAGCACTTTTCACGTTTTTGTTAACTTTGTGATTGATTTTCTGCAGACCAATGAGGAAATTTTCTTTTTGTTGCTTTTTCACACGTTACAGACCACTGTCTCACACCATCACGTATAATTGCCGGGCTGGTGATGCAGGATGGGGAGGCTGAGAGCCCCCACAGGCAGGACCAGGGGCAGGACCAGGACCAGGACCGGGATGCTGGACAACAAGTACATCTAGGCAAAAACTTTCTTCGTTTATATTCACATTCAAACAAATGTTGGTTTTATACTTCAAAACAGCTTTATTCCCCTCTCCTCCCCCCCTCCCCACCATGCACACTCTTGGGAAAAGCTCAAACAGTGCTTTGTTTTTCTTTAACAATGACGTAATTATTAGACAGTATTAATGGTAGAGAAATTTTGAGATAACCTGCTCAGCATGTAAAAATTTATAATTACTTTTCTTTAAATTATCATTATTATTTATAATTATCATAATAATAATTTCCATGGTATCATGTTACAAGTATTAAATTGAAACCCTTTTAAATACTCATCCTGCATCTGTTAGTTTTCATCCAACTACCACGTTATTCTATCAATTGTGCCACTTACACCAGCAGGGCTGTCTTGTGGCTGACTGTATTATTTCTGCTAAAGTCACTTTAATTCTTGAGGTCAGATTTATCTTCTTTTTTTTCAGTCCTTTGGATTTGTGTCAATCAGATGAGTATTATCCAACCTGCTTGTTACATCCTTTTTGGGAGAGGGCCTTCGGGAGGAAAGCTGAAACCCATGGGCAGTGTGTCTTGATCTCTTGCAGGGAGGCTCAAGCCAAATGATTAGGGCAAGCCAAGGCAGGGAGTTTGCACTGCTAGCCCAGAACATGTTATTTGTGGAAAATTTGTACAATGCTTGTTCATTTAAGATTATCTATGCCCAGTCAATCTGGTTTGATACAGCAGGGTTCTGGACAAAACGAGATGGCAACAGCTGCCATCTCCTAGTGTTCTTACAGTATGGGTGCATGGTGAGCAAAAGGACTTTTATTCGTTTGTCTTCCTTGCCTGTCTGAGTCCCATGAATTCCCTTCTTTCCATTTTCTGTCTCACCTTCTCCGTCTGTTTTTCTATCCACTTTCAGAAAGTAACAAAACACCATACTCAGTTACACAAAATCTAGCAATTCCCTTCCTCAGAGCCAGACTTAATGATTGATCTGCCTTTCTGATGTATAGGTCATGGCTTGGAAAGAAGAGGTGAAATCTTCCTGCCCGTTGGAAACAGGAGAAAGTGTTTCAGATTATAAATGTTCATAATTCTACAAAAAACCGAGACCGAAAGATTTCTATCCTGGACATCATGGCAGATGAAGGAAAAGGTCAGTTTTACCATTAATTCATAAAAACCTTTCTTTGCAGGTGGTGGAAATCGTAAAATCTTATTATATCATATAACTGTAACCTTAGGTTACTCAGTAAAATCAAAAAAGTCTTTGCTGGAACAAGAGAAAGAATTAGGTGTTCCAGATAGCTGTTCTGTATACCGTTACACTACGCACTTGCACAGAGGCCCTCCTTTCAAAACAGTATTATAAAAAGCACCATTACTTACATGTGAGGTATATTAACTGCCCTTCTATTTTCTAATTTATTTGTTGTTGGATCAAATAATGTTTACTCTTAAATAAGTCCCCAGGGAACCAAACACCACCATCTCACAAGGTACGCGGTACTGCCAGTTCAGCGATGGGGCAGCCCGACAGGGTGGAGTGGAGATGTTAGGAGTCCTCCACCATCCTCTGCTGTATCCTGGGTTGGAGGAAAGTATCCCTCTGGGCCTGACAAACAGAACCGGGTCCACTAAAAGGTACCCCGAGGTTTAGCAAATAGAAGTGTTCCTGCCGCACTAATGGCCTGCCTCAGAAATTGTACATTAACTTGTCAGTTCATCACAGGTTTAAGGCACCTACCGCTACTAAAAAGCAAAGTGGCAGATGTACAGTTATGCCATTTATACCAATTATAATACCTAGATGGTCTTTATTTTGTGTGCTGCTGAACAACTATTGATCACCTAGCTTTTTTAACTTGATGCAGACAGCCTTACAGTTTTGATTTATAAAAGAGATTTATTTCTGTTTTGACAGAAACTGCAGACTTTTCTGCAAAACTTATAAAAGTATAGATTAAAAGTGACGTGTTGATTTGTTACTGACTTTGAGGAGCCGTTTGCCTCCAACATTAAGCAGTCCACTGAACACATAGCTTGTGCATGAATCCTTCTTTTTTCAGTCTTGGGACTCATTCTAATATTATGCATGATGCATTCAACTAATAAAAAGGTAAACAGAAAGAATGAGCTTATGCCAGCAAGTCACAATAAGCTGTGCATTGGCAAAATATTTAATCATATTAAAATTGGATGCTGGGCCCTCCCACATGGCTTTATTTTGGCATTGCAAAATACACATTTTTTTAAAGGTCAGAGTTTCTGATTTCCATATTCTTCTGTTGCTTCTTTACTGAGAATTCAGTTCCTTTTATTAGTCTGTTACCTAATATTTCACTACCAGGACTTCTGACTTTTTCTGTAAGTTTTTTACCTCTGTAAATGAGCTGTCCTTACTGCATATTAATCCCATACACACACTCTCATATACCCATTTCTGGTCATCCGAACCAGAGTAAGAGTCGGGTGATAGCGGGGTGCCAGGAGGAGGAGGTGTGCTGCACACCCAAGTGCGTTGGCACCGCGCTGAGATCAGACCGCTCCGCATTAAGGACAGTCTTACTTCGAGTGTACAGTTCTTTACTGAATTCACAGAGTTTAGCTCTTTCAAGTTACGCACAAGACTGAATCCAAAGCAGATTCAGTCATATTGTCTCGGTTTTACTCTCTACTTTACCAGATGTAACAGATACTCATCAACTGGGCAGGAACTGGTAAAAATTGGTTTCTGACTTGTCTCACACAGGGATATGACTAAAAGCCTTGATCTTACACAAATTGCAAGTCAGTCTTGTCTAAATAGCAATACTAGGGCTCTGTAATGTGATCAAATAGCCACAAGCCATTGTGGTATTGAAAAAAATTCTCAGAGTTAAAATCATCTTTGTTATTTTCTATGAAGTGTTAAAGTCATAGGCATTTTTAGAAATATAAATGTATACACAAATGATCTAATTTGAGATCATTGTACACAGCCACCTCTTGCGGTTTTCACTTTAGTAGGGTGGATGGTATTATTTTTTGTTGTTCATCTTTTAGCATATCATTTTATTAGTTTTTTTAGTTGGCAATCACATGCTCGGTAAGTATCGTACCGAGCAAAGGTAGTTTAATAATGCTTTCCTTAATTTGGCTGTATTTGCTGGTGCTAAAGCATTCTTGAAATTCCTTTTCCTAGCATCAGCCTGTGGTCTCGTATCAATGCATCTGAATGGTACAGCTTCTGTACCATTCTTCTGCTACCAGACGTCACGCTCTGACCCTTAGCCAGCATTGTCAAGCTGCCTGCTTGACGCTGTACGCAATGTTGGTTTGGCACATCTTGATTGGGATGTCAAGTCAAACGCTGATGTGGAACTAGACGGAAAGATTTTCCTTTTAGTTTACCATTTCCAATTCAGCCCAACAGAGTAATGACAATGTAGTTGCCATCTATTCAACCTGAACAACAAATGAGAAGCCAAAAATCCAACTTGAATAAGCGAGCGTTGCCCATGGACGACCTCTATTTTAGTTATTTAGAAGAAGAAAGTTTTATTTACAGCAGATTCTGCTTAGGTGATCAAGGGCTTTTGCAATGTCACGCTTCACAAAGCAGTTATACCTTAGCACAACTGTTTCTTCTGGCACACCTAGAAAATAAAAACCTTCTGTGTTGAGGCTGGATTCTCTAAGGTTTCTTAAAGCTGATTCCACCCCAAACTGCAGAAATAAATCTGAATGCAGAAGCCCCCCTGTGATTTTTGCTCCTGATGATTCCAGTCTCAGGTAGCTGGAAAAGAGAAGAACCTTTTTTTCATTTTTGAAGTATATGGGTTTGCTTTAGGAGATGTTTGTCAGAAGGCTCTGCTGTAGTCTCCATGCCGAAGCAGGGCATTCTTTCTTTTCAAGGCACAAACCTTAGCATTTAGGAAATCACTAGCTCATTTTCTGTTTGCTTTCAGAAATCCTCACAAAACCCCTCTTGTCCCGACCAGGGGGAACCAAGGGTCCCAACCAAACCCAATCTGCCGGTTTTCAGACATTAATATCTTTTCTCTTCCACTCACTTTCAGATGCTTGTTGCTGGCATCACCCAGCAAGGCTGCGCAGGGAGCTTGTGCTCGAGCTTTGACCCTGGGCTCCTCTCCAATCCCTCGCTGTTTCGGACGCTGCGAGTGTTGAAGGTTGCCATCCTGGTGAAGTCATGGGCAGTTGAGAAGATCCCCATTTCAGCCATTTCTGGGAGATAAAGAGGTGCTGTTGTCGTCTACCTTACATTAAGAAAAACTCAAGGAGAGTCAATTTGCTTCGAGAGGTTTGGCTGGGGAAGGTTACCCGGGAGGCCTGGGGCACAGCAAGGAACACATCTCCCAAGTCCCCAGCTAACACCGTTGTGGCTGTATCAATTTTCCTCATCACTTGTCACCTGCAGAGTATTCTTATAAGCAGTACAGTATAACAGGAGACGTTTGTTATCATTTTCTTCTCTTTCTTTTTCTTCCCATCTTCCCCCCAAATGAGGGAATTGTTCACATCTGTCTCCCTGGGATTTCTGCGGATCTCTAAAGTAGTGAATTAGGTATTGATGGAAATTAGAGACAGAAATAACACATATTTATAGATCATATAATCTATTCTCTGGAAAACAGAAAATAAATTACATTTAAGAAATTGTCCATTTCTCAGATGTAAAAGAAATACTATAACCCTTATAGGTATTAAGATGACCATTCTCAGATCAAAATGACTGACACTGCAGTACTTCCACAAATGTTATGTGTTTTCTGATGAATGAATAGGAGCAGAAAGGAAAATTAGAAATTTGACAATCTAACTCCAGTAGTGTTAATTTTCTACAGTTTTGTAATTTACTTGCAAGAAACTTAATATATTTCTTCTATAGCTTTATCGCTCCTTCTTCTATCAAAGCTCTATAGACTCTAATATTCTGCTCAGTGAACTGAAATATCTGTCAATATAAAAGCATCTTCTCATAAAAACATTGTGAACCGTTATGGTATATTGTTATGTACACTAGTATTACCTAAGGAAACATTTAAAGGTTTGAAGAATAGACATGTTTTAGAGAGACTGGGAAACAAAACTTCTAAATTAAAAATACACTTTTTCTTAATTTAATTCAACAGGATATTTCATCCTCTAACAAAACTCATATGCACGAGGGGAAGAAATAACCCTTTAATGAGAAACAAAGAAAGGAAAAGACTTTTTAGGTGTCTGGACTCACCTGCTCTGAGTTGTCTCCCTGGCTGTAAGACTGAAGCCGAAACTCCTCTCCTTCACGTGCTGTTTCCACTCCCTGGACACCACCCAGGGACCCCGCACATCCCGGCCAGCCCCGCAGCCTCGTGGGGCACCGCCGTACTGCTTCCCCCCCTCCTAAAAACAGGCTCGGGGTCTTGTCACAGCAAACAGGGTACGTTTTGTACTCTGTGGAAACCTTCATGTTTCATTACTTTGTAAAAATAAACCTTACATATTGGTAAAACACCTCATAGGCTGCTGTTCCCAGGTCCAAGGGGAAGCAAGCTGGCCAATGTATGGCCAACGTATCACTTCCCAGCCCTAACCCTCATCCCAAACACGGATGGGGAGGAGGCTGAGGGAGGAAAAGCAAGTCAGGTTAAATGAAAAAACACAAGGAGCTGTCCTATAACTTTTTTCCCAATGTCATGGTTTCTTGCTTGAACACCGGTGTCAAACGTAAGCACCTCCTCCGTGACATTTGCACCCTGGGGGCCAGCTGTTTCTTACAAAGTGCGACCCTAAGATAGCTTCATCTCCAGGAAGGTCAGCAGGCACAGAGCAGGCGGTGCCAGGAGACCCGCTCTGGGCAAGGCAAGGCTTACGAGCAGCTGTGTTGTGGTTGCCTTCACCACAATCTCAAAGAGAAGGAAACTTTAGGAAAAAGTTATGAATGATGGGGATAGAAAATAGAGTATGTTGGGGAAAAGTTTTGTGGGAGTCAGGGCCACATTGACATTCATTTCAGTAGAAATTGGGTTACTGCTTGTATTGTGATTCTGCTGCCTGTGATAACATAGTACACACAATTTCCATCCTCTTTTTATTCCAGTTCATACACTTCCTAGTTTTTTGGGTCATTGAGTTTGTTCATGAGTTTAACAACAGACAGTACCGTGTGCACTGTAAATATTAGAACTTTACCGAGCAGATAGCTATGGCACGAAGCTGCTGATATAATGCAAATATGCTTATTACTGTTAGAATTTCAGCCAGGGAAAAGTCCAGACATTATCATTTTGAGAAATGGGTTTTTTTTCCATCTTATTTACAGTGCACGGTTCACTGGTAAAGACTGTTAGGGCTGAAATTGCTAAAGGAACTCAACCTCAAATATGTTTGAAGACATTCCCTGAATGAAGCAGAGCACACTCGTAATAACGGCAATAATAAGTTCATGGCAAGGCGTCTTCTGGAAAACTTGACAGTACTACAGAAATTATGTGCAGAAAGTGTCAGCACTCGCACTCACATCTGATTTAATATCAGCATTTTGTGCTTTATGTCATATTTACACAAAGTATTGTAAATACAGGCACGTGTCTATCTGTCCAGCTGGTTTTTCAGCAAGGATTCGGGGGAGAGCTGTGTGGCACCTTGAGAATATCAAAGCCAGGCAATTCCGCTCTGAACTGCTGTCTGACACTAATCTTGGTTACAGCTATTGCCAAGCAATTTAATTGACCACTGCCTCAGTTTCTCCCCTCTGTTGAACACAAAGAATTATACATAGATGTTACAACTACTCAGCTCAGGGATGTATTGAGAGCCAACTAAAACGTCTAGAAAGTCTTTTGATTGGGAAGCTCTGAAAATAATGTGTCGTCTGTATGTGGAGTGGCAATTATTATAAATACATGATCTTTTTAAGGTAAACTTGAAAAAATACAAATATCCTAATTCACTGGGAATTAATTTTAGTTTATTATATATAATGCTGTAGATGTACTTGCAGCAATACATTAACAGACCATTAAAGCATTTTAAGTGCACATGACTTTAAACACTCACGTTGGTGACCTGAAGTGTTCTCATTTTTAACATGTTTTAAACCACTGAAGTATGCTTGAAACGAGGACATTTATTAGTCCTTTGCTTTCAGAATAAGTTACTTAACATCAGCCATCTGACCATGGAAAGAGACAGAAATAGCCGTTTAGAAACCAAAGGCAGCTGAAATAAAGAGTTTATAAACAAGCTATAGGCTACAAAACCACATGCAGAACCTAATGCAGACCAGCATTATTTTTTCTGGTGGACTGAGAGTACCTGGAAGGATGTTTACCTAATGCCATACATAGCTGGGGATTTAGATTCCCCATCTGCCATGAGCACAATAAGTGGGATAAAGCCTTCAGCTGTGCTGTTTGCACAGCATAATTGCTGTCAGCACCTGGAGCAGAAGCTGCTCTGCCACGTGCAGAGGATCTGGGCAGGAGGAACCTGCCAGAGCTGGAGCATTTTGCAGTGATGCTGGGCTTTGGAGATACCCAACACGTAAGAACAAAGCTGGACTGATAACTCACCATGTTTGCTCTTTCCAGCTTCTCCAGGAGCCCGATAAACCCTTGTGCTGAGGCTTAACTCTAATACATAGAGGACATGGAAGAAGAGGTAAGCAAGGCCAATGATCATTAATATTTTTACCAGGATTGCCACAGTCACACCTAGTTCAGCCTGTGTTTATTTCCCTGATATGACTGGCATTCAGAAAACCAAAACAAAACAGGAAAATGCCATGAAGAGTTGTTACATATAAAAAGCTATTTGAGTCATCGGTGCATAGGAGGAAGCAGCAGTAGTCCTTATAAATATATAGTCCTGTTGTTTTTTATTTTTTTTGGACAGTGCTATCACCTACTCTCTTCTTCATTTGAAATAAAGGCAATAACTTAATCTAAAATGCAAGAAACTAAATGCTTGAGTCCCATTTGTTCATATACACCCATATGAAAAATGAGCAAACAGAGGACGTATGTCTCCAGGCACGTACTCCAGAGCTTTGCTGGACTCCCACGTGCTTTGTGTGGGACTGTTTAGATACATGAAATTATGCCTACTATTTCCTAACACTGAGATGTAAATGTTAAACCTACTCTCCTGGTACAGGCCTTGCACTGGTGATAGAAGAAGTGGACTGGATCTTCCCTTTGTGCGAGATGGTATCCTTGCCCAAAGCCTCCAGAATTGTCCCAGCGAGGGGTACGGCCCGGCAATATTAATGAATCTGGCCTGTGCATCAGCACTATCGTGTATAAAAACTGCCTTGTGTAAAGCGATGTGCTTGCAACAATCAGTTTTTGCTATTCTCTCTCAGTTTCTGTTGAATGCATATTATTAGGTTTAATCAGTGAAATTAATTTGCTAATTAACTTGTTAATAAGCTTGCCATAGCTAATGTTGGGGGTTTTTTTCTGTTTGTGTTTTTTTTGTTATTGTTGTTTCCGTATATTAAAAAAAAAAAAGCTGCTGCAGCTGTTTGGCAGCTTGGTTTTTTGCTTTAGGGAAATGAGGAGTATAAGTTCAGTTACAATTGCTTTGATGTAAAGAAAAGTTAATTGAAATTTTAGTAGCAATAGCAGCTTAAGAGCATTTGAGCTCATGACCTTTGCCTTGTAATGAAGCCCGTTTATCTGCCAGGCTGGCATCTTTCCATCCCATACGTGGGAATATTCAGATACTGGCACCAGGAGAAGAGTTTTGGAAGAATTCAGAAAGGTTTGTTGAATCTTGTTTGCATGCAGTTCTGTGTGTTCATTGGATACATATAGAGTTACGTGGCATGTGTCCTGAGCATTACCCACAACGTCAAGGTGTATATACAGAAAGATACAGGCTTAATGCATGTAATTAACTATGAAATATTTGTGAAACACAGACCTGTTTTAGGGCATTCCCCTGTGTTTCGAAGTGAGCCCTACCCTTGGCAGCACAGGGGAGAGCTGGGCATCACGGGAGAGTTTCCGTCCCCAGGATACTTTGGGCCAGCGTCATCGCTTGCTTCCCCCCCCAGGCAGTAAGCCAAGACCACAGGCTGGCCCTTGCCTGCGTGCGAGGTCCCAGCGTTAATGTTGTTCACGCTTGGGTTTGCACAGTGCTTACCTTGCATATGTGTTGCAAATATCAACCAAAATTCCAGTAGTCACCTGAATGTCTCCACAAGCCCTCCCCAGCCATGCTGTGGGTTGCTGAGCTTGCACGTGGAGCTCCCAACTGATCTGCTCCTCGAGCACCAGCCCTTGCTCAGGTCATCCGGCCTGTGATTCAGCAGCATGTTCCTGGTGCCACCGTTTAATTCCAGAGCACAAAAGCCTTGCCCGAGGAATGCAGCTGCAGTATGCTGGCGCGGTCTGTCCCCCCTGGGACTTCCCAGCCAAACAATAAGGCACAACAATAAAGTGGCGTGATGAGATTTCTTTGACTGCAGCCTGTGTCATGGTGACAGTGGCAGCAGTTTTTGGCCTTGACACCCTATCAATTTTCTATCAAAGCACTGGAAAACAGGAAGCTGACTGCAAAAGCCACCGTGCTATTAGTACAGCATCCCCAGCAACTCACGAAAGAGGCAAGGCTGTCAAACACCTCTGTGCACTAAAACCCAACTATCGGGGTGCTGCACAGGACAACTTTCTTTCCCTCATTCTCAGTAAATATTATGAAACACCTTTTGCTTGGCAGAAACACAAAACTCACTCGTGAGAAGGAGAATTGTTATAGCAGATGCAGTAAATAGCATTTTATACTCTCTTTATGTTCCATGAGTATACACAAAGATTTCATTAGTGTTTCAACAGTGAAAAAGGAGCTTTGGACATCATAGTCAAAATGGAAATGGGCTGGGTATAGCTTATGAAACAGGTTGGATGTCTGGAAGAACAGCAACTATAAAGGAAAGGCAAGCAAGTGCTGGGAAGGAGTGCTGGGCAGGGCTGAGGCTAGTGCGGAACTGCTGTCGATGGGTTTTTAACATGAGATTGGGCACACACCTGCCAGGAATGACACAGACAGTATTTGGTTCTGCTTTGGGGTCCAGGGGGGACTAGAGGATCCCAGGAGATCAGTCCCTGCCTTACTCTTCCTGTCTATCATCAGGCATTTAGCACCTGCAAATAGCATTAGAAGAGGCAATAGCGCTTAACTTAGGTACGAATGTAAAGTAGGCATGAGATGAACAAATTATATGCTCTGAAATTCATTTCACCATTTGAGATGAAAACGACCCCTTTTGGCCAGACACTCGTCCTTGCCCCGTGCACCTCCTAACCCGGTCAGGCGCCTCACCCTGTCCCGGGGCCCCAGGGCTTGCTCGCTTTCTGCTGACACTTGCATTAACCTGAGGGTTAGACATCCTGACAGTCTGCCAGCTCGGGTTTGCTCATTTTCAGGAGGTTTCAGCTTCTTGTCTCTTTCTAGAGGCATATTGTAACAGAGTCAGCGTACGACAGGACACAGCCCTCACGCCAAGTGCTACGGGATTGCCTCGTGCTGCGGGACAGCTCGGCACGGGAGCATGGGCTGCTGTGGAAACTTGTCCTCCGTTTCTGGAGCAAGGGCAAGAGCATACTCATGCCAAACCTGCAAAGCCAGAGACTGAAATTGTCTCCCACTGAGATCAGAGCAGTGTGATAAACTGATTTTCACTTTGTTCCATGGGAAAAGTAACTTGCACTGTACCTTACCTTTACTGTGCTATGTATGTTGTTAAGTACTTCCTACTCTATTATCACTGTAATCAATACTTTTTACAAAAGAAAGGCATACTCTTTAGGATGAATATGGGTTTTTTGGAACCTCACAGATCTATTGAAGGAAGTATTTTATCATAAACTCATAGTTGCCTGTTAGAAATGGGTGAATGGAACGATTTCATTCCCATTCTACCAGTGGGTCAGTAATGGACAATTTCTAGCCAACACAACCTAGCAATTGCCACTTACGTGCTGACCCATAGGCTAGGGCTGGGTTTGGTTGAAGGCAGTGCCAAAGGTTATAGAAAACAGCTTTTGGGGCCAAATCAGCCATGACAATTTCGGACAAAATACCATGGTCAAAATATTTCCACCACTCCTGCTTCCAGGTCTGCACAATCTTCAGAGACAAGCTGGTTCCTGGCCACCAACATGAGCACATCTGGGTTGAGGGCTCAAACACAATAACAGAGATTACTTTGGAAATGCAATGGGAGAGCCTGACAGACTTTGTTGTGTTTGTTCACCTTGAACTGTCCCAAGAGGATTGCACAAATTGCTACGGGCTTTTTCATATGCACTGGACGGCTGTCCTTATTTATGACACCCTTTTTTAACATTATGAGGCTTCAACCTCACACGTCATAAAGCTCAAATTAAAATGTGTCCCTCTGAGCTTTCACATGGCGTGCGCAAACGCCGTGAAGTGGGAGATGAGCAATGACAACATACTGTGTTCTGCATCACAGTTAATGGCAACCCAGAGTGTATCCTGACAGGTTTTATCTCGCACTCTTCATATAACGTTTTGAAGAGCATCCTTTAATGTCCCTTTACACGAGGCTAGTTTAGATTAGTATCTACAGAAATGTTAAAAATGGTCGATGTCTATATGCTCGTGATGTCCCTGACACAACAGAAAAATACTTCCCGCTTGTTGTGTTAGGATTTGAGATAACTCGCCTTCAACGAGACAGGCGGCTTCACATCTCAAAGCCCACAGCTCCATTTCTCTCTTTCTCCTGCTTTCACTGCTGAGAAAGGAGCACAGACACAACAGTGCTGAAACCTCATCTGATTTGGGCTAATTTTGGGGTGAAGGAATAGGTGCTGTGGGTTGTAAGGTTGTAAACTAGTGTCTTCTTGGAGAATATCTTGCTCAGCACCTCATTTGTGTTATCTGGGCTTCACGCCGAGCAGTGGGGATGTTGGAGGTGGCAGCACGGCAAAACATGTGTCCCTGAAGAGAGGCAGTTTCTAATGCACACAAAATATAAAGGAGAAAAATGAATCCCACCAGCATTCCCATGGGCAGATATTAGATTGCCCTCTTAGAGATGAAAAATGCTCAACTTCGTAGCACACCCATGCACATGGGCACTGCACTGTGCACTTAGCTCTGCCTCTGCTCCCTGATGCAATGTCGGTTACTGTGAGTTGATGAGGGTGAGGAAGAGGATGCCCCCGCCGTGTGTGTTTTCCCAGCACATTGAAAATCCCAGCGCACAGCTGCAGTTCCATGATGAACGTACTTGGAGTGTGGTTTCTGTGGCAATAGCTGTGGCAATCGGTGGCTGACCTCTGCCACGCAGCGAGGCATGGTGCTGGTACCAGATGGCAGTGCTGGGACATGAACAGCCATCTCGTAAGTAGCGTTCATACATATTATGCTGCTCTGTTACTTTAAGTGAACATCTTTAGTTTATAAATACAGGGAAAATGGAGACATTTATGAAAGAAATAAAGAACTGGGAGCTAGGGGACAAAAGACTTTTCACCTTGCAAGAAAGGGATGAATATTGAAGGAGAAGAGGAGATGGATTGGGAGCTCGTTTTTGAAGGTTAGGATGGTTTTCCCTTTCCTTTTGTTTCTCCCCCATTCATTTCAATGAGAATTGCACAGAATAATAATCTACTTGTTTTGTCTGTGTGATAATTGCATTGATAATTTAGTATGATTTAAATAATCAAATTCAGAGTGTTTTGTATGTGAGAGTCTGAGAAAGGGTTTTCTTTAATCTCCATAGATGCATATTCATGATGCCATTATATATATAGCTAAAGAAATTACAGTACCATTGTCTGCTTCAAACAAGTCATCCATTGCCGGCTTTTAAAAAAAAAGATGAAACAGTCAAAACACAAGATGATTGATTCGTACTTTCAACGTTCACCTCCTCTCACTTTGGTAATGGATTTCTTTATCTATCAACAGCTATCCGTGTCATTTAACGTCTGTCCAGTGCAACCTATACTCAGGTTTAAGTGTTGTGTCAAGCAAATTCGTGCCTTGACATTTTTCTGCCATCTCCAACTCCTGTTGTGCTTTTGCCGCCACAGCAGAACAAGTCCTTGGTGTGCTAACCGCGTGTCTTGTGCCCTGCTGGTTGTGCTGTGGGCTGTCCTGAATACCGAGTTCAGGCTACGGCCGAGGGCTGCTTCTGCCTCCCGGGAGGTGAGCCATGGGACGTCCCAGCAGCCACGTGCATGCCTTGGTTTCTCCTCCATTTGTCGTCACTGCTGGGCTTCAGCTGGCAAATGCAGGAGCCCCATTTTGCGTGCCACTATTCACTCCCTAGCCATAGGATATCCCTGTTTTCTAGATTATTGCATGTGTGGTTGGAGCTACAGATATTATTAAATGAGGAAAAATAACGGTTGTAAAAAAGAACGCAAGAATGGCTCCACTGAAGACTATAGGAGTTTTGGTCAGGGTACGTATACATGAATAAGTCACGAGAGACCTCGTTGCAGTGCACAAGATAATGAACCCATGGTAAGAAGCATCTCATATTTTTATGACAGTCTATTTTTGTATTGGATCTGAACATTTTCTGGATCAAGATTTAACTAATTTATTGTACAAGATAATGAAAATACCCAAAGAAGCATCTTTATGGAATAGTATTTGCCTTTCAAGGATAAAAAGAAAAAAAGACGATTCTAGAAATATGGATATTAACATACCACAGGTCAAATACCTGTAATTTTGTGGGGTTTAAATTTAATCTGTTATATATTACCTTGCATTGATACTAAAATGCATTTGTTAAGAGAGGTAGCCACAGGATAGCAACTGACATACGTGGCCAAGACAGAATTTAATAGCAGTAAAGCCTGGTATTCCTGTGCTTTGTGACACTGCTGTGGTATTGCCATTTTGAAATCCACAGTATAGGGTGGAGAAAATTTCAAGATATGTGGAAAAGTAAAATTATTTTCCATGAAAATTGGCTAATATTTGAGTATGAAAATATTATATTGAAATCAGTTGAACCAGCCACAGACTAAGGTGTCATGTTTAAGAAGAGACAGAAGAATCTAGCTGAGAAAACCCGATGTAAGAGACGGGTGAATCATTTAATGTAAATTCCTTAGTTAGTTATTTTTGATTCTTTTGTTCACAAATTGTCTTGAAATAGCTCATGAATTTTCTCAATTATATGCGCTTTAGTCACTACGCCAGTTTTGTAGACAGCATTTTGTATGGGCTATGAGAGATGTTTGCTGTCTCGTGGATCTGGCATGCCATTTGGTGGGTATTTTTCTTTCCATCCGTTGGAAGGATGCAAAATTTAGGCTTTCTGCATGAACAGTTTTACATAAACTTTCAAAATATATTCACCATTATTGTTATTTAATGTTTGCATATACCAGTGCTCATAGGAATTGGATTAGAATTCAAATAAAAGAAAGAGAATTAAAACATGTTTTCACAAGAATGGGTAATTTATGCCTTGATAGAAACCTGTGCAGTATAACTGAAATAACAGCAGGAAGGGGGTGGATAAATTATTTATTCTCCATGTACATATCGATATTTTTTTTTCTATGTGTTATCGAGCTGAGCATGGAAAAGCTTTTGCTAGTTTCTTTTCTTTGTACATAATTCCTTTTCAAACTGGAACCAGGGTTTTTCCAGTTTGGTTAGTTCGTAACAGCAGGGACTGCTGAAATACGGGCAATCTCGCTTGTGCCTTTCTTCCTTTCTTTTTTTTTCTTTCTTCCTTTCTTTTTTTTTCTTTCTTCCTTTCTTTTTTTTTCTTTCTTCCTTTCTTTTTTTTTCTTTCTTCCTTTCTTTTTTTTTCTTCCTTTCTTTCTTTTTTTTCTTTCTTCCTTTCTTCCTTTCTTTTTTTTTCTTCCTTTCTTTCTTTTTTTCTTCCTTTCTTTCTTTCTGGCAGAGCCTCAGTAGAAAAGGAGAACACAAAATTTATTGCATAGAGCAAAGCCTCACTTGTACCTCTGGCCAAGCAGTCTATTGGCATTGTACTAGATTTATAGTTAAACTGATGCTTAATCCCTGGAGAATTTAGTCTGTTTGCTGTGAAGTCTGAGCTAATGTAGAGCAATTCCTAAGTGTGCAATTCAGGGAGGGTTTTTTTAACTTTTTTTTTAATTCTTTACAGAGAAATGTTTCTAAAAAATGTTGGTGATTGAAATGAAAATAATTAGATTTTTTCTTCCATTTTATCTGAGGCAATTAGTTACTTAATTACTGAGCACAGCTTTTACCAGTGGCTGTGATGAGGTACAATGTTTTTATTTTTTCAGGCTCAGTCATCAAAAACCTTTAGTTCACTCTTTTAATGGGGAAAAGATTCCTCCAATGGGTAAATACCTTGCAGTGTTTAGATTAAATTATTGTGTATATTTAAAAGTATTGAGGGTACATTTAAATTAAAAAAAAAAAGACAAAATGTTTAAAAGGCACAGTTAGTCAAGCTATGGCATCCACTAATATGACTAAAACAGCTTTTAAAAAAAATCACCCCAGTTTATTATACCATGCCTTTCAAGTAATATTGTATATTAGTTCTTGAGATTTGTCATTTTGTCCACCAGCTCTGTCCCATGAGCTAAATTTTGCCTGGTTTAGGAGAAGCACGGGAGTAAATTAGAATTAATACATTAATTTTTAACATATTAGCTATGTTTAAGAGAGTGAGGGCTGCAGGTGAGAGCACTGAGTGGGTGAGGGAGGTAAATCTCCTGGGCAGGAGTTGAAACCTGCATTTCATCCATGCTTTGCAACAGAGCAAAGAGCAGAAACCCAGCCGGAGGAGCGGCGGGAGTGAGAAGCCCATTGGGGGGAGAAAAAAAGCCCCTGGGAAGATGCACCCAGGGCAGTCAGTGCCTTTTGAGGAACCAGACGCTGGCTTGTGAACAGCAGAAATGCTTGTCCACAGGCTGGGATGTTTTCTTCTTTGAATTTTAAATACAAAATTTGGCAGCTAAAAGTCTGAGCATCCTAAGGAGTTGCTGACTTCATCCTGGATATGGAGCTGACCTCTAACTAGGTAAAATGCCTGAATACTACAAAACACTCAAAATAACAGCGATAATAATGCACAAGCAATCTGTAACTCAGACATTGACATTTAGTCTCAGAATTAAGCTGTTACTATTTCTTGCTTATCCACCCCAGGTTAACTTTTTGTGCTTCCAGGAACGTTTATAGAAAAGGAAAAAGGCATATGCTGTTTAGGAACCCTCCACACAAGCACCAGTCCATGTGGGTTCAGATTAGTGTGATGATCCCAGTATTTACTGCTTACACCCTGCCTCCAGACAAACCTTTCTGCACACTCTTCAGTTTGGTGCTTTATTGCCCCTAAAGGTCCTGCCTTGCTTGGACAATGTCTTCCTGCACTTTATCAAGATCTCTCTTCCCATTTTTTCCTTGCTGTTTATCATGAGGTCTTTTAAATTTCAGTTTATATGTAAAAAATGCAAACTGCCGCATGGGTCTTTGAGCACTGCCCTTGCCATGGGTATTGGTTGCATTTCACTGCTGGACAGGCTTCTGCTGGCTTGTGATTTCCCAAGCAATGTAGCTCGGCTGGGAACAACTCCTGATTTATCATTTTTTGCATGTAAAAGTCAACAGCCCTCTTATCTCAGTGGGGAGAGGAGAGCACGGGGGGGATTTGGCAACCAACCAGCTGAAGCACGGAAAGGCAGGGAAAACTCCTCCAACAAGACCAGCAGTGCCCTGCGAAAGGGAAAATGGAGTTTTTAGAAAAGGAAGTGTCATCATTAGTTTTGCCTGTGTATTTTGTAGCCAGTTCTCATCATACACAATTATGCAAGCAGTAGTGCTTTATGTTTGAAAAGATAAATATTCAGCGAAAGTAGTGAATGCTTTTACTGCATTTTTAAATTTATGACATTAACAAGAATAAGATGCCAGTAACCAGCTCTAGTTTTATGAAACTCTGAGGCAGTTCACTCAGTTCCTACCTGTTGTGTTAGTGTTTATCCCCGACATCCCAAAGCCGAAGGAGCGGCACCGTTGTCTGCCTCGCGCCAGTCACCATTTTCCCTCCACGGCAATGTGCACGGTGCTGATGTGGGTCGACACCAGCTCTGCTTTTCATGCATTGCTCCGTGCATCAACTACTTCTCCATGAAGCTCTGCTTCCAAACAGAATGATCCCTTGGGATAATATTTCTAGGCTTAACAAAAAGTCCCCACAACCCCAGCTAAAGAAATGAGATTCATTATCTGTTTATATTAACTTCTGAGGAGACTGAAGAGCTTCACCTTGTGAAGTCTCTGACAATTTTTTCCCTGCACAGAAACAGTGAAAAATCCAGTAAAACAAACTGGAGTACGTATTACTTGAGAAGCCACCAGCCCCTTCCAGCGGGGAATGAGAAGCTGCAGCAAGTTTAAATATGGTGAGATCATCACACCATATAGAGGGAGTAAAGCTGAAAGCTTTCTCTTAAGAAGATTTCCTTACCTAAAGAACAAAATAAATAAATAAGGTCAAGAGAATGCTGAATTGGCATTTTCATACGAATGTTACTCTTTTGCAGGCTAACATCTAACTATTGCATTAAGGGGACATTCCCAGCATGCTAACATGCAACAGAGGTGGGGATATGAACCAGTAGGTTTTATTTGGAAAAACACGTATTTTGAAGTTGTGTTCTAAGGCAGAAATTTGGGTCATTTCTGCCCAGCCTGCACAGAAGAGCGGTCTGCTGCCTCCATGCCAGGTGGGGTGGGAACACTTGGGACCATTCCCCGGAGCACTCCAGCTCCTCAACCCTCCTGGGGATGCTTTGGGGAAAATCCTGCTCGGTAAGGACCAAACCTGGGCCAGTTATGTGCTAACAGCCTGTTACGGCAGTTGGCAGATTTTCAGGAGTGTTTGTGGGCACATCTGAGATGTGAAATTGGAGGTAAAGACTCCCCAAATCCACTTGTTCCACTACAGACATAAACAAAAGAAAAGCTGGATTGATCCTTGTCACTTTAGGGGAAAAACAATTCATTTCCAGAAATTTCTCTTCTTATCATAGCCACTGAATCTTATTCTCTAACCACGTTCAGTGAAGCTCAAACAAACTCAGCTTTATTTGTTGCTTTAAAATCCTCTGGTAAAACAGGAGATTGTAAAGAAAAATCTTTATGGTGCCAGCAACTGGTGTAAATGGTTGATGTGCTGAAATCTGTCAATAATACCTTAGATTGCTATTTTTTTCCTGATGTTTTGATGTCAAAGTAAATATTAATTACCTTTAATTAATTAATTACGGATTCAGGACGGAATGCTTTCCTACAAGAAATGAACATCAAGTTAGGATATCTTTGTCTGGCAGGGCACTGCTTTATAAAGCTCCAACGGCAGGCTGCAGAGCTGAGGGCGCTGTGAGAGGGTGTCATTTCTCATCAGTTATATTTGCATCACCGAACCCTCGTTTACCTGCACTCTTCTGGTGATTGATTGTGGTGGTGGCTGTAGATGAAGGAAATGGCTATAGCTGACACTGTCCGTCATCAGATATTAAACTGCACTGCCTGGAAATGTTGTGAGTCAGGACTTCAGTTTCTTAAGTACCAAAATTAATGATTCTTTTTCTTGGCTGATGAGAGCTCTGAGCCTAATTAATTTCCTGTCACAGCAAGAAGCACTTGCAGAAGAGGAAATAGTGGGGAAAAGCAAAGGAAGCTCAGGTAAAAGATGCATTAATTAAAAGCTCAATTTGCTGTGGCCATATTTCTCTCTTCTCTTCAGATTTCCTGTTTACCTCATTTATAGCAAGTAAAGCCCAAGTCTGCCATTGTATTCACTTAGAATACAAAACTGTGTGAAATCAGATTGCTATGAAAAAATACCTATTTTCAAGGTAATACCGGGACAGTACACATCTTTAACCTATCATAATCACAAACGGAACAGCCGAGAACAGTGCATTAGGCAACCAATTACCTGCACCAGTCTTCAGAGAGATGTCTGTTTTCCCGATAGTGCTGCAAGACTCTGCTGTTTTTAAGACAGGAAGTGTGTTGGGCAGATATGAGAAATTAAAACATGTTGGACTTGGTTAGACATTGAAGCTTTACTGTTCTTGCTCCAGCCCAGTTAGCTGTGCTGCAGCCCTCTTCCCTGGGTGGGGGACGTGGGGTCTGCCATGGCCTTCTGGAAGCAGCTGGCCACCGTCTTGGTCAGAGCATTTGTCCTCATGTTGTGCACGACATTGAGCTGCACCACTGCTTTTCATAGGAGCCATGCAGTTAGGACTGACTCTCTGTTTTAAGCTCTACTTCATGACATCTGCCACCCCCAGTAACTCAGACAGAAGTATTTGGGCAGTTAAGACAGCTAACGCGTGTGGTTCACGCAGTGTGCACATTTGAAATGGGGGGAAGGGGAAAAGGTTAATATTTTAGGCAACTGAAGACAGATATTTGGAAAGAAAAGTAGTGGTGGTGCTTGGCTGAGACTCAAGTTAGCTGCCAGTGTGTTTATACAATGTGAAGAACCCAAATGGTGGGTAAATTCCTCATTTGGGGATGTTTGCTATTCCCTAGCAGAGCACCTTGCCCCACGTACCCTGAAAGGCTTAAAGCGTGATACATCTTCTCAACATATTGCAGGAGAAAGTCTCTCCCTGGGAATATTAGTGACTTTACAACTGGAGAAAATAAATTCTGCTTTCCCTAAGTAATGCAGCTTATAGTGCAAATCTAATTTTAGATTCCCTCTGTCGCCTCTAAATCTTTGCTCCGTGTCTTTCCCAACTTGATAGAAGGACATATTTAATTATCAGGAGTCACATTTGTATGGACAGATCTTTCATCAACAAAGCATATGTCTTTTGGTTTTGTAATTGTTGAAATCCCATTATTTCTCATCTTTGAGTAACTGAACACATAAACTACAACTGCAGGACGCATTTGAAGCTGGCCATCTAAAGCAGACACAAGGAGGTAGCTGCCTTTGCAAGGAGGGCTGTGTGTATGGATAGATATTCCCTCCAACTTTCATTTCCAGCTCCTCATATATTAGGCAGGTTTGCCAAAACTTTTCCCTCATCAGGCCTGTGAGTTATGAATCTTCATTAATATTTGTACGTTTCCCCCAGGAATCTGTTGGATCTACTGCTCTCTGTCTCAAAGTGCTCGCTGGGGTGTGCTCCTCACCGGCACGGTGCAAGGCTCTTGCTGTCTCTTCCAGGGACACCCCAATTTTTGCGTTTTAGAGAGCTTGAAGCACAGATACTGTTGTGCTCAGACTCTCATTATCATCAGCAGGGGTGATAGGTGCCATAAACATGGGGCGAAGTGTTCCCTGTTTGTGCAGCTAGTGCCTAGCCCATACTTCAACGCTGTAAAATTGCACGCCTCAGAAGCACACATTGATGCAGTTTTCTGTTGGTTTCTTCTTTGAACAAAATCTGAATCAGTCAGTGCAAGAAAAATGAGATGTGAGTGAGAATTTGTTCTTTGTCGGGTTTCTTCAGAGATCAGACTTCAGATGTGAACTGCTCCCATTTTTTTTCATTTGTGATTTGTAATAGAGAAAATGCTTTGGAAATGCACTTGTTCTTTTCAAGTACTAAAAATGAGACACTTTCCAAAGACCACAGCGTGGCTTTTGCAGCAGCAGATGATTACTCCTGCCTAATCCAGTGACCATTTCATACTGTGTAAAGAAATAGTGAATAAACAAGATACAAAGTGCTCGATATAGCTATGTAGATGGCCAAAAGCCTCCCACAAAACGTTGCTGTAAGGCATTACATAGTCCCAGGACAAGAGGTATGGCCCTTTGATGCTCACCAAGGCAGAAGGCAGAGGCAGGAGCAGGCGGCTGCCTGCCAGCGCGGCAGAGGGTGCCAGGTTGTGAACCGGGATCAGAGTTATCCGATGTGTCCTTAGTTATCGAGGGGAGGCATAGAGAGGAAGGTGGCCAAGTGTGCCTGTGGCAAGCTATTTCAGTTAGGTTGAGTGGGAAGACTGAGGGAAACTTCCAAAGGATTAAATAAAGGTAGGAGGGAGGACAGCAGCATGGCAGATGAAATGCTGTGCCGACAAATGCAAAACAATGCACATTAGGAGGAAAAGATGAACTACTGCTCACTGGTGAGTTCTAAATTAGCTTCAAAAGTCATGAAAAAGACTTGGACATCACTGTGGAGAGTTAACAGAAATATCTGCTCAGTAGGCAGCAGCTTGCAAACAAAGACAAGCAAAATGGATGTTTAAAGGCTTGGAACAGAAGATGCAGCTGAAATATGATGATTCCACCATATATATAAGTGGTATTGCCTTGGTTCAAATGCAGTGGTCCTGCTCTTGTATACAAAGCGGTGGGAAGGGAAAAGCCCGTTAGTGAGAGCAGACAAAGCCACAGACAGAGCTGCATGGACCTATATAGAAGAGGCTGTGAAAAGCCTGGAGCCTCTCAGCGTGGAGTCCCTGGGGTGAGTTCAGTCTTCGGTCCCCTCTGCGTCACCTCCAGTGCAGGAGTGACCTTGCCATGGTAGAGGCTACGTTAAATTTGAAGCAATTTCTACTAGCACAAAATAATCCAGTCATCATCTTTCTAATGTTTACATGGGAAGTTTTTGCGCTTTCATTCTTATCATATGTTTGTAAAGTGCAAGTTCGTTTTGATAATTACTCAAATGATGTTATTAGAAAATCAATAAAAAAGAGCCATAAAGTCACAGGTTGGATGGCACCTCTGTCCATTTAGTCCAAAGCCCTGCTCACTGCAGGGCCCATGTTAGATGACGCTGCTCAGTACCGTGTTCAGTCAAGTTTTGATTATTCTGCAAACATTGTGTGCCCAGAATTTCCACCTCAGATTCATTATTGTTCCATTAAAAAGCTGGTCTCCAGTCCATAAATTTATTTTATTCCAACTGGTACATGAAAAGTCATAAACCAATTTATGAGCTGAAAAACGCTCAACTTACTGCCACAGCAATTTGACATATGCCAACTTTAATTCTGGCTTTCCTAAAGCCTCTGTGCAGCTTTTTGGAGGAAGGCGAGCTGCAACATGGCTTCAGCGGCTGTTCTGAGGAACGAATCTTCATCGCAAATAGAAGAGGATGTCTGATATATTCATTGAATTATAATATTACAGACAAGTATTTAAAAGGCTCTTCTGTTCCCAGCACATATACTTAAGTAGTATCTGCTCAGAGAGAGGGAGAGAAGTTGGTGTGGGTGGTACAAAGGAGCTTTTAAGCACACGTCCTTTCATCACAGCCTTATGTGGGGCTGTGCCTGCCATGCAAAGCGAGCCCTCATCTTTGCATCCTCTCAGATTAGAGGAGCAGCAAGGTGTTTGATCTGCTGATGATCTTAGGGGAAATCATCACAAGATCAAGAAGTTTCTGCCATCTGCTCACTGGGCCAACTCGAGGTCTGTGTTTGGGTGATCTCCCTGTAGCAGTTCTGGCTTTCCTGCTAATGATGGCCACCTCATTAGGACTCTGACATCTCAGCAATGCAGGCTCTGCTGTGCTGTCTCCCGCTGTGCCACAACTAGTTTAACATCTTGTTCAACATTTAATCAAGCACCACGTGCTTCAGGAGGAGCAAAAACCAAAAGAAGGGTTTGGATGTGAGATCACCTGCTCCCAGTTACGATGCCCTTTTAATCTCTCTTAACTAGTGAATGATTTATGCTCAGAGTCAGGAGGTGTTTTATACCTTCTGCAAGGGCTTTGGCTGCTCTGGCGCTGAACCATCTATTAGCCTTCGATGTGGTCCAGTCCCTCTCCAAACTCTACTCCACCCTCAGCCTCTGCTGTGCACAGTTCCTTCTCCCTGAAAACCTTTAGGGTTTTCCAGCTGCAGGACTGAAACTTCCTTTGCCCCAAAAATCCCCTCCCAGCCCCCTGGCATCCCCAGCCACCACGCTGTGCTGCTGTCTCTGAGTCATCAGGATCTCCATCCTTTGCTCCTTTTCTTGATGCTTTTCAACCCAGCCAGCGAGTTTGATCTCTTTTCCTCCTTAAACAGCTTGCACCTAGCATTCAGCCTAATTTTACCCCTGTCCATCCAGGTCTTTGCCCTCAGGTCATTAAGATTTTGTTCTGTTTCTGCTATTTCGGTCCTTTCCAGTCTCTCTGTGCACAAATTTTAAGAAAGCTCAGGCAGGGTCATCACCTTTGAGCACTGTATGGTAATGCTGATAACCTGCTCGGCCCTAACACAGGGGTCTACACAGTCTGCAGCACTTCCCATCACACCTGAAGTCCTCTTCTGCATATCTTTGCTTCATTTCCACCATTGCACTAAATAAAATATAAAATGATGAGCAAGGAAAACAGAAAAAACAGACTTTGGGAGACCATTTATTGAAGAAAGATGAAGCAGAGCTTCAAAAGCTGCCTAGCAAGTTGAAAAACCTTATGGGTGCAGCTGAAGTGTTTCGATGGGGACTGCATCTGCCCGGGGGCTGCTGCAGCATCCTGATCATGGTCTCTGGTGTCTGGTCTCACGGGCTGACAACCTGCAGAACTGTGTTGAAAAGGTCTTGATCTGTGGGCAAAGTTCGGTTAATCAGTACTCTTCAATATCAGGCTGCATGTATCTACCGCCACTCAAAGGGATTATTTTCACTTACTCCATCATCTCCTGTAAGAAATCTCAACACAGAGCTCAAGCAACTCCCCTTCACTTCGATCTGAGCAAAGCAAGGTTCTATGCTATTTGGATATAATTTTCATGTCATCGTTGCTGTAAAAAATGGGTAAAAACTGGGGGAAACCACCATATCTCATACTATAATTTTCTATCTATGGTATTCTATCATTTCTGTAGTTGCTCATTGCATGTACCTAATTTGTCTTTATTACCATCAGCAAAACAAGGCTAATATTTAGACTTCTAGCAATGCATACAAGAGACAAAAAATAAATGCATTTTTATGACTCATAAATAAGCCTTTTTTGTAGTCAGTGCAATGAAGACATCAGCACTCATCGGTAACATACGCGCTCTAGACAGTTAATAACATTGTCAATCATCAATAACAGCGCTATAGCATAGTGTCTTGAAAAATATATTTTAAAAAATTAAACAAATTAAATTACTTACAATCCACAGTTAATGCTGCAGGGCGCATCAATGTTCTTTTTTGTTTAAGTCACATCCTATCTTAAGGAATAAATATGGGGGTTTTTTAAGGTACTTTAGCACTTGGTTCTTCTTTATTTAATTTGGAATCAGAAGCGCAAATTCCTTAAGGGCTTAAGCCTACTTTCTTATTTATTATTTTCAAACATAATTCAGTAATATGTGAAAAGATTATAAAAGTCTCACAATAATTTTTAGGTTGTTTTCAGGGGAGTCTTTCTTCTTCAGGGCAGAGCTATGTTTTGCTGCATTTCACTGTAAATTTTACCGCAGTGTGGGGAACGCTTTGTAGCATGCAATCGCGATTCACGTATTTTACACTGATCTTTCAACAGATTTCAGTCTAAAAGCCCAAATTACTGCCAGGTTGTTTTGCTAGATGGCTGGTTGTAAATGCTCAGGCAACAGAGCATGGCCCCAGTCCCGGAGCCAGTTTCTGCCTCAGTTCTGAGTTTATGGTGTATGGAGAGGAGAGGCACAGAAGTCTCATGGACTTATGGATTATCTTCTCAAATTAATAAATGTGTTTGTGGCCATTGTGTCAGCCCGCGGGAGGAGTGCACACAATTTCTACATCGCCTGTTGCATAATTTATGAAGCAACACCAAAAGGTGGGCAGGTTTGCCAGCCAGGGTGGGGACGAGCAGTGCTTTGGCTCGTGGTGGGTCACCACTCCACGTCCCGGCACGGCTGCTGGCACCGCTCTCCCTGCCAGTCACTCAGGCTGCACACTCCCTCCTATCCACAACCCTTCCTGCATTTTTAAGCCTGAGACCCATGTAGAAGAAACAGAAGCATAGCATACCATGCAACTGAGTTACATGACATAAAATAAACGCCAACCTTACGCACTGGTGGGGAGAAGGTCCCGAGGATGATGTCCCCCAGGACACCTGTCAGCAGAAGGTTTGCAACCCGCCTCAAGGCACTGGAGATGGAAAATTTCTTTCAGGGTAGTGACAGACAATATCTGCAATAAGTTGAGCTAAGGTATAGTCTTAAGCTGGGATTTATCTCAGTTTCATCAGAAAATAGTGAATATTTGTATGGGAAATTGCTATGGAGAACCAGTCATGTCTCTGAGAAGCAGATGACCAAACAGATGACTTTCCTCCTTCTGACTCTGCGCAGAAGCATGCTATGCAGGCGTGGGCAGCGAGGCACGAGGGAGCTCTTGGCTATCTGTTGCCACTAAATAACGTCACTATTTTTTTTTCTTTTTGAAGGAAGAAGGTCATTAGCTG
Organism: Ciconia boyciana; assembly: GCF_034638445.1. Lineage (NCBI taxonomy): Eukaryota > Metazoa > Chordata > Aves > Ciconiiformes > Ciconiidae > Ciconia > Ciconia boyciana. The sequence continues at coordinate 66,187,394 of NC_132941.1, forward strand.
ATTTAAGCGACACTGTAATACTCAGAGAAGTGGTTTCTGGGTGCAGCTCTTGCTCCTGCCCCCTTTGAAATCAACGGACCGTCTTCTGATCTAGAATAAAAGTTTGTCCAGTGTGAGGATTATCACAGACCTCAAATATAGACTTCCGGTTGTGTTTCATGAAACGTGTGAGGATGGGACAGCCTGTGTCCCACCTGCCCTTTTCTTACACCGACAAGAAGTGTCGCTCTCTGAATGTCTCATTTAAACTGAAATGCACCTCTCTTGTTCTTTGCACCAAATGCTTTCATATGGGTGAGATGTCTAAAAGGGAAAATGTCAATTTGCACTACATTTAAAATTCTCTAAACTATGCATTTTATTAATTTTACCTTTTCTCTCCTTTTATTATACCACAAAGAAAAGGAGACATCTGCTATACAGTTCCTTTATTGTAATCGCCTATGAAAACTTCAATTAGTATACAACTAATAACACTTGACAGCTTTACTAATATTAGAAGATGGGATTGAAGCAATGTAAAGCAGGAACAATTCACAGAGATATTCTGTAGATCTTTGAAATATATACTTTAAATATGTTCTTGAAAATATGACCACAGTTTTAAAACCATGCCCATCATTTTCTTGATCATAGACATGAAGTTATCATTTTCTTGTCCGCAATTAGGCAGCCACCTCAAATAACTAGCTATAAGAGACTGAAAAAGTGAATTCAGAGCATGCAGATGACACACAGAAGCTACAAAACATAGACAGTTGTGTAAAATTCAGGAGTGAAACATTTATTACTGAAAAACTTATTTCCGTGCAACTGGAAGGTTAAGCACATGAGATCGTGTAGCGATTCTGCAGTTAGGACACAGCACGTCACCAGAGGTTGCCGTTATTAAGGCAGTTCCGCTTTGTCACTGCTAGCAAGAGAGGCTGGGATGTTCATCTACAGCAAAGAATCTGGGTTATTAAAAGCCAGCATGAAACTTCAGAAATGTACTTTCTTCATTATTTTGGCAATAACAGTTTAAAGCACTTCCTAAGAAACTCACAAATGCGCAATGCTATATTATACACAAATGGTATTTTAGCACTCTGAAATGTCTCGGCGCTGCATTCCCATGAAGTTTTCTCTGGCAGGCGTAAAGACTGCCAATTTCTTCCCAGAGTGGCAAAGTGTGGGCTAGAGAAGTTGTGTTAGACTCCATTTGCCGTAATTGCAGGGGTGACTGAGAATAAAGACTAAACAGATAGGTCAAAACTCCTTTTTCAAGTAATTATGTGTGATTCATACGGAGGATGTAATAGTAGAGAGATATAAGTGTATGTAAATTTTGGAAGTTATTTCCTAGAGAAAACGATTATAAGGTTAACAATAGCTTAGCATCCTAAAATTACAAATTATTTCAAACTCAACGCATTTGGGGAATAATCTATCACATAGGAAAATATATCCATCTCGTTAGAAGCAATTTAGGAACCAGAAAGCCTTTTTGATTACTGTAAATGACTCTAAAAGAAAAACATCTTATAGCTGATATGCATGACAGCCATGTACACATGGCTTAATGCACAGCCCGGTTTGGCAGAGCAGCCAGAGTCAGCACTTCCCACTGCTCACAGGAGGGGCCAGGCACCACTCCTGAATTAAAATATTTTTAATGAGCCAGCGAGTTGGGGGACCTTCAGGCCGTCCACCCACACTTCACCGTCTCAGCATTGAAGTCCCCTTTGCAAAATGAAATTCCTGCCGCATGTTAAATGAGGAATTTTTACCCTTAAGCCATCACAACTCTCCTGCTCATCGGTATTCTTCTCGCACGCTGCCGGACTAAAGAAACCCTTTGCTAGAATCACACAAGACTATGCAGAAAATATTACTGGAACACCTGGTCGCTGCTGGTAGGTGTGTGAGATGGCCAAGGAAGCAGCTGGAGGGGTTTTGAGCCAGCTCTCTTTCCACAGGGTTGATCCAAACATCTCAGTGTAGCTGGTGCCCCTCCACCCCCCTGGCTGCACCTCTCCTGGTGGTTCTGCAGGGCCAGGCTCACAACCACGCAAATCAGGCAAGTGACGACTGCAGGCAGAGAGGGCGAGAGCACGCAGCCCCGTGCAGTGTCCTGGCATGGTGGATGGACTGGGTAGAGAGTCCACCTAAAAGCAGACTCTGTGCCATACAAAGTGAGCTTTTCGCAGTTGTAGCTACAGGTGAAAATTGAGAAAGTTCAAGAAGATTGACAGAAGCTTTTAATTCCTCTAAAGCTGGCTGGATCAAGGGATGTTACTGAGATACTGCATTTAGGTCTGTGAATTGGAAGGCGTAGAGAGAGTGAAAAAATGTTGACCATGAATTGCAAGGTACGTTTTGCCTTAAAGAAAGATCAACAAGAACGAACTAAAGCCCTCCAAGTATATTCTTTTGCTCCCATGAGCGGGTTTATGTAGGTAACTGTCTTGTATCAAACCACAATATCCTTTGAGCAATGTATGCACTTAGATGCTGAGATTTGCCATGAGCCAGAGAATTGAGGAGTACAAAAGCTCCTCTCAGATTTCCAGTGTGTTTTCCCCCAGTGTCTGCAAGAAATTCTTCAGTGCTTTGTTAAGTCTGCATCAAGGTGCTTCATCATCCCAGCTGTAGGGGCGTGCACCGTCTATGGGGGATCCCCTTCCTTAAGCGTGGCTGGCAGTAATTTATGGTGCTGCGAGTGTTTTCGCAGAGGAAAGACAAGCAAAGTGACCGTGAAGAAGGAGGCTCCTGTACCCTTAGGTCACAGGACACAGATCTGGAAAGCTCTGTCTGGAAAGGGAGAAGAAACAGCTCTTGTAGAAATCTCTCTCTGACACCTGTGAGCTGCAGTCACTGTAGGAAGGGATATAGAACCTGAGAGGCTTTTAAAAATAAATTCCAATTCTTTGGTCTTTTGAGGGAAGGCTCTGATGTTCACGGTCAATATCAGATCAAATAAAACCTCTGCTCAGGCTTTTGTCGAATAAAACCTCTGCCCAGGCTTTCACCATCAAGAGGCTCCTCTCTGCCAGCCCCACTTTGGAGGCCCCAAGGACCTTCCTCCGATCTAACGATCCTAACGAGGCGCGGGAGCGTGGGGAGAGGATCTGAGGAGAGGGCGAGTATGCCAAGATGAGAGGATGCTCTGGTGCATGTTAGGCTAATACCTGACATGCCAAACCAGCCCCACTCATTTCTGCCAATCAGACCTGATATTAACAGTCCATGGACAGCAGTGATGTAAGAAATGCAGACATTCTATGTTTTTTTTTTTTTTTCTTTTGTAAGCATGTCATTACAGGCTGGTTAGATTTCTATGACTTTTGACAGCTGAAGAGTATTGCATTCTATGCAATAGGCTCTGATTTATCATTCAGTCCTCTGACTGAACTTGAGTTTTAAAATCCAGTTTCTATTTCAAATACAGTTTGTTGATCAATGCACGACAGAGGTCTTCCCTGGGCTTTATGTGGATGCAGCTGGATCAATGGTCCTCCAGTATCTCCCCCACATGACAGCCATGTGGCCCTTCGTACCTGCCTGCTCAGTAATGGAGCATGTGAGGGTGGTTCAGGAAACATATTTTGGAAAAGAAACAGTCAGAAATGCCTGTTTCACTTCCTTGAAAAAGATAACGTTAATCTCTTTGTCTAGCAATCCTGGTTTGGGTGATGGTGTGGTACTCACCTGTAGTTGCAACTGCATTCTGCACTCCTAGGGACTTCACTGAATTTGCAGATACATCTTGGCTCTCTTCAAGCAAGGGATTCTTCTTAGTGTTTCTTCTGAACATTAATGGGATTATTAATGCGATTCGTGTCAGTGTAATTCCAGTGCCATGGGACCTATGTTTACAGAAAATCCCAGTACAACTGCAAATTTTTAACTCCAAAACGCTCAGAGTGTAACCTGGCCGAGTCAGAAGGGTACAGAAGAACTTGCTGCCAACAAGGGCGGACGAGGGCAGACCCTGCACGCCCTGGCTCGTCCCCCAGAATGCACACCGCAGTGGTTTGGCTTGTCAGGGTCTTCTCCATGTACGTGTTCCCATTACAGCCCACACAGGGAAAGACGGGTGTAATCATAAATACAACAGCCAGCGAAGCGTGAACTGTGGCCACGCATCCATGTCATTATCCTTCACCTTTCTGGCTTAAGTGAAGTACATAGATGTTCTGCGGGCAGTTGGGTTGTTGCCTTCCTGTATTTTTCTAGGAGAGACATTGTCCAAGACCTCCATAACAGCAAGGCGATAAGAAGAAAAATTCAGTCTGAAATGGTGCAGCAAACATGCTTTCTCAGGAAAGCAAATCCTGGCCATGGCCCTCGGGCAGTTTCGAAAGGGTGTTGCTTTCCCTTGAGTCCCACCACGTCCACAGCAGCACCGGGCAGGCATAGAGCAAAGTTCAGGTTATAGCTGCCAGCCTAGATTTGGCTTGATTTGATGCTAAAGAAACTTTTTAAACTCTTTAGACTTATTCAAACTCTAGCAAGTAACACAGTTGTGTTATTTCAATCTTGATCAGATATTTTTGAATTTACAACATGAGAAAGAAAACCGTATTTCTATAAACACACAAAAATATGTCAGAGTGAAATTTCCACTACACAGCCCGAGTGCGTTGTTAATGGTGTCCTGCAACAGATAGCTTGACCATCTCCTGTGGAATCAGTCTTGGGATACAAAACAAAAATAAGGATGGAAGAGACGCATTAGTGCTCCCTGGCAGAACCAGGGTGGAGGGATGCTCGGAAAGGGGGAAAGAGGCAGCAGTGGGGGAATGCTGAGGAGCGTAGGCAAAGATGTGTATTGCTCCAGGTGGATTTCACATACCAAGTGAATATGTCAGACCTTCAAGAAGCGGTCTTCATGCCTTCAAGAGATTGTGAGTAGTACATTTTAGTATTGTGAGTGTACATTAAAAACGCTGACAAACCAGTTGCCTTTTACATATATTTATGTATATAAGTTTGAAGAAAACAACAACAGGACAGCTTTAGGACTAGTATACAAAATAGTAGGGTTAATTACAAACACCTTCCTCTCAATGAGAACCATTCTCAACTTGAAATAGATAAAAATACACAGAATGAGATTTAAAACTTAGCTTTTCAGATGGAGATTGGCCTTCACAACTTGTGTTATCATTTTTGGAATAAACAAACATTAATTCTACCAAGTATTTCAAGCTGCACGTGCTATTATACGACATTTGATCTGAAATTGGCTTTTTTCTTCTTTCCCTGCTTCCATTTTCTTCTTAAGTAACTGCAGAGACGTACAAACGTGCGCAGGCTCGCTTGCTGTGCGCACATCCCTCTGATGTCTGTTGGGTGTCTGCCATGGCCTCAAACAGCAGCACGAGACCTTGCACAATGTCCCTGTTCCTACTGCCATGTCACAGGAACAGAAACAGGCTGAATCATCAGTTTCCTTATTCTTTTCGTATCATTTTGACCAGACTATTTTTATCTCCACTTAAGACCTAAGTTGTTGATGGATTTTGATGGAATAGGAATACTTCTGATATGCTGAATAGATTTGTCTGCCTATTTAGAGTTAGATAAACTGTTACTTATATTTTAGATTAAAAACTTCAGTGTCTCAGTGCCAGTGTTAGGAAACGTCTTCGTGAGTTTTCCTGTGGAAGTTTATTTTTCTGCCTGTATTGTCTCCATCATATTTGTAGAAGTTGTGACGTGTTCCTCACACCATGGGTCTGCGTGGATTGTATTGCTTGATGACCGCAGTTTTGCCTCTGAAATGTCAAATATGTGCTTCCTTGTTCCCTAGAATGATTTTAAATATGTATTCAAACTTTGAGTCAAAATAGCAGGGACCAGCAGCTAGTTCTATCCAAGGGTCTTGGGCTCGATCTCGCTCAGAAAAGGGTTGGACTCAGACTTTGCCCCTCACTCCTGACTCCTCATGGAGGTGTGATGTTGACTGAACATCAGGCTCAGAATAGGGTCCCCTACACGCTCTGTAAGGAACTGTAAGTAAATTTAAAAAGATAACTGACAGCTAAATTTGCCAATTCACTTTGCTCCTGTGTATTTTAGTAGCCTCATTTGTAAAATGGGAATAATGTGTGTATCATCATTTCACATCAATGGATTGAAATGGTTTTATGAGAGCTAAATATGAAGATGCTTACTCTCTCTTTAGAAAGAATGCTTTGATTTCGGGTAGGTTAAGTTTTTATTATTATTGAATTCTTATGTTTCAGAATGCTCGGCTCCGAGATTTTTTTATTAAACTCATCTGTCAGAATAGAAATACTTTCTGGAGAACACTGGAATGTAAAGGACGTATTCGATGAATGTGTGCATATTATGTCCATAAATGTTTGTTAGAAAAATTATTCCCAACTGATATGACAAAGATATGAAAAATTAGATCACAAATCTCATTAACGATACAGACACTGAAAGAGAAATGAAGCCAATTAATGTTGATAGTACTTGTCAGAAGAATGTCATGGTTCTCTTCTTAATGCCAGTCACATACCCCGAGCTGAACGACTCCACAAATGACGACTTTCCTCTCATCAGGAGCAAGCTCGGGTGGATAATGAAGGAAATTTCTGGTTTTCTTTACGTACATCAAATTACCTCAGTTTACCTGATAGATGTTATGTTAAAGTTATGAAAGGGAGTGGAGGCAGCAAGGACAGGGCTCATCGACCTCGCAGAGCCCCTGCACTCATCTTCTGTGGGTACTTAAGTGGAATTAAATATCAGGCTGCTCTGTTACCATGACAGATTTGCTTTTCATGAAAAAAGTAGTATATGGTTTGTGATTTGAGCACTCTGTAAATGTGGCTTTTAAGCATCAAAGCATCATCTACTTTGTCACTGCGAAAATTGAAAAAGCTAAACGCGTACTTTTAAGCTTGGATATTAAAGGAACTTTTCCACCTGAGAGCCAAAATAGAAAACTGGTGGAAATAGTTAAAATTATCAAACTTGAAATTTTATTTACATATGCAGTTAGATATGAGAATATACATGTCCACACATGTTATGTATACAAGTGTATAGGTACATAACTTGGTAGGATTAATCTCTAAGTTATGAACACATCCTTTTGTCAGGTGAATTAAAGCTTGAAATGAACATTCAAACCAGAGATATGAAAAGCATTAGCTTGTTGTTTAACTTTGACAAAATTCTTACTTCATGCTTATGTATATATTCAAATTACTTTTATCTTAATGTTCCTGTATAAAGTAGCACTAAGACAATCTTCCAGCTGATGGTCTTTTGAGTGCCACAGTGTGAGAGGCACTGGTAGTTGGCACAGCGGCAAAAATGCCCATGGCCGAGGAGGTGCTTGACCCGACCCTTGCGTGCCCACCATCCTGCGCCGCGGTGGGCAAGAGCAGCCTACCTGGGGCGAGCGCTTCTTTTAAACCAGCTTTAACACTGATTAGAGGAAATGTCATTTTCCAGCACAACGAACTGCAGGGACTAATTATGCAGAGCTGAAGACGCACAGATTTATCAGCTAAGCCCCCGCAGATGTGGTTACAGCAGACACATCGCCCATGTCAGGCCCGCCTGGGTCTGAAGTCCATCACACAGCGGTAACATCTGGGCCTTCCTCCCACACCGACAGGGAAACCGCGGGAGGAAAACGAGCAGCCTGACCTCAGCTGGGCCACCATGGGATGCATTTTGTACTTCCAGAAGAAGCAGCAGCTGGGTCATTGTACAGCAAGGACTTTTTGGAGAGGGCATGGCAGCTCAGGCTGGAGGTCGAGCAGCTCGTCCCGGGGCAAGCGCAGGCACACGGCCAGCTGAGCTCTGCCGAGCAAACCTCGGGAGATCTCGTGGATGCCCAGTGAATTTAGGCAGCATCTGGAGGACTTTTTCTCCCTCTCTGTATCTCAGTTTTGCTTTGGCTGTCTGAGTCTGTGCAGCTGCAGCTTTAGGAGCTGCAGTTTGCTGCCCAAAGCAGTGGGGACCTGTGCGGTCAATGGGATGCTGGAGGCCAGGAGACCTTGAGGAAAGGACCATGAGTGAAGCAGGTTCACAGCAGCGCTTGGAGAAGAGTGTAGAGACCTCTGGGAAAGAGGACGCGAGCATTTCAGTCATTGCTGAGTAGCTGTCTGCTCACTGAAGTTAAAAGCAAGATAAAGGGCAGGGAGAATTTCAGATTCTGTGGTTTTGTCACTAGCTATGCCAAGGAAAGACACCACCAGGGCATCAAAATCACTTTTGAAAGGGAATGGCTAAATCGTACAGTGAAATAAATGTATTTAGTGTTGCTATTTCAGACTCCTAATCCCCAGGTAATTCTTGTTTAATGAAGTGAATTTTTGAACAACAACACAAAAGTGTAAAAAAGGGGGTGGGGGGCAAAGTGCAAGAGCAGGATGTGCCAAAAATGCTCCAGTGAGAACGGGCAAGAGCTGACCCCAACCCCAGATAACGGAGATACTGCCAGCTTCCCAAGAGCACGGGACGTGTCCAACATCCAGCAAAGGGCTGAAAGGAGAACTTTTCCTTGGTGTATCATTAAACTGTGGACTTCTGACTACAGGATGCCAGTGTATACTAAAGCTTAATTTTTTATAACTTTGATGTTATAACCTGGATCTTATCAATTGTAAGGTTGAAATCATGCTGGGTGATTTATTCATGCAGTTTTAGAAGCTGTCTACAAACAGATCTTTATTTCCTAAAGTTTCTTTATTATCCAATTTAACTTATCTCAGTAACTCACATTACGAGTGAGAACTGCACTGGTTTTTTTACTTGATACCAAGGGTAGATAAGGGTTTTTCTAATACTCGCTGCTCCTAGATTCAATACCTGCTGAAACAGTCAAGTTAAACATTTCATTTCAGTAAATACTATATCTCATCCTATTTCAGTTGTCATCAAATTTCCTTTCCAGTAGCCTGATTTGCTGGAATATCTAAAAACACCCTAACGTTTATACAGGCATGTGAAGCCCAAGACATGGATAGGTATTAACCTGCTGGGTGTTATCTACAAGCCTGTATGTGACAGTGGCATTGAAGAAAGCCCCGACCCCCTGAGGTTCGTTATTTGCTATGACACAAGGATGACATGCAAATGCTAACGCATATATTTGTTATTTAATACAGATACAGCATAACTGACTATTTTAAACAGTAAAATCAAGACTTTAATGCCTGCAGAAATGAATCTGATCCTATAGAAGTTATTTTTCAAAAGTAGAATAAAATTTAGCATGCATATATATATATATTAAAATACAGGTGATTCTACAAGCAGCTCTAAATATAATTCAAAATATGTGAGAATTAAAAAAAATTATATAAAGACTATGGTATCAAGTTAAATTATTTAAGACTTTCCCATGGTGTTTCAGTCACTGGAACGAGAAGTCCCAAGGCGTGGTGCTGCCGCTGTGCCTGCCCGTCCCCGTGAGCGCTGCCCCGGGGCTGCTTTGCCCTCTCCCCTCTCGGTGGGAATTACCTGAGCTCCTGATGGTCCGAGCCCTCCCGTACGTGCCCCGCAGGGCCAAGGCTGGTGTGTGCTGCCGGCCTTCCCGTGCTGTGCTACAGGACAGTATGTTTGCAGTGGGCTGTGCGGCACGGCCAGCCATGCACGCCGGGAGCGGGACTGCAGCAGCGAGGGCTGAAAAGCGGGTGGTGGGGAGAAGCTACCCCACGGCGGGGTGGCCCATGGACGTCCAGCATCGAGAGCTCATCTTAAAAATACCTTTTTAATTGTGATTTTGATTCTCCGCAGATGCATTAAAAAAAAAAAAAATTTGCATGCATATATTTACAGTCACTTACAATTTTACTTTTTTTTAAATAACATTGGTTTGTTAAAAACATTTTTTAATTTTTGTCTCTTTACCTTCATGAGAGCTTACAACAAATTTACAACAAAGTGTTGACATATGATTAACCCATCTCTGCCGTACCCGCTTCACCAGGAAAAAACCAGGACATCTCACAGGATCTCTGGGCATTGAAATGGAAATACACATTTCCCTAACTTCAGTACCAAAAGAGATATTAATGCAGGTGTTATAGTTCAAATATTTTTATAATGGCTTTAAGTTGGTTGTTTTCCCTACTCATTTTACAAGAGCCTGGCTGAAAATAGGGAAGGAAATGAGTGATAACCTTGTAGAGCGGCTGTGCGGGAGGTGGGGTATCAGTTCAGGGACACCATTTGGTTTAGTCCTTCACGTGGAATTAGGGTCATTACTGTGTTTTAGTAAGAAACATGTGCAAGTATACACAGAACTACAGAAAATATAATTTTCAGAGCTTATTCAGCAGTGGATTGCAGAATACATATGTTGGATATAATATACTTGCACTAAATTGGATTGTGGGTGAATGAAGGAGTTGATCTTAAATTCAGTGGTGGAGTCCTGCTCTGCGTTCAGTTGGAAATATACAGTCTTTTTGTTTCGCTTTTGCAACTTATTCAATAAATATTTTGGCATGCCTGTCTGTTATGCTGCCTTAATCTTCTTTTCCACTGAACAGAAATTAGCATTTGTAATTTATTCACCAGGGGAAACAAAAAAGGCTCTGCACTCAGTTGAAATTTAATGCCTAACAGATAACTGGAATGCTGAGTCAGCACAAAGTACATTTGACAAATAAACTCGTTGCCTGCATACAATTTAATAGAAGATATGGCAAAGGGGGGGGGGGAAGCTTTTATCTGTACTGCATTAAAAAAGATGTAAGACTTTAATGGACCTTCAGATACTAATTTCTGCCCTTAACCCAGCATTTTTGGAAGGCAGCGGCACATGCACGCTTGGTCCTGAGGGGCAGCGGAAGAAGCGGGTGTACTGGGAAACACTTGGGGTACCCTCTGGCTACCAGAGCGATTGGCTCTTTGCTGTTGTCTTAGCTGGGGCAGGGAAGGACCTGTTATGTGCTAGAATAATATTCAAGCCGACAAAATTTACTTTGCCACAATTCCCTCTTCAGGTATCAATTCCCCCATCTCTTAACTTGTGCAAATTTAGCCCTGGGTTTAATCCAGTTTTGCTCCCATTCTCTGACTACATTACAAATACTTTCGTAGCGACTCAAGTGCCATCCAGGCTGATCTCAGGAGATCCTCTGCTTCCCCTGACCCACTTCTTCTGCATTTAAAGTTGGGATTTTAATTTAACCATCATCTCTGCAGAGTTTAAGACCGGTGTCTTGTGCCCCAAGCACAGCCAGCACCCACTGACCCTCCAGGCTGGGGGCTCAGCACAGGTGCACGGGCACCTTTTATGGGGTCAAACAAGTAGGAAACCTTTGGGTATTTTTTCCTCTTACTGAGACAACTAAAGCATATTAGAGATAAAGAGATGATGTGCCTCCAACATTGCCAGTGCTCACTGGGACTAGAGCAACTCTCAGTGAAATACCTGCTGAGCTTCTATCCTCCTCCACATAAGGAAAATATTTTTTCCTTCTTAATTTTAGAAATAAATAAATGCTTATTAACAGCAAAGTTACAACAGAAGGAACAGTGTATTCTAACCGGGGACATCAAACAAGCTTAAGCGTAAGTGAAATTATCACACGTGTCCAAAGCAGCCGATGGCTACAAGGGTTATGAAGTGTGATGTCCTGCACTGCGGAGACACGTCCTTGGTGCGGCAGCGCCCGTCTCCGCAGCGAGGGGTCGGGGCATGTGTCAGGCAGGATTACTGCAACGAAGGCTGGGGAATGGCGTGTGAGCCAGGCTGGGCAAAACCCCCTCTCCCTGGGCACCTCTCGCCGTCCCTGCCCACGCTGCCCTCCAGCACCCTTCGCATCCCCTTTCCAAGAGCAAATCAATATCAAAATGTTTGCAGTCTAAGTAGACTGGCCATAATGCAAGCGGCAGACCCCTACCGGGGTAAATGCCGTCTTATCTCTAGCACAGTGATCGTGGTGGTAAATCGGCTGCAATTTCCCCAATCCCCTATGAGTTTTAATAGCAGAACGATTTTGTTCTGTTGCATGAGCATCTCTACTAGGGCTATTACTGGCATACCTGCCTTGGAGGGGGAAGATCATGCCCTGATACGGCTATGCCACTGAATTCAAACCCCTTTATTTTTCATTAGAAAAAAAATAATAATAAGGTGCCTGTTTTGTTTTCTAAATGGCAGACAGATGAGTTTTTCAAACAGTAACAATACTGAAAAAACATAATGATGGTCTCAAACTAATTTTTTCCCTAATCCAACCCCATGCAGGTTTAAACAAATTACCTCTAAAAAACCCCAATCAAAATCCCCACTCAACAGTTTTCAATGATTAAACAGCAGTTTCACTTGCTTGCTCTTCATTTTTCACTCTTGGGAAGAGTTATATATCTTTTTATTAGCTTGAGAGCTAAAACTGCTTTACTGCCTCTTAGCCTAACCAGTTACATCTAAATCGCCTAACGCGGTCCATAAGGAGCGTGCTTGTCTGCACAGAGGTGCTGGGGTATACGCCTAGCACGGCCAGCGCCGAAGGACCACATCCTGGGAGACACCAGGGCACCTGGCTCCCACCTGCGCCGAGCTGCTCCCGGCTCTGCCGCTGGCGCCGCGTCCCTCTGGGTTGCCTCTAAATGACGAATACGATACGGCACTAATATTGATCACCGGTCATGGTTGCCAGGAATGTTTCTTTCTGGGGAAAGTTTGCAAAGCCGTACGCCCATCGGCCCTCGGGGGGTCTGATCCCCTTTTGAAACTGAGAATATTCATCATTAAAAAAATCTCACTTTCTAAAAGATGAACTTTTGAAAATGGCTTGCTGCTTTGGGGATATTTGCACCCATTTCTGCTTTTTAGTCTCTATTAATCATATTTTTTTCTTACTATGACGCAGCCCGTAAGACAGAGACAGCATGACAATTAAGACTGTTCTGAGAAGCAGTCACAATTACTGTGGTTTATGAGTGGTTTGTATGATCAATTTTTACTTTTCAACTGAGATAATGGGCACTTTGCATAGAGAATTTATAACCAGAAACATCCTTCCATATTGGCACATGAAATGGGCATGACTTTTATTGCAGCAGTATTTTATTGATTTTGCAGTGCAGCGTTCGGTTCTAGGAGCAACGGGTCTAATTTTGCCATACCTGGAAGAAGAAGTTTTCCCACGACTATATATTCATGATTTAACTTCCCAGAACCACTTTGCAGGCTTGATTGCGCGTGCCTTTCAGAGCACTTTTATGCCCATCTGACTTCGTTAACACAGCATAAAAAATACAAAATAAGTGCAGAATGTGGCATTAAGGGCTTTAAATGTATATTTATCTGCGTGTTGGCGAAAGGAAGCAGGAAGGATGCTCAGAGTTTGAAGCTATTCAAGGTTTCTTTTCGGAGATACCGTACATGAAGGATTTGCTCCCTTCTGAGGAGGGTGCCACCGCTGCACTCCTGAAAGCTTCGCCAGACTCTGCTGTTGCAAACGTTGCGTTCTGCAACCTGCATAGCTTCCTCCTGCGCAAACGTGTTATGAAATCCAGGACGTGAAGACAGAGCTGAGACGGGGCAGGGCTTTGGCTGGGGTCCTGCCGCAGGGAAGGGTGCAAATACGTGAGGTCAGGTGTACCTACTCTCTGCATCACGACCGATGTGGTACCTCTTGAGCTCTAGCTGTGAAGTCAGTAAAGAATAAATTGTTCTTTCTTTGACGCGGATCAGCATATGCCTGCATTTGCAGCATGGTCACATACCAGCAAATATTTGGTTAAAAAGTGGAAAAAAAGCTCCAAAATATGCAACTGTGTTTCTGCATAAGAAAATTAAGGAAGAAAAAGCTACCATAGATGAACTGTCTGCCGGGGGGGGGGGGGCAGATGAGTAGTTACTCTTTCCAGTATGAATTACTTCATTTTTTTTTTTCCTTCCTTTTCAGTTTGTTATAACCATAACTTTACTTAAATGTAGTTTTTCTTTCCAGTGTGACTGTAATAATTTCTTAGAGAACATATTTTAATAGCTTGACTATATGCTCAGGATTTCTGTTTGCTTCTGTAATTGCTTCTTAATTATTTTCCAATTGCTGAAACAACAGTTTTCACAGTTTATTAAAAAGCATTTCTGAAAGCATTACCCTAAGGCATTGTCAACATTTTATTACTATCACTAACAGCCAGCACAAATGAATAATCATCAGCACTGGTAGCTTGTGTCAAACAGATGAAAACTGTTTGAGGCTTATGTAGAAATTATAATAAAGTTTAATGTCAGACTGGAGCTGTTTTCACGCAGGAACGCAGGCAATCTTCTGCTAGCAAATCTCTGGACCAGCTCCGTCCCCACAGCGTGAGCTGGAACGCCTCGGAGAGGAACCCTGCGGGCTCTCACCAGGACCTTGCGTGGGCAGCGGCCAGGCTGCTCTCAAAGGCCATTCCTCTTTTAGCCTTAACTTTGATTTAGATTCTCTTTGGCTCTAAAATCATCCGTTTTGCCCAGATCCTCCTCTTGCTGAGCTGGCTGGCTCATTGACATCCTCCAGCTACAATGGCGGGATCGCAAATCCCGTACATGAAAAACCACAGTGTTGGGATGCTCAGAAACATACTCTGCAACTCCCCGGCCTGACCGGGAGAAGCCCATTGCCAAAGGCACAGGGACACGTCCCGTCCCTCCAGGGCTGCCAGACTGCTGGTTAACACAGCAAAGCCGCGAGTTTGCGTGGCTTTATCACAAGCAAACACCGTATCTTCATCACTTTTTGTATCTTCATCACCTTTCCCTTCCCTCCTTGTGCCAGGCAGTAATGCCAGCCCTGCTAATACTTCTTTGCTGCTGTAGCGCAGCTGAAAGGGACAGATACAAGGGAGATGTTCCTCGGTGAAGCACATTTCTGGGTGGGGGGTGTTACGCCTGTTGCTGAAGGGCTGATTTGTGATGGATGGGAGCGTGGTGACAGACCTCCCGTTGGTTTTGTTGTTAAGGATTGTATGTTATGGAATCCTGAGGGAGGCTACGGACACAGCCCCAGACTTTTCAGCAGAGAAATCCATCGTCATCTGTGAATGGTCCCAGCACCGGAGGGGCAGGGCACGGCGCTACGCACGCCCATGCCTATGGGGATAGCACGGCAAGCGCAGAGAGCGTGTTGCCTGCTCCATAAGGCTGTAATCAGGCTGGGTATGTGCACCACCGATGGTGCTTTTGCAAAATTATACTGCTCAGAAATGCTCTTTCAAACACCGCTTGTTTCCAAAATAATTGTATTGTTGTGCACATGTGAAAAGGCAAAGTAATAATGTCTTACGCTTGTTCTGCCCTTTCATCCACAGGTCTTTCCACAGGAAAGATCAACATCGCATCACTAATTTACAAACAAAACCGTCTGAGACCCAGGGAAGCATGCAGGATCTCTGGTACGTTCGGGGAGAGGGTGCCTAAGCACCCCCCAGCCACAAGGGCCTCCTCATTTCCCCTCCCTTTGGCCACAAGGCAGCTTGATACATCCCAAATTGGACTGGGGGGGGGGAACAACCAAAAAACCTGTCTACTGGTTATTATGCTTAGGCTCTTTTTTTTTTTTTTTTTTTGGGTGGGGGGGAGGGAGTTATGTTTTCTGAATAGAATTACCTTTAAATGAGTTAGCATTTCTGTTCCCAGTGTAACATTACTAATGGAGATGACATCATTGTCTTGGAAAGCAAAATTATATTTTCAAAACTTTAACAAAATTTAAGGCAACTATTATATTAAGGCAACTAAAATATACTAGCTATATTTTTTTTCCCCCCCCACTCTTCTCTACTTTAGGGAAAATTTGGCCTGATCCATTTAGCTATAACAAGCTGGAACACTCTTAAGCCTGTATCGTTAAAACCCAAGAATGTTTAGTGTATGGAAGGTATCATTTTAAGCTATTTCTATGCATAGTCCTGATTATACATGCCTTTAAAGTGGTAGTTTAAGAGACATTAGCAGAGCTTGCACGACCTTATTCTTACCTATATAATGTTTCAAATCAAGCCTTGTGTAATTAAGACTTCATAATCAGCACTTCAACAGCAGCCTTGTCTCCAAGCTATTTGCAGGTGCTTTTCCAGCAGATGATGTTTGCAAAACACCATACCTACAGAAGCTGCCAGAAACGCTGCAGTACTGCTGGCCACGGTTTCTGTCCCCTTAGTGCTTCGGGTCCCTGCCAGCCCCCACGTGCGGCTGCTGGGGAGAGGCGATGGGGCAGAGGATGGGGCAGGTCCGTCAGCTCCCGGACTCACCAGCTCTGATGCATTTTCTTCGTCTGCATTAGCTAACATGCAGCCACCATCCCCTTAATTGACTGACATGCCTCTGCATCTCCAATGTAATTCCTTGAGAGCGGAGTTCCCTAGGAATAAGAAAAAAAAAATAATTCATTTCTCCCTGGCTTCGCTGCTACTTCACAGGTACTTTACAGCCAGGCTCTGGTCTGGGACTCGTGCCACCCTGAGCCGCAGCTGCTGCACGTCAAGGTTGCTCCTTTGCCCATTGCAATATAGATCCTTTGAAAGGCGATAAATAAAGGAGATTCCTCACGACAGTTCTTGCTACGGTTAAATCTTCATTTGCAATTCCAGCAATGATTGCTGCTAAACAGTTCACTTGCTGTTTTAACAGAAAGCAAACCATGCTGCGGCTCTCCCCAGCATTGTCCATACCAGCGGCGTGCAGCAAGTTCCCCACGCTCGAGTACGAGAAATGTTTAAATAGCTCCGTCCTTGCCAGCGGGTCATTCGAACCAGCAAGGGTGACCTTCTGCAAAGCCCAGAGACAGGATTGCACCGTTTCTTCAGGGGACTCCTAGGGATCAATGCCCCTCTTTAGTGTTTGCACTCTGCATGCAGGTGGAGCACATTATCTTTTCAAGTAAGCCACCATGCTCAATGATATTCTGATTTACAGATATGCAAATCAATACCTCTCTCTGTGCCTGTACTACATATGAATTTCCAAACTACAGCTCACTCTAAACAATTTTAAAGAGAAGAACAGGAAAATTGTTCTTGTCCTGGGATCCCTGAACTTCTAGCCTACAAATAATTACTACACTTTTTTTCCATGTATTTCCTTGGAGGTTAAAAATCTAGACGACACTTTGGTTCTGACTTCTCCTTCTAAAACCTAAATGTTAAAAATAATTATCTACAAATTAGTTGGGGAGTTTGTGACAAATTATTCGTGCTATATATCAGACCTGAAACTACAGGAAAAGGTCAATTTTGCCAAACCTCCCCATGTAAAAAAAAAAAAAAAGTGGAAAATTTCAAAATTTGTTTCTAGCATAAAATATTTCTTTCAAAAAGGATAAGGAAAATAAAGATAAAACAAACAAAAAACCTATGGTTTATCAATGAATTAGTCTTTTCAAGCACCTAATTTCTCACCAACTGCTTAATACAGGTAATATTTTACTTTTGAAAATGCTCACCCCTCCGCACCCAAATGCTGCTGGGGCATATGTCCAGCCTTAACTACCCCTGTGTGCCACCGTCCCGCTCCTATTTATGAACATCCTTCATAGTCCCACCAGCACCGGAGGCTTCTGCCTACAGAGGCCAGAAGTGGAGAAAGTCGGCTGAGCTGAACCGGGGGCTGAAGCACCGTTAAGATAAAAGCCTGAGGTCCCTCTCCGTCTTCTTGCATAACACCGTCATTTTTAAAATAAGATATATTGGGAGCAGCAATTGCATATTTATACAGGTGGGAAATAAACATTTTGCTTATATTCTCTTCCTATGCTCTTCTCATAAACTAAATCATATAAATGATTCCTGGTTTACCTTCATCAGCTATGAGCAGTGTATTGCCTGGATATAAAACTCTAGTTTTAATACTTTGAGTAAAAAATACTAAGAGAAGAATTGATGCCTTGAAGGCATTATTGGATTTAGTGAACTAGAAGTTTTCCTCCTTAGTGTGGAGGCAGGAAGATATCCCCACCTCCGGAGCAGGATGCAGGGGTTTTGTTATTAGGTAGCAGGAAAATAAACGCGGGGCCGTGGCTGCCAGGAGCAGGACGTGCCGAAACCCGTGCACGAGAAAAGCTGACTGGGTGCTTAGATAGAGTGTTTTAGGGAGCAAGATGCCTTAACTTTAAAATGTGTGATAAGTATTCAAAAAGTAAAGTTCACGGTTTCACTGCTACCATGAAGGAAGGTGGAACAAAGAGAATATAGCCCCATGACTTTACGGTGGCACAACAAGGATCACATGTAATTTACTAGTGAATATGTAAATTAGCTGGCCTGGAGATATAAGGAGGGATTTCCTAACGGTTCGCCAGGGCTGTGCCTGAAGAGGATGCTTTGCTGCTTGCTCTTCACCTTCTTTATGCCATGGTGGCAAGAAAGCGTTTGAACGCTCCATCGTTGTACTAACCTTCTTTAGCAACGGAGCTAACGATGACATAACGATATCTTTGTTTGTTTCTCTTATGGAATTTTAAACAACTTGTCACTATTTAAAGCAAAGAAACTACAACAAATACAACATTCTCCAGAAATAGCTGCAAATGAAAGCTTTGCAGGTGCCAAAGCCAAGTCCTGGCTGTGATGAAACTCAGCCCTGGGCTGGCTAGGAAGGAAGGGAGGGAGGGAGGGAGGGAGGGAGTCCTCCAGGCCTGTTGTGTTGAGTGAAACCACAATTATTGATGGGAGATCATAAACACTTAAAACAGTTTCCAAAAAGTGGTCATAAAAATCTGCTTCTAAAAGTTGTGTCTTGAAATTGTATATGAAAATTCTCATCAACGCTACTGGACAGACCTATTTTCTATGTTAGGTGAAGCACTCTTAAAATGTCGACATTCTTGGTCCAGATCAGATGGAAACGTTTGGCACAATACCTGCTCTGTGTAATGAAGAGATCTTTCTCTTGGTAGAATTTATTATTAAGCATGTATGCAAGTTACACAATTATATTATACATAATCGTATAATAATAATAATAGACATGGTAAAATGTTATTTTATATTTTATGCCTATGTGTAATTTCAGGTTCAGACACATTTTCTAGTTTGTGCACACAGTGCATAGAATTCATAGTTCAGAATTTCAGTCTAAGACACTTTTAATTCTGAACTTTTCTTTGTACAGCTGTACTTACCAACTAACAAGGAAAGTCTTGACAGCATTGTTTACACGAACAGTCTCACCAAACTGCTCTGCGGAATTGTAATTTATTATTGATTTAAGTGAAGTATGTGGATAATTACACCATTCTTTTCTGAGATCAGCCGAAAGTACGAAAACTGTTCACTGAGGCCAGGATTTTCAAAACAGCCCAATATTTCTGAAATAAAAAAAAAAAAAAGAAGAAAAAGATGAGGGAGGTGGAGGGTGTAGTGCTTACAGACTCGTATGAAATTCCCAAGGGTACAATTCCAAGTCACATCCATTAACGACCTCACTGCAGTCAGAGGTACAACACGGCGTCGCTGGCAGAATAACAGTCTAATGCCCCATAGGAAATACAGGCCAGGGAATTCTCGCAGGGGGATGTGCCTGCCACTCAGTACTTTTGTACCAACATTTTCAGGAATGTATTGTTTGAGCCTATACCATAATAATTAATGTGCTGAAAGGTTTTCTTTTGGGATAGCGGAGAATACCTGTGCCTGCTCTGAACAATGCTAACAGCAAGAGTTGTATGGGCCCAAATGGAAGAAATAAATGCGTTTCGGCTTCACTTATTCAAAAAGGTGCGTAGAAGCTGTTGGAAACAGATGGACTATACTTGGAGAAACCCAAGGTATTTACTAAGACCAAAGGGAATCAAGTTATTATTTGATATCACTTGCTATCAACTCGTCCTATGACAGAAGGAATTTACAAGGTCACTTGAAGCATGAGCAGTGATCCCACTTTCAAGACATGCTTTAGGATCCAGGCTGCCTTTCCACCTTCTTGACAGAGAACAAATAATTCCACAGACAGACATTTAAGAATAGAGATGGGGATTTAAGAAGACTGGAAATGTCAGAAGCAGAAAGGCTTAAGAACTCCTCCAAAGACTTGAAACATTACCTCCAGCAGTGCAGAGGGAGACTGGCTCGGGAAAGGTGATGTATGTGAAGCCTGCAAAAAAAATCTGAGAGAAGCAAGCGACGGTGGAGAAACGGTCCCAAGGAAATCCTCTGTGTCAGCGCCAGCCACCGCGCTGCTGCTGCAAGTGGCACAGAGTCACTGACGTCTGGCTCCTAATAAAGCACCTCCTTGCTACCGAGTAAAAGCAGAATGCAAGCACATTTATAGTTACGTAGACTAAACTTTGTACGTTCAACGCCTCATTATTCCCTCAGTTGTAACTACGTGCAATGGTACAGTTTTTTTGCTTTTACTTTCCTTTGTAATAGGATAACTACAGTCATTTCTTCTGCAGCCCCAGGAAACAGTTCTCTGCCTAGCTGACTCGTTGACTTATTTATCTATCGGCTGTATCTGCAAACAATATTATAAGTGAAAGTATTCTCAATGTATCATGATCCTTGTCAAAGCAACAAATGCCTTATTTACCCAAGAAGCACGCTATGAAAGAACAGGGATTTCACATAGGAATTCACTTCTGACACTGATGTTAGTTAAAGGTTATCACATGAAACATTGAATTATCTGCTAAGGCTGCGGAACTGCTGCAAGATAACAGAGAATTCTGAATAATAACTGATAACTCCATGCTAAAATCAATGCTATTAGACTATATTGATGTAGATATTTCTTTTATCTATAAAACACAATTAAAAATTGAACGGAGTGCGGATCTTAAATGTCAGTATCATTACCAGGTTCGTGGTTGTCAGCGCCTGAACTGAAAATTGTGAATATGCAAGCAAAAGTACCCCCTGCAAAAATGCTCCGGAACTCATTTGCAAAGTCTATTTTCTATTAGACAAAAACGTGGTGTATTAGATCGCATGCCTCTGTCTCCAGGAAGGCTTTTGGCAAAGCAAGGCATGCTCAGGATAGGCAGACTCATCTGTGGGGCGTAGATAAAGGAGTGATGCCAGTTTCCTACAATCCATTCAAACAGAATGGGTTAGCCCATTATCATATAATTTTCCAAGAATTTCCCCTTTCCCCCAGCATCGTGAATCTCGGTCACTCTGTCTCTGTGCTATGCTAAACCGGAGCTGAGCAGATGGATATTTGGGGCAGGAAGGAGCACGGTGAAGTGACAAAGTTGTGCTGGTTTCTGTTCCAGTTCTCAGCACGGAAGCTTTGGTGTTACCCGATGCACAGGGTGTCAGTGTCTTCCTTAAACTTATCCACCCATTAGAAGTGTATGACTGCTTAAGAGTATTTTGAAATTAAATTTCCTAGCCTACTTTTGATACCAGTAACAACATAAAACCTTACATTAGTCTAAAAGCAATATTCACACATTAAGAAGAAGTCTTGTATATAACAATAGCATGGTTTGGGGGGTTTTCCTATTCCACACCACAAACTTGGTGAATCAAAGAGACTATGTATTTTCACCATGCTCCAACTATCACAGGGAGGGCCAGCATATTTTCCAGGAGAAATGCTCTTGAAGAATGTAATAGAAAATACTATTGTAATGTTCACAATCATGGGTTTTTGTTAGAATATTTATAGATACTGTCAAAGCTGAATTTCTAGCCACAGTGATGAAGGTGCAAAACTGTGTTTAAACATAAAGCACATCTTGTTTTCCTTACGGCCTCTCCTTTACCAAGTACAGTGAAGAACGGTGGGTTTGGGGCTGTTTTGTTAACAACACGCCATTTTCTTTAAAGATAACGCAAGCTTCTAACTGCTATCTGGGAAGCCAGCACTCCTGGTTTTTGGGTATATTTCACGGTCTGCTCTGGATTTGCAGGGTGCCAGGACTGACAGAGCTGAAGGTGGTGTGACAAAGACGGAGGAGAGGAACGCCGTGGCAGCGGGGCTCACCGTCAGCCTCCGGAGCAAAGATGCTCACAGCCTCCTCCAACCAAGCCAGTTCCCTACCATCGCAGCACAGGCTCACAGTAGCTTTGTGCATGCTCTTCTCGTTCTTACCTTAGAGCGAAGAGGGCTCTCGAACAAGTCTGGTTATGGTGCGGAGAATACACAGAATACGGAGAATAATCTCAAAGCGTTTAAGCACACACCTCAAATAGATCTGTAAACTCTCAGACTATTCACATATTCAGTATAACATTTAAGCCCAAGTGCCTTGCTCAACTGCAGTTTATGTTCTTCTGTCATTGGTAACAACTCGTCTTTTAAACACGATAGAAGCTGTTTGATAAAAAGTAATTAAAGTATTGAAGTATTATCTCATTTTTTAAAATATTGTTATGTTGAGGTTCTTATTGTTGCCTCACCAGGGGCAGAGAAGCGTGGCAGACCTGGTGTTGAAATCATCATGGAGAAAGAGTGGGTGCCACTCAGAGACCTCCCTTCCATATGGTATTCTTTCAACTTGAGATGAGGCAGAAGTGGCACCCCTCTGCTAGAATGGGGAGACAGGGAAAAACAGTTAAAAAATAAGGAAGTATTTCCCTGAACCAACTTAGGAAGGCCAGCCCCATCAATTTAAGTTACATCTCAGTTCTCATTTCTTAATTACTTACCTAGCTATTATTTCACGCATCGAGAAGCACACAAGTCTGCAACATCTCCATCAAGTTTCTGACAGAAGAATATTATTTTATGGCAGGTATGATGCTCAGAATACCCTATTTTAAGAACAGTAGTACAGTCACAGGATACTGACGTGAATGTCTCGAGATGAGACACGATGACCTTTGATTGATGGCAGGAGACAGCACTTAGGGAAACACCTA
The DNA here is from genome assembly GCF_034638445.1 of Ciconia boyciana. Taxonomy (NCBI): domain Eukaryota; kingdom Metazoa; phylum Chordata; class Aves; order Ciconiiformes; family Ciconiidae; genus Ciconia; species Ciconia boyciana. The sequence goes on from NC_132941.1 coordinate 66,210,167, forward strand.
CACCCCCCTCACCCAGCCGGGCTGGGTACGCACCAGCTCATACCCATCAGACATGCAGTGGCAGCATGTGCTATCAGCACCGGCAACAAATGTTGCTTCCCCGTTAGCAGATTCAAAGGCTGATGACCTTCCATCCTGTCAAACTTCTGGAAACATCAGTGTTAACTAAATAACGATGGAACAAATGGCAGAGCCTGGTTGTCAAAACTGCAACTCCAGGAAGACGACTGCAGCTTTGATGACTTCGGAGAGTTTTCCTCGCCAGCAGATCAACGTATGGCTGTCTCCAAGCACTTTCCAAGACTTGGAATTAATTTTTAAGTTTTGAACAGAAGACAATGAATTGAATTCAGACTCAGACACAAAATACAGCCACCAGAAATGTGACTGCTGCTCATATTCAGATCTAATGAAGACTAAATACTAGTTACTTGAATGGATACCAGTTACTTAAAAAAGTATTATTTGGTCTGCCTAAAGGCGACAGAAATGAAGGGTAATAGGACACGTCACCGTGCTATGAGCTCTATGATGGATTGTAACCCTACACTGTTTTTATTTGAACAAATGTTACAACTACCCCCAGTAATTTGATTGTATCTCTGTATTTTTTGTGTGTTCCACAACACAATATTATTTCCTGTCATCCTAGAGGTGGGCAATCATTTATCGTAGTAAATAAAATAATTTCCTATTACTCTGTTATAAAAATACCATTTCTTTCAATTTGATGAAGTGACTACTGTTTAGCATCTTCACAAAGCAGAAAGGTTGATGTATTTTACTCTGTGCTTTCTTATTTTTTCCATGCTTAGCTGTACCTATTAAATGTACATATTTTTTCAGAATATTACTCTTTTGAGGATAGCGGCATACCATACTGAAATATACCAGCCGATTAATTCTCACAACAGTTCTGTAAAGGGATGCGAATGTATCTCCCTGCATAACTGCCTCTTTGAATGATTTATCTAAGAGAGTGTACATGTGGGTACCCAGCCATACATATGGCTGAAATAAATTCAAAGAAAAAACACCTTTATTATTCAGTACTTTACAACAAATGCTAACTAGAACTCCATGGAACAAAATTGCAAAAATTTTGCAAGATCAGCTGGGCTTGAAGAATAATTACAGTGTTAGAAAAGTTTCAAAGAAAGAAAACATGAAAATGTTAAAAAAGTGTGACAAAACTCGTTAGGAAAAGTAACACAAACGCCTAGCATCAAGGACTTAGCAATTCGTATTAACAGCTTTCAAGCCTGAACTTTCCCATGGCAAAACTCTGCTTGTATTATCATGTCCTCTCTGCCCCTCAACTTGCCTGTATGAAACCAGAAACATGTCCCACAGCATTTTAGCCTTCCCAGACAGTTCTGGGAGAATTTATCATGCCTTAGGGAAGACTGTTGGGAAGGGTAACGGGGTTGCTGAACACAGCGAGAGAGAGCGAGGAAGGAGGATTGCACCAAACTGCTGCTGCAGGGTCTTACGGTAGAGGAGATGATAACCAGAGACAACACAGATGCACGGCATTATGTCTAGCAGCCATTTGCAGTATAGGCTGACTCATTAAAAGGGATAATTAAAGACAGCTGCCTACACAGTTAATTACTGTCAACAATTAAACCTAGAGGTACTTTGCAATAGATACCTGAAGAAAACTGAACTGAGAAATGGCCTCACCTGGCAATGTCTCTTCTCTGGACCCATCAGATCCCAATGTATTCTCCCCCATGACTTTTAAAAGGCCGTATTTCTTTTCTAGGACATTATTTTCATCATCTTATGTAGGAAAGTTGCTGGCTATAAGCCCAGGAGGGCATTTGCTGCCAGGATGCTAATCCAGCTGCATTCAAAGGGCCGGGCTAACCCTTTCATGGTGACCGGTGGGATGGGATGGAGTCCTCTCTCTCCCTGCAGATCAGTCCCAAACCTCCCCTTCTGGGCAGGGGACTGCAGTTGCCTGGACCCTGGTCCACAGGGGGAATAAACCATAGGACTGCAAAAAAATCTTTGTACAAATGGTGACAAGACAGAAGATCACATAGCTATGAGATGAAATGTATCCATCACACAGGTTAAAAGTATTTCAGTTTACAATTTTTTGTATGGGAGGAAAACAAGAAATATGTTCTCTCTCACTCAGGAGAGAGGAAGGAAAATAAGTATAATAGTTTCAATATCAATTTTAATATTATTTGTTGTCCATAATAGCTTACAAAATACAGAGAGACCTCAGCTGGGCTTAAATGAACTGGTTTATGAATCTGCATCCAGGGTATAGCTCATGAAAAGTTAAATTACACCACTGAAATTTCCTGATAAAAATCTCTTAAAGTCTCATCATAATCGATGGTTGAAAAGTCAGCTGGGAACATTTGTCATCTTTAAAACGTCTTAGATGATTGTATTTTTTCAAGTCAGCTCACCATCCTTGAGATTCCCCTGAGAAAGGCAGAGCAGTGACAGCTTGCTCAGGAGAAGAGCTCCAGATTACATCCCCATCCTAAATCAGTGCCCAGCTCAGCTTCTCAATGATTTTTTTCCACCAAAACCGACACACCAGACCCCACATGCCATCTGGAAAGAACATATTCAAATTGACAGAGAATATTTGCAATCATTTGCCAGTTCTAAACATTACCATAAAAAAAATAATCAGCAGCACATGTACTTGCAAACTCCAGGATAAGGTGGAGCAGAGGACCACCTTTGCTTTGGCGAAATGCAGGCACATCACCTTGCAACGACTGGCGCGCTCAGAGATCCCTCACATACACCATGCAGCACAAGGTATCGTGGCCACCCATCGTCCATCTAGCACAGATACTAAACACTTCTCTCTGCACAGCTGGTGATACAGGGGCAAAGAAGAATTGGTTTTTCAGTTCTTCCAGAAGAAGCTTAAGAAAATTATCATTGTCACCTAGGATACAAAAAATACCTTTATATTATGGCTCTGGAATTTGCAGTACTTCTGGCACTGTGTGTTGGCATCTACTTATGGTTCTTGACAACACAGGATAATAGATTTTGAAATTTTTCCAGAACTCCTAATGTACACAAAAAATCCTACCTATTTGCTACCACTGACTCCAAATGGTGCCTGTTTTCTGGTCATTACTCATTACTGAAGCTTTCCATATGGAAGCTTTTTTGCTTCCTTACAAAATAAATCTGACTGCTGCTCCAAGCCCACGCAATGCCCCGTTGTAAGTTCTCCACAGCCAGGATACTCCATTTACGTTTGCCCCATGTCAGCACACCCGGTCTGGAGGAATAGCGGGAGGCCCCTTTGCAGGAGTTTTAGTTGATGATGATCTTTAATCTCTGAGAATATGGCCAGTACTTCTTTTGCTCCATTCCTTGTTCTGCTACACAGATTCTGAGATCAGAGAGCTGCAAATGCTACGTCTCCCAAGAATAAAAGTTTTTACTACTAGAAACCCTTAATTTCCCAATAGAAAATAAAGGATGTCAATGGGATTTTATTTAAAGACATCTTAATAAGTTTATTATGAATTATTATTTTATATGCATGTTCTGATAACATTTTATGACCCCTGAACTATTCCTACAGTCACATTCACCCGAACAGACCCTGTGCTCATGCAGAAATCCACTGAGACCCCAAAAGGGCAACTGGATGTATATGACCACATGCAGCCTGTACACTTGCTTTTGAACATGACTTTAAATCAGACTTTCCACTTTGTGGAGGAGCTTTGCATTTTTTAATTTTGTATTTTTCACATGTTTTCATTCTGGATTTTGAATTAATGAAATCAGACATATATCACCACAAAATAAAAAAAGAGGAAAAACTCAAAAGGAGGGCAAGAGGCAATAGTCAAAAGCTGCAAGAAAGTACATTCCAAGCGGACATAAGGAAAAACCACTCTTAACAATCACAGCAATTAAATACTGGAAGAGGTTATCCAGAAAGTTGGGCAAACTCGGCATTTTTGGAGATTTTCAAATGGCAATTGGACAGGGTCCTGAAAAACTTCATTTACCCTTGAAGTTAGCTGTCTGTTGAGCAGAGGATTACAGTAGATTATCTGCAGCTTCCTTCCAAACATGTTTTCCCCCCCGATAATTTTACAGTCCTTAAAAAAAAGGGGGGGTGGTGGTGGTGAAGGGTGTCTGACCCAGGAGCAGTTGCCCGAGGCAGGCTGGGCTGTAAGGACAGGGCTGGATGAGCCAGCAGGAAACAGGCAGGTTCCCTTCAGACCCCTGGTTTATTTTAGGGGGAACTTGGCCAAAATGGAAGAGTCTCCCCAAAGCACTTTGGTTTTGTCAAACTGTCAGAATTTGATAAAATGCTGCTCCAGAACACTTGCTCTTTTTTTTTTTGCTTCACAGTTATAACTGTATTTTGTTAGCATGGTGGTTAGATTAGTTTCCAGGCTATTTAGGGACTTGGATATGGAAGTAAAAAATTATTTTACTTGTTTAGAGATTGTACAAGACAGACTTATAGGAAGAGGTGATATATTGCTGTGCTGCAGAGAAGCCCCACAGAGGAAGAATTTGCAGCTACCAGAGCCCCAAATCCCCCACCACTTCTATTGCTTTGGAAACGTGACTGCCTGGCACGCTGCTCTCGCTATTAGTCAGCTGAAGCCTCAATTTTCGAAATAGCAAAAAATGATACTATACAATTATTTATCCAGATTTTTTTTTGTTCACCTTGTTGTGTTATATCTAGACCTAACACAGTAGTTATCAGTGCATTGGAGATGTTAGATATTATTCGACATTTGCGGTTCTTTTGTTTCTTGGACTTTTAACGGAAGTGCTTATCCCCAGTATAAAGTTTGAAGAAGATTACTTGCTCTGTCATGTACTTTTGGCTCCTCCAAGAAGTTTTTTTCTTCCTAACTCTTTCTAGAGATTTTGTACTGAGAGAGACATTGAAATATAAAACATTCCGTATCAGTATCTTGTCATTATCCTTAAAAAACAATAACATAATGGCACTTTCAAACAAACAAACAAAATTGGTCCAGATAAGTAACACTAACTCTTTCTTTTCATAATATTTTCCTTTTGTATTTCACAGTCTACTTTCTAATCCTTTTTAAGTACAGAGATATGCCACGATATACATTTGACACTAAGTTGCTTGGTTTTAAGGCAACTCCAAGAAAGATCCGAGAGTCAAGCAAGAAACCCACCAAAACCAAAGTCCAAACCAACATCTTCAAAAAACAAATCTCCTAAACTAACTTACTGTTAGAGACAACTCATGCAGCAACCTAAAAATTTCTGCTAGACATTTCATAGCTGGGATTCTGTGATGTTATTGTACTCCTCACAAGGAAAAAGCCACAATAAAGCAGGTGTTTATTATCTCAGAGGACATCCTGCAGGCAGAAAAGCATGCATTTTAATGCACCATTCAGCTTCTCCTCAAGTGAAAGCAATCCTCATTCTGGCAGCTTAAAGTACACCTGTAGACATATCGCACACCTTCCTATTGCAATACCACCTTTAGAAAAGCTCCAGGTTTTTAAAAGAGGAGGCTAACTTAGGAAAGCATTTCAACCTTAGAGCCACCTGCAAGACCTCTGTGGCCCTGTCTGGAGCACTCCGTGTCTCCAGGAAGACCATCCTAGGGGTCCTCCAAGCAGCGTTGCGCTGGTGCTATGGCCGGCTCGAGGGAGGACAGGCGCACGGCTGCCCCACGCCTGGTGTTTCCTGCAACCTGGCAGCACCGGACAGACCTGTCCATCCCCTGCCCGGTGGTAATGGATGTCACAAATAACCCAGACATATAATTATATGTATGTCTGGAACAGGTATACAGCATCTTCTAGATGTTATCTTTATGGAGCTAAAGCCAATAAGAATAACTACATGCAGCCCAGTGTATGAAATTGTATCTGCTGAACTAGTTAATCCACGGGTGAGGAGGAAGCTCATTGGGAGAGGCGGGATAGAATCCCCGAGTTGTGATTTGGCTGTCCCATGAGGGGTTCCCATTGCCCAGCCCAGGAAACCTCTCTCATCTTCCTCTGACAAGACTGACCGCCCGATTGCCTCTTGGCATGATCTATGCTAAAAGTACGATTAAGATTTAGAGGGTGGAAACGGGAAATCAAGTCACACTGAGATTGTTTACAAGGTGATATGCAGAAAGGGAATACATATGTATATAAATACATATATAATTTCTATGCTTCTATTCTCCACATTCTGTTTCTCCTGAATAGCAAAATAAATATTTTTATCCAGATTAGAGACCACTTCTGTGCCTTAGAAATCAGCCATACATCCCATGTATACAACACCACAAGCCGCCAGAGACGTGCGGTGAGATATGACAGAAACTGGCAAACTCTCCAGTTCACGCAGGGCTGGAATTTACACTTGATCAGCTCGGGGACACAAAGTGTTTCTTTCCTTACTTTCTGAACGATTTCTGCAATGCAAAAGTAATAGGAACTGTAGGACATAAAAGCCATGAACACCTAATGAAAGGAGGGACATGATCAATGAACACAATTTGATGTCAGGCTTTTACTTCTCCCAGTTTAAACATAAGCTGTTTTTTAAAATGAGAGACAGAGAAACCTGGTTACAACTCTCCATTAAGGTCTGGCATCACTACTCTGCGAAGGAAGAAAAATGACACTATTTTATATAGCCAGCATGCTTAAGCCGCTTATTAGCAGTCTGGATAAAACTGAAATATGGTCCTTCAAGTGGATAGAATACAAACCATTAGAAATAACACCAGCAGCAATAGCTGCGGTGGTGTTGGGAAGGCTCTCAGGAACACCGGGAGCTCCTCGCCACCCGCGTGCCCCCGAGGCACCGATCCTGCTCTCACATCAGCACCACCCGACCCGGCGGCAGGGAAGGACGTAACAAGGGGCTAAAGGGGGGAAGGTGGCTCGGGATGCTCTCTGCCAGCGTGGGGGACCATCGCACCCGCAGCCTTGTCGACAGCCCCGTGGGTGGGTGCTCAGTGCCGGGTCTCAACGGAGGCACTGCTGGAGGGAAAAAGAGGAAAAACCCAACTGTTCCCATTTGTGTTTTTCCTTGTGGCGCTGGTGAAGCTGCAGTGGTGGAAAGTTTTAGAGGAAAAGCTCCAAGTACATGAGGAATGGATGTTTACCTGCAAACTCCATTGTCCTGTCCTGGTAATAAACTGAGGTTATGGAAGCTCCCAGTTTGTCTTTTCAACATACATTTTCACCAGGATACTTTCTTAAAATATATATCTGTATATATACATACATATATATGTATATAGGAGAAATCTTGCCCCACTTCATATTTACTCTGATGACTGATGCCAGGTTTTATTCCCTTTAATGTTTCAAGCAATCAACCAAGGAGGTACTCATGTGCACACATAATATAAAAATGCCAGGCCAAAAAAAATTATTGTACTTATCACATCTGTGATATCACTTTCCTTTATGCATTGCTTTATCTGCTCAAAAAAATGCTTTAAACATATGACACTAATACCAAGTGGATTTTGGTTTATTTCAAACTGCATTATCGATAATTACAGGGTTTATATTCCAGCTTGATCTTTTCTGACCGAGGATGAATTTGTTATGAAAGAAAGCAGTAGCTATAACTTCCCACTGCACTGTGCTGGCAGAACAGCACACAAAAATGCCATCATTTGGGTGGAATGTGTTTAGAATTACAACATAAAACACTGAGTCATACCACCACAGTGGAAGGAGTAGCTGCAGTTAAAATGAATTATCCTTGGCCATCAAAGATGCAGATTGACAGATAAAAACATGAGCTAGGGTGAATTTGCACTTATAATAAATGAAAATTAAAATAATGTAGTTTACCAAGGGGACAATCAAATGGACAATATGCAAGTGCTGCAGTCTTTCATGTCCTGTCTGCAGGCGTATCAGTTACATCTTCCAAAACCTGACTTCCCACATGCTCTTTATGCCAACCCAAGCAACATTATCGCCACCTTCAGAAAACTGAACTCTGAAAATATCAAAGGTTTCCGTACCTGCAAGCGTGCCTGCTTTCTCCCATCAATGTGCATTATTCTAACAACGGACATACTTCCAGCACGTCTTTATGTCCTTGAACCATTGCAGCTCTAAACACCACTGCTAAAAATACTAAAGGATACAAGTTCTGAAAAAAAAAAAAAGTTAATTTACCCAAATCTTCTAAAATACAGGTTAGTTGCAGGTTGTGAAGAATACCTTCCAAAACCAAGGTGTGGCATACTACGGAGACAAAAGCATGCAAGACAGATCCAGAAAAACAACTTAATTGCTATCTCATAGTTGTGGTGATTAGGGTAATGATTAAAAGGCAGCGATAGTAAATAACTCTGCAAATACATCAGAGATCACTGCAGAGAGGGAGGAGACAACCCACTCTCCATGTCCCCAGTGCCTCACACCAGAAATAACAGCCCAAAACCACAGCAGGAAAGATTGAGCTTGGTACTAGGAACCCAAATACATTGCCTGGGGAGTTTGTAGGATTGCCATCGCTGGTGGTCTTCAGGAGTAGGCTAGATGGCAATAACTCATCTGCACAGGCAGACCGACCAGATGCTCAACTTGTGCTTCGCATCCCATGGCTTCGTGATATTCTCCGGCAACCTGAATTCCCATGGCTCTTGGGGGGAAACTAGCGACTAAATAGAGGCTCGATGCATCCATAAACTACTGGATCTGGCCCTGAGGGCCAGGATACACTTCTGCAGCTAAATGGACAAAGGCTGATTAAATCCCCCCGTGGGCTCATCAGGTGATGAGAACAAAGCTGAGAGTGAGATGGCTAAAAAGGCCATTTTGATTTTCTCCTAGATAGTGTACACCCAAGCAAGGTAACCCACCTGCACTTCCGGAGCTCGTACAACCCAGACCACAATCTGATTTATAAACCTGTTGGCTGTCATCCGAAATGCAGTTGCTGGAGAAGCAGGCTCAGACAAGCACGTGCAGAAGGTGCTTAAGGCAGAGCAGGGTCTCCAGTCTGCCCGTCCTAGTTCTCAGGTTATGCAGAAGTCCTCTTCAATGTGGCTTGTTTACAGACCCCACAATGTCACCTGGCAATTAAAGAGAAAGGTAGTGACAATGAGAAAGCTGTGAAGACTTGTTATACATTCCAAAAAATATTGTCCAAGAGAAATGAAAGATATGTTTTGGCAGTGTAATAAAAATAGACGTACTGAGGCTGAGAAGGTATATCACCATTGCATTTTATTGTGTCCTTGAATATTAAACTCACTTTGATATTATACAGTTACTAGAAGATATGACAACCAGGTAGGGGATTGTGTGTATATATAATAAATTTTGAGTTTATTGGGGATACCTAGGCAGGGAGCAGACCTTTTCACAGGTACGTATTGACAGCCACGAGCCAGCGCCTGAGCAATTCCAGTCCTGAGAAGTCACATGATCCCATCAGGGCCAGGGACAGCAGCGCATCCCTGAGACAAATTCAGTGTTTTACTAGTTTATTCCTTTACAATGCTTGTAAGTACCAAAACTGTAGGATGATGGTTTGGGTTTTTCTTCCTCTATTTCATTTTACAAGTTTCTACTCTGTTTGCCTGAAAAGCAGGTGCTGGGAAATTAAGCGTAGAGGCAAGCAACAGCCACACAAGTTATGCAATGTATCAGTTAAGTGATTTTAAACTCTATTGCAACTTCTCCATCATCTGAAATGAACCACCTGCTTCAGATTTTAGCTACTCCTCTCTGGAGGACTTGAGAAAATACTCATCCAACCAGTTAAGAATTTAGTTTGAGTCTTTATGGACTCCGAGTCAAACCAATGATGCACAAGCCTAAAATAGCATTTCACTGGTCGTCTCACGGGGTAACTATGCCTCTCAAGTGCCTTTAGTTTCCTGAAGAGAAATGGAGACTCCTCGGGGAATCCCCACACCCACAGACCCCCTTCTCCTCCCGCCCACCCTGCCGTGTCCCTTCCCAGGGCTGACCATGTCATCTGCCAGTGACCCGCCTCATTTTCTCCCTGACCAACAAATTAGCTGCAAGTGGAGGTCATTGAAAGCAGTGATTTTACCTGGCCATAAACAGTCTGTAGCTCCCCTGCTGCATCCAGAAGTCTTGCAAAGAGGCAAGCAAGCCTAGCAGAGACTATCCAAAGCACACGCAGACACTACTGGATTACCACTGATTGCCATAATGCCACAGTCACCTCTCCGTGCTGTCAGTTTATTTTGAAAAAAGAAGGAAACAATAAAGATCAAGGTACTTAGGGAAAAAATTCTTGCTCCTTAATATGCTCTGCTTCAAAGCAAACATTTTTTATAGCACCTCTAAATATAAACAAATTTTTAATGCTTGCTACAGGTTGAGCACAGTCAACAGAGACAAACTGAAGCACAAGTAAATAACTTATTTCTGCCTTTTTCTTAAACAGACATTTCTTCCCTCTGCCCCACCAAACACACTGACAGCACGCTGCTTTGTCAAATGTCATGTGAATATATCTGCAACACTCCCGGGATGCAAACTCACCCTCTAAGTTCAAGCAAAATGACTGCTGGAACAAGCACTACCCACCCACCTTCACTACGCGTAGTACCACACAAACCTCTCTTTGCTATTTCCTACTCTTTTTATATAAACGAGGTTAATTAAAACACCATCTATAGTTAAGAAGCCCCAGCCCTGCCTGATGTTCAGTGTTGGCCCTAGTAGCATGCAGGAATTATTTTGCTTACAGAAGACTGAAGGTTTGGCTGATGGGAAAACGCTGATACCATTAACAGAGTTAATTGGATGATGAAAGGGTGGGGGGGAGGATGCAAAACACTTGCTCTTCTCCCTCCCTGCACACAGCCACCCAACACAAACTCACAGCAGAAGGAAAATGACCCTTGAGCGACAGGGAACAGACCTACAAGATACGACAGCGCGAGAGTGAGAAGGGATAATTTGCTTAGAGAGTTGTTCCAGGCCCTGCAAAACCTGGCTGCAGCCGTGTTTATAACTGACAGCTCCCGGCTCTGCTTCAGCAAAGCACAGACTGACAGTGACTGATGTGAGATGAATCAATAAAGATACTACATTTATTGTAAATAAATGGGATTCATTAGGCTAAAAGGCATAATTCATGCCAGGTAATTTATATTGCACAGGTAATTTAGGTAATTACCTAAACAACTAGGTAATTTATATTACACAGCAAACTTACTAAACTCCCGCCCTTATGGATTTACTATTGTTATCCTTTGTTAAATGACAGTGAACCTTCTCATAAAAACCGGTGCAGAGCATTTTATGTGCTCTATGAATTTTCACATGGAAAACAGCTCATGGGCAGAAATTGTAAGCAATGCACTGGTATTCTACTGGGTCATATTATTTTCAGGATAGGATTTATGGGAACGGTTGTAGCAGATCAAAGCTACTGGGATAGAAAGCTATTCTAGGTTCACTGTAAGAAAACTCAACATTTTCTGCATTGCATGCAGGTTTCTGATTAGAGATCTCGTCCTTTCTCCCAAGGTTAACTGCTCAAAGGTTTGGAGCTTGGTCAAGGGCAGCATTGGTCAGTGGCAGAGCCAGGGACAGGCACCTCCTCCCATCCCCAAAACCACTTCTCCTCCTGGATGACTCCTTTCAGCAAGATGCAATGCTTGAGATGACTCACGCTGCTCTCAAGACTGAACCTGACTGCGTGTGGATAGGAAACCTTTGGGATGTGGTGGCTGAGAAATGGTTCCATGAAACCTATAGGCAACTAAATGCTATCAAACAGTTACAGACCTTCATCGGCAGTTGAGGGAAGAGGTTGTATTTCCTATGAATAATGCTTACGTGCAGACTTCATAAAATAAAAAAGGGTCTTTGACTATCAGGCTATCCCCATGCCTTAGCTCTTTGAACAGCGTGTAGATCTCCTGTTGGCCTTTAGGAGTGAATAAGCCAGCCCACAGACTGCTGCTGTCCCTCAGCTGTGAAATTCATCCCACACCAGAAGAATCACACCAGCAGAGCTGCAGCACTTCGCGTACATCCTCACACGGTGTCTGGCCAACACCGATCGTGACCAACATTCAAAGATTTTACTGCTGTAATAACTGTATAGTGCCATTGCTGTGAAGGTGCAATGGTATGGTAGATCATAAAAATGCCATTACTTGTCTGACAACAACAAAAACATGTAGTTTTGGCACCCCAGCAAGAAGCCCAAGGACTGCAAGGAGACCATGCCCATGCCATCCCATCCCCTTCTGCAGGCTGTGGGTTAAGGGAAATAAGCACAGGCTCTGGGTGCCATGGCTGCTGAATGTGGTTAAAAATTAGCACTGATGGAATATTTATTAGCACCTACGGGTTTTACTGAACGTGATCTGTCACAACAATTTTCCCATTAACACTTCTGATTTTTGCTGCAGCTGAAATGTTTTGGTATCTATCAAACCTTCCCTGCCTGACAAAACAAAGCCAAAAAATCCTCCCAGGCCTGGTTAACAGGTTCAAAAGATTAGCAAAAGAGATGGGAAGAAGGTAAAGCCAAAATATAAATAGATTTCAGTCTTTCTGAAGCAAGTCCTTCAAAGCCACTGAGTGGGGTGCCACTGTGCTGGGTTTTGGCCAGTGTCCACCATGTGCCACCAGAAAGCCCCGGGCGAGGGGCACCGCGGCCGCCTTTGCCCCCCCTGTCACGTCTGTTCGCTGAACCACGTGGATCGGGGCCAGGCCAGACCTCGAGATGCACTTGCTTTGGATTTGCTATTCGATTAAACTCTTTCCCTAAATTCAAGCCCCAAGCAAGAAGGGAGTCGTGCCTGTGCACAGATCAAAATTAATATATCTGTCTGGAGCCAGGATTGCACTTAGGTGGCATTTGTGCAATGGAGTCTGCAACTTTGCAACCAAAAAAATTAAGTTAAAAAGAAATCTGTAACTTCTGACAAGTTGCCAGCTTGTGTGTGTGATGAATGCCGAAGAACTGAGCCATAGTCCCTGACAGCTTCCAAATTAAACTTCGGGCTGTTTAGGAGGTTGTCAGTCAATAAATTCAAGTGTTTAAAAGGTCCAAGGCTGTTTCTTCTGCCTGTTAGACAGGATATATGATTTGGACTGTGTGAATCTGGAAGCAACAACCCTTCTCTTTCATTGTTTTCTGGATCACATTTGCATGGCTATTAAGGGAGATTTTGTCATTTAAAAAGAACCCGAAAAAAAATATTTCATTAGGCTGAAACAATTCTATTTTCTCCCCCCATCCATTGAGCAGAGCTGTGCTTGAATTCATGGGCAAGCTACCCACTTACATGGACGTGAGCAACGCTACAAAAACTTTGAAACAGAACAAATTCAGAAATGCTTCAGTAACCGCGCTGAACGTCTTGTACAGCAGGATTATCTTAATGTCTATTAGGGAAAATCTCACTAGAAATTTTGAAGGTAAGTGTTTTATTTTTAATCTAGCAGCCTATTGAAAAATCTCTCCCTCCCCCAAATTTTACCTTGTAAGAATTGCATTTTATCCTAAAATACCCTTTGAATCCCACTAGGTTTCAACAGCTTTAAACAACGCACCTGAGCTTTCCCAGTCCAAATCTCTGGAGAGCTGAGCTCCTCCTATGAAACACCGTGTCCTTACAGGCACCACGTAATTGCCCGCAGGTGAAGCAGGGCAGCTCTCTCCGCAGCTCTTGCTAGCGAGGCTGCAGCTGGGGCACCGTGCCATGTACCTGCGCACTCGCCAGCTCCCATCCGGCCCCTCCAAAACACAAACTCCAGTTTGCATCTGCCTGTAAGAATGTGGTATTATGGCCTTGCTGTCTTGCTTTGGTGTTGCGCACCATGTTGCGTACTGGGAAACTAAGCAGAGTTAAAAGAGCATCAGACGAGCAAAAACCGAAATGCAGCTGTGAAAATAATTGTAGCAGACCCATCAACTTGTTTCTGAGAGTCGGTGGCTCTGGGACCCCCTGGCGATGTGGGAGATGGTCTAATTAGCCAAAACACAGACCCAAGCCTTTGGGTGATACTCCTGTGAACGAGCTCATCCCCACTCTCTAGGTGCGCACGGGAAGCCGCCTTTCTCCTTGGGAATTTCCATGAAATTCAGCACATTTCTGGGGCAGAGCTTCAGCCTCAAATAATAACACTCCAGACCAAAGAAACCCCAAGCAACAACATATTTTGCACAGAAACATTTCTGGACAGCTCTATTAAATATCTCAGGTAGGAGCACAGAGCGGATGATATAGATGTGCAAGGCAGCTTCTCGGTTGGCACACGCTGGCACAGCTCCACGCTCATCTGTCTCATGCATATTTATGTGCAAGAGACAGCATCCTAAAACTAAAACTGTCTCAGCAGATGCTAGCCTCAAACAGGGAACTTGGCTTCTGCAGTTAGTAGGTGTGAATTGCCCCAAAATAAATCAAAGTGTCCCAAATGATCTTTGAAAATGAGATGTACACTCCTAAATCACCAGTGACTTAATCTGAAATGGATGGAGACACTGAAGCTGAGATTTAGACAACAGAAAACTACTGTCTTTGGGGATTTAGTTCTTAAAGTGCTTTTGAAAATGTTATTTTTTGTTTCCATACAATTTAAAAGCATGGAATTATTTTTTAATTCTCCAGCGCACTTCTATTTCATGTACAGAGGTGGGTTTATATCACACCGTGACAGATCTAAACTCCCTCTATCCTCCTTGAAGCCAGCACACAACACTGAGCCTAAGACGCCCTGAAAGATGACGCACGCTAGCTCATGTGCAGTATTAGATTAGCCCCATAATATGGTTATTTTGTACTATTTGGAGGACAGGGAGGATCTGCAAACATCCTGTATTCAAACTCAGACTTCAGCCTATTATACATTCGTACATTTTGGATGAGAAAGACTTTCCACATTAAGAACTGGTTATCTCCTGGTTCTTTCTCCAGACGTCTGACTGGTGTAGCTTTGGCTGGGTTACCTACAGCAATATTTTCCTGTATGTTTGTAGAAAAACAGCTAATCTGCCTCCTGGGTGGAAATCCGTGGCTGATATTTTTCATGATGCCTGACAATCATAATCCTCTACCCTATTAGTAGATACATATGATTTAGTGGATTTATTCAATCTAAAGCCATGGTTCATTATCTGGAAAGGGAGATCACATTTCAGCAATGGTCTTTCATGACGTATGAACAATTCTTACTACAACAGATTAGTAAAGACATTACATAAAACAGTCTTGAGACAAATGACACAAAAAAGTCTGAAAATTAGACTAATAAAAAAGTCTGAGCCATAACAAGTACATTTGGGGATTACATGTGCCAATTTCGTAGCTGTTTCCAAAAGATTATTTTATCAGCCACTTACATCTAGGTACCTAAAGCTTATTCTTGCACACGTTAAGACACCCTTGATTGGAAATGACCTGCGGTTACAATTTGAATAAGGCAATTTAATAAAGAAACTTTAGCACAGCCTCAATAAGAGATGGAGCAATAAATCCGAGATTTTTTTCATCAGCACAAAATGGCAACAGAGTGCCATATGAAGGAAAAATCTAAGTTCCCATACAAAATAATAAATGTCTGGCAAAGAGCGCTAACACATTCTTGACAGTTCTGATGACATTACAGTTCCCCCCTTCCCAAAATAGCTATAACTGTATATACATTCATACCTCAGTTCTGCAACCTAGTTCTGAAACTCTGAAATAGAATAATGATGGCATATTTTTCTAGAAGTTAGGGGAAAGTCCAAGCTATGATAAAACGATGTCATGTTTGATATGGTCAATTGAAGTTTAAGGGATGGACCTAATTAATACTGAAGTTAATGCTTTAGGAAATGTTAGAAAAAAAATTAAAAAGTAACTTTTCAAAAAAATCAGCGATATTCAAAAGCTTCACAGCAAACTGTGGTGTTTGGACCTGTTATTTTACACAATGCATGTACAAAACCTGTGGATTGCTATTTTGGAAAATGATTTACCTATTTTCTTGCAGTACTTTGTGTGTCAGATTAATTATTTTCTTACTGTAACAGTATGTCCAGAAACAAAGTGGGATGAGCTCTTTTAATGAGAGATTAAGAGACGTGGAGGGGAGGCGAAAAATATTAATTGCTTTATCCCTACATTTGTTTTACGAAATTGTCAGATCTTTTCCTAATCTCTCAAATCTTAGAGGAAAAGTCTTAGCCACAGGCAACAGGGAGTGGCTTTTGCTCTGCGACCACGGCAGGCTGCAGATTGCCAGGCAGAAACCTCCGCGTCTGGGTTTGCTCCAGTGTTTCAGGAGCCCAGCTTGTGGGCTTTGTGCGGGAGTCACACCGCCTTTCCTCCCTTTTGTAGTAGGTTAAAGTGTCTTTAAAAGTCTTTAGTGAAAAGAGCACTGAATGTGCAGAGAAAAGCTTGGGAAAGAATTGCTGAAAATATTGGCTGTCATCTCAGACAAAAAAGGGTTCATGATGGTGCCACGCCGCCCCCGCAGACACCAAGTCTGTTTTTTAACAGATATGCAGTATTCCAAATAATAAGCAAGAATAGTAACTGTTTTTCTTACAAACAATGCATTTTATACTGCAGTGTTTCTTTTTTCCCTCTATACTTTATTCTCTCAAGCTTCATCCTGGTGGGTGGCCCCATCTTATCACCCATGTCCTGATCCAAAGCCTGTTGAAATCCTTGGAAAATTCCCACAGACATCCGTGGCTGAATTCTGAGGTGTACAAAGGCAGAGCTTACCTTTTTATATACAGTATCGTATCTTCCTGATTATAATACAAGTGTCAGAAGTTTCTATACCACAGAAGATGGGCTTAATGAGTTGGGAGAAGAGCAAACGCAAAGTCAATGAATGGCCCTAGAAGTACTTTTTCATCTATAGATAAATAGTACTTTTTAGAGACTTCAAGAGATGAAGCAGTCACTTGAGTTTTTCAGTACTTCAGCAACAGTGCCTTTTGCAAACAGAGCATGTCTTTCAGAAAGCAAAATTTCTTTATCTTTCAAGAACCTGACATCTATAGAAGGCTTCTGGAGCACCACATCAAAAGAAAACCTAGAGAGCTGGGGATGAGACATGAAAAACCACAGCTGAGTAGGAACAAAGTCATCAAGTAACAAGAAAAAAAGAAGGGAAGGTCTGGAAAAAGAAATTAGTTTATTAACATTTTATTCCAGGACCGGAGGCATGTAACATTTCATCCATTTCTTGTGATGTCAACTGATTTTTTCAGCTACCAAAATGCACAGCAGATAAATAGGCATCTTATTTTCCTTTTGCTGTGTTTAGACCGCCTTATAGCTTTACAGTTTCACAATTTTTGCATAAAGGATTTTAAATAAATATGCAGACAAACCATATTCTTCTTCATATACCAAGACTCTATTTGAGGTACCTTTATTTCTTGCAGGGTGATAAAATTTGTTTCTACGCTAGAGGGGAAACTGCCTTTCACAGTTTGATTTTGAAACCGTGCCTTATGCTTAGATGAAATGAGTGTTAATAAGGAAAAGAGTTAAGAGTTGAAAAATAGCAAGACTAGCTCTCGAAAAGTGGTGATCTTCCCGATAGCCTGTGGTTGCTCTGCAGCCAGCACTGGGCTGAGCGTGGGGGCTCCAGCTGCTGGGCGCTCTCCCAAAGGTTAATCCTGCAGTGCAATACACATCCCTCCTCTCCAGGTGCATGTATTTCCTGTTCTGCCAGAGATACACAAGCAAAGTGGTGGCTTTCTTTCCTCATCACTGAATTATTTCTCCATTTTTAGTAAATAAAGTCTTTTGATTTTGTATTCCAATGCCAAAGCAAGTCTGTTGTGCGCTGCGGTTTTATTTCTGAAGATTAAAATGAGACTGTGTATGGAGAAGGTTCGTCTTTCTGAATTTCCAGATCCAGTTAGCGTTCATCTGCTCTGATCTGTGGCACCCTCCTGAGGAATATATTCATTATTATGCAAATCCTGTATATGGCAGTACAACTGTCAGGTGCAAGATATTCGTAGAAAAATATTAATGTACACAGCCGCAAGCCTGCACCCGACCACATATTTCAGTACAAAGTTCAGATAAAGGATAGTCAAAGGAAAATTACATTCAAAATTATTACATTATAATAAATAAATAATTTTAAATACATTTTATTGAATTAATTTGCAAGTTGCAGTCAAGATAAGTAATACATGTTCAGTCTTGTTTGGTGCAACTGCTCTTCACAGGGCATCTAGCAAAGTCATTTTGCTGCCCTGGGAACGACAACCCTCCTGCACATCCTGCTGCTGGCACATGCCCTTGAGGAGAGAACTGAAGGGAACTGAGAAGGGCCTCTCCTTTCTGGTTTTCCTCTAGATAACAAAGAAAGGGCTTACTCTGAAACCCACCAAAGCCTATAGAAAACTCCCACTGATTTCAAAGGTTTTGGATGCTTTTAATCCTGTCAAATGCTGAGCAGACGGTTGGGAAAAATGGTTCCAGAACCCCAAGGAGTCCTTCTTCTCCTTAAGGACTTGTATGGGATCACACTGAAGTACCAACTGAAGGGGAAAAAAGGCTAAACTGGGAAAGGTAACGGTCAGAATAGAAACATGAAGCTTAAAAACCACAGGAAGAGAATTTGGTTCATTATAATTTAATCCCATGATCAGAGGTGCCGTGTTACCTATGGGTTTGGTCTCGCAGGCTCGCCTGTGACTGATCCCTTGGGAGACGGCGTGGGCACAGGGGTCTGCCCGCACAGGTACAGCTTTGAGATCACCATTTCTGCACATCATGCTCCTCAAAGCCCCTCGCTGTAGGCTGGTACACCGTTTCTGCTGGAGTCTCAGCTTAGTAGCATTTCTGGAAGTGACAAAGGTTGTTCTTTAGATGCTGAGCTCACCTAAATGGCTGTTACTTCCCTGCAAGTGAAGCACCTTATACCCTGAGGAGCTGAAACCATCCATAGTCTGCTTCAACAAACGTACATTACCTTCAAATGAAGCCGTCTGCATCGTGACTCTTCACATAAGGCACCAAATATTATATATTTCAGTGTCACAGTGAACAGTGCCGTAAGAAATAAAGCTCTGACTCTTGTAGTAAGTACTTCATTCCCTTCGCCAGTACTTCACCTCTAGTGCTTGTCGTCATTATTGCTGTATACAATTGTAACAGTTTTATAAAAAAAGAAGACTCACATTATGGTGTTACTCTACTATGACTATCACCACTTCTCTTTTGTAGCAGAGAGTTTCTGTTCCTCCTCCAAAAACATCCAGGAAGGAATAACTGTGCTATGGGGATGTGTCAAACGTAGGAACGGTAGGTTACCAATGTGCTATGAGGGTAATGAATTTGTTAATTTGTGTCAGCTGAAGAACATAACACTATTCGAATAATGTCTGGTATCATGCAAATTGCATACAGGACTGTATAGTGGTGGAAACGACATATAAAAGTTAGCTTTCCAGTGAAGCAGCTTTATTTCACCATACAGCGCAGGAGCAGGATTCACTGCTTACACCAGCACAGATGTCCTGCTATCAACTAAGCATCTGGCGCACTCCTCCTCTGAGTTCCTCTTCTAAAGCAAAACTGAATGTAGTTTCTAGCCTGCTAAACAAAACAGTGCCATGATCTGCACTTAGGTTTCGGGCCAAGCCACTAGTAGCAGATTGCTCCTCTGCTGCTAACCCCTGCCTGCTCCTGCTGCTGGACATCTCCCAGGCACTGAATGCCACAGGTAAGCATGCCTCCACCTAAAATCCTCTGCTCAGAGGGGGTCACGGCATAGACTCCAAGCAGATGGACCGAAGAACTGACCCAAGTTAGGAGTCTGGCATCTCTCACCGCTGCCTCCTGCACTGGTGGAGCAGAGTGCCCTGCCCCAGGGCCATGCACCATGGTGGCACGGGAAGGCTGCGAGGCAGGGATGGAGTCAGCTGCAATACGCTGACCTCAGTCTATGGAGGCCGAGGTTCGGGCAGTTCCCAGCTTCTTTTCCTGACCAAGACACAAAAATAAGAAAGCTCTTAGCAAGAAAAGAGGGGCACAGCTCTACTCTTCAAGCGCTGCCTTCCAAGGAACTCCACACATCACTGCTTGCATGCCCAGGTGATGTTTTACACCAAACACGTTTCTGTGGTCTCCCCCCTCCTCCTATTTTTTTAATAAGAGTTCTATATTCAAGATGTTTGAATGTTTTGAATGAGCTTCGGAGAACATTGGAAGCTTTTATCTCTGCACACACTTTATTGTTTACCTATATTAAACAAAACACAAGTAGACAATTTAGAAATGGTAATAAAGTTCTGTTGGGAAAGGTTTAGTGTTATGGACATCTCCATTAAAGACGGCTGTGGTTGTTTTCCTGCTGTTCCTTATTCTGCAGTTTGTTATACCAGAATGTGCACCACATTGAATTTGCTGCAGTCGTGTATGGGAAATAGCCCTAACAGAATTTGATTGCAGCACACCTCCATTTTTACTTTCCCATGGAGACTTTGTAAAACAGATTGCCAAAATGTCTTGGTCGTCTTGCATCAACTGCAAGCTTTAACAGTTTGTTTTCTGCAGACTTTGGGCTCGCACCCGCTTGCTTTAGCTCCCCTGGGCAGCATCCCCGGGGCGCCAGGCAGGGACCTTCCGCCAGAGAGGATGGGTCAGGGTCACAGCTCGTGGGGAGCAGACAGGGCTCAGGCTGGGAGCAACCCTCGGTGGCAGGACCCAGGCAATAACTTCCCTGTAAGCAAAACCACGAGGTTGCTCCTCTTTTGTGAGGATGTATCAATCAGCATTTGAAGAGAATTTGGAGATCCTCAAATTCATAACACCGTATACTGTAAAACTGATTACTTACCACTAATGCAGTTTGTACTAAGTCTAATTTCAAAGGCAGCATATAAAAAGTCAGTGTCTTTTTTTTTAACAATGTTTTGTATGCCCTTTAGAAAGCCATCAGGACTGAGCCTTGATGCCCAATAAAGCAGAGCTGTATACTGCTTGTGTGGGAACCAAATGGAGTAATGGGAGTAATTCCAACAAAGGGATAAGAATGATGTTAACTGGAAGTCAGACGGTGTCATTTCGGGCTTACAACAGACGACATACACCTTGGTCTAGACTCTGTTTTTTAAGGTAATCAAAAAAACAGTAGATGAGAGCTGTGGGCAATTCACTGTTGGAGGTTGCAAGGAATGCAGTAGCACTGTCTGCACGTTAACTGAGTGCACGAGCGTGGCACCATCACGTTAACATCGCCAAAAAGGCCTGTCCCATGCAATTGCTGTACAAAAACAGTGTTACACAAAGGCAGTAGGAAAAAAAAGATGACTATTTCATGTCTTTTCAGCAGATTCAGAGATAACATGGTTTCTGGAGAACTGCATCCATGAGTGGCCTCTTTGCAGCAGCAGCACTCTGTAGAAACAGTCTCCAGTACTATTTAGTTATTCCAGGAAACCTGATGAGTCAGCGAATCCTGTAACTGCATCTCCTTATGGCTGTAAATCCCTGAATAGTGGCACGGTGAAATTTCCTGAGCTCCCAGGTTATTTCAGAGCCAGCACTCTTTGCTGAAGCAATGATCAGTAATTACTCTCCTTCATTTGGGAGATTAACCAGACATTGTGGCATTAGTTACATGGCAAAACAGGCGTCACGCAGGAGCAATCGCTCTAATTTCACCGTGCTCCCATGCTGTCTGGAAAAGGTACCTGCATACAAGAAAGGAGGATAAAACTTGCCATGCATCCAGAAAGCACCTCCTGCTACACCCATCTCCAAGCACTCATCTACTCGGAGCGACCAAAAGCCTCAGCCGGGATTGAGCAAAACTGGGCTTATTTACAATTTCTGTCCAGCAGGAGACCTGTTATTTCCTCCACTGGTACAAACGCAATGAGTAGCAAATATCCTTCCCACCCGCCTTTCCACGCACACCGCTCTGTGGGAAGTACCTGTCATATATTCAGTTATTAAGGCACAATTTAGCAGGGGGTTTTTGCTTTCTAAGGCTAACAAAACAGTATCAGAGAGCTTTTTTATGACGAATATAAACATGAATTGAAAGTGGTCTTGTAAAGTTTGAATCGAGCTCTCCTGAATAGAAGGGAAAAGGCAAATTGTCACCAGTTGCTTAGTAACCAGCCAGAGCTCATTTCTCTTCAAGGGAAACCAATTAGGCCTTTTAACCTATTTTAATGGCGGGGGGGATGATGTATAAAAATTAAACTTCCTGGCTGTCTTTCTGGTCTTGAGGGTACCCTTTTCTAGGGGAACCTGCACAGTTAATGTCAGGCGCATGCTCCAAAGAAGGGTTTCCCAGACTCTTCTCAAGTTGACTTCTCCAAGGTCCATCCACCTTCCCCTTCAGGACATGAGACCGCTCTCTTGCAATACTGCTCCATACAATATTGTAATACTGCAGGCAACCACTCTACATAAAAAACAACTATTATCAGGTACTGATACATTAGGAATCAATTAAATCTTTGCAAATAGATCTCTGAAGTACCCGGGAGCTAGAGCCATGGATATGGTAGGATAGACAAACACATTTTTAAGGTTTTGGAGATGTTCCTTTTGGTTTGTGGGTGTGGGTGTGTTTCCACTTCTCTGCCAGGTCCTGGTTTCCTGAAAACTAAGAAAGATCAGTGTAGGTTTGTGGGTTAAATTTCTGAACTAAACTTTTTAGGTCAGACTTGCAATATCTAAGATGGTATTAGATGATTTATTAGGTCCTGTCCTGCTCTAGCTCAGTATAGTGACAAATCTGCAATTCATCTTAATTCTCCCAAAAGTAACTATGCACAATGGTAGCAGGAGACATTGCTTTAACTGAGACCTAATAGATGAGAATATCTACCAGGCTGTCAGAAGCCAGTACCTAACCCTGTGAGGTTTTCCCGCTGTTTCAATGAAATTCAACGGATCTGAGCTTGAGCAGTTTATTTAGATAGAACATTTATAGGTTTTTGTTTCTGTTTATTTTCTTGGTAGAACGGTGGCTAGTAATTGGATGACTGGTTCTCAAGGTATTTTGAATGTGCTCGTGGTACCCCCGGCCATGAGGAGCTCCCAGCTCCAGGGGCTGACTGCATCGTTATCGACAACCCTTGGCAGGGAGAACGGTGGAAAAGCAAGTTCTTTGATACCAAATTGCAATGCTAGGAACTCTCAGGTGTTTTCCACGCAACACTGAACTACCTTAAAACACAGATTGGAGGACTTCATTGGGAAAGGACTTCTGCTTATAAATATCTAGAATTTGTGTAATTAAACATATCGCTATTAATTCATGTTTCAAAGTTACAGAAGTACATTATTTTGTGCTCTGTTTGCTGGCCCTGCAGCAGAAGACAAGAGAGAAGCTCTCCGCCACCCGTCCTGACGATGGCATTAATCATCCATGTTGGTGTACCCACAGAGCTCGCTAAACCCTTTCCTGCGCAGGTAGCACCAGCCACGGCGTGCAGAAAGGAAATGACGACTGATGTAATTAATCGTGTTCATGAGCAGACTAATACATGCCGCTCTCTTTGTTAGAAGAGAAAGCCACGGGCTTGCGATGATTAGTAGCTCTTATTATTCATCCCATTGTCACAGATCTGATCAGTATTGCTGAACAGCAGCTGCAATATGAATATTTATGATTAACAATTCTGAAAATTCTTATTTTGGCTGTGCTGTAAAATCAGCTTCAAGATGACAACAAGTTACAGCATAGCCAGCTAAAATCCACATGTAATGCGGGAATTATTTCAAATTACGTCTTTAATGAATGCTGGCCATGATTTTGAACTGAAATCCTGATCTTAGAAGCTTGTTCAAACACACAGAAGACACCCAGGAAGAACAGATGATGTGTGTGGGCATGAAGAAGAAGCTGGAGAAAAATCCTTCCCCACAAGTTGCCACATAGATCTCCAGACTTCTACCCCAGGGACTACTTAACCTCTAGCAGAAGCTAAATTAATAGAGAGGGTCAAAAACCACTGATCACTGTCAAAGGATGCAGAAGAGTATTTTTCATGAACAAACCCTAAATCAAGAGCGAATAGCTTCCTTACAGATAACTAAAAACATAAATATAAAATGGATTAGCCAGAAATCATGAACACAATGCAAGAATATGGCATGACATTCTGATGCTGTTTGTCTGCAAAACACTAGCTTGGGTAACTGTAAGGACCCATTGTTACCTTAAATATCTATTAATAAACTGGACCTAGGCAAGAATTTTTCTAAATAATTTTCAATCTGGTCTCCCTCCTCTGCCATGTGCAGAGTCCATTTTCACATGCATCTCTAAATACTTACATTCTCTATACTGCTATTTTAAATCAGTTTCACTCATCTGAATTTCATGCTACACTCTGAACACATCCTATGACATTTATCTTTCGGTTCCTGGTCTGCACTGACGCTCTTTTTATTTATTCTATCTGATATTCTCAAATAAAGCAGTGCATCTTCAAAAGAAATCTTCAATCAAAGTACAGTTCAAACTAAATCGTGGTTCCGGCCAGGTTAAACACGTGACTCGCCGTCTCTAATGGAAAGATGATGGTGGAATATTTAGCTATTGGCCTCTAAAGGAAATTCTGGCAATGTATAGTTTTCTATTTCATTCCTATTCCCTCTCATCTTCTCAGACTAAAATGTAACATTCTTCTTTTTAATAGAGCGTACTTTGATGTTGCTGGGAACTTTGGGTCCAGCTAATTCTGAAAGCTTTAATGTTTATTTTTCCTGTATTACCATTGGCTTGGAGATACCTATTTCTTGAGCTCTGAAATAATTAGGTGCTAATTCTGTTCCACAAAAGCAACAAGTATGGTGCATTTTGGGGGGCTGGAAGGAAATGGAAAAAAGTCCTTCTAGCTTCAAAAGACGATGAGACAGGGCAATATGGCCATCTCTAGCATGCCTTTCTCATAAACTGGGGGTTAGCAGAGACAGAGATTTGGGGGAATTTTAGGAAGATCAGTAGCCACAGCCAGGGATCATTGCTGTGCGTTAAATTATACATTGTAATAGGGAAAACCTCCAGGAAGACTTCAGCTCTGTCTCCTGGGACGGGAGTCAGTGGCTATAGCGCCTGGAGGGACCACGGAGTGTATTCACATGGGTTTGAACCCCGGATCCGAGCCCAAGCATGCCTCCCTGTGTGCACAGCCAGCCGGTACATATAGACTGCAACTCTTCCAAAGCCTTGCAGAAGTAGTTTTCTTTACATGCCAGTTATCTTTCACCACTAACTTCTTCCAAGAGTAACACTGCAAGGGGAGCTGGACTCCCTCCATCGCCGTACGCCTGCCTTCTCAGTTTGAGTGAATAGGTTGAGGCAATCTCCATTGAAAAGTCTGAGTTCAGTAAAAATCACCCAGGCAGAGGCGGACGATGGGCAGGTGAGGATCTGCTCTGTGGAGAGAGATTTAGCCAGAGTGACAGTGGCCTTCGCCTGGGGCTGGCAGATGGAACACTTGGTTCACCATTCACCACATGAACAACCCCTCCAGAAGCAAAACACCTTTTCTGGAGCAGCTCAGTTGTAAAAGTTTAGTCTCGAAAATGTATGAAATAAGTACAGTTTTGGAGACTGGAGAAATCATTTGATAAAGTAACCATAAAAGCTAGAAGTAGATACAAAAAACTTTCAACCTGGAGATTTAAACCCTCTGCGCTCCATGACTAAAGCATGGTTTATTGCAGTTTATGGAGTATAAACACTCCCATGGCATAATTACTAATGTAGGCACAGAGTCCCTATGTGACCCCAGAGCACTCCACAGGCCCAGGCACCTTTCTTTGTTGCCATACCCCCAAACCCAAATAATTATTTTTTCTCAGAGATATCATCACTGGGAGAGGTGTAACCTATCATCTTACACTACTGGAGCATGTTTAACCTACCATCACTCATGATGTAGGAAAAAATCAAAGCTACCAGCTTTCTTCACCCTGAATGTCACTCTGAGCTGGAAAACCACTCTGAGACAAATGGAGATGGGAGGAAAACATTCCATCCAGATTTTTCCAGCAGAGGATATTAAGAAATGGATGCAGCAGTCGGGTAGGAGGTGGTGCTAAAAGAATCGCTGGGTGACGGGCACTACTTGAGAGGAGAAAGCCAAGGAGAGGAGGGCTGTGGAAAGGATCGTCTCCGTAGGATGTTCCTACCTGCATTTTTCCTTCTGGCTTTAGCATGGGTAAGAGAGTATATCTGCCACTGCCACCTGTGAGATGAGCATTACCATTACTCCACTATCTCAGGAGGTGCTGATAAGATAATCCTGTTACATTTATGAATTGCTAAAATATGAGTTTTCTAGTCAAACGGTCATGAGTTTTCTAGTCAAAATAGCCACCGATAACAAGAATAAAATTGGAATAAGCCAATATAGCTGGGTTTGCTACATAGACCTTTACTGAACTCTCCATATTTCTATCTGCTAAACGTGATTAATTTATTTCCTGAGTTTTCAGGGCATTGAGAATTTTTATTGACTTTTTATTTTGAGTAATGTATATGGTATAGCGATAGCCTAATAGAAATAGGTGTAAGTGGAATAATATAAACCAATCCTTCCCTGACATTCAAAAAGAGTCCAAAGACCTCATGAGGGCAGATATTTAAAGGATCAAGTCTGAAGGCAGTCAAATTATGGGGACGTCACCATGTCCTGGTCTCCCTGTGACGGGACTTGGGCAGGAACGCCAGTGGGCACGCACAGGCCCTTCCCAGGGAAACTCCCCTCACAAGCCTTGGGTCCGTCTCCAACACATATTGAGTCAGAGTCTCACTAATCAGTTAAGAAGGAAGAGATCTTTTCATGTGTTTTTCTTGAAGGTCTCCTTTGAAGTGCTGATCCAGCCAGGGTCTGACCTCCCTAAGTTATGCAAGTACAAATTTACTTCCTTGACTTCAGTGAAGTCAATTCACTCTTCCACTATTTATCAGATTTAATAAGACTTTTTAACTTAGCAGAGTCATTCAACCTAAATAAAAACTCTTCAAAGGATTGATGCCAATTATCATTCCCTCCTCACTGCAATTATCACGTTTGGGTGGGTTCAGGTGATACATCCTCCTCTGCACGTGCCGCTCTCTTGGAGCTCTTGATCCTCTGTGCTTCCAACGCTGTCAATTGAAAAGGCAGGACAACTGCATCCAAATGAGAGAGCAATGCGAGATTTTATAAGACAGAGAAACCTGTGCTGGTTTAAGTCAGAAAAGGTTTTGCGTTCCTTGCTGTTTCAATGCAAGCTTGGGCATTCCCCCCAAGAGACTCTGGAGCTACAGCTGCTCCTTCTGCAGCATCTGGGTGCAGAGGCAGAGCATGGTCCCTCCTGCTCTGCCCAGGGGCACCCAGGGGTGAGTCTGACCCTGGACAGATGAGAGGTGCTCACACTGATGCTCTGCAACTCTCCTCTCTCACTGAAAATTGTTTGTGAGGTATTTAATTTATAATTCAGATTGTTTGCAGAGATGCTGTAAGGCTGAAGGAAAGTCAACAGCTTAAATTGACATCCAGCTGCTTGTTTCCCCCTGCATCTCAGCACAGCTTTTGACACTTCTTGTATAAACTCCGACTTCCGTCGGCAGGTTTTAGTCGTTCGAGGACTTCGGTGGAGCTACTGATGTCCACGAACGCTTGCAAGCCTGAGGCCTCAGCTTGAAATCTCTTTAGTGCAGTTTGGAAGGTCAAGACACTAAAATACTTAGATTGAAAAATGTTAATATTTTAAGTGCTCACATTAACATAGGAGACCTTTGCACTTGTCTGATTTTAAAAGTAAATTTCAATAGTTATTTTGCCTATAGTATTTTCCAAAGTATAGACCCCCCTGAGAATTACCCAACAAAATTTTCATAAGCCTTTCTTCTGTGTCCATTTTTCTTGCTGTGTTTTCTGTTATAGATGGTGCTTCTTTTAACAGGTTTTAATTCATTCATCAGTGATTTGGCAAAAACATAAAATGGAAGATACAGGTTAATAAGAGATCTAAAGAATGAAAGAGAAAGGTTCAAGTAATGATTAGTATTCGGTTGAAAAGATCAAATCCGTTATTCAGAGGACAGACCCATCGTTCTAAAGGTGAGCTGAAAACACACACAGTATGTATCCTGTCACTTCATGGTTAGAGAACTTGTGGGACATAATGTTGCCATATCAAACCCCGTAAAAATACTGCTTTTTCCTGTTTATTTTTTAACAGAGCTTGTCTCCTTTCCACCTGTTTCATATTCTTCTGCTCGCAAGCATTCTCTGCAAAGAGTGCTCCCATGTTATGTTGAGAGAAAAGTCTTCTTAAGATACCATATTTTTATGGTTGATGATTGTAATACCTCAAAACACACTACCATGTGCATTTGCACAAAAATAATAAAAAAGTGAGGAATAATTGGGACGTTGTAAAAGAAGGATTGGAAACATTTTAGAAAAACTACTTACACAGAGCCAGTAAAGCATCTCTGTACTTTAAAGGTGAAGAATCAAAATATTTGATCTAGACTTTTGTCAACCTGAGGAAAAGTCATTTCCTAGATAAAACACGAGGGAAAAATATGAAAATTGAAAGTGTATTTCAGAGGGCAGTATTCACTAGTTAGTTTAAAAGAAGGGCATCCGACAATTTTAAAAAAACAAAACCAAACCTTTTCCTTAAGTAAGGAGATATTTGTCTCTGGTTTGTATCCAGCATAACTCCACAGATGTTGCTGGAGTCCAAGCAAGATCTAGAGCTTGCTTCCAGTTTGCAGACGACTGTGGTACATGGTAGAGTGCGTCACAAGCATATCTCACCTCTGAGCTACAGCA
This sequence comes from Ciconia boyciana, assembly GCF_034638445.1. Classification (NCBI taxonomy): domain Eukaryota; kingdom Metazoa; phylum Chordata; class Aves; order Ciconiiformes; family Ciconiidae; genus Ciconia; species Ciconia boyciana. The sequence continues at coordinate 66,238,940 of NC_132941.1, forward strand.
CTGTCAGCCTTGGAAACAGGACTCATTTCAGCCAGGGAAATACGCTCATTTGAATATTCACCAGGAAAGGAGCAAAAGGCTTTGCAAATACTACTGAAGTGGATGACCATATTTACTTCTAAGCATATTCCAAAAACATGTTTGGCTTTAGTCACACATCTTAAAAAATGGCTGACTACACTATCAACTAAAAACCATATAAAAGTATAACAGCTACTTACATAGAATTAGGACAAATTCTCCACATTTTTGGAAAGTGTGCTGCTATCCTCTTTGCAGCATTTTTCTATAGCATGTAGCTCACTTCCTTGTGAGGCTGTCAGCAAGATTACTATAGGATTTTCTTTATTTATTTTTAAGGCATATAAATTGCTCTACTAGGAATTAGCCTGAGACCAATATCATCTCACACGTACACCTCATCAGCTCTACCCCTCTTAAATTATCAGAACTGTTCTCATCATTAAGAACATAAGCCTTCAGTTATTTCAGTTACAAAAATTATTCAGTTATCTATGTCGAGCACCCATTTCCCAACCTTTCAGCAGTAGATGGCTTTTACAACGGGTGGGCAACGGAGAGACGTCTGATCTATTGATGACGATGGCAGTTTATTCACCTCTGGCTGTTTATACCTTATTTTTCAGCCCGGGACATCAATGGGCTGGTTAGCAGCGATCCAGCTTTGATGAACAAGCCCTTCTACATTTATGATTTCATGGTATTAACCTGCTCAGCTCAATACAGTAAGATTAAACTCTGTGCTACTTGATTTTGTCTAAGGGAGGATTTCTGCAAAGACAGACTGTGTTGGTACCCAGACATATGAAATACAAGAATTTCAACAATGACTAGAAGGATTTCTCCAAAATTCTCATCAAATAGACAGCTTCAGAGAGCTTTGAGGGGAAAAGAAACAGTTTATATACCAGGTATGTGTTGAGAGCCCTTAATTAAGCATTTGAAAACCAGCTGATGACTGTCACAGGCAGCCTGACTATGCAAGGGTATTTGCAGAGAACGATCACAAGTTTTCCCTCAAACTCTGTGAGATGAGATGATGACAGGTGATGGGAGTTTCATGCATTGCCCACAGAAAACAGATGTATTTGCCTTCTGAATTAAAAAAAAACCACAAAACCTTAGGGAGCTATTTTTCAATAACCTTGTCTTCCAGCATCCACCCAGGAGTAACTCGCCAGCAAACACACAAGCCAATTAATTCTGGACACATTGCAAAAAAGAAATATCAGCCAACAACCTTTTCCTGGTGACAGATTTCTGCCATTTCAGTGGTATATAAAAAGGATAGCAATGCATACCTTTGTTTCTCCAAAGCAATAGAAGGGGCCAACTCATTATACATCTTCTCCATCTTCATCCAAAGAGCAGCTGCTTGTCCTGCCCACTCTACGTTCAGCAATGGCTAGCCCATAAGCTGGAGCCAATTTGGAATGAACTCTGCTATTCAGTGCCCAAAGGCACACGTGAAACTTGGACTGCTCTTGCAACAAAAGGACCTGTTGCAACAGAAAGGACGGAAAGGAAAAAAGCAGCATTTATTACTTTTGTCTGTTGTACGGAGGGATTCTGAAAACTTATGAGCAACATGGATTAGTCTTAGGAACTTTAAAGTTCAAGTCATTATTCATGTTCTTTTATACATTTAGTTGAGGCTCATACATTTTTTTGCAAAGCAGATGAATCTCTGTTCAAGGTTTACCCAGAGGCACAATGATCTCTGCCAGCCAGATACAGATGAGCACTCTGAGCATCAATAACACTTACCACGTCAGTTATGACTACAGAAGACAAAGTACTTATTCTAATATGGATCACAATAAAAAAGCATAGATCATAAAACTTGGTCAAGAAATTTGATCACTGAATAAGGCAATAGCTTTGAAATATGTCTGCTCCACACACAATCTTAAAATCACTCCCAAGACAGTTCAGGTTGCTAAATTGAAAGTCTCTGGCGAGTCCATAAAGATTAACGTGGTAAGCTATGTTAAATACCATTACATGCCACTGTGATTGAGTTAAGCAGCACAGCTAAAATTTGGTTATGATAGTGAAGGAAAACTAGATCATAATATAGATATATGACAATTTTAATTTCAAATTTTGAAAAATAAATTTAAACCAATTTGCTAAAGACCATTTAATGACATGGGAAATTAGTTTCCCTGAATTAACTTATTACCGAATCCTTTTGTTTATGAATATAGGAACCCACAAAGCACGGGAGCTCATTGCCTGAGCTTTTTGCTGCCTTGGTACTGCAAATTATAAAAGGCTGTGTATGAACTGGTCTGCAACAGCTACTCTTCGGCCATCAAAACTGCTCAAAATAGTGGCATGGGGGTCTGTGGGTTGGGGCGTGCTCCCCCCAGGAGAGCTTCCCTGGTGCCGGGCAGGGACCTCGCACCAGTGAGGACAGGTCAAGGTCAGGTGCTTGCGGGGAGCAGGCAGGGCTCAGGCTGGGAACAAGCCCATCGGTAGGATGCCGGCAGTAACTTCTTTGTAGGCAAAACCATGAGGTTACTCATCTTCTGTTTAGTATTTGCTTGAAAAGACCAGGATTTCCAGCCTGTCTTCACATCTCCAGTCCTTCCACCAGTTGCATCGTAGTCAGAGCACAGTTTAGCATCCTGCATCAAAATGGTTTCTACTCTGCTAGAACGCTTTGAATGAGACTAAACTCAATGAGATGACTGAGAGCGTGTGTCAGGTACGAGAATCTGAAACCCATAGAGATCAGTGCAGAGCCCTTGTTTCAATTACAGAAGTGGTTTCAGTGAAGCCAGTAAGAGCCTGCTTCGAACTGGGGGCCCAATACCACTCTGAGATGCCATTGTGGGAAATGTCAGGAGACCCCTGGTAAGTCAAGTGGTCTCTTGACGCGGGGCAGCATAAGAGCCATCCTTCACTTACACATTAGTAAAAACCTGAACACAACAAGAGCGAGGCTGCTATACAGCAGAAAGGAGCTGAAATGGCAGCGGCAACCCACTCTGAGCATCTGCAGACATCATGGCCCTGACCCGAAATACACACGAAGCACCTCGTCTGCGAAGGCTGGGCTCGGCGAGAGATGCAGAAACAGTGGCGGAGCAGAGGGAGAAGCAAGCAGGAGACACCAGCCAAGCAATGGGGCGCTGGCAGCATCACCTATGCCCAGAAACAGGAAAATAAAAAGGCAGGAAAAGATAGAGACAAGTGGTGGCTGAAAAGGGTTTTGAACTATGAGCAAAGAAACGCCAACCACTTGAGCCTGGCTACATGGAGGGAATCGGCGTCTCGTGCAGCCCGTATAAACAGACCTGCATCGCAAAGTCTGACTCCATCTCCAAATTTCTCTTTCTCAGAAACCTAATTTCAGCTAAATGCTGGAGTGACAAGTGTAATAAAAATAACACTATAAAATGCATGAAGAATTTCCTTTCCTAAATATCAGATTTTAAAAGCAAAATAAACATTAATTCTCTGCTGTCCTGCCAGTGACACTGATGTGATTCATGGCTATTCAGCTGCACAAGGCTATGTTCTCTTCTTTGAGAAAAAGAATATAAATCTTCAGATGAGCTATCAATGGCTTTATGATTAATTCTGTGTTATCCTTGAATTTAATGCCAATGGGTGGGAGGAAAAGAGGAATATCCCACAGAAGAGGAATGGAGCATCAGACAAACTCAGAAGCTCCCCAAGGTTAATCTGAAAGACTTTCTTTCTCATCCCTCCCTCGAAACATGAGGCTTCGGGGCCGGCACCAGCAGTTCCTCCCAAAGTGCCCCCAGGAACTGAGCCCCTCTGAGGAGCTGCCGCGGGCACTGGAAATCACAGGGAAAATGGTGGGCTGGCGGCTGCTCCCTTTTTGCCTGCTGTGCCCAGACACGCTCAGCGCAGCTCCCCTTTGAAAGCCCAAGCCCTGCTGCTGCCGCGTCCTGCAGGGAGGGTTGTTTTGCAAAGGCTGTGCAAGCTCAGGCTGTATCTGCCTGGCTCCTGAGAATACCCACAAGTGTCTCACGGAAGGCTGAACAATTCCCTCTTTCATCTTCTGTGGAAATCTAGCAGGATTTTCCTAATTTCAATTTCAATAGGCGTGAAAAATTATTTTTATTTGAGATGAGTTTAAAATTAAAAAAAAGAAATGAAGACATGCCTATGTGTCTGATATGAGCATGGAATTTAACTGAAAGTGGTAAAAGATTTTATATCAGCTCTTACTTGCACAGCCCACAAATTAGCCACTGTCTGCTCAGGTCTCAGGAGGTTCACCTTGTTCTGATCACTAGGTTGTACCGTGTTAAGAAGCACCGTGTCAAGTCAAATGGATCAATAGCACTGATGATATGTGACTCCCTGGTAAAATTCACCTCTAATTTTATTTTTGAAGTTCTTGTTCTTGTAAAAAGGCACTGACCAGCGTGGAAAGTCGTGTTTACAGGAACAACGGGGCAAAGGGCAGCCCTGTCCCCCGTCCTGCCCCCAAGGAACCGCAGGGTAGGGACCCCCCAGCCTCCAGCCATGCATGGCAGATGTCTCTCCACTGAGCGGGCTGGTGTGGGTGTCCATTACCATGAGGATGGGGATTTTGTTTTTCATGTTGTCACCTATATGTTAGCAGCTGGATAGAGGCTGCCAACCCCTCCACCAAGCCAAGAAGCTGTCGGATCACGTTAAGGAGTATTGAATGCTACTGACAGATTGTGAATGAATATTCATGGCCATTATTCTGCAGTCTGCACCCTATATAGGCATTATCTGTAAAAAAAAACCAAACAAACAAACAAACAAAAATCTGAACTGATCCCTCAAGCTTGAGTCACAAAATTTTGTCAAAATAAAATGCAGTTAAAAATAACTGAGGTGGTAGACCGCGTTGTCCTTGGCACAGATTGCTGCTTCCTCGGGCATCTCTGGTCCCCAGCAGTGTAAAACACCCAAGTTCCCCAGGGAGAAGCTACAGATGGGTGTCGCAGACATAGCTGTTGTACTAAAATAAATAGTTCCATATTTCTGGGTATTCAGAGAAAAGAAGAGTAGTGCTCAGGGCCCCTTCTGCTGGGTTTCACAGCAGGAGGAGCAGCCACCCGCCCCCCCCGGCGCTACTGCCAGAACTTTCAGACCTATGACCCCAGCGAGCTTTTAAGAAACTTCTGACAATTTTCTCAGAAAGTTCAGGCTTTTTATTTCTCATGACTCAGAAACCAACAGAAATCAAGGTCAAAGCATGAATGGCCAAGACTTTCTACAGTTTAAATTGGCATCTTTTGCTGTCTGGGCTCTGGAAAAGAGACAAAGCAAAACAATGGGATAACTGCTGATGCCGCAAATTACTTGAAACCAGTCAAAGGTCAAAAAACAGACTGTGAGGACATTTAGTGGGTACCAAACAAGTCCAGGTCAATTGGCAGGATGATGGTGGGGGAATCTGCATCTTTCCAAAGACACATTAGTATAAATTTTGGAAGATTTCTTGCAGTCGTGTAGGGATTAGACCTGGGAATCATTTGTAAGAGCAAGGTCATTTGCTCACTGCGTGGTATTGCTCATTACAAGTAAAGCGTTAGGCAGCATAAAACCAGAGTAGAAATCAAACAGTATGAAGGACACCTTATTATCCCACCTGTTGTAGAATCTTTGTCCCAACCTAAATTCATATTTTTCTAAAGTAGAGTGGCCTTTCTTGGAAAATGCACTCCGTACTTCTCACTACCTCAAAGCTGGGGAGACATAGAAAGTTATCCATGTTAATGATCAGTTAACACATGAAAAATCAAAAAGATGGGATAATTGAATTCAAGAGGAAATAAATAAGAGGGTATCCCGTAGAGATTTATGGAATTACAAAGAGAAGTATAAGAGACTTTAAACCTGACACTTGATCTGTCTTGCTATATATAAAGCACCAACAATTTCTAACACCAAATTAATTTTACTTTTGACTTATTTTGTTTTGCTGAAGGAAAAGTCTTCCATGGAGTAAAACATCATGGTTTAACCCCAGCTGGCAACTAAGCCCCATCCAGCCACTTGCTCACCCTCCTCCCCGGTGGGATGGGGGAGAGAATCGGAAGGGTAAAAGTCAGAAAACTCGTGGGTTGAGATAAGAACAGTTTAATAATTGAAATAAAACAAACAAATAAATAATAATAATAGTAATGAAAAGGAAAACAACGAGAGAGAGAGAGAGAAACAAAACCCAGGAAAAATAAACAAGTGATGCAACTGCTCACCACCCACTGACCGATGCCCAGCCAGTCCCCAGGCAGCGATCACTGCTCCCCGGCCAACTCCCCCCAGCTTATACACTGCGCATGACGCCATATGGTATGGAATAGCCCTTTGGCCAGTTGTCTTGGCTATACTCCCTCCCAGCTTCTTGTGCACCTCCTCGCTGGCAGAGCATGGGAAGCTGAAAAGTCCTTGCCTAGTGTAAGGACTGCTCAGCAACAACTAAAGCATCAGTGTGATATCAGAATATCACATTATTCTCATCCTAAATCCAAACCACAGCACTATAGCAGCTACTAGGAAGAAAATTACCTCTATACTAGCCGAAATCAGGACAATCCTACAATGACAGCATTTGAGACATCCATGGAGAAGGACCTGACAGAAGTCATCCCTGTGAGCCCATGGGTGATGGTGCCAGGGCCCGTGCCTCCTGCTTCCAGCACACCTCCTGTTTCCTGGGTATGTACATGGCCTGGACCCATGGTCAGATGCTTTGGAGCAGGGTACCACTGAGATCATGGGCTCCACAGGATTAAAAAAAAATAATAAATACATATTAAAAAACCAGCACTCATTCTAGCAATGAAAATATCCAAACACGTTATGTTAGGTTAAAGCAAATAAGGAGGATAGACTCTCATTCACCATGCTAAAATTCAGTGATTAACTATTTGGGTTTGTAAGAACTAATCCTAACTAAGAGGTTTTTCTCCACAACACCTGAGCTGATGATCAGAAGAGACAGACAGAATAACATAAAAATATGGGCCATTACCCAGAAAAGCAGTGCCTATACTCCGGGGGTGGCAGGAGCTGGCAACCAAGAGTGGGTTTGGCCCGTGCAGGCAGATCAAGCAATGGCTACGTCTTCATATTGATTAACTTGCTATGGTACAAAGTGGTAACGATATGGACACTTCTCTGCGAGCTGGAAACACATCTTACAAGGCTGGGGTCAATGGACTGGAGCATTAGTACGTTGTGCAGACATATAAACAAACAAGCAGAAGGCGGCTTTAAAACGGGCCAGAACTGAGCTGAAACAGTCAATGCAGTTCCATGCAGCAGTCAAGAAAACTCGCATGGTCTTTGAATGCAAAAGGGAGAACAAACGGGAGCGCAAAACTCTTGTGTTTTCCAAAAAGAGCTTGTCTAGGCTGCTGTACAACCTAGAAGATTTAGAAACTTAATGTTTAGGAAAGTCCCAAGAGCATCAGAGGACAAGAAGAATAACCAAAATGTTCCAACTCCATCAATTTTCAGCTAGGAGGTGTCAGCAACACATCTGCCATATCTTCCCCATCCATTGGGGGAGAGGAAGCTTTAACTCCGTAAAAGACCCGGCTCTTTAAATTCTAGTTGTGCTTTTGAAAAATCTCCACAAAAGTTTAAATAAAAAAGAAAAGGAGAGAAGATGTGGCTGGTATACTAAAGGAGTGACACACAGGAAGAGCAAAGACAACCTTGCATAAATAATAGCTAAAATCTACCATGGAGGTGGTCGAACAGCAACGCTGTCAGTGACCACGCACTTTTACTGGACAGTTTGAAGATCAGATGCCCCACGAGGTGAAGGCTTACGGGAGAAGGCACTCGTATGGAATAGCTGCGGGAAGGGGTACGCTGTCCTTCAGGGTTCCAGGCAAAATCCTGCCACACACTTCTCTATCCATTCCTTTGAAAATTATTCTCTTTTAGACAAAAGAATGTGAAATAGAAATTAGTGACCATGCTACAAACTGCTAACACGTGAATTTGAATTACTTAAAACATCATTAAATTATGCTGTAATGTTTATTCCATTTTGCTTATGACATAATTTTTCTATCTATTACAGTCACAGAAATAAATGATTTAATTTCTCCAGCCTGCACTCCAGATAAAGCATTGCACTCGGAAGCTATGGAATATATATGTTAATCAGCTCCAGTGCTGCCCATGCCATTACCAGCCCTATTCATTTGTTTCCTGTTGTCATTCTTGATTACACATTTTTAGAACAGATTACTGTAATAACAGGGGGCGGGCAGGCAGTTCCCCTGCTACGAGTGTCCTTGGATCAATCTTCTGATCACAGGTGAAATATATTTTGCTAATAAATTGCCAGTCTGCTTTATGTTTTCTGTAACTTTTCAGTTTTGGAAATCAATTAATATTACTGATTCTGAGGAGAGGTAGTTAGAGCCTTGAAAACAACATAAAGAAATGGTATCGAAAGAGTAAATGAAATACAGTACTGGTACTACTTGAAGCAGCAAACTGAGGAACTGAATGATTTTTCTGCACCTCCTAATTCAGCAGCCTTTGAAAATAAAACCGCCCAGCCTCAGAGCCAGAGATTTCAAGCGATGTGCTCCTAACGCCAACCTTTTCCTGCTGCTTTGTTCTGGGACTGTTTGTTTGGGTTGGCTGTTTAGCTGGCTATTGATTTCCTCATGTTTTAAAACCATCCTGAGCGAATTTTCCTCCCGAGTGTCTCTCAATATGGAGCTACGCTGTACTCTGTGCGTGGGTCCAGACGGATGCACAGACAAGCCAACACTGTTGCTGAAATGGCTGTTCCTTTCTGGGCTTCTTTTCAGCAAAACTAAAACGATGCTGTATATTGCATGCAATAGTGATGAATTCCAAATATATGCTCAGGTACTATTCACAGCGCAGCATATGTAGCTGCCTCCCTTGAAACAGAGTAATTTTGGGGTTTTGATCATGTACATCCTGACAAAATACCACAAAAGTCTAGCTCACAAGAAGAGCCAACTAACAAGCCTCCCCATCTGCCATTTATGAGTGAACAGGTACTCCTACCACTGTTAAATTTTATCAGAAAGCCACCGATTAACACAAAGACCAAGACCAATGCACCACTACCCAAAAGGCATCGTCACTCCTGGGTTTCCCTGTTCCTCTTGACCAGTCTTCAAAGACCACCGCTTTCCATTTCTGCCACCGAGCAAATATCCAACTGCTCCCCATGCGAACAAGGGCTTCAGGACCCAAACTGCACAAGAAGTTTCCCCAGAGCTGTGGGGAGCCTGGCTGCAGCCAGACACCAATTTGCACAGAGCTCGCCTTGGCTTCAGACGCATCTCAGCCTTTTCAGCTGTTGAGGCTGGAGCAATGAGAGACTTAATAGACAGAGGAACGACTCGATGCTTTCCATCAGCTGAAACAAAATGGGATAGGAGCCAGTCAGAGCTGATAATTAGAGTATAAACTCAGACTCAATGACGAAGAACAGCAGCAGAAAACCCTAGACAGATAAAGCTGGAATAAGAGAATAGGTTGTTTCATCTTCTCATTTCTTTTATTCACATAGTAGGAAATCAGTCTCTCTCTCAAAACACTCCCTCATACCTCTATTTTCAGAGGTGTGGGTCATGGGGAGAACAGACCCCTTACATCCTTCTGAGGTCTAGCAACCATTGGGTTAGGTCAAGACCTTCTCACCACAAGCCACCATGGACACAGGTGGCTGCTGCCGGTGGGACCACGGTTACCCATCTGCCGAGGAGCCGTGGCATCTCCCGGTGACCAGAGCAGGGAGCAGCCTTGGTTCCCTTGCCACTGGAAGGGTGGCCTGAGGCACCGTCCAGACCTGCAAGGGCTGAGCCAGGGCAAATGCTGGGACTCTGAGTGCTGAAGTGAGAGCTTATCACCCACTGAAGGAGACAGCCCGCTGGATTTGCACAGTTAAATGACCCTTAAGGCACGCTGCAGAGAGATTTTGACTAATCATCAATCCAGTAAAGACCATGGTGGCGGATTTGTACCACACTTTTATGCAAAGGGCTCTCCCTCTGAGGCTTTCCAGTTCCCCCACATTACTGCAAGCCCAGCGGCCAGTCAGCCCAGCAGCCTGCATGAGAGCCTGGCCAGTTCGGAGGAGCACTCCTGGACACGGCATCTCCCCTCTCCGTCCTACCTTTTGAGGCTGCAGGGTATCTTAACGGTCTCTCCAGGTGAGGTTTGCGGTGAACTCTAACAGCAGAATACCAAAGTATAAAATATTTTCTACTCAAATATAAGAAATGTATCCCAATTTCAGCTGTGCATAGCAGAAGCAATCTGCCGGAAAAGCCTCGTGCCAGGAGGAGGGCAGGGCAGGGCAGGACGCAGCAGTGGAGCAGGCATCCCATCAAGCAGTGCTAAGAGCAAGCTGCACCTCCTGCAGATCCACACTGGCCCGTCGCCCTCAAGTCCACACGCCCTGCGGGGTGAGGACTGCACCGTCCCCATGGCTGGCTCTTTCCAGTGACCTTGCTTTGTAAACGCAGTGATTTCCTTCATCTCACACACAATGCAATAAACCCCCAAGTGTCTGCAAGAACGACTCGGTAGCATATTCAATAAAGACCTTTACTTCAATTAATTACTTTCTTTCAATAATTACTTCACTTGTTTTGAATTAGGAACTGTGAATCCACTGATAAATCGACTGATTTGAAATATTTATTCCCACTGTAGCTTCTGCAATTTGGTTTTCGTGCAGAAACGCATCTCGGTGACTTATGCCCGGCACTCAGCAGCGCCTGCGGCCAGCAGGGAGAAGCCTGCTGGCCCAGCCTCGGGAGGACGGCCGCAGCAGCACGGCATGGCCAGTGGTCCTTGAGGCACGGGCTGCTGGCCCGCAGTGAGGCTTACCGGCTGCAGCTCCGCTTGTGCTCCCTTCTCTTTGTCCTCGCCGACCCCACAAGCACAGCGTGGGGCATGGACCAGCACTGCGGCATGGGGACACTGCAAGCGCTTTGCCTGCAAGTGCCCGAGTGCCCAGTGTTGCATGTGGGTGAAACATGGTCATGCTCCAAAAATAGTCTCTGTATGGCCGAGGTCAAGGCCTCTCACGTTTGCCAAAGACAAGGGCTAATTAATTTAGATATTAATCTAAACACTGGCCCAGGTTGCCCAGAGAGGTGGTAGATGCCCCACATCCCTGGAAACATCCAAGGTCAGGTTGGACAGGGCTCTGAGCAACCTGCTCTAGTGGAAGATGTCCCTGCTCATGGCAGGGGGGTTGGACTAGATGAGCTTTAAAGGTCCCTTTCCACCCAGAACATCCTACAATTCTATGAAATTCTCAGCCCATTTCACCCTTGTAGATCATTCTGCCAGGTGATCCAGGTTTGCCTCATCCTGTGGCAGCTATTGGGATGGCTGGGAGATGCCTGCCAGCGCTTCCCATTGCAAGATTCCACGATCATTATCTAATTCCCTTTTCAAGTGCAATTATTGGAAACAAACTTTTCTGCGATCCATATTTGCCTCTGCTGCTTCACTACATTTCACTGTGCTTTTGGGTTTTTTTTTTAATTCTTTTTGCTTGAAAACAGAAAGCCTTTTAGAGCAGCAGCAGAGCTGCAGTATCTTTGTCCTGGTGCGGGGACATGAAAGCAGCATGGGGCATCGCCGTGCTGCCCGGGGCTCCGGGAGAGCGGGCGTCTCGCTGCGCCCACGCTCAGCCCCAGCTGGATTCGGGGTGGCTGCGGACAGCCCGGCCAGAGGGCCTGGGGCTCAGCACCCTCTGCAGTAGCTGCTGCTGCTGCTTGTAGGAAAACCATGCATAAAAATACTACAAGCAGTTAAACACTCAATTTGTCAGTAAGAAGACCTATAGTAACTAGATTTAGATTTACATCAATTTAATCATTTGAGATTAGCACACATTATTAGTGAATGTGTGTTAAGTACGTGTCTATAAAGGCACATTTAATCATCTCACTGCATTTAACAACTGGAGATTTTTAAACAGATCAGACTGCTTTCCACACATTTCCAGGCAGCGTCCTACAAACTTCTGGTAAAGGCGCACGGTTAATGGGTAAACGCCAGAAAGTGCTGTGAAGCGCTGCTGATAGATTCAAGGACACTGTTACGGGTGTGGTTTACAGTGAATCCTTCTCTGATCGGTTCGGTACAATCCTGCTACATTGGAACAGTCTCACTGGAACTGCACTGTTGTCCAAATTTATAATGAAACTGAGGGTACGTTTCTAAATTTATTTAATACCTTCTGAGCAGCACTTTCAGCTGGCTGCGATGGTCTCTGCAGCTCCTGAGGGCAGCGTTGCAAGCAGTAAGGATTTCAGTTCCCCGTGGCTTTGCGCGCTGCCTGGTTGCTGCTGCGCGGCAGTCTGCCGGCGTAACCCTCTGCTGGGTGCATCCGCCGGGGACGTGCGTGAACACCCCTCCAGCCTCCGCCGGCCTCTGCTGTGCCGCGTGTGAGGTCGGCCACAGCACCGTGACTGGGAGCCTCATTGCGTGGGGATTTCCCGCACCGTTCCAGACCAGCATCACCTCAGCAAGGCTGATCTCTAATGAAACGGCTTTACCCCTTAAGACATTTGTTGTTACATTAAAAACATGTTATGCCATATAAGTGGCACGCACAGCCACACGTGTGCATGCGAAAGAGCTTTTTAAAAATCTCTTTTTAAACTTTTCCCAATTCTTAAGTCACCCCAACCCTTGTCTGATCTGCCTCTTTGCATTTTCCTTTTTCTCCCCCTGCCACCCCAGTATTTGCAGGCGATGTTATTATAAGCCAGCTTCCATGATAGGAGAAGTAAAATCCTGACATAGAATATTTTCACGGAGCTTTTTTCAGGTTAAATGTAAGCAGATTTGGTATGGAGAAGCTAATCCTTTCAAGGCATACTTAACTGTCTCCCCAAGGAGCGGATCAAGTGGTGCGTATTTCAGAGCTCACCAATCACATTAAAAAACATTTCATTCCACTGCGGATATCCCTAATGCCTCCCCGCCTGAAATGGGAGCCTCTGCAGGAATTTTGGGCACTTTCCCCCTCCTCACGGGTGTCACAGGTGAGCCGAGCCCACGGGAGCTGCGGGACAGGGCAGGGGCACAGCACGGGGTGCGAGCGCACTGCCTGAAACCACCCTCTGCCTGCGGAGCATTGGAAAAGAAAGGCACAATTCTGCCTTGCCCGTTTAGAGCGATCATTCGTGTGATCAATTAAACAATCTGCTGAACTATTGAAAGGAAAGACCTTGCAGTCATTCATTTACTACTCTAAGCTACGGTGGTTTATTGCCAGACTGCTTGCCAGCTCTTCAGAGACACAAAAGGTCTATCGTCTCCATTTGGCCCTTTTCTGCCGCTTTTCCTGAAGGCAAGGGATGAGCCGCTACCTGTGAGCTTTGAATCCTCGCAATGCACTCCTTTGGGATGGACCTGGCTTTGACCCCGTGGGGAAACAGTTCTCTGTCTCCCGGGAGTCCTTCATCTCCCTACTGCCTTTTCATTGCGGGTGCACTTCGGCTTGCGTGGGGAGCTTTTTGTCTGGGGGGAAGGGTTGTGGTTTAATTTTTCATTTCCCACAGGAACTGGAAGGTGATTGAAGGCTTTTTCTTGAATGTTCACTGTTATTGAACCAAAATGCCTAGCACCACGATCAAACAGGGGAACCCGTCCCGCTGCTGCCCGTGCCACCGCTGTGTAGCATCAAGCACCGCTTCTGCTACGGGAGCTGGAAAGCAGGCTGAAGAGAGAGCCCTCCGGCACTGCTGGGAACTGAAACTGGAGGTTTTTCATAATTAAGTGTCCTGGAAAACTGATGGGGCTCCATGGGTGGGAAGGAGAAACGGAGCAGAGTAAGGAACTCGTACGCATCTGCCTGCACTCAGACGATGCTCCAGAGGACTTTGCTGGCCAGGAAATGGAAAGGGCAACCAAATTACTCCCAAATACACTCCAGTATTCTGGTACAAAAAAAGCCTAGTCTTGTTCTCTTTTCTCATTGAACCACATTAAAAGATTAATAAGGAAGATGTGCTTTTCAGGAAAAGGGCATACAGGATTTCTATTAAGAAGTCTCTAAGCCTAGCCAGATCAGCAATACCAGCAGTAATAAAATATCTTTCTGTGATCCTCACTACTGAGATTAAAGCCTGCAAGCAGCCCACAAGATTAAGGAAATTACTTCCATAAAGCATAATCTGTTACCCTTTCTGGACTTGGCTTACCCACACAGTCAATCAGGGAAGAATATTTTCTCTTACTAAGAAAAAAAGTGGTTTTACAGTGACACTTCTTTGCAAAAATGAGAATTTTTAGTGATAACAAAATCCAATTTTCTTTGACCTGGCTTCTGCAGAACAGCAACTACCAGCTGGATGTTGTAAACCACTTCTCAAACCTCCCAAGCCCAGGGTTAGCTCAGCCCCTGCCTTCTGGCTTCTGTTGCAGGGTAGAGGAGCGAGTCCCTCCCCCGGCGTCTGGATACCCATGTCCTGCTCATTCAACTCGCGCCGCATGAGATTGCACCGCGCTGAGCATGCATTAGATCACAAACATGACATTTTCTAACCAGCTGCAGAGAAAAACTATTTTTCTGGCACGAAACAAACTCCCTTTAGATTTGACTGAAAGAGCTAATGCAAGATATCTACTCGGAGATGCTTTCAGGTGACCTCAAACCAGATCGTGCTTTCCACTTTAGCCATGTGTGTGCAAGGTGTGAAGAGCCTTCTCCAAGCCACCCCTTTTCACTGAGACCTGCCCCTGGGCATTGGCCACTGCCTGCTAGCCGAGTGGCTGCCACCATTGGCCACTGCCGCCAGCCGAGTGGCTGCCACCATTGCCCACTGCCGCCAGCTGAGCGGCTGCTCACATTTTGGCTTTCGCAGGGCAAGGGCCAAAACCAGAGCAGTAGGGAAAACAAATCAGGAGAGTCCATTACAATCAAAGATTAAATATTTTTTCTGAAGGTTATTAGCAAGATTAATGCCTGTGCACAAACTTGTTGAATTAGTACCCAAGTTAATTGAGGACTGGATAATTGTACAATTTCTATATACATAGTTATGTATATATATTATGTAAATGAATAATAATAGAAGGATATTTCTTCTATTCCTAAACAGCAAACTTACTCTTAATGCGGTTTTAATGTAAAGCGCCATTTACAGAAGTGTCATCTGATTAAGCTGCCTGCCCGCCCGCCCCCGCGCCCACCAGAAGAGCAGGCTGTGCCGGCCCGGCTGCGGTGGCTGCACCCCGCTCCAGCCCCATCGCGGCTGCAGAGGGCCAGATGCAGAAAGGCGGCAGGAGCGCCTGGGGAGAAGGGGTCGGGGCTGCCACCAGTCAAAATTTAGATTTTGAACGCACCTTTCATCCACATCTGGAAATGGCTGACCTTAGGCTTGGATTTGGTGGGGTTTCAAAGCCTACCATAAAATTTAGTGGCCCAGAGGAGGATTTTCAGTCGGAGGAGAGCGGAGCACCACAGCCCCAGGTTTTGCAGAGCCTCTTTGCCTAGCCCTCCTTGTAACCCCCCGTTTCAACCAGAATTGTGTGGTTTCAAACCTGTCTGCTATCGGGTTTTGACGTTTTTAAATTATAGCAGAAAAGTTGACCAAGAAAAAAGAGGGAGGCTGGGCACGGCAGAGAAGCCTGAATCTGCAGAGCTGGGTGGGAAGGAGCGGCGGTGCTGCTGGCCCCATCCAGCACAGGGCATGCCTCTGGTTGAGCCATTGCCAGTGTTAAAGGCAAATTAAAAGCACATTAGGAGGAATCTCAAGATTTTCAACAAAAGGTTATGGAGGAGCGATGCAGAGCAAACGACTTCACTTAATATAAACTTACCAGTATTGCACAGGGATGTAAGCATCAATTTGACAAAATTATCGCAGGAGTAAAAGACTCCAGGGAGCCAGCTCAGCTGGGAAGGAGCACATTTGATAGGAGCAATGCAGATGGTAATGGAGTTTTTGCTTCGCTAAGTGACACGATGTCAATAAAAGTGGGCATTACAGGAGAGCGATGCAAATTTTAACAACCAAAGTGTTGGAAAACTCTTGCCTGGTCCATGGGGATGCTTCTCCTGCCTGGCGCTGCGTGAGCTCGTGGTACCAAACTCCACAGGAAGATGGGAGAGGCCAAGAGATGAACCTGGGCCCAGGAGGCTTTCCATTTATGCTAGGACAGAAAAAAGAAAAAGTAATAACTCAAGTAGATGAGAGGGGATAACAGGCAACGGCTGCATGCACAGAGAGCAGGGTCTTGGCTCACCCCTTCTCTGTGTCAGGAACAAGGAAACTGAAATTTCCGACTGGAAACCACGTTCCAACCGAAATGAGAAGTAGCATCTTAAAACCAGGGAGTTTTTTCCTGGGAAGCTGGCACTTTCCCACCCTGAGCAAGTGTGGAGAGGAACACGGGCAGCAGCTGCAGGAAGCGGCACATCTCCATCGCTCCCCACTTTACCTCCCTGGTTAATTGGTCGTAACGGCGGCTATTTTTTGTCTGGAATAAATGAGGTGTCACTTTTCTGGGACAGTGCTGTGGAAGCAGCTGTGTGCTCACCCTCCCAGCACCAGCCAGAAAAAAATAGCTCTGAAAGCCCTACAGGAAAGGAGTTTAAAGGCAAAATTTAATTTGCCTTGTACCTCCAATGTCCTCCTTGAACAGCTGTAAACTTCTCCCCGAGCATCCTTTGGTTTGGCATGTAACTATTTCCAAGCCAGGCAGCCCAAAAGCCCACCAGAGTCGATGACTGCAAATGTCCCAGAGGCATCGGAGACGTGCCGCAGGGTTTGTCGGTGAGTGGAGCTCCTCGGAGCACCCACGTAAGAAAGGGCAGGGGCGGATGCCCTGATGCCAAGTTTAGTCCATGCCTTCTGAACAACCAGTTCTCCCTCGCTCGCCAAAGACGTGAAATCTACGCCAGTTATGTCTGCAAATGTAATTAATCACTCTCAGCACACCATTTCCAAGGCTCTTCAAGCATATGTTAACTACAGCAATGTGAGGGATGTGCTCAGGCAATAACACAGGAGACGGCGGATCCCTCCTCGACATGGCAGATTGCAGTAAACCACCCTCAGCATGGCGGCGAAGGGGATGCCGCTCTGCGGGGGCTCTCCCGGGGCACCGGCTCATCGCCCAGGGGAAGCGGGATGGGCTGGGTGGCCAAAACCAAGGACCCTGCAAGGGCAGCCGGTGTGCACGTGGGAAACACAGACTTCCCCAGTTAACGCGGCCATGAGCAGTCTTTTGGCTAGAACTCTCTTTCTCTCAAAGAACAAAAGTAGCTTAAATGGCAAGTCTAGAAAGACCTTGCTCATTAAATGGGTTTATTATTTCCTGAGCTCTGTTTAATCACCCTTTTAAAGCCTCTGCTTGCTAATTGAATGCTTCCCTTTTTATCAGGAGATAAAAGGAACGAGGAGTTGTTGGAAAAGGTTGATTATACATATGTATAAGTACACTGGGTTGCTTAATGAATCTGGTAGATGAGAAATTTATATTTACCCTAAACTAATCAGCTGCTTTGCTATCCCCGTGTTCTGGGGACTTTTCACAGTTCACTTTGCAAAAGGCCTTACATATGAAACGGGCTCCTCGTGTTCCTGCTCATGGTAAGCGCAGCTCGAGGACACTCGGCACCATGCAAACACGGGGCAGGAACGAGCTGCATCCCAGCACGTGTGTGTCTACACAGGTGACAGACAGCGGGACAGCGACAATTGCAGCAAGACACAAGCATACGGCAGCAGCAGGATATCCCACACCGATGTGGCTGAGACATTTCTCCATGTCTGAGGTTTGATGCTTGCAGCCTTGTGATATATTTAAACCTATGCAATAGGGAGCTCACTTTGTCTCCGTCTCTAATAAGCTGCATGTAGCAAATGTCACCGGGGATGGAATGAAAAAATCCACAAAGTTTTGGCAAATACACCTATAATGCTTAGAATTAATGTGCTCTGGCCACGTTCTTTCTGTGTTTTATTTGCTCTGAGAATATTTGCATGAATTCATCTATACAACTGTTTGCAAAAAAACAATTCCAAAAGTTCCATGTGTAATAGTAGCTGGAAAAGAGAATTTAAGGTCATTTACAGCAGCACTGCCATCAAAAACATGCTCTCCTCTCTAACCAGCAGCAGCTCCGTAACTCTTGACAGCTACTCAGCTCCCCCTACAACAACCAAGAGAGGGAAACCAAACCCAAAGTCTGCGCGATTGCAGCTTTGAGAGCTACTGAAGACACTCGTGGGACGGTCATGAAACGACCGATGAGATGCGAGCTGAGCTGGGGTAGCGTGTGTGCAGAGCGGGCACAGCGGGCGCCCACCGAGCCAGGGCGAGCCCCCCAGCACACAGGCACCCTGCCCCAGCCTCCTCGAGCAGATCTCGCCTTGAACCAGGGACGGAAAATATTTTTCCAGCACATGATGGAAGACGAGTTAACTAGGCACGTCTCGCTCCAAGGAAAGGCAGCCCCACCGATGCGCTCCTCCGCGTGCTAGGATCCCCAGACAGCGTGCAGGGGGTGTGCAGCCGCTGACGGAGCCGAGCGCAGCACGGGCTCCCGCAGAGCAGCCTTCAAAGCCCGGCTCCTGGCTCTCCACGGCGAGCTGTGCGCTGCGAGGTGCGACCACGTCCTCGTGCCTTGGAAATGCCTCCCGCATTTCTCTTTTAAAGATACCGGACTCTTTTCTTGCTAAAAATATTTTGATTGCAAATGCAATTCACTGCCTAGGTTTTTGAAAATTATTAAGTAGGAAAACCAAATCCGACATACTGCAATAAGGGGTGATATCTGGGATGTGCGACTGACTTGGAGGGACAGGGAAGCGGGCAGGGGAAGCAGCTCCTTTGGGTTAGCAACAATAATTTGCTGCTGTCAGTAGAGTGCAGGAAGGAAGACAGACCCGCAGGCTTGGGCATCCCTTTGCACCACTGTCACCATCGTATGGCTTCTAAATCAAGACCAGATACAATTTAAAAATATTATTCCTTTTATAAGAAAGGATGCCCCATATCTGGGCTGCAGATATCAACCCAGCTGAGGGATGTCTGCAGGATTTGCATGAGATTTACCAGTGGTGGAGGGCTGGCTTTGCTAAATAGCTAGGCAGTTTTGAACTAAGTATCCCTTTTTTTATCCCCCAAGCATAAACTATCAGTTATAACATAATTGCGGAGAGAGAGAGGGGAAAACAAAAGTTAAATGAGCTAAACTGTAAACAGAGACACTTTTTGAAAAAGATAAGTGTGAAGTAAGTGAACCAAAACTGGCTTAAACACAGGGGAGAGCGGATAATCAAGTTCAGGAATTAAAGTGGAAAAAATAGGAGATGGAGTTTAGAAGGACATCTCTCGAGCAGCATACCAAAAGATCAGGAAAGTCAAGCCAAGGATAATCCGATCCCAGCAGGATTTGTGCAAAGTGCTGTTCTCTGACTACAAACACTCTGCTCGGGCCTATTAACGACTCTTACTGTTATTTTGGCTTATTGATAAATGCTGTCACACTTCCCTGCATGGTGATGGGTTTCAGACGAGCTGTGGAAGAACGGGAACTTGTGATGGGTTACGATGGCCCGACCAGATGCTTTTGCATAGTGAGATTCTGCCCTGAGCGCAAGCAGGTACCCACCAGCTTCCAGCTTGTCCAATTCCAATAAAAATTTCAGCTCCAGTCTTTGAACTGAATTATGCATGTACTGGGGGTGCTTCGGCTTTGCAGGACTCAGGGCAGCACGGGCAAGGACGACCGAAAGACACCACCAAAAAGATGTCGCTGCAGCCCCGTTCCTGCGGTGGGTTCAGAGCAGCAGGGCACACGCTCCTGCTTCCTGCCTTGTTTCTGCTATTTTTCTGCTATCTTCCTGCTAGTTTCTGCACTGCTGCAGTTAGTCTAGGAGCATTCCAAGTGGAGAAGGAAGCAGAGGAGAGGGTAGCGGCAATATCCATTTTTCTGCTAGTCTCCATAAAGCGGTATGATTTCCAATTTGTTAGCATTCATTTTCAAGTGTATTGTTTTGACAAGGCTGTACCCACAAGCTAATGCATTGCAGGTGGGGCTCGTGCTGGATTGCAAAATAGTTTTACACCAGCCTGAGCTCAGCAGGGGACTCGCCTACGAGCTAAGTGTTTTTCATGTTTGCCGTTTTGGAGGATGGGAGCTCTGGCATCTGGCTGTACGTGTTTCATCACAGCAGCCATGCCAGCAAGCGCCCGGGGGCTTTCTCCAATAGCAAGGGCTTGCAGCTCTGCTGCTCTGTTATGGGGAGATGAACCAGCTTAGGGTCTGCACGGCCGTGGCTGGAGCCCTGCCTGCCAGAGCCCTGCCTGCCAGAGCCCTGCCTGCCAGAGCCCTGCCTGCCAGGCCTTCCAGCACCCCAGGTTCATACGGGATGTGCATTTCCATGGGTAGGGCTCAGCCAGCTCATCGCCTGGGGCTGCACTCTGTGTTACAGGGTCCTCTGCTAATGCTGCTACTAAATGACATGCTGGTTTGTGACATAATTTGCTTAAAGAGAAAAAAAGTCAGCCCAGAGGAAAGCTTGGAAAATTCAGGCACGCCTGGGCAAAACATTGGTGCGCAGCCCAATGGCCCCATTGAAAAATGGGGGGTCTCTAGGTCTGAGGGCTCAAGGGGCGGCGTGTCCAGCGATCCCGGCCCTGGCCCCCCCAAACTGAACCACAGCCTTGGCCTCTGGAGAGGGAAAAGCGTCAGTACGGGGAGAGGGGTTATTTCTTAAAGACTTTGGAAATGCATAACTGCCTCCAGCCACGTGCTTAGCTAAGAGGTGGCTCAGGCGGTGCGTGCTTGCTGCTCCACGTTTTCATCTGCTCCCTGCGGAGCCAGGACCAGGCACGCTCCTCCTGCTTCAGCAGCGTAAGCCTTGAGTTGATGGCTGGGGGGACCCACAATCCCGCAACGTAAGCCGAGGGGAGCCATCCATTACCTGGGGTTTTCCTTGTTCTTCAGGCCCTCCTAATGCAGTGCTGTTGAGGCTATACCATTGCCAGCACATCTGCCTGTCCTTCAGGCTTAACGTGCATTCAAGCGCTTGCTCTCCCTCCCAATCCCTGATTAGCTGATTTTCTGTGACTAGATGGAAGAGAAGAACATCTTGTTTAATTAAAACCTGGGAACATTTCCCTGAATTGCTGGGAAGATGCAGGGATGCGGTGTCAAGGTATACTGTATATTTTCTTATTAAAAGCGTTATGTCAGAAGTACAAGGAAGAACTAGAGCTATTGCATATTTCATATTAGACTACCCTTAGCAGCATGCAAGACAGCCATGAAGATTGCTTTAGAAATTATTCTGGCTGTGGAGCATCAACTAAAGGTGGCTCAATTTATTATTTTTTATAAAACTTTGAAGTGATGTCACTGTGTTCATATATATATATATATATATATATATATATAATGTATTCATTTGCTGTAAAGTAGGTGTCAGACTCTAGCTATAAACCCAACACATGGGTTGGGTAATTACCGTTACTCACAGTAGCAGCTAAGACCATTTAATAAAGTATATATATTTAGCATAGCAGTCAGAATAAATGTTTGTTTATAGAAATAGAAATAAAACCCATGTGCAAAACCATCTGTTTCTGTCATTACTCTCAGAAGGAACTGAGTTACTACCAGTCACCGAGCCACCAGCTTTACCGTGGGTTTGCACTGGTGCGATTGAGATTATCAAGGGCATCAGTGGCAAGAGGTTCTCCAGTTTGTTTTGCTTTGCTTGGCTTTTTTTCATTTAATTGGGAATCAGATTGGGGCTGGCTGGACTAAAAAAACAATGTTTCTTATTCACTTGGACCAAAATCAGCCTTTTGCTGGGCTTCCTGCAGCGGGTTCCCCCAGTAGCCCTTGGGGATGCTTGTAAGGGAGCAGGGACGTCGGTGCCCCGCTGTCTGCCCGCCTGCTCCAGGACTGATCTCACAACATGCCACAGCAGAAGAATACATTGATTTTTGCCTCTTCATTAAGATACAGGTCTCATCGCTGGGAGACAGTCTGCTAAATACACATCAAAGAGCCCCTGTGAGAAAATAAGTGAGATTCGAAATATAATGTCTTGTCTTCCTGAGTATTACGGACAGTCCTGTAGAGTAAAACTTATCATCTTGTCTGCTGTTTCAAAATAAATATATTAAAGAAAGTACCAAAAACCCCACCTCCTCCTTATTCTGTCCAACACTACTAAATACCAGCTGGAAAACACAATGGTTTTATCACCATGAAGGTTTTATCATGGAAAGATAATCACAAGCTACTTATATGGCCCAAGAAATAGCTGACAACTCCACCGAGGGAAATAAAATTCCTTCTTCTCATAGTTAAAGCCTAACAACCAAGATTAAAGACATCCAGGAACATGGCTAGAAATCTAGAAACATGTTTTTCATGCGATGAGAATTCCTACCTGAAGCCCCGAGGAACAGATGTGTGACCGGCTTCAGAAGGAGTGGTGGGATCCTGCCTCGACAGAACAATCTGGATTTGTGATGCCTGGCGCTGGCAGCAGCCATCGGCGCTGGGATGAATAAATCAGCGCTGAGATGTAAAACCGCGATTCCTTCTCCTGGACGCGTTTCAGCTTACTTTTGGCATTCTGCATAATTTGTATTATAATTCCCAGCATATAAAGTAAACAATCTTATGGCTTTTTCGTTTGTTTTTCCCTAGTATCTCTCCTGTGACAAAACTTTTCTCCTAACAGAGGACAAGTGCAGAATACTTAAAGAGACCAGCAAAGCTGAGAGGGAAAAGTTGCCTTTTCTCTTCCCAATCTTCACTTTGGAGAGCAACAAACACAAAACTCCACACTCACGGCGCAGGCGACCCCCATGATGAGCGCGGTAGGGCACAGCCAGGGCTGCAGACCCTTGCTGTAAACAGCAACCCCTCTTTTAGTGGAAATATTCTGTACTGGATAGCCTTAGGGGCAGGCTCGGAAAGCTGTCTGAGCAACTGGTATTTTTGGAGAGAGCCGAGGCCATGCTCTTGGATGACACAGGTCCCCAGAAGAGTTGCTCTTTCACCGCGTGGCTCTGGTGTCATGCTGTGAAACCCCTGAAGTCTACATGGTCAAGAGTGGTGCAGGTGCTCACTTTTCCTTTTTACATTTTCCTACCCACAATTAAATAAATGTGTTGCTGTAAATCAGACATACGAATGACACCCAACGTCAGCACCGACTTCGAGATCCTCAGCAGTTAAAAACTTATTCCTACATTGATGCTGTGGCATAGGCCAGCTTCATCCCAAGCCAAAGCATGTCCCTAGCTGCACGGCGTACATCGACGCACAGGCACGTGAATTACTCCTACATCACATCACAGGGGCAGTCCCACCACCTCTGTGCCCGGGGCTATGGGGTGTGAGTCGAGTAGTGCCCGTGCCGTTACCTCCAGCATTGCTGAACTACCCCGTCTGCAGGACCGTTTCAAACCTATCCATGGAAGAGCTGCTTGCCCAGTTTATCTCTGCAAGGAGCCCCTACCTATCATTGACTGTCGGGAGGCCTGGAAACCGAGCTGAGGTGCCTTGGAGCAGATCCCGAGGAAACCACGACACCGCTGGCCCTTTTAGCAGAGGCAGGTGTGCCAGCACCAAACCTCGGAGGGGCTGGGAACAGGCAGGAGCAGCCTGGGGAGCTCGGCTGGTCCCAGGCGCCCAGCGACTCAGCACCAGGAGTGGGTCACGCTCTGCCAGGGGAGGAAGATGCCAGTTACCCAGGCGACTTGACAGGCAGAAAATAATAGAAATGGGGCATTCATGAAATCACCTGATGGCATTTCCAGAGTGAAATTTTAAAATCACAATGGAAAAGTGTAAATTCTGATTTATTTTTTTTTAGTGACACAGAAATTCCCCGTGTTAGCCAGCTGGCCGGTATTGCATCCCTCTCCTTCCTCCATCATTTTACCCAAGCCCCATGTAGCCACTCCAACATCACCAACGACTCTCCAGCACAAGGGATGAGGAAGACCCTTTGGCAGGTTATAATTCAGTCAGTTTGTGTTTTATTTACTGCACTGTATTTTGGGGGTTTTGCTTAAAACAGAAAAAAAAAGTCACTCATGCAGTTCATGGAAACAGTGAGCAGAATATTCATGCTCTTAATTTCAGTATTGAATTTAGCAGCTTGCATTGTATTTTAAATTTAAAAGTCAAAATAGATTTTTTTTTAATTGCCTAAAGCATATACTTTAATTTTAAAGCAGTACACTGATCTGTTTTTCCAAAGCAACCTAGGGCAATAGAGATTTTGGTGTAACAATTTCAGAAGTTGACATGCTAGAAAACTCTCTTCATTCATAGCAACTGCAGAGACTTTAGCAACATAAAGAGATGGCAGAGATTTGAAAGCTTTAATAATTTTTAATTAGCCAGCATTGGCGCAAATTGGCACTGACAAAAGTATTATCTGTAGAGCGCATCTGCCACCCATCATTCTCCCCTGCGAAAAGCCAAAGCCCGTGTCAGTGCTTCATCGGTGCTTGTCTGCTCTGAGCGTCCGCAGCACAGAGATGCTCGGTTCTGCTTTACCGAGACCTTTCATTGCTCATCAACAACGGCAATTTCTTACCCACTCAAGCAATACCCACCTAAGTGATTCCAATACAAAGAAATTAACTTTCCTTTTAGGTCACCGGCATTAAGTTGCTGCAGGGCGTAAGTGAGAGAAGCCCTGCAGCGGCTGCAGGACGCAGCAGCCCGACCTCGGCTCTGTGCGAGAGGCTCAAAACGTAACCTCACCTACAACAGGCTGCTGGGCGTTTCGCGGCTTAGACCACGGCAGCGTGCTCCACGTACGCAGATCCCGCTCTGAAGCCACAGGAGAGCCGGCAGAAAGGCTCAGCGGTGAATTTAGACACGCTGAGCGGCCACGTTGCCTTGCAAAGGAAAATGCAAAGCAGCCCTCTCCCATATCGCCCGCAGCCTGCGGCCCTGAACCTCCACCGTCCCTGGAGGTCATCAGGAGAACTGCATGGATGGAAAGTTATCTTGGGAGCAAAAGTTACAGCATCCCTTATAAGTGACTGCTTTGAGGCCAGAATAATATACGGAGATTGCCAGGGCTGAGAACAATGTCTGCTTAGAGTCATAGAATCGTATAGGTTGGAGAAGACCTTTAAGATCATCGAGTCCAACCATTAACCCAGCACTGCCCAGCCCACCACTACACCATGGCCCTAAGCACCTCATCCAAACGGCTTTTAAATACCTGCAGGGATGGGGACTCCACCACTGCCCTGGGCAGCCTGTGCCAATGCTGGACAACCCTTTCAGTGAAGACATTTTTCCTAATATCCAGTCTAAACCTCCCCTTTGAAAAGCAGCAGAGGGTGAGGGTTTGCTTTGTACCATTTTTGCAGACACTGTGCAGATACTCGGTGACCCAAAGAAGCAAAGGTGCCAGCCCCACCGCCGCCGCAGACAGTTATGTTGCCCAGATGTCAAAGGCTTGCGAGGCTCCTTTTGGGCCATTCCCCTAATCGGCATGAAGCATGCAGACTGCCTGGGGAGTATGTTCTCCAAAAAAAATCTCCAGGGTAAATATGGACCGAATACATCATCTGTCTTATCTGAGCTCTATTCAGCTGTGCACGTTTGCAGTTACCAGGTGATTATATATTTGGTCTTAAAGAATGAGGATGTTTCAGTGCTGAAAATTATTTCATCTTTCCTGTAAGGAGGCCAAATACTCATGAAACCTGTGCCTTTTCCGATAGGGGAAAGAGAAGAATTTATATCTTGCAAGAATTAAACACCATAAGGATGTCTCACAAGACAGGATCCCACCCCAGGAGACTGGTGCTGCAGATGACAAGTAATAACTGCCCCACTACTCACGTCAAGCTAATTAAGCACAGAGCAAACCTCCTACAGAATATATTTTTTAGGACTTTCTTTTTCCCCCCCCTCTACCGCTTCTCAGTGGGGGATGAAGGGATGGCCAGGTTTCAAAGATGTAGTCATACACTCAAAAAGAAGAATAAGATCCAACAGAAGTAGCTCAGGTAGCCAACCTATCTTTTGGCTTCTCCCTGCTCCGAGGACAGGAGGGACCTCCCAGAGCAGCTCACCCTGCCCAGCAAGGCTGTTTGCTGAAGGCGGTGGGCAGCAGGCGTTCCCTTGGCTGCAGACACAGCCTGGACGGCCACCAGCACTGCCCGACCGTCCCTCCCTTCATGTAGTAACACCGTTTTGACGCTGCTCCCCTCCAGCAAACAGTCAGACGCGATTCACGAACAGAGGTGCCTTCCTCCTGGTTATCGGCCATCGTCGCTTCTTGCTGGTTTTAGCTGGGATGCGTGTGTCAGCATCACGTGCCGTGCTGCTCCTCAGGGCTGAGCAGGACCGGGACTGAAATCAAACAGATACTCCCTCTAGAAGGTATTACATGAGGCAACGGAAGAGAAGAGAGAGCTCTCCAGTGGTCTGTAAATAACACATTTTAATTAAGGCCTAAATTTCACCTTAGGCCACTTACAAAAACTTATGAATGAATTAAACGCCTGTAATCTCCTTTAGGATTATAAGTATTAAATGGCAACAGAGTGGAAAGCAGAAGCATTGCACGTTGTGCCGCCAAAACCAGCTCATTAGCATTGCTCGAGTTCTTCTAAAGTTTCTATTTTTGCTATTTTATGACCTTCCTAGACAAAACATCCAAACACGTTTCCTTTAACCATGGATAAGCTTGGGCACAGCCCCCTCTGCCTCTCTGTGCCTGCCACCCGCTCCAAGCGCCCTCTGCACTCTGCAAAGCCCCATCAGGTGCCGAGGGAGGAGGATTCCCTCCGCTTCATAACATTACAGCTACGCTGAATGTGCTTCAGAAAATATTAGCAGCTATTGTTTAAAAATAAAAACATCCTGTTGCAATTTGTAAGAAGATCTATGAAGGTTAGACATATCGACCTCCAGTTGACTATGTTTAAATTCTTAAATCAATATTTTATTATTTTAGGAGGAAAAATATCACATCTTAAGGAAAACTATTTTTAATACAAACAAAACACAGGCCTTGAAAGTCTTAGCCTACCATACTTACAATCACGGCCTTTTCAGATGTAGAAGGTTGTTATTAAAAATGCTCTTTAAAGTTAAATATATTCTTGCTTTTCACGCAGTGCTTGTTCCAAGCAGAAACACTGCTTTCCTGTGATGCCAGGGAAAAGCTTTTCTCTTCCAAGTAGGAAAAGAAGAAATATATAAAAAAGACATTCTTCTTCATCAGGTAAAGCCTGACCTGAGAACACAGCAACGTAATGCTTGCAGCTTGCCTTCCAGACTGCGCTGGGCTGCCCGGGATTTCCCAACGCTCGCCTCTCCTTCTCCCTTCTCTGTCAAGTCGCTCAGCTGGTTTTTGGGCAGTTAAGACTTGATTTAGGTTCAGTAGCAATTTACGCTGCTCACAAAGTTGGGGGAAGGTGGTGAAGAACGTAGCCTCTAACAAGTGCCCCCTGGAGTTGTTTTATTTTGTTTTATATATTTGAGGAGGAGAGACTGCAGAAGTTTGAGGAAGAGTCAGTGGAGGTTCTCGTATCAGGAAGGACAATATTGGAATTTAAATCTCACCAGAATCGTGCTCTGACATGAAAGCAACAACAGAGAGGATTTAACAGGCGAGCTGCTCTAGCTAAATGCATAATATAAAAATTACTAACAAAAGATGATGTTATTTTAAGAATAGGTTTGATAAACGCTGGGAATGGTGTAAAAGAGATAGTTATATATAAGGGAAAAAAACCCAAAGAATTTTGATTGAACCAAACCACTTTGGGATTAACCAAAGTCAATGACGGCTAAAGAAAAATAGATTCCAACAGGCAAATGTGGAAAAATTGATTTAGAAAGAGCTAGACTAGTCCTTACAGCACAGCAACTCTTACGTAGAGTAGAACTGAAGACTCTTCAACTCAATTGAAAAGATGTCTGAAATTTGCATCTCAAGCCAGAATGAGAACTCACCAGGACAGGCTTTTATTCTCTCTAGATAAATAACAAGCTCACAAAGATGGGGGAGTGTTCAGAGCCTGCAACTAAAAAAAAAGCTACATCAGCAAAGAAAGCCATAACTTTTCTCTATCAGAAGCTAGCTCAAAAAACCTCTACTACAGAAGGCATTGTGATGATATATCTTGAAAATCGTTTTCAGAGTTAAATACTGACAAATTATTCAGTTTTATAAACAGAGAGAAGAAAAGGGGGAGGGGTTGTGATCTTCAGTGAAGATGAGAGGAGAGGAACAGCTGCCTACTGTAGTTAAAAAAAACCCAACAAACCAACCTTCATTTTTCTCCCCAAAGACAAACCCTGCTGAATACTTAATTAAATACTTAATTACTAATTACTTAAATTAGTAATTTTATTAATTACTAATTAATTAAATACTTAATTAATTTAAATACTTAAATTTACCTTATACCTGTATGGTAACTGCATCTAATTATCATGTTTTACTGTGATTGCTGGAAAAAACTCTATAGATATGAACTGCGGTAGGTACAAAGAAAAGCTAAGAGACAACTGCGAAAATGAGTGTCTAACCTGAGAGGCCGGAAGAAACCTGCCTTACTCTGGGTGAGTGATGGCAGGGGGGCACTTTCTACCAACACGCAATGCAAACGGCCACTACAGGAGGGAAAGAACAATTGTTACGTGTCTTCTCTGGTTGCATTTGGACTGGAAATTAGATAAGATATAGTATTGTCAGCATGAAAGGACCAAAGTCTGGGGAGGCGTCGGGCATCCCTGCAGGGATGTAGAACAGGCAAGACCTGAGAAGTGAAGACCAAAGTCCCTGCTTGCTTTGCTATTTTCCAAATTTAAGCACTTATGACCCAAGAGGTGAAGCCTGACTCCACTGATGTCAGCAGGAACGTCAACAAAACCCTTTATCTATGCATCAGTTTAAGGTTGTCAGTTGTTAGGAGATTTGGGTGCTTAGAACAATTTAAACCTACTGTTCTCAGTGTCACGTACACTCAGCCAAGCCAGCGACTGCAGCGGCCCACGTGTTGACACTCCGAAGTTGGGTTCCCAAGGCATTTTCATACATCCACCTATTTCATTTACACAGCTAATATTTTACCTTTTATCTTGAAAACACAGGTTAACGCACACCAAAACTACAGATAGACATCTGCAGGGTTTCACATTAATATCTCCCCCCCCACACCCAGTATAGGAGGCTTGAGGAAAAAAAAAGTCCAATTTACAGCAATTTTGACAAGCTGTAAAGCACTCACTCAGGGGTAGACCAAGTATCCAGCTTACTATCTCAAGGTAACTTTTCACAAAGTCTTCAAAAGCTAAATACTCTAAATCAGCGTCAGATCTCTCTGCAGAAAGGTGCGACACTCCGGCCCCTTTCTGAGGACAAGTATTTTTTCTGCATTTCTAGTTGCTGCCCTGTTTTCCTTCCCAATGCAAAGACATTATTAAATATAACAACCTCAAGACAAGTAAATGGAAGAAAACCATGAAAAACTGTCTGGATACAAAACAGCTCCGATACAAGCAAACTTGCCAGAAGTGTATTCATTATGAAAAGCATGTGGAGAGGCAACAATTCTGGATGTCACAGCCACTGCTGAAGAAATACAATATATAGATATTTCATTGACGGTTGGAAGGATAAATCAAGTTAAATTGTTCACAGAAGCAAACCCAAAGCACCTTGCTGTGAATCTAGAAAAGTAAATTCATAGTCTCTTGGGAACATTGCCATCATTTGTTTTCATTTCTCTGACTTCTCTTCATTTATGCTAGAGATTAGCTCTCCCAACAATGATCACAGCAATATAAAAACGTGTTCCCAGCGGAATGGGATGAAAGTAATATTTACCAAAGTAAACCCAAGTGAAGAAATCAAAATAGGAAGAACTAAGTTTAAAAAAAGAGAGCCACAAACTACTTAGGAAGGGGAAACAAAATTACTGTAACTGTTGCTGAACCACTACACCTCTACCCAAAAATCTGTAGCCTTGTTAGGAGGCCAAAAAGCAGAGAAAAAACCCCAAGGAAAAAACCCATACAAACCTGCCATCAACAGTGTTTTGTATATTTTCACATTGCCCATGTTGTTCAGAATTTATTCACTAAGTACTTTTCATTTTCCCTAAATAAAAAACCCCATAAGATTATCACCTTTGTTTGTTCCTCCTATTTATCTCATTTTTAGCCAAATTTTACCCTGCTAAGGATATAAACAAGAAAATTACTCTTGAAATAGCATTATTTAAGCTAAGTGATTATTAGTATCTTATCGGCATGGGAAGCCAATATGCAACAAGCTCGAGCCTTTGGCAGTCCATTTCACCTCAACTTAGTTTTAAATTACAACGTCCTTAACTTTTAGTGTTCGTAGGGGAGGCAAAACCAGAGCTCCATCTGGGTATGTACCCTGTGGTCAGCTCAAATTCATTCTTCTTCCTTGAGCGGTTTCCCAATGACCCAACCAAGTTATAAATATATCTGCTGTATGTGTCCTGTTCTGGGTATTTTTTTGAGGTTTCAGGGCTGTTCTCTCTATGCTGTTGGTTGAGCTGAAAACCATTACATGCTTTGTAATGCTTTTTTTTTTTTCCCAACTTAAAAATTGAGAAAGAGCAGATATCCAAAAACGCCAAGGCACTTACCTGAGCAAAAGAACACCAAGTCCATCGCAGATATGAACTCATGGAGCAACCAAAGGGAGACAGAGAGCAACTGGAGACTCCCATGAGAAGCAACAAAACCAGCACCGAGACAATCATCGCCATGCAAGCAGACGGCAGGGCAGGAGCAAGAGGAGCTCCAAGGCACGATCTAGCCCGTTTGCTTGTCCCATGCCAAGCCTGGGTATTGCGCAGACAAGAGAGTCAAGTGTTTCAATTGCATCAAGTTCCTAGGCAAAATAAAAAGTATTTACATTGCTTCCCATGCCCACACAGGTCAAGACATAATGGACTTAAATTGCAGCAAGAGAAGGGGAAGGGGAAAACCCTTCCTGCTGAGAGCAGTGAGACCGGGAATGAATCACCTGGGGATCTCTGAAATCTCAGTTTCTGCAGGTTTAGAGAATCAAAATAGCCAAACGCCTGTCAGGAGGGATTATAAACAGCTGAGGCTGCTGGGGACAGGGAATGGGTTAGGGGAACAGGGTGCTGGGGTTTTTTTAACCCTCAAATACTTCAAGTTTAATTTCCATAACTCTTTCAACAAAGCAGACCAGGATCTGATTTACTGAAATACAGTGGTGTTGAACAAATGCTATAGAATCAAAATCTTTTCATTTTGATAAAAGATCTTCTGGTCCTAAGAAATTCAATATGCTGAAAGTTTCACCAACACCAGCAGCTTCTTTCCAAGGTGTTTTAGCTCATTCTCGCTGCCCGCATTCCCAAACACGTGTTTAGATCTGTCCCTTGCTGCTGTGGCAGGCTTGGACTCTGCTGCTGGTTGCATTTCATTTTCTTGGTGCTTTCAAACATAGCAAAGGTTTTCTTCCTCTTACGACAAAGAAAGACTACACTTATTAAAAATCTTCTTGAAGATGCTGTTTTAGTTATTTTTCCCTCTTTTTCTCCTATAGAAACAGCAAATTCAAGGCTGTTACACAGTTTTATGAATGTTCATGGGATCAGGCTCGGTACTTACCTCCAGCTCAACAGCCGCGCGTAGCTGTGAAAGGCTGGGTGTTTAGTCTGAGTGTTTCTTCTCAAAAACCCCCCACGTGCGAGTTGGGGAACCCTTGGTACAGGCTCGGAGGTGATCAGGTTGTTGTAAATAGACCAGGGTCAGAAAAACCATGTTGGGTCGGGGAAGGGGAGGGAGCATCACCCCCGGCAGCCTCCCACCCCTGCGTCGGGGCAGTGCCCTGGGTACACGAGTCCCCCCCAGGTGATCCTGGCGAGGCAGGACTGAAGAGATGGATTTCACTTTTTAATGTGACAGGTATTGGGAAACAGGATTCCTGGAGAGCTGAAGATGAGCAAAATTTCTAACAAAATAATTCGAACAATCTGGTCACAATCCACCCAGAGTCCTATGCCCTTGAAACCACGCTAGAAAAAAATTCAATGGGTTACTCAAGTCAGGAATAATTAGATTTTCCTCTTGGTTACCCAGATAAAAGGAGGAGTGCCCTCATTTTAGAAGGTAAAAAGAGAGTCCTGAAAATTAACTCCTAACTCATGAAAATCAGTTTACTCTGATTTGTCCTTGCGGAGTTGTTCAGGTTTGGTAAACGTCATCTCCTGCTATGCTACCCCTGCCTAGCGTGATCGTGCAGAATAATGATCTCCCTTTCTGGACTTACCTGCACTGGCCAAAGTCTGAGCCTTTTAGGGTTTTTTTTAGTCTTCTCTTACATTAGCATCTCCTCTTCTCCTTGGTGTCCTCTAGTGATGGGGTCCGGCTGCCTCCGCATCACCTTGCACAGGTGAGCTCCACTCAAAACTATTTTCGATGAGGTCTTGCCAACGATGCAACGGCAGGCAGGCCTGCTTGTCTGGGTAAGGCACTCTGAAGCGCGCATCCCAGCATATGAAAATTTAGATATATTGCAGAAAAGAAATACCTAATTCTGGAAAAGTTGTATTTCCTGAGAAAAATAACCAACTCCGACCGTTTACTGGAGCCTAGCGCTTTTCAAAAGCAGCTTTTTTAAAAAAGCTTTTTTTTTTAAAAAGCTTTTTCAAAAGCAGCTTTCCTAAAGCAGCTCGGCGCCGCGTGTGCTCTGTAAGCGAGCTGTGCGGATGGGTGGTGCCTCCAGAGCTGCACCCAGCACCCAGGCAGTGCTCCGCAGTGGCACTGGGGTGTTATGTATGGCTCCATAGGTGGTCTCCCCTGGACTCACGTAGCTGTAACGTCCTGGCACCCGCTATATGCCACTCATGTATGATGGTCACAGGTTTGTGGCCGTCATTCTTGTGCGATTTCCGCATCAGCCGTGAGGTTATCCCCAGTGGACTGAAAGGGTGCAGAGGGCTCCCGCACCGCCCCGGTGGCACCACGCAGGCGTTCCCCGGGGAAACACAACCAAAGCAAGCATCAGGCCTCCTTGGTCTCCACGAGCTGCTGGATTTGGCATCAGGGATAGCCTCGTTTTTCAACGCCTGGAGGCCAGGCCAACCTCACCTCTAATCTCGACACAAACAGCCTTGCCCGACCGTCTGCAGGACAAATGGATGGACCTGGAGCCAAGCTTTTGGACCCATCAAAGGCACTTGCAACCTTCAAGGCCTTCCTGATTGTAGAGTAGTTATATTTTATTAAAGTAATATGATTATAAACAATAATAATTAGAATATTAAGGGCTATTATGTGCTATAGCACCTATATATAGCTCCTATATAGCACCTATATTCATCTTGGACTGTATTAAAAAGTTGTGATAGAAGGTTTTTCTTTGACATATTAGACATGAATGCTAATTCATTTACATTCACAATGCTCGTGCGTGTATTTTGACAATTCTTATACATGGTGAAAATGGTACATAAATAAAGGGGATGTAATGGTTCCCCTCAACCCTTTGGGAGTTTTCTGCATTAGACACAGGATACACAGAAGCTGTTTAATGTTCTGAGCCCTGGCTCTGAGCACAGGCGGTTCTCGGACCCTGCTTTCGGCAGAAGCGCGTCCCCGTGCGCACGGGGGTGTCTGGCTCGCGCCCCGGGACCGGCCGCGCTGCATCCGCCCTCCGTGCTCACGAGGCGGGTGACGAAGCAAACCCGGACGCGGAGCAGCATCTGCGCTACCACCTATAGCCAAAAGAATAACTGCGGCATCCCTAACGAGGTGCTCTGCGATCTACATTAAAATCTAAAACGGTTTTGATGTTTCTTATTGTTATCCAGGTTTCTCTTTCAGCTCAGCAAAACTCTTTCTATATAAGAATAGGAGAAGGTAACGGGGAGGACGGGCTCTGCCATCGTCTGAGGAGACTTCTGAGGAACAATGAAAAGCAGTCACTCCCAGCAAAGTAATTTTTCTTATGTATTAATAAAGAGAGGAGAATGGTTTAATTTGAGGTACCTGAAGTGAGATTAGGATTTGTTAAGGGCATGGAGAAATGAATGCACCATAAAAATATTATTTGGGATGAGATCACACGCTTCCACAAACTTGAAGTGCTTCTCTGAATGCATTTTACCTTGATGACTATCAGTATTTTGCACTATAATGTGCCTTAATATACACATTTCATTCTGTTGTATCATGGGGCTAGGTGCATTTATTTTAATATTCCTTCATTTTAAACATAAGAAAACAGAGCCAAACTTGGAGGCTTTCTAACAAATACGGATCACCACTGGCACTGATCACTTCTTGTGCTTCACAGAATTTCACAAGAAAATCAAACAGATTATCCATTCACTATCATACTTACATCGTGACGAGGATTTCTGACATTGTCAGGAAATGCTAAAATCAAGGAGAATCCCCAAAATACTAATACCCCATTTTATTCATATTTGAAATAAGGGATGGCAATATAGGCTCGAGATATGCACATACATTTAAAACAACACAAGGGGTACCAGCCACTGAAACAGAAGAGCTTTCAGTCATAAAAGCAAGATCTCATTGTTCTTCTGCACCTTACTTTAACAGGAAGATTTGCAAAACCTTCTGAAAACCCCTCTGAAGTCTGCCTTCACGTCTACTGAAAGACCTGCCCCTTTTTTCTGGGTCACTGCTGCCTGGTCCTACCGCACGTGCACGTGAACAGCATTTGTCCCTGCATAACTCATGCAGGGGTGGGAGCAAGCCAGGCTCTTCCAGTGATGTGAAAAGAATCGTTAAATAAAGTTGTGAGCGAGTGGCTACCACGAGTCTCACAAGCCATGTAAAATCCCATTGCATCCACGGGCTCGCACGCCAGCTCGCTGGCTCCCCGGGCATAACCCGCGCGTGCAGAGGGGAGGCAAACCCGGCAGCATCTGTTTCACCTGGCAGCTCCGAGACGGCAGCACGTTTCCTCGCTCGCACCAACAGCAACTTTGCGTCAGGTCTTGCTCTCACAGAAATAAATGACAATTTTTTTCACGTGGAAGTTTGAAACTCTACATACTTTCTCAAACACATCTTAGGTTAAGTACTCTTCTTTGAATTATTCCGAGTTCATTTTTCCAAAGCGTTAGAAAATACCCTTTATTTCCTCGATTATAAAAAATATCCAGCACACATCTAAAGAAAAATTACCATTAGTTGGGGAAAATGTCAAAATCACTCCTACCAAATAGAAATCTATACATCCAATGAGTACTAACTTAAAAATTAGGTCAGCTGAGAAAATGGTGATGAGCACGGACAGAGGAGAGTGTGCCTTTCCTTCAGCATAAAGGAAGGGATACACTGATATTCAGCGGAGCTGTGCTGGCTTTCCCTGGGCACGATATCCCACCTTCGTAGGCAGAGTGACTGTTTTGCTCTCAGTATGCTCGGAACCCCACCTGACATCAGCGGAACTTGCATACAAATCGCGAGCGGCTGGAGCTCTCTCTGGTTTTCTAGCTCTCCAGTAAAAACCACGAGACCTGCGCTATTTTACCCAATATTTCAAAAAGTTTAGAAACTTAAACCCCCCTGAAAATTGGCTTAAAATGTTTATTAATTAAAAAAGTTAAATATTTATTTATACAAATATGATGAGAAAAATCTCATGCAGACTTTTCACATACAGTAACATAACTGAATTCATACTGTGATGGTTTTACAAAAGAACGACGTTCTAGGAAGTCTGACGGAGAAGGGCTGCTGTCGCCTGGGTGCCTGAAAGCACCATTCACGGTAAGTGGAAAGCAATTTCTGAAACTTAGAGTTTTCCTATGGAACACACGCCAAGATTTTCACACTCTTCACTAAGATTAACAATTAATATCTTATTACGACTACTCAGAGAACTGGACAGAGACGTATGAACACCGGGTAATGAATTCCTGCATACCACCGTACCTCTAAACACTTTATGTTAATGCATAAAGTTGCCAAAAGATTGCTTTAGATAATTCCCCTAAATGATGAAAATATCTTGAGATTGTTATGGATGGCATCTGCTTCTGCTTAATTACAAATCTGCATTGGATTCATAATTTGTGTATATTACAAGTAATTTGCATAATTAAAACAATTAAGGGATTGACATATCATGGCAATTAGAAATGCATCAAACTCTGGATGTTGTACAAAAGAGAGCTTCAATATGAAACATTAATTTTTTGAGAACAAAATATCCTTCAGATTCCTGCAGAACAACCTTCACAAATTCAATATATGTTCAATAAACTCCGTTTAGAGAAAGTTTTTCTCAGGGATAGCCGCTTCCTCGTCAAGCTGTTGCAAGTTTAACCCCGACCACTTCAGCCTTCATTTGAATTTCTTACTGCAGTCACAGCATTGACTTGTGTATTTATTGCCAATTTCAGGAGTTTTTATCTCATCTTCCGTAGCCTTATCCTGTTTTCTTTGTCCCTCTTTTTAAGAATAAGTATGAACTGATTGAAAAAATGCTCTTGGTCCTTCTTCTTCTGAACAAGGCGAAACCGCTGATCTCTTCCGTATTTCTCCGCAAATTCTTTAAACGTTGTTCTGCAGAGAAGAGAGAGATTTTAAAGCTGCGACTTTGTCAATCCACACTCGGGCTCTGACCTGGATCTCACTTCACTTTTCACACAGACACTAACAACGGGTGTTCTGGGGAACGTCTGACAAGAACATGACGGTAACCCCCGGGACGAGGGAGGCAAGACATGCCAGAACTGCCCGGGCTTTGCACTCAGGGATCAGCTCGCAATAGCTAACTTCCATTTCTTTGTGTAGAAAAATGTGGGTGACAGCTGACAGGACAATTTTGAATCATTAACAGAGTATTTGCTGCAGCCCCGGTTACTGCAGCTTCCATCTATGCCTGCCGGTACTTATGGCCAATATGTCAATAATTAGCCTATATTAGAGCAGAAAAGCACACCCGTGGCTAACTGCAAACAAATGCACTTTGGCCGTCACTAGCACACGACACCCCCTGAACTACCACGCTACTTTGATCTTTTCTAAAAAGAGCAAAAAATTAACCGTAACTTTGAGCGATGGGCACAATGCAACTGAAATCCCAGGCAGCTCTGCCTGAGGACTTCATCGTCGGGTCCAGCATTTCCCAACGCAAACATGGCATTCGACGGCATATCACAGTCAAGCCGAGACTACTGCGGGGAGATGAGTTTCTTTGATGCTGTGGTCTCACAATCAGCTCAACAAAAACATTAACCGGTAAAATGTTCTCTGCCCTGCAGGCCAGCACCATTTTGCCCTTGCAGACTGAAAACATCACTGCTGGAACCAGCAATGGTTTAGCTGGTATATTAGCCCAGAATATTCTCGGTTTTGCTGTAAAAAACTTTGTAGAACTACTACTTCCATAGAGCCCAATGTGTTGTTTGTATCTGTGTGTCTCGGCAGGTAGTGCTGTACCACTACCTGCATATTTTAGTAGAGAAAACTGTAATTTCTTAGTTCCAACAATTTAACCAGACTTATAATACAGAAATCTCTTTATTTTCATATCATATACAAATGAGCAAGTGCTATCCTAAGCACTGCCTTCACCATCGTGCAGTTTTGGATCCATTACTGAAAAATCAATGTAGAAAAATAGATCATTGCATTGCATGCTTTATTTTAATTTAGTGATGTGGCATTAATACTAACTTTGTTAAATTATGTTTCTCTTCCATCAAAAACCAAACCTAAATACAGTTTTTTCACTAGTTACACCTGTACGCCTAATATAAATGAGATTTAACATTCAGGTACTGATTTTATATAGCTTATATATATGTGTGCGTGTGTGTTCTATGATTATACCATATGTATGTACATAAAACAAATGTGTTATGTAAAATATTACACATTCTTAATGACAGAGAGAGAGAGAGAAAGGAACAGAGAGAGAAACGGTACGTTCCCTTTCCCAGTGATATAACAAAATATTGTAAAATATTAGGGAAGAAATGTCAACACAGCATTGTAACCAGGGATGTACAAGCTTGCTATAAAGAGTACGTTCAGTGCTATGGTGTTCCGGGGCTGATAAGCACAGCCTAAATGAGAAAGCTTATCTTAACAAACCTTCATAAGGCAATGCCATACCTGGGTGATAACTTGGATTCTTCAAGGAGCTTTTTGAATTCCTCTTTGGCTAACAACAATTTATTCTTCTTTTCTTTGTACTCTTCTCTGATCCTGGTCTTGACAAACTGTTCAAATATCTTTCCAGGAAAGGGAAACAAGATACAGCATTTATTAACAAAGCGTTTATGGTATTTATGCTTGATCAAAGGGCTGTCAATCTCACAACCTACAGTTCTTATCTGCCCTCAGCGTGGGCTGACTCGCATGCAGCTGAATCTGCTTCATGCAGCACTGATCATGTTCTCACGTAGCTGGAAAAAGGTATAATTTGGACAGATAACATCTTCATTCAAACATCATTCCAACATTCAGCATTTCCTGACTTCAGTGTCTTGCTCGCATTTTCATGCCTATAGCATTATTTCTCTACATCTGCACAACGAACTGCATTTACGTAGTGTGGATCTCGCATCTTTCCCAACTTGCTGGAATTCCTGAAAATGTCTATAATGCTAAACATCAATATTCTGTAGGTTACCCCCAAAAATGCCTGAAGACCTTTCAGATCAGTTGTCATAAACACGAGCTTACGCATGATCCTCTGTACACATAAACCCGAAAGCATTAATGTGTTTGGAAGGGTGGGCAACCTTCCTCTAACAGTATTTGGCAGCTAAACATGCAGCAGGGTGCTCAGCATCAGGATTTTGGTGTCTTGAAAAGGAGATAAGGAGTTCACTTTGTCACTAAATTCTGCCAACTGCTCTAATCACATTTTTAATACCAAAAATCTGGCCCTGCTGGTTTCACGCTCTAAAAAGTGTGGCACACTAAGTTGTTGAATAAAAGGAGCTGCTCCTCAAAATGCTATTAGCTTTCCATATTCACCATCCTTTTCACCACAAATTACATGCATTAAATATGATTACTGCGGTTACTACCACAGTTGCTTTCTCATCAGCCATGAGGACGCACAGGTGCAGATCTACATGTCGTGAAAGCTAAAGTGACCAAATTACAACTGGTATTTAGCATGGCATGTGGAAAAGGGGAGAAATAGCACTGGAAAACTAAACATCAAAAAATGGCCTTGAAAGAAGTACTAGGAAAAATCTAGGAAATCTAAATATATTATACTGTATGCAATTGCATAAGTTGAGTGTAAGAGGAGACGGAAAAAATGGAACAAATAAAGTAGGTGACACTGTTATTGCTTGCCTTTCTGGTATCAGTGAAGCTATTATGAAGGTAATAAATCAAAATTAACAGATAGCTCATTATTTTAATACAGTTGCTCCTTTACCCTTCACTGTTCCTTGCTTAAACATAGCACCATCTTTCAACTGTTAATAACCCCTTGGAAAATATTGGTAAGTAAGCGGAGCAAACCGCAGATGTTCAATAACAGATCGTTACGTTCCTCGGGCGGTGTAAGGACACCCACCGACAGCAGAGCTTGCACTCCTGGAAGTCAAACCCACCTCAACACAAGTTCAAGTCAAGAGGAAGCTCCCTCAGATGCCTGCAGGCCAAAAACGCTTTCCCTGCCCTGTCCAACCTATCTGCCTGACCATGGAAAGAAGAAACCTGCAGTACAGCCAGCCACGCTCCGGCACTCAATTCATCCCTTCACTCACCGATTCTCTCCTTCATTCACTCCTTCACCCATTCATTCCTCACTTTCATTGTGAGCCGCTTTTCCCCTCTAACCCCCTCCAATATAAATTCATTTGCACAATTTAAGAAGTACTCAGACGCTCGCTATTCAGGTCACACAGTCAGTATCCGTGAAGGTAAACGTTTCCATAAACCTAAATAATGTCTTCTACGCATTTGAGTTGCACTTCAAGAAGTACTTTCATTAAATCAGGCATCTACTCTTGTCCGACTCTGACTTTCTTCTTAAACTCCTTCTTGGAGGAAAAGAGGGTCTAATTAAATGGAACTACTCATAAAGAACGTCTAGAAATCTTAACTTCAAGCTTAGTACCCAAAATATATCACACACCTGGCATGTGCTCCCAAGCTTACTGTTTTTTTAACCCTATTTTGCAGAAGAGCAACCGACCATCACCCTCTTCCACCTTAGCTCCCAGCCTGAATTACTCAGAGCCAACTGTCGCTCTCAGAGCCAACCTCTACGTGACTACGGGTTTCTACCTACAGGACTGCCAACTACGTGCTTTTCCTAACCCTTTCCTTGAGTATTAAGTATACCCCACAAGCGAGGTCCCCCTCAGCAGTGCTTCGAGCACGTTATATTATGTGTATTCATGATGTATTTTTATTATATCATCTCCAAGGCTGATAAAACAAAAGAAGTAATACATCTGGATTGACTCATCAAGGTCTAGGTTTTGTCCTTGCTGATTCCCTGAAATACATACAAGACTCCCTGCTTACTCTCTTGTCTAGCAGTATTTTCCATTCTAGCAGTTTCTCTTACCTTTTCCTTCCCATATTTCCTTATTATTTAACTTTTTTTCTTAGGAAAGAAAATATTGGAAAGGTAGTAAAAGAAGATGTATGTGCCCAGTCCCTCAGTAAATACCTACAGGAAGCTCTCTGGAGAATCACAAGGCAATACGGGCCTCAGTGCAACAGAATAGGAATAAGTACATTTTTCATCGTGTTTATTTAAAAAATGGACAATTCCATATTCAAAATTCTTCATTCTCCAGGATGACAAAAGACTGGTGAGGAACAGAAAGAACTACAGAATAGAAGCGTTCATCTTCTCTGCAACATCCTTGCATCTCTCCTAGATTTTTTAGAGTTATCTGCAGCCCTCGGGTCCTTTTAGATCCCTAGTGATAATTAATGCCCAAATAAACAAGGCAGCAGAAAGTCGACTTCCCTTTGCAGCCTGCCAGAAAATCTAAACCCATTCAAAGAGATACCAGCATAGCCACACTGCTCTTACCCATTTATGTCTAGCAAGTTTAGTTATTGCAAAAGATAGCAGTAAATACTGCCAAACTCCTAGAAAATAGTCTAAGTAATAAAAATGAAGTAGTCTCTCTACAATATTTAAATAATTCAGAGTGGAAACATCACCTTATGGCCATTTCCCCTTCTACAGCCCAGTTTCCCAGACTCAGTAGGAGTTGTTCCTACAACCCAAGAGACCGCGGCCCATCTCTATGTGCAAACTCACTTGTTACCACTTGCTTTTCAAAGGAGACAGCACTTTCTTATGAGCAGAGCCTAAATTACGAGTCTCACTGAAAAACTCAAAAAAGAAATTTTAATTTGATGCAATTCTTTTTATCCTACCAAGATAATTACTCTGCTATTACGGTTAATTTGGGAGGCGTTTGCTGCCCATCGGAAGCTACGCTGGAGGTAATGCTCACCTGTTTACGTTCTTCTGAATTTAGTAGAAGGTAGCGTGGATCAAATACTATTTTGTGTAACTCTTTTTCCCATGTAGAAAATGCTGAAACCTGTGAAGTACACAAACACAGTTGCATTAAGGAATTTTAATAAGGATGTGAAAGAAGAAAATGTTCCAAGGTGAAGCAAACGAGTAGTTCTGAAAGCTAATGAACCCTCTAAAGGATGCCTCAGAGCGGTTGGAAGTTGAATTTTAATCTGTTTCTGGCAATGCTCTGGTCGCCCCCACACCATTAGTATTGATTTGCTCTAGGACATGTCAGTGAGTATCTGGGAGATGCTCATTCCACATTTTTGACGGAAAGAATCTGTAGCAGAAAGGAAAATGCCATTTTATTATCCCCTTTGTACAACAGAAGCATCAATTTCCATTTAAGCAATTATCTCAGCTTTAACTCCCCTCCTCTCCAAAACTTGAATTATAACCCA
Organism: Ciconia boyciana; assembly: GCF_034638445.1. NCBI lineage: Eukaryota > Metazoa > Chordata > Aves > Ciconiiformes > Ciconiidae > Ciconia > Ciconia boyciana. The sequence continues at coordinate 66,280,917 of NC_132941.1, forward strand.
AATGAGGCTGTCAGTGCATGCACACTCTGAAGAACTAATAGTGAACATCTTCAAAGCACCGTGTTTTTGCAGTCAACGTGCCGCTGCCCTCCGACAGCACGGCTGCCACATCTCCTCCTTCTCGAGGCTTCTCCCCTTTTCTGCTGAATCCAGCTCTCGGGAGTGGGACCCTGGACGTCCACCCAAGCCCCACGCATCGCTCACATTCCTGCAGCCACATGAAATGAGAATATCACGCTCCCACAGAGGTTCTTCCGTCTTCTCCGAAACCTCTTTACGGTGAGAGGGCTGTAAGGACCACCACGAATGGGAGCAGGTCCCTCACCTGCCCCGTCCCCTTTGCCCGGGGCTTTTACAAAACGACAGCCTGGGGCGCAGGACGGACACCCCCAGCCTGATTTCAGTACCTCGTACAGCATCACTGTTAATTAGTTTGTTACAGAATACTCTGGAGTAACATAAAATATGCTAATCACTCCACCTAATTACAAAGAAGAGTAAATTCACTAAAAAAATTAAGTATGTGAAGTATAATTAAAATAGAGTAATTAATGCTCAAACAGGAAAACTCAAACGGAAGGAAAGGAGGTTTAAATGGACTGGGTTTCCTTTCAGAGCGGTAGGCACTGGAAGCTCGGAAATGCCGAGGTCCAGGCTAACCTTCTGGATGCGCAGTGCTTCGGGGCTGCCTCCTCCAAACGTCCTCTTCTCGCAGCTTGCGGTTCGCCCTCCACGCCCACGCAGGTGGCCAAGTCCCGAGGTTTGGGGATTTTCCCCCTTCAGAAGGATCAGCAGCAGGAATCCTCCTTTTCAGGATGTCTTTTATACTCTCTCTTGGACATCAGCTTTGTTCCCAGCACAAAGGCCAGTTTGAACTCAAAGCTAGTTAAGCTTGGGCTAATTTATCATGTAATCACTCCTGTTCATGATTTTTGTTTAGTAATTACTACATTTCACACACTGCAGACGTACACCTAAAATAAATGTTGGCTACTAATATTTATAATTTAATTCTAGCTACACGTCATACTCATGACATGTCCAGGATACTCATTCTGTCCCTCTGCAAATGCATATAAAATATTAATATTCTGACTAATCTCCCAACGTGTATCGTATTGTGGCCTTCTTCCCTACTAGGGGACGTTCAGCCAGGGAACACATGCACTGGGATGGCGGGGAGGGCATCTCTTCCCAAAATAAATGATGACTTCTGTGGCCTAGTATCACCACAGACGACAAAGAGAAGAGAGGTCTGAGCTTGTCGTGGGTTTCCAGTTCTCAACTCCTGCTCTTAACCAGAGTGCAAAGTACAGGGGAAAAAACGCACAAAAATTCAGCGAACTGAGTTTGAGCAGTATGTTTAGAAGTGAAAGGACATCTATCTGAATAGCTGATTTTATTTTTAATTCCCTCAAGAAGCCCAGCAACGATGGTAGGGTGAGATTTCGGCTTTGACTGAAAGATTTATAAGAACAGAAAGGTGAAATGCCTGACAGTTTCAGCAGATGCATTTATCTTCATCGGCAAAGGATTCCCAGCTTTCCCAGACGTTGTTCTGGTGGGGAACGGCGTCCACCCCCGACACGCACAAACCGGCGCGAAGGCTGGAGCGGCAAAGGGCTGGGAGGAGGCACGGGGCCGGCAGCGGCGCGGACCCCCCGCGCCCTCTGGGCTGGGAGCCCCCCGCCCCATCGCCCGCTGCCGGCTCCGACACGCTCCCGGCGCCCCAAACCGACCGGCGACCGGTTAACGGATACTAAAAAGTGGGATTCAGTGGCTTGTCCTTCTAGAAAGGGGCTCTTTGGCTCTGTCTGAAAAACAGGCTGGGGGGAAAAAAAACCAAAAACCCCCTGTTTAGTTGGGGTTTTTAATTTATTCTTTAGGATAACGCTGAGGCTGCAAGAATTGTTTTGAGACGGGAAGGTGGGGGTTAGGACCCCCTGAACCCCCTTTTCTCTCCCCAGTATTAAGAAGGTAAAATCTTGAGAAAAAAATACCATTTGGAATCTTTTAAAAAAGCCTTGTTTCACTGACAGCAAAGAGAAGACTTTCCTAGAAACGCAGAGCGTAGAACGTGGGTATTTTGATGCCGTGGCTGTGAGGGAGCCAGGAAGAGGCTTGAATCTTCCCCGTCCCCTCAGCGTTCTGTGGAAACTTTTAAACTTCCAGGAGGCTATCAGAAATTACATTTTTACATAGGAAAACCTGCCACAGACTTAAGAACAGTGCCATTGTCTTGGAGCTACACTACAAATCACATGTACTTTTAAAATGTTACAATACATATTCTTCTGTTGATATAATTTAGGTAGGAAGATTCAGAACTACACTGAAGAACTCCACCTAGTTCAAGCTCTTTGGAATGCCATCAAGTTACTTCTTGAGAAATAACAAGATTACGAGAAAATGGCAGGAGAGGTTCATTAAATACTCAGTTCAAAATAACGCTAATGGCCTCGCTGCATTTCAAGCAACGCCAACCCGCTGATGCAAACCAGCAGCTTGTCTGGACGTTTAAAAAATGCTCAGGGCGAAAGCAAAGTAACCCATTATCTATACATTTTTAAATAATAGCAAAACCAAACAGTAAATTCCCTGAACTTCTCATTTTTATGAGCAAGTCTGACTCTTATACTGGAAACACTTGAGGAATCCTATTACAGAACATCCCTAATACTTTCAAATTTTGACTTGCTGCCCCCTGACTTAAAATATGCCAGCAGAAGTCTTCAACCAGTATTCATTTATGGCACTTCTGCATTATTTAAGCATAAATAACAAAATGTATTAATAAAGCAGGTCTGTTGTGGAGATAATTTACGGTTGAGTTTCTGAAGCTCTAATTATCTACCTTTAAAGTCTGCTGATTACTAGTCATAAATTTTATAGGCTTTACTGCCTAACAACAGACACCTTGGATTTTTTTTCTTTACAGAAATTACACGAACTTCTATAGAATACATATTTGCGGAGTGTTGGAAGGAGGTATAAAATCTGCAGACGCTGCTCCATTATACACCCATTTACATTTGCAGGCTTAGGGTCTAAACCTGGTACGCTTATTAATTCCATTCACGCTCAAAATCATCAGTTCTCTGGAAGAAGGGACACTGTGAGACGAACTTTTGTGGAGGTGATTTTATGTTTATAAATAACAGTATCCAAAATTCCTCATATTGACGTAATCTTTACGCAGCCAGTTCGAGGCGGCTTTGTAAGTGCTACCACAGAACACAAAAATCAGGCTGAAGCTCTTTACAAAATCAGCCACCGGCTGCTATTACACGATCTGCAATTCATATTTCCCCATTGGTCACGAGGCTCACAGCGCTGATGGGTTCCATCTGCAAATTGAATTTATGCTCCATCTAGCGACTCATAATCCCGATTAGGTCATGGTAAAACGGCCGCAATAGCTCCGAGCCCTCCCGTAACCTGTACCAGCTCCGCAGCCGCCGGGTCGGCGCTGGCCTGGGTGCGGGAGGGAACGATGCCCAGGGGCTCTCGCCCGCTGCCGCGGAGGGGCCACCTCTTCTTGTCCCCGCTCAGCCCCAAGCCCCGAGCATCCCACGCTCCTGCACCTCAGCCTCAGCTGGAGCCACCAGCTCTTCCCTAGGAAGTCCAAGGACAGGCAGGGAGGCCCAGGGAACAGGGCAGGTTTTCTTAACCCTCCTGAGACTCCAGTACCTCCTTTCCTAACAGACCGGGCAGATTTCGGATGGCCAGTAAGTGAACTTGGCTTCCCACTGCTGGGATGGTTGGAGTTTGCAGTGATGAAACCTCTCCCACGCCAAAAAAAAGCAAAGAGCTTGCCAGGAATGTTGCTGAGCCTGGTGCTGTCTTTCAGGTGACGCACACGACACGTCTTTTGTCCGTTGTTCATCATGTAATGAACGCTTTGGGTCCGTGCGGGACACCCGGGATGGCGTGTGGCTATGGTCCCCATCCCCTGCTGAGCCACCGGTCCGCGCTGGAGGAGCTGGATAACCGCCTCTGGTTATCTTTGGGTCTGTCTAAAGGAATTTATTTGGAACTGTACCTGCAAAGCGCTGTCAGTTCTGCACGGCCAGAAGAAAAGTCACAGTAAATGGTGACTACGTGGCTAATAGACAGAAAAAAACCCTCTCAATAATTCTTCCTTTGACTGCTAAGTCATAGTTATGAAATGATTCCCATAGCAGTCCTAGATGATGCCCTATTTTCATAAATGAGACACGTCAAAGAAAGCAAGCGCATTTCTTACCCCTCTCTCCAGAAGCATGTCTCGGAAATGAGTGATGCGCTCTTCGAGGGGAGGCGTGAGCTGAGACGCTGACGTTTCCTCATTCTTCTCCTCCGTTTCAGCCTTCCCCTGGTCAGCAGCTTGGGAATCTTCTGTTCTTTAACAAGGTAAGATAGAAAATAGTTCAGTAATTGTCAACTGGGGAGGGGATTTTTAACCCTCTCTAGAACACCCTCCGGGACGGCAGGACTTCTTCCCGGGCAGGAGCAGGCAGGGCGCGGACGCTGACAGCGAGAAGTGACCCAGCCCTGCGTTCGTCGTCAAACCGGGGGGCTCGAGGGCCCTGCCGAGGGCCCTCCGACAGCTCGTTAGGTGGAAGGATGGTCCGCCGGTGCGATCAGAGAGGGACTCAGCAGCGAAATACTACGCTACATTTTAAGCTACAGAAAAGTGACGGCTTTATATAAGATTTGTCAAGGAGTGGAGACTTTAAAGGAGTGACTGAAGAGACTCATCTCGTTTTATTTTTCTTTCCTGGTTTTGTGCCCCCACACTAGAAAGTCAACACTCATCTTTATTTTACGTTCCCGTGCACCCCGTACACCTTGGGAGCTCACTCCCAAGGCACGTAACCCGGCAATGCATCGCACGCAACGAAGCATCAGCGTGCAATGAAGCATCGCATCGGCAACGAAGCATCAGCGAAGAACCTGCCCTTCGTCAGGGCCAGAAGGTCTATATTTATCCCGACAGCCTTTGTCCAAGATTGCGTGTGATTAGAATAAATAGGTGTTTCTGAGAAAATCCTCACCAGGTATTGCCCCGGTCCCTCTGCCTACAAGACCCCTGGCTAAAGGCTCGTGCGTAGCACCGCTGTGCTCGTTTCACAAAGAGGGACAGCTTACGGCAAGCTGCAACCATACAGCGGCCGCAGCCCAAGAGTGATGCTCTCCTCGGCGCAATCCTACACAACCAGCGTCACCTGTTTCACACCAGATAAATATCTACACAATTTTATCAGAGTGAGAGACCATCAACCCCGCGCTCTCCCCGCGCTGGAAGCGAACACCGAGTTCCCCGCTGTTCGGAGGGCCGAAGCCTCTCCCCCGTGGGCCCTCGGCGTCTGCGGGGAGAGGGTGGTTAGATGGGACCCTCCCAGGCAGGAAGGCGTCGGCTCCAGGAGGGTGACGGGATTTGAGACGGGGATACGAAACCCCTGACTTCAGAGAAGTTGGCCAACTCCGACCCCGAAATCAGACTTCTGCTCTGGGCCCGTCCTGCTGTTTCTTGATGCTCTCAGCAATGAGGGAGTTCAGTACAAATTAAGGCTCTTTCTGGAAAGATCGGGAGTCTTAAAATGATCACAAGGTTCAAGTGAGGATAACGAAAGTAAGGCAATCTGATTTTTAGCCTCCTATTAGGCATGACTGCATTTTCTACTGATGCATTTTTCACCACTACAGAATAATACTTAGTCTGAAATTTCAACAGGAAAACACTTTTTTATTTCCAAGCAAATTAATTAGATCAGCATGTAATGTGAGCTCTAGCGTATTATCTTCCTTCTACAAATAATTACACTACACTTACATTTATCCTAAAATGATGCTGCATTACTAGTGATTTGAGAGATATCAAATTGGTGTTCTTCACAGAATGACGGTGACTTTTATATTGGAATAGCAAATTTTATTCTATGACATGATCCATGAAAGGCCCAATCCAATTTCTAGTACACACAAAGAGCTTTTTCAAGCCGAAACCGAGAGAAATACAGTATGCCACTCCACCAGCCGAGCACCAGCAGAGCCCCTCTTTCCTTCAGTCCTCCTTCCACAATTGAAAATGATGCCGCAAATCACACACTTTTTTCTCACGCCAAAAATGACAAGAGAGAATGCAATTTTCTTTAGCAAATGATACAATCGTCTGCACAACAAACTATGTGACTTCCTACTCAGATGGAGACATACGGGCAGCCGACCGGCACGATCCCGGACGCCTGCAAACCTCAGGATGGAGAGGGCGGTGAGACGTTTTGTGTAACCGTGGCACCCACTGAAAGGAGAAGAGGCAACGGGCACAAACTGAAACACAGGGAAATCCACCGACGCACAAGGAAAGGCGTTTGTACTGTGAGGACGGTCGGACGCTGGGGCAGGCTGCCCCGGGAGGCTGCGGGGCTCCATCCAGGGAGATGCTCAACCCCCGGACAGGTCCCTGAGGACCTGCTGGGAGCGGGGTGGGACAGAAACCCCCGAGCCCTCCTGCCATTCTGCGAAGAAAACCCAGAAAACCTAAGTTTCTCTGAAGATTGTTTTTCTTTTGTAGAGAGTACAGTCAGAGCATTGCCTGAGGAAGAATTTGACTTCAGTATTTTTAAGCGGTTTCATTATACCCTGACCAAATGTAAATAAAAGTGCAACAGCAGCTCGTGCAGCCCAGAGCTCCTACGCCTGCAGACGCAGGTTCTGGCTGGAAGCACTGGGCAGAGGTTGTGCAAAGGGCCACGGGAGGACGGAGGAGTCCTGCTGTCCCCTGCAGCCGGCCTTGGCCAGGCCCTCCGCTAGCTCCGTCACCAAAGGCAACAGCAGGAGAAGCGACGTAGCAGGTCTGCTCTTACCAATGTGAACTGGTGACCCGGTGTGAACCTCTGATGACCCTCTAGTTGAATTATAAAGAATTGTGCTGGAACTTTGATGCAATTAGATCTTATCATTAGCACAGCGCTTTCTGTATAGCAGGTGATTTACTGTATGCCAAAGGAGCGATATGATTTACTAAGTAACTTTACTTAGATTAAACAAAATAGAACAGGGAATACAGTATATTTAAAAACAAACCCTGAGAGCATGCCACACCACCTACTTTGGTTATACTTAACCAAGCAGAAATGTTGATATTGCAAAAATAAGAGGATAAGGGCTGTGCATGGGTAAACACGGGGTTCAATTTCCCGTTCTGCTACGATGGCAGGTGCGGGGCTGCGACGCCCAGCTACAGCCTTCCTCTTGCTTGTAGCCCTGCTCGGCGCGGGGAGGCAGCGGGCTGAGCCACCGTCCCCTGCCGGCAGCGCGGGGCTGGGCTCCGGGGGACTCCTGCCCCCACGCCCGCCCAGCCCCGTGGGACAGACGCCCAGAGCATCACGGCACGGCGGGATGACAGCGGGTGCTCCTATCTCCAACGGCGTTCCCTGTTACAGGCAGGAAAACATTCACTGTCTTCAGATGCAATTATTGACGTGGATATGACAGCAATATAAATAGTTTTTTGGTCCGTCCAGCACCAAAATGAAAATTTGTTTAGTTTCCTGTGAAGACAAATCTGTTTCCACCTCTGGATTCAGTCCGGAGGGAGCGGCACTTCGGCCATTGCCAAGTAAAACAAAGCAGAGGAAACAGCAAGTGAGATTTGGACCTGGTACGTGCAACTTGGAAGATGAAAAGCTGGTGATGCGCATCTTCTTATCCAAAACTCGGAACTTAACCAGCACTTTAGTAGACTCTACATCTTGAGAATTCCCCTTTTGCTGTTTATGGCACGGAGAAACTCGGCTGCTTTTCTTACACGGAATTACGGGCCCCAGTTTTTAAACCAGTTCTGCTTTTGGCTGACTAATTCAGACACAGGGAGATGTAGGCAACTGAGACCCACGGCACTTGGAAACAGTAACAGAACTCTGACGGCAGCAGGGATTTAACTGCTGTGCACTCAGCCATCGCTGGGTCTCTGCGCCAGGATGGGAGGATGCCCGCGGCAGGGGGTACCCAGCTGCGACGGCACCGCACAGTAATGTCTCAATCACATTAACGAAACCAATCGTAGGCTAGCAAAAGAGTTTACACATGATTTTCACCCTGAGGATAACTGAATTCTAGTTTGAAATGAAAATCCTACAATATTTCACTTTTTTGTATCACGAACTCTTAGCTATAGTCTAATATTAATACATTTAAACAAGCACTTAGACTGCATTTCTTTAGTAAAAGGTCAGTATTTTAAAGGTCCACCCACAAAGCTCCATATTCTGCCGTTGTTTCAGGGTACAAAGCAAAATGTCAGGAAATCTTCAAGTGTTACAAAAGAGAATTTAAAATTCAAAACGGCTGTAGAAATCATGTAGTAGTTTGGGGATGTATGTTCCGCTGACAGAAAAATAAACACTTTACGGCTTTTTGGTGACAGGTCAAACTTCTGGGGAATTGGGATCATCACAAGGAAGTGTGAGAAAATGCTATGCTGTCAAGCCAAATCCTACTTGTTTATTATGTGAATGTTGCCCTTGACTTTCAGAGGACTAATTGCCCAAATACAGCAAATAAGAATTGGCTCCTACTAATCTAAAGATTTATTTTTAAAGATAGAACTTACGATAGGGTTCTCAGAGCTTTAAATATCCTCTCAATTAGTATCTTGCCACAAATCTCAAGTATGGCAGAAGTTGTGTTATTTGTTATACCATACATAACTGTAGCATAACACAAAGACAAATGATGGCATAAACAGCAGTGATAGACACTCATTATCACGTGCCATCTAACTTTTGTGGCATAAAGTCACAGCTGAGAGTAGTTTTGCGTTGCCTATGACTCCAACGGCCTTTTCAAGACCCAGAAGATGCCTTCCCATCCCACGAATGCTCTTCTCCGTGCGAGATGCCTTTGCGGCGCCGGCGGGCACGGCAGCGCTGCTTTGCTGCCCGCGCCGCAGCAGACGTCGCTGGCAGTCGGAGGTGCTTGCCAGCGTGCTGCAGCATCTCTGACACGACTGCACTTTCAGCCAGACGGGCGCATGATTAATGCTTACGTATGTATATATACGTACCTATGTAGCTATAAATATATACCACAAGAAAGACGCTACAAGGCATTAAGGCAGGAGAGTCATGCAGCAACTCTGCGATGGGCTGAGATTGCCCAGCTTGAACTGTATTTACCTATTTGCTTTGGGGAAAAAATATGTATATGAAAATGTATTTCTGCAAGTAAATAAAAACAATAAAAGTCAAATTCTGCAAATTTATAAGAAGATGGTCCATATTTGGGTCTCATAATTTTGACAACGTCCTTTTGAGCGTAAAGAAAATAAGAGACTAAAAACCCCAAAGTTAGTCTTTCAAGTGAGTAAGTCATGGAAACCCAATGAAAATGAGACGATATTCCTTATTCACAAGCAGACAGCGAAAGAGGCACTGCCTGACCTTCCGACACACGGCACGGTAAGCCCAAGACTACTCTGATACGGTAATCTTTGAGTAAGTGCATTTTTCTGGAGTTGTACGAACAAGCTTCTGGAGTTTTAGAATTCCGTTTAGGTACAGTAACGGTAAGACGTTTTCACGTTTCTCGACCTCAACCTGCTGAAAGGAATCACCTTAACAGCACAGGTCATAACACTGGCCCGTTACTGTCAGACCCACTGACATCAATAAAAGTATTCTTAAATAGAATAATAATAACTAAATAAATAAAATAAAGAAAAAGCTTATATTTATAGTAAATACAAACTTTTATAAATACTAAATACTATGTAAATAGTAAAAGTACATATTTAGCATATATAAAGTATAAAAATACTCTTTTATACCAAGCATTAAATGCTTAAATAGTCCGAGTATTGAACTCGGAGTATCTGATTCTTCCTTCATAATAATACAAATCCACAGAAAGTCTTAACAAGGTCAAAAGAACCACCCCGTGTAGCAGGATAAGAATGGCAATATAAGAGAGAATAGAATTGTCTTCAATATATTCACTTGGAAAACACAGAAATTTGTTGTGCTTACTCGTCACAATGCCCTCGAAAATATAACACGCTATCTATGCAGATTTATTTTACAGATTTATTTTTTTAGTGGTCCGAACCAGTATCTTAACCATAGCCAGCCCGCATGAACAGCTAATGCTATACGCAGTTACTGGCCAAAGGTTAAATAGAACAAAATGTCTTTAAGGTACTTCTTAAACCAGAAGCGTTTACTTCATTTCCTTGCTGTTTCGGCAGAGGGTGAGGGAGTCGCTTACTGGGCACGTGGTTTTTTTGCCTGTTACTTCATGAGAATTTGAAACACACATGGTAATAAAGGCCAAATAAAAGCACAATAACACCAATACCTCTGGCTATTTCCGAGCCGGTAGCCTGGAAACCCTGACAGCAGTGAAAAAAAATCTGCTTCACATCAATGAAGATAAAGCTTGTATCCAATGTCTTTGACATAACTACTCATCCATACAGTCGTCTTTTAACCATTTCAAAGTACATAAGAGTTACTCAGACAAAAATTGATGCTGTTCATGGGAAACAGGTATTTTAGAGAATCATGGAGTTTGATGAAGACTGGATACCTTAGGAATGACTCTCATAATTTATTGGTGTAGTTATCCACACAGAAGCAAATAACTGCATTTCTCTTTGCACTTATATGCACCAGACGTTAGCTCCCCAACATTACATATAGGTAAGTAAACTTTAGAACTTACTTATTTCTCTTAGTTTTGATGCTAAGATCATCATTTTCATCCCCTGGACAAGAACTAACACATTTATCTGCTAAAAAGAAATAAATAGTTATTAGACTTGAACTAGATAAATGGGAATACAAATGCCTCAGATTAACCCTTCATTTCTTGTCTTTGCCCGCTGCTCAGGTATTTACTATTTTTCACTCTCCACAGTTTTTACAAATAACACATATTTCATCAGATCCTCAGAAACACCTTCATCCAAATGAAAGAGTTAGCAATAAACCCCACCACCGTCATTCTGCAAAACTGCTCATCGTTCACATTCTGAACAGAATTGTTCGTTGTTCATTTGTGACACGACTTTATTTAAATCTTGTTATTGTTTCACCTGATACTCCCTCCTCCCTTCCCTTAAAAATACCACTACAAAGACATTTCTGCAAATTTATTTCAGTCCTGGCAGCCTGAAGGATTCAATAGTGTCACCACGCACCAGAACGTCACCCCTGCTTTGGCCTGGACACTCGTCCTTGAAGGACTCCGTGGTTGCATTGCCAGTCATAGCAAACATGAAGCATAGGGAACAGGTCTTTACTTCTGGAATCTAAATTTTTTTTTTCTATGTACACAAACTGCAGTTTTCATCAGCAGTCCAATGGACAGACCCCCAGAAGTCACATCCATCCGGCGCTTGGTTTGTGTCGGGGACCCTTCAGTAGTTCACCATGAATTAGTTGAGAAATATAAAAACCGAACCGTATGCGGTCAGCTTGGGAACAGCAGACACACCAAACCTCACCTTTTGTGTATTAGACTGGTAATGAAGACGTCTTGCTATTCAGGAAACGATGAAAAAATAAATTAAAAATACACATAAAATTGAACTTAGGTTATGGAGATAAAAGGTTTGAGTAACTTGATATGGTGAGGACTGATGTCACTGAAATCAGATGAAACTCCAGGAGATCTGCTAGAAAATGACTGAACACAAATAGAGAGCAGTGGGTATTTTGAAATTTATAAACTAATTTCAAGTGCCTGTTACTTGTCCAGGTCCAACCTTCATATCATTGAAGCCAACAAAAATTTGGCCATTTATTTCAAGTTTCAATTTAAGAATGTTGTTCTCTAGCTCATTTTGTTTCCCTGTTTTAGGGAAATTACATGTTTATTAGTATGCTTTCAGTAATGTTACCTTTTATTTATTTGAAGTGCATGAACATGGCATACACGAAACCACTGCAAAAGGAACGATAAAAAACAAATGGCAGCTGCAACGTGACGGTGTGGGAAGACCAGGAGCAGAGACCACAAGAGGAGGAACCACACAGGAGGTGCGAATGGACGCTGTACTAACTACAACTTAAAACGCTAATAAGGAGAAATGAACGGCTTTCCAAAATAAGGAGAGTTTGATCTCAACATTCCTGACAATATACAAGCATTATGACTACATAAATGAATTTAATAATGCTTTACGTATACATAAATTCACTGGAACTATTACCTCTTCTTGCTAAATTCTTCTTTGGGATACTCAATCAAAAATACAAAGTAATAGGAAAAACAACCTGTAAGCTCAGAAGGTGGAACGTAATTCAACAGAGATATTATAAAGCTATTAAAAGGAGTCGAACAACCTGTGGAGGCAGCGGTGGTCTTCACTGTAATGAATTCTGAAGGTAATAATATGAAACGACAGAGGACTTGACGGTGCTGTCAGGTGAAGAGATGAAGAAGATGCCCCTCGGTTCAGTGCCGACCGGGCAAGCGCCGTCCTGTTCCTACCAACTTTCACCACCATTAAAGCAAAGAAAACGCCAGCCCTGCCCGCGGGCCACCTCACACGCCCCAGGCAGCCCCTCCAGCGCCGGCTGCAGGGCGTACGGTGTGGTACGCTCAGACGTGACGAACCCTGATGGGACGTGCTTTTAGTAAAGCAAGCAAGCGGTGAGCAGTCCGGCCCAGGCTGTGAGCCGTTCCAGGTCGACATTTCCACAGCACAAGAGAAAACTCGCTGGTGATGACCAACGATTACGTGAAGTTCTCCAGCTCCTTGAAGCTGAACTCACACCTGAAGTGACCTCACGACAAGATCTTTCATAGATTGCGGAAAAGGATATATCATTTCTAAGTTTTGCTGTGAAGAATATGTGAAGTGGGCGTTTACAAAACCGAATCTTCGTTACCGTACAGCTTTCAGATAAAAGAAAGGTGATACAGAACAGCCTGATTCCAGCGTCTACTTCCATCCGCCGGCTCCTGACGCAGCTCGGGCTCCCCCAGGGAGCGACGGCAGCCTCCCCGAGGGGGGACGCCGAATCCTTGCTGTGCCTGCGCGAGTGGCTGCTGTGGGTACACCCTCTTGGATAAACGGGACAAGATTAGAGTCAGCAGCAACGCTTAAAACTTCAGTGCAATGGAAAACTCAGCGAAACGTAACAAATGGTACCTCTACTCTCACTCAGGAACCTACGGAATCACATCGCACCGCTGGACCTCTGGTAAGATTATAAACTGACTTTGAAAGGGAAGAGAGGCAGCCGAGCACAAAATCTAATAATTGATTTAAAGCTTTGAGGAAGAATATTCCTTGACAGCAATCTTTCCATGAGATCATGAAGCGGAGCACTGCCCCAGTCCGATGGTCTATCAAGCTTAGTACTGATTAATTAAATCGTTCGGCTAATCCCAGCCATGTCATGAATTCTGGTCCATTTCCCAGAACAAAGAGGAAACGCCAGCATTTACCAGGTGAGATAAAGCGCTGTCAATCCATTGGCCACACGCACAAATCTGATTTGCAGTTTTGTAGAGAGACCTGGCACCCATGTATTGCACATAAGCCTGGGAGCGTCCCTATGCCGTTTCTAGGGACCGTGCTTCGTGTTTTTGTCTGAATGCTGAAGGGTCCAAAATATTTGTGGGAACACAGGAAACTAAATCAGAACTGATTTTGAATAGGGATCATAACAACTATGAATCAACATGCCATTTTCTGTAGTCAGAATGTCATTTTCTTTTAATTAGCTGAAAAAATAACGTCCTCAGCCTAAACTTTCAGATGAACCATTTGAGCAGGTGAAGATAAAAACAGAATCAAATAAAAACAGGAATAGATAAAAACAGGAATAGACAAAAACGTTCTTCTCCACTGCAATAAGACAGAAACATTTTAAGGAATCTTTGAGGGAAAATAGGGATATTATGGTCAGTCTGTGACCGTTTTGAGACAGAGGAGTAATGACAGTCAAGGACAAGAGGAGAGAGCCCTCACCAGAAGCGCTGCACTCTGCTGTCAGACAGCTCTGGCTTGGGAACGTGGAAGATCAAGGTACGAAAGTCCTGGAAACGCCGTCTCTGCCCGGCCCCGCGTCCGGTCGGCGGCGGGTCCCTCCGCCCGGGTGACGTCCCCGTTGGAGGGGCTGGGCCGGTGCTGGCCGGAGCTGCTGTGCTGCGGCTCGGGAGGTGCGGGAGGAGCTGCGCCTCCTGCCCGGTTCCTCGGGCTGGCCTGGCGGGAACCCATGAGTAAAGAGCCCTGACACCTTCATAAATCTCCCTCAGAACTAATACTTCGTGGGGGCGGAGTAATTGATAAATGAGTAATTTTTCATTTATGCCTACGTTATAAATGCACTTGATCTTTCAGCGGAGCGATGCGCAGATAACCTATAGCACCCCATGAATAACTATGCTTGCCAACTTTTTTTGTGCCTTTGATTTAAAAATTCTAATTAAAACTCAGCAGCAGCAACTAAGCTAAATAAATTTGGCAACCATTGTTGCAAACACGGAGCTCATTTGTGTTATTTATTTACTCGAGATTACAAGCTGAGAGAAATGGTAACAAATAATTCCTTTACCTCAGCAGCTAATATATACTAATTATAACCTGACTGTCTCAAATACTGAGCAACCGCAAGTCCCAATTATATCAAGGAAGATGAAGACTATTAGCAACAATGAAAACCATGGTCATAAAGAAACTGGTGCATGAATCAAATCTTGGTGGTACTTACAGATAATAAATAAAAAGGATGGAACACAGAGCAAAAACCAGATTTTTGAAGTGGCACATATCAACAAATACTTTAGGCTCTTCTCATTAATTAATTATAGATCGTGAACAATGACCCTCAGTTTTGTCTTTGGCCATCATTCCCCCTTGTCAGTAGTTAACTGATCTTTCAATATATCCTGCAATAAAAAACGTATGCTGTATTTTTCTCCTGAAGAATGAACTTCAGCAGATACATTTTGGAATTATTAGATGTACAGCTAAAGTTACTCAAGCCATATACAAAAATGATATATATACAAGCATCTGATGACTGAAATTTATATTGAAAAATGTAATGACAGATGTTGATAAAGACTACACTAATAGAAAACCACTCTCTGTAGCTTTTCTTCAGTAACCTTCTGCTAATACTGATAACACAAATCCTGATTATCGCTCACTTTTATCTACCTGCAGGCAGTGTTTCAAGTCCACGAATGCACACTCGCAGCCCCTGTTTTGCGGTGAATCGGGAGCTCTGCCCACGGATCAAAGCGTAGGTTACAGCCCCCTGAGCGCAAAAGGCAGGGCACTCCCCGAGACTGGCAGTGCCACCTTATTTTCAGTTATAAAAGACTACACTTTCAAAGGATGACAAAAGTCTCATTTCCCCCCCCCTCACCTTTTTCTAGACCTCACCACTAAAGAGCAGGCATCGGCTGAAGGAGCCTCTCCAGTGACACTGATGTAAAGCAGAATATTCAAGAATTACAAGCAGCTAATGAAGGCAAGCAGCATTTCAAACGACTGCCGTGCACCGAGATGTCCTCCCAGTAATGGCAGGTCGTACTGACACAGCTCCCACGTGAAAGCCAATGTAAAGCATCAGGAAATAAAAGGAGCACTGACACGGCACGGTAACAGGGAGTCCACAAAAACTGGTGAAACATAATCTTTGGAGGGAAATGTGGCGGAACAAACCACGGAGCCACTACTGCACCGGCAGGCACAGGCTGGCACGCTGGGCTGCTCCTGGGCTGGTCACCAGCACGGACAGAACCTGGACCGAACAACTAAGGTACGGGGCGCAGACCAAAAAGATGGCATGGCAAGGAGCATGGGATGGGAAAGTCAGGCTGGGAAAACTGCCTCCGCAAACTGGCCGTCCTGGGGAGGACCAGACTGCAAACACCTCGGATCACTGACAAGCCAAGGGGTGTCTTTTCAACTCTATCTTGAACCACTGAGCTTGTATTACTGCAGATCAGCAGTTACTCTTTAGCCACAACCGTCCCCTTCAGGAATCCACGGTGTTTAGAAGGTGACTGGCAGAGCCACGTTTAGATGGAAGCACCCACGTTTCCACCAAACCTTTTAGAGCTCATTAGAGATTTACTACTGGGAATTTTTCTCCCCTCTACAGCTTGGTCAGATAATCGTTACCTATGGAGTGTCTGCTTTTGCGTAACAGCTGAATAATGCATCGGTAATGCCTTCCTAATGTACATCTTGGAAATAAGTGTAATAAAACATAAAGACAGCGTCTTCCGAGATGTACTTTATACATCAAAGATTCATCCAATGTCAGAAGCCACCTGTTTCTTCATTGCCAATAACAAGAACGCTCTATCCCCCAGTTCAGCATTTCAGTGAAAATAAGGATTTTGCAATAAACATCAATTTTAACACAATACTTTATACGAAATCTCAGAAGGAAAACCCTTCTAATTACGGTTATCAAACTTTCACTGAACATATTTAGCAACCAAGTTTCATTCAACATTTGAGTTTAAATAGAGGCAAATAATCACAGGGCTTTAGTTACTTGCTGCAGCTTCCAGCTTGCGCTTGTGAGGAGGATCCTCGATGATCCGGTTTATGTCGCCGCGGTGCTTCAGGTCCACTGGCTTCTCCCAGACCGACAGCTGCATTGTAGGGTTGAAGAAGAAGACCCGGTCATCTCCAGTCCAGACTACACACCTATTCCAAGTGATAAACTATGCTTAGATAATGTCAAATACACCCACAAACAAGAAATTAACCCGCAGCTGGCTCATTGCATCTCCGTTTGCAGTGCCTGGGTGAGACTCCTCTCCGACTGACAGCCTGCCCCTGGCCCTGCCAGCCCATCAGTCGCCTCGGGTACAGAAACTCTCTCCATATCAATCAAATGTCACAGAAATGGTCTAAACACCCCAAAAAAGCAGTAGGTGAAATATTTCGTCACAGAGGGAAAAAGAACCAGGTGAGGAGGAACGCCATGGTGCTCACAGCAAGAGAAGCCGTAGGAAAATACATTTCATGCTCTAAAGCCGTGGCGGGCAGCAGTAGAAGCCTTGGCAGCGGGGCTGGGTGGCCATGGCCTCGATGCCCACGGGCCGGGGCTGTGCCTGCTGCTGGCAGGCGGAGGCAGGAGCCTTATCTGGCTGCACTGGTGGGAGGGGGTGTAACCACTGCATCCCCCGGCATCCCCCCGGCATCCCCTGGCATCCCCCTGGCATCGCCATGGCATCCCCCGGCATCCCCTGGCATCCCCCTGGCATCCCCATGGGATCCCCCTGGCATCCCCATGGCATCCCCATGGCATCCCCCTGGCATCTCCCGGGCATCCCCCAGCATCCCCCTGGCATCCCCATGACATCCCCCCAGCATCCCCATGGCATCCCCCTGGCATCGCCATGGCATCCCCGGCATCCCCTTGGCATCCCCCGGGCATCCCCATGGGATCCCCCTGGCATCCCCTTGGCATGCCCCCGGCATTCCCCCAGCATCCCCATGGCATCCCCATGGCATCCCCCGGCATCCCCCGGCATCCCCTTGGCATCCCCGGGCATCCCCATGGGATCCCCCGGCATCCCCCGGCTCCCCCGTTACTGCGCTGCACAGGTACCACCAGCCACTGCAGAAGCCTGCCACAGAGGTTCAGGTTGATTTTGATGGGCTCTGTATCAAATTTAAAAAACGCGACCAAGTCGCTGCTGTACAAACTACAGTTTCTTGGCTTGGTCAGTTAAAATAAGCATGACAGCGGTTCAACTTTTTGTCCTGACATTCATTTTAAATCGGCTAAAATAATATGAAAATAGGTATCGCACCATCCTTCATAGACATTCAAAAACCTCAAGTTGTACTTCCCTAAATCTATATGTAAATAAACAAACACAATATCAATCTCAAGCCCACGCTTTCTGAATCATAATGAAAACTAACAAACATCATGAACAGCCTCTGACTTCCTCACACACTGATAATGGGAAAATGTTGGTCTCTGAAGCATAAATACCTGGAAGGAACAATTCTTACCATTAGAAGCTCTGCTGCTTAACTGTTATTAAAAGCAGGGAACAAAACTGGTTTAAAAAAAAAAGTCTGGTCTGGGTAAAAGACTGCAAATATGAAGAATGCTCCATCACTGCAGAGTACGGAGTAAGACAATCCACCGCACGTGTACCACGGGGAAGACATCACCACTGGTCTTGCCCAAAGGTGTAATGAGAAATACATAACCTCTGTACGGAGCCGTGGAGGGAGCGGCAGGGCGCAGGGTGCTGGGAGCGGGTCGGTGTAAGCGTGTTACTGAGCCCGAACACCACAGTGATGATGTTCGGCGGAGTTAAATGTTCTCCCGACGAACAGGAGCACAAAATTGGTTGTACCAACCCAGCCGCTGACCTCAGTCACGCTTACACCCCTGGAAGTTTTGGCAGCCTGAATTCAGTGGCACGGACATGACAAATATTTTAATAATTTTCTGTTTATTGCACAAATGTTTTGGATCACAAAACAGCCTCACAAGACAGATGCTCTAATCCTCTGTTAGGCAAGGATCAGGTACAGTTGTGACTTCTTACTTTGTACCTTGGAGCTACGGGAACCTCCGTTCTCCCAGACACTGACCCGCCAGCCCCAGCCTCTTCTGCGGAACACACCAAGAGGGACTTCTACAGGGAGGCTGCCAAACCGAGACTCCCATAAATACCACAGTTATCCCAGAAGGGAAAAAAATCCTGGCACTTAAGTGAAGCGGACAGACTTAGCTGATTCATACAAACGGGTTATTGTTATCCGTTCATTAAATATTCGAATTACGGTCAGGACACAGGCCCAATCCTGCGCAGGAGTAAACGCCTGCTTTGAAATGCCCCTTGCTGGCATTTCCTTCATTGGCAAGTAAGCACACCGCATAATTTGAACCGCTCGGGGAATTAGCTGCAAACGATGGTAAACGTGAAACCACTATCTTGTTTGGCATCTGCCACGCTACCACATGCACAGGGGACTGTCGAAGCCGTTATTTGACAGGGTTTATAGCCAGTGGGTTCGGAAGCGTGGGTTCGTCTCTGCTGGGACGCTGCGGTGCTCTCTGCTCCTCTGGCCACGCACACAGGTGTCGATGGTGCTCATTAATCTCCGAGCACCGCCAGGTCCCGCGTGCCATCACCCCATGTTAGAGACTCCGGGGTCCCTCGTGACACCTCTTCACCTTTCCATGACTAATATAATTTGACATTTAATTTAAAATTAATGTCCCTTTCCCCTTGTAACATGTCACCTGTTCCTCTTTGGTATAGTAACGGTTTCAATTATCCACAGGGGACGCATGGTATTTTGTTTCACTCACAGAGGATAAACTGGAAACGCAGATATTGTTACGTTCATGTTTCCCTTCAGAAAATTGTAATTTAAGTATGAGTAAGGGCACAAGATGACGATATTAGTATTTTATTTTATTTCATAAGGTAGGTAAGCTTTGGTAACATTCCTGAAAATTTTTCTGCCATTAAAAATAATGGTCTAGCTACTTCTAACTGGTGCTTGGCGATGTCACATCAACCATGGGTCCTGCAGAAGCAGGGAGCCAACCTGCAGGTGGGCAGCACTTGACATAAATTCAGGATTTGTTGAATTTGTGCTGCATATCTAGTTTCAACCTATCAGAAACATTTGTAAGTTGTGGTTGAAGCACCCTACGGGCATGCTCCTTGTTCCATCATGAGCCATGAGGCAGACGAGACCTTCAGACCTCAGAACATGGGACAACTGCCAGCACGAGGACTACGCCCCATCCCTCTGGTCCAAAGGACCCGATCTGGATGCCTTTTCTCGCGCTCGGAGAACCCACTGGGTCACTAAACAGTCCTCTGGAAAGCCAGAAATGTAAGGTTTCTCCTTAGAGATTAAAATATCACGAGTCTGGATCTGAGAGCGGGGCACTTCAGTGGAGGTGCCGGCTGCCCATCCACCGCTCAGCAGACGCTGCTGGAGAAGAGGGGATGCTGCGAGGTCCCTCTGCGGGTACCACTGGCCACGGCTCCGTTCTGTAGGAACGGATGAACCCATAGCCTGCCTATGACACTGCTGGCCTCAAACGGTTCCTCTGCACTACACCATGAAGTAGCAATTGTCAAGAAGAGAAATGACTGATGTAAATCACATATTTAGGACGTTAAGATTAAGTGGGACATTGGACTGTGCTTACCGGTTTGCAAAATGGCACAATATAATAGTAACAAATAATGGCTGATAGCTACGTGAGTGCCTTAGCCAAAGATGCCACAGATGTCAGCCACTGAGTATAACCTGATTATTTCATCCAGCATAAGAACGCATATGGGTAAAGGAGGTAAAAAACCCTTCTAGTCAACCATTCAGGGCAGAAAGTGAAGACAGTTTTTATCTATTTCAAAATGACACATGAGCTTTCGTTACCCAACATGTAGTTACCTGAATGGGAACAGGGTCAGGAAACCTGGGTCAGGAGACACAACCTGTTTTCACTGATACAACCTGAAATCAACACTAATCTTGCAAGACAGTAAGAGTCATCCACTGCCAATGATATTACTGGGAGAGAAAGAGGATCTGGCCCTAAAACACAAGAACGTTTCTCACGGATCTTCTGTTTCCCCTTTGATCCACCCAAGCACCATCCCAGCTGGATCCGCGACACGTGTGAGAAGCGGTGCGGCAGAGCCCAAGGAGCACGGCCGAACACAGCCCTGCTCACAGCAGGCAACGCAAAACCACACGCGCCCACAAAACCACCCAGAGAAACCATCGCCTGCCTTCTGCCAGACCTGGCCCCGGCTGAGCCGGAGCTCCGCAGCACGCTGCCCTTCCCTCGCACATCCCAGGCAGCTGGCTCACACCGGGTTTGTGGCTGCCTCCCGCGTTTTCCTTAAGTACATGATTAATGGGGAAAAGCTCCCGCGGAAGCTGGAACAGGAACCCAGTATCGCTACTTAACACCCAGGGTAGCGTATTTTCCCCACGTACCAGACCGCTAATGCATGTTTGGCAAGGGAAACGGCACTGATGAATGACTTCTAGCAGGTCTGATTGCATTTGCTTACCATGGTGATCCCGGCACTGGAGTGGATGCCACGGGCTTGTTGCCGTTTGATGTGCTGTCATCCTCATTTACTAGTTTAAAAGAATGATCCTTGAAAGACAGATAGAGATTAGTCAACAAATAAAGCCGATGCAGAAGACTGTTATTGTTACACAAATCACCTCCTTTAACTTGAAGTGGATCACCCTTATTGCCATTATTCCACGAGCAGCTTTATGAACAACCAGCTACCTTGAGAATAGCCCAGATAAACGGGAAATAATAAAAACGTCGCCCCCGCTTACAGCAATACAAACGAAAAACCAGCAGATATGCTTTTGTCCGGGCCAATAGCTCACTTGGGACAGCAGGTATAGCTCTGTGTGCTGCAATAACGAGGAGAGCCGCCTCGTCAGAAACGAAGCGCGGGGAGCGACGCCCGTCCTGAGGAGGGGCAGGGGCAGGCGGGAGGATGCTCCCACCGCGGCGTGGCCCCGGCTCTGCGCACCGGGCAGCACCGCAGGCAGGGCAAGGGTGGGGAGGCGGCTGGGGAAGGGCTGCAGGTGGCACACGTGGCAAGAAGGCACCGGTACCAGCTCCGGCGCGCGGCCGCAGGGAACCACTCGCGTGGGTGCAGCGGGAGCAGCTGCGCCAGCCCGGGCAGCGCACGCTGCTCTGCGGAGCTCGGCACCCTCGCTGCCATCGCTGGCTGCTCGCCTCTGAGCAGTTTTTCTGGGACTTCCCAGAGACATAACAACGCTGGCAAAAGCGACTCTCCCTGGCGTCAGCCTGCAGCAGCCCCCCGAGATGGAGGGGACCCAGCACTCCCGTCCCCATGGAAGCGTAAGGCTGGCCGTACGGACGGAGCAACAGACAGTGCGGCAGGGCTGTACGGTACAGCTGACAAGTACGGGCAGCGTTTTACCGGCTGACGAACAGCTATTTATTGTAGTGGCTTACGGAAATGAGCTGCGAGGGGGAGGTGTGGGAGGGAGGCAGTGATCTAGCTCAGTGCAGTATCAAAACACAAGAAGCACTTAATTAAAAAATAATAAAGCATACGTCCAGAGGTCTTCACCTTGAAAGTATTTTACAACTTAAAGCACTAAGGAGTGTGCCCGAGTACCAGCGCAGCTGGAAGTGTGGGGAGCCCCTGCAGCACCTGGTAGGCAGGTAAGGTTTGCTTGCACAGAGCCCAGAGACGGCAGCGTGACAGGAATGTGCCAAATGAAAATAAAGCGAACAGCAGCTCAGGCCACGGGTCCTCCTCCGGCAGGACAGAGCTCCTGCTGCAAAAAGCACGCGTGCATGGAGCAGAAGTGCGGGGGAACAGCCCACGCCTGCTCCAAGGCGGCTTCAAGCATCTTCCGCACTGCTGCTTCCTGAGCCTGAGATGCTCTTCCACACCCCCATACTCGGGTAAAGGTTTCCCTCTTTTAGCTTTAGCCATTTGCATGAAGTCTGCATGAGCTGTGCAGAAAGCAAATATTTCCATTTATTTCATAGAAGCAGGGAGTATGATTTAGGTTCTTTTCCTTTATATAATAATCTAGGCTTTTTTATAAAAAGCTAATGAAGTTACACATGTATAGTATTACCTGTCTCTAAGTTGCACATGATATTTGCTATCCCTTTACATTCACCTGTCCGTTTTATTTAAGGACCTTGCAATTATCTCTAAAGGAAGGCTACAGAAGTGCTCGGCACGGTTAAGTGAGTAACACCAAAAAGGTGGAGGCCATGAAAAAATTCTTCCTCGCACCCGGGCTCGACGTTGCGATAAGCAGCACGGCATGCAGCGAGGGGGTCCTGCTCCGAGCAGGGGCTGCCCCAGCTCCCCTGCCAGCGCAGTGAGCCGGGGAAAGTCACAGACACTCTGCTGCTGCACTTCAGCTTCTCAGAACACGAATTTGGTCCCGGGCTGTGTCACACCTCCACGTTTGCACCCACACACCCCCCTCTGCCCCCCCGCCATCGACTCGCTTCTCCTCCAGCACGGGGAGAAAACCAGCCGCGAGCATCCCTCCTCTGACACCCTGACACTAGGGTGGCAGAGCCCTGTAAAGCACCGAGATTAATTAAAGACAGCTCTGTAAAATCAACTGCAGGAAACAATCCCGTATCACCAGCACAGCTCCAGTCACAGGACAGCCCGTTATACCAACTCTGATTCGTGCAGTTCCACAGTTTAAAGAGGTCTTTAAAAGAAGAAACGCCATCGCAGACCTTATCACCATCGCTCTCCACAGGGGTACTCTTCCTCTCCGTATGTAAAATCAAGGTCGGTGGGCAGGAGGATCTACTCGATTCTTTGCCATTATCTGTGAGGGGAAAGGATTTCTTTTTAATGTGCAATAAATACATTCCCAACAAGCCAAAACTGGCGAAGAAAAACCAAACCGCTCCCCATGGCCCCGAGTCTCCTCTCCTCACCTCCTCCTCCTCGCTCAGTCCTTTATGTAAACGCACATGTGTGCGCCGAGGACCACATCGCCTTTCTAAATACCATGCTGTGTTGTAGTGGGACACACTCATATACTTTAGAGTGAGGCTTTTATGGCACTGAGCTTTGTGTCCTGCTTTCCCTGAACCCACAGCTTGTGTCCGTGGGACACGAGCCCCCGGCCCCACGGGGCTCGGGGCCGGCCAGCCCCTCTCCTCCCAGCCAGGAATACCGGTGGGCTGGGGGTGAACTCTGCGGGAACCGCCGAGGAGTGTTTAATTGCATTTCCACTGGAAGCAGCTGTAAGAACACGTTCCTCTCCTCTCCAAACAGCTGTCTCCATCCTGAAATGCTGAACGCTAGGAAGTGTTTCTACTGGCTACAAAACGCGTACGTCTCGGTAACAGAGAGGCCATAAGGGACAGTAAGGACAGGCAAAAATGGCAGCAAGTACGAGACACAGGCCTAAGAATGAGTAAAAAGTAGTTTTCACAGTAAGAAATATTAAGAAAGACTTTTTAAAAAAATTTAGAATGTTTTTCATTGTCTTGCCCTTCCACTGCTTTTAAAGCGCTTATTTGGGGGTTTGAGCAAAGGTATTGTCTAGTGACCTGGCCCACCCCGCCTGCAGCAGGGACGACAAGGTATGTTAACATATTATTATTATTATGACAACTTACTCTTTTGTAAGTTAAGCAGTCCCTGGGAAAGCGTGCGCAGCCCCCTCCCACTCCTTCTTCCCAGCCACAGCCATCGCCTTTGCTCAGGCGAACGGAGCAGCGCCAGCAATGGCTCGGCGGGGAGCGTGTACGGCCGGTGCCGCGCAGCCGCCCAGGCGACGTGACCTGCTGTGCTCCTCCTAGAATGAACGTCTACAAACCCTGATCACGGCCCCGCGCCACGGCACTTGGATTTCTACCTTAAAGCCTGCAAAATTTAAGGCAGAGTTAAACAACAAAAAATGATGATGTTTCAACTCATTCACGGTAAAAACTCCATGAGCAACATATAACCGCAATCAAGCATTCCCGTGCATGCGTGCCTGAGGAGCTCCAGCGCAGCGGCCGCGTTGCCAAGGAAGGCTCAAACCGCTCGGGAATGGGGACCGCAACGATCCCCCCCTGCCAGCGCGCCCGTGTGCACGGCTCCGCGCCCACAGCCCCCTGCCCCGGCTTTGCCGGAGACACCCACCCTGCACCAGCCACCGCGCATGGCCGTCGCGGGCTCCTCGGAGAGCTCCAGCGCAAGGACACACGACGGCAAACAGAGGGTAACATTACCGGTACTAAGAGCGCTCTAACGAGGACAAGCCACGACGTACCTCACCCCTTATCCACCTCAAGAGTTACGAAGCACCTTCTGTCTGCTGAACAGACTAAAACTGTGGCATAGTAGCTTCAAGAAACTATTTGCAAGCACTGCTTTTCTATGGCAGATTCACGTGTCAAAATAGCATTCAATTAATTTTAAAATTACTCAGGCTACAGAATAGGCATACATGTAACAGGAACTACACTGAGGAAAAGGCTGGAGTCTCAGCCATTTGACTCTGCTTCACCGTGGAATATATCACAATAATAAAATTTTAAATATATGTCATTTTTCTCAGAAGATGACTTATTCAATCTTTATGGGTAGTGAAAAAGAAGATTTACAAACCATATCAATTAATTTCCATATTAAAGGAGCTAGGAGTAGGGAACAGCTAATACATATCAAAAGGGTCTCTAAATTTATCTTTCTCCACAAGCCACGTTAACAGGGAATGACAGCATCAGCGGGCACGTTCGTCTTCGAATGCAATAAAGTCACACCCGGCTTCAGCCTGCCTGCGAGCGCCCGCCTCTGCCTCCTCCTGCTGGGCTTCTGGGAGGGTGAAGGAAATGCCGGCAGAGTGCTCAGGAAGGCCAGGGACGTCGGAGGGACAACGCGGGGACGCTGCTGGGACCAGCCCCGCGAGCAGCAGTGCCCCACGCGAGCGCCTGGAGGGGCAGGAGGCGGCTGCCGGTGCCGGCAAACGGTGGCAGCAGCCGCGATCATCCCTGCGTGAGGAAAGCAAACACAGCGAAGGCCCACCCGAGCACCGGGGATGCTTCCCGCAGTCACCGCTCTCTGAGATCCGGAGGCACAATTAGAGCACCTCGCTTAAATTTAACTCTGCTAATATATTCTCCGTCTCTAAAACATGTCAGAAGAAAGACAACGTGCAGTTTCTTAACTGTTTCACAGAGTTATTTCATTAGCTTGCTCTGCGTTCTCCCATCGCTCCAACTCTCCCACTGCTTTCCCCCTGGGATATCCTTGGTGGCTTGTTCCCCGCTCCCGTGGCATGCCACAAGCCAGCCCTCAGGCGCTGCCCTGCGTGGCACGGCAGGCGCAATGTGTCCTGTACAGCCTCCCTCCTTTCTGACAAGGTTTTTAGACCAAAACATTAGCGTGCCTTCTGGAAATATGTTTGTAGAGGATGAATGGAACCTTGAGACATCCCCCTCTGCAGCAAACTTTCCTTTGCAAGCCATTGATTTTGCAGCAATTTAAAGGCAGCCAGAACACCCCAGGTTTGGGGCGGCTTTTGCAGGCGCGCGGCTGGCTCTGGCCACGTTCTGCAGGCACAAAACTGGCTCTGGCCACGTTCTGCAGAAACACACAGCTGGCGCTGGCCATGTTCTGCAGGCGCACAGCTGGCTCTGGCCACATTCTGCACAAACACACATCTGGCGCTGGCCGCGTTCTGCAGGTGCACAGCTGGCGCTGGGCTCGGGGCACCACGTCCGACCACGTGCTGGGAGCCTTTGAGGGCAACGCTGCCGAGCGGCGCGGTATGCCGTACGTCTCGGCATTTCCAGCTCTCGACTCTTCTGCTCTTGCCATGAAATAGTCCCTGAAGCAACGGCTCTGGAAGGCCAATTAGCTGCTGGTGAAACAGCCACAAACAAATTGCTGTTCGGATTCTGTCACTCGAACACGGAGCAGCTGGACATGGAGCAACATGCTTGGGAAACGATGCTTAACAGACCTGGGATTTATTTTTCCTTTTAATAGGGAAATCCCATCAACCCCTCTTCCAGCTCTGCTTCTTCCTCTTTCTAACTCTCTCTCTAATCCCAGAAAAAAAGCTTTTTGTTATTATTAGAATTTTGATTCTTTTATAGTCTTCATTATCACGTTGGTTTAAGAAGTAGCCGAGATCTTTCATTCGTATGCACACACGCATGAGGAACAAGAAAGCACATTTACCTAGCTGATGTCAACTTTTAATTAATCATTACAAGCATTAATACAAATACATAAATGTCAACTGGCAGACTTAAACAAGCTGTTGCACAAGTAAAATTTGGCAGAGGAGTTTCCCACAGCTGATGCTGAAGAAATGGAATAGGAGAGCGAGCCTAAACCACACTCGCACAGCTCCGGGAGCTCCGGCTGGATGCGAAGGAGGGTACGACATACGGCGTAATGGCTTTTGTCACGGCTGCTCTTACCCTGCTCTTTAACGACTGGAGATTGGCTTGAAGTATGGGGCACGGGCGCAGCGGTGCAGACCGAGCCGGGAGGCTCTCGTGCACGGGCAGCCATTCTCACTCCTGTTTGAACCTTGCACGTCTTCGGTGCGGGGACACTGCGCTGCCAACGCCCGAGGCAACCTCTCTTTTTTTCCTCCTTTGACGAGCTCCCTCACAGCATCCGCCCAGGAAAGCTGAAGCCCCAGGGAGGGACGTGGGTGCTCTAGCTTTTGCTCGCAATACAGCATCACCGGCGCAGCACACGTAGGTGAACTTCTGCAGCACGCAGCTCATTAGGCATTCACACGTGAAACATACTTCCACAAAACTTTGGACAGTCAGCGCATATAAAATAAGATGGAAATAAAAAAATTAAAATAAAACAACAGAAGGAAGTCCTGAACGTCACTGTGCGCGTCAGGAGTCATTTATTTTTCTACCTGTAGTTGAACGTTGTGACCGTTTTCCCTAAGTACAATGTCAAGAGAAAATAATCGAAGCTTGCGTTTCCCGCCCGCGCTCGGGAGGCCGGCTGGGCGGGCAGGGAGCGCTCCCCGGCGCAGGGGACCCCGGCTCCCGAAACGCCAGGCAGCGGAGCTGCAAGGGGAGGGCTGCGGGGAGCCCGCGCCGCTGACCCGCTCTGCTCTCCCCGGAGGACAGCAAGCAGACCACTGTTGGGACTTCTCAGATCACTAAAGATTTCTCCTCCTCTGCACGGGCTGAAGAGGACAGCCAGCCAGACTCGTTTACCCTCTACTGGCGGCTGGTGCACGTCTTTGCTCAGGTTTACTCTTTTCTCATTAATCAACCTTCCACCCCCCCCCCCCCCCCCATCTTTAACTTAAGTGCGTAAAATAAACTGCAGTCTGACAATTAAGCCACCACGACATATTTACAACATAATCACGCAGCTTTTTTTGCCCCTAAACTTAGCAGCGTAATTACCAACGATGTGTTCCCGCACTTGCTCTAACACTGCCGAAGGATGCGCTGGAGACGGGAGGATAAAGATATCTGATTAACGAGACTTCTCCGAGGCTCCACGGCAGGTAGAGAGACATGAATAATTCACAGTATGAAAAGTAAAGGTGAACTAGCAAACCTGTCTTGGGTATATCACAGAGGATGTAGGTGTATGATCACAAACATCTTATTAAAAGCAGAATTAGAGAGGGAGAGGAAGAGGAAAGATTGATTCACTCCAGAAGCAGCTATGGAGAAGAGATTAAAAAAAATTGTTTTGCAAAGGTATTTAGAGGCCAAACCTCCATTAATCCCAAAAGAAGTTTAAAATTTTGATTGTAAAGGTTTCAGAGAACTGGATTTACTTCAAGTGCACCCATCTAAACACTCAGCTTTTATTAGCCCACCACTATCTCTGTAGATCAGTTCTGTCTCTCCTCACAACCTTATTGCTTTTGTTTTTTGAGATTAGCCTAAAAACCGTATCTGACTGACTCACAATTCCTCCTCTGGTGCTCCTGGCTCGAGCCAAGTGTGAGATTTCAGTGCTGGGTCCATGCCCCGCTCCCGCAGGTGGGGATCCCACCTTCAGATCCCACCTGAAGACAGATCTGTCCAGGAGACAGATCCTGCTCCTGCTCCTGCCTGCACGCTGTATTTCTGCCTTTAATTCGTGTCTATTTTCTGCTTTGACCAGTTTCTCTGTGCCCTGCCAAACGCTCTGTCTCCCCTCTTAGAACAAGTCTCCTTGAGCAGTGCTTTTTTTCTTCTGGCAATCTCTCCCCACTCACCCCTTTATTTTTCTGGAGATTTGTAATAGAAACAGTAGAATAACAAGGACAAATTCTCTGTCTAGTGTACCATACCGTGGGCTATATGCCTGGTGCAGGGTTCAAGGACAAACTCGTTTCATTGTTGGACTTTTCAGGCACACAGCCAACACTGCCCAATAGATGCTGTCTGCCACTGCCCTGAAAATAGTTTCTTTGTTAAAGAAGGAAAAGGTGAAAAACCCCTACTGGCATATTCCCTCAGATGCGGTGCAGGGTGGGCAGCGTACCATCCCCACCTCCCAGCCTGGCTCCCTGCATTCATTTCCATACAGCTGCACAGGCAGGAGCATCCCTACCAGCATCCCTACCAGCATCTTTACCAGCATCCCTATCAGCAGCGCTACCGGAATCGCTACCGGCATCCCTACTGGCATATCCCTACTGGCATCCCTACCGGCATATCCCTACCGGCATCCCTGCCGGCATTGCTACTGGCATCCCTACCAGCATTGCTACTGGCAACCCTATCAGCATCCCTACCGGCATCCCTACTGGCATCCCTACCGGCATCCCTACCGGCATATCCCTACCAGCATGTCCCTACCAGCATATCCCTACCAGCATATCCCTACCGGCATGTCCCTACCGGCATGTCCCTACCAGCATATCCCTACCGGCATCCCTACCGGCATATCCCTACCGGCATATCCCTACCAGCATGTCCCTACCAGCATGTCCCTACCAGCATATCCCTACCAGCATATCCCTACCGGCATGTCCCTACCAGCATATCCCTACCGGCATGTCCCTACCAGCATATCCCTACCGGCATCCCTACCGGCATATCCCTACCAGCATGTCCCTACCAGCATATCCCTACCAGCATATCCCTACCAGCATCCCTGCCAGCATTGCTACTGGCATCCCTACCAGCATCCCTACCGGCATATCCCTACCGGCATCCCTACCAGCATTGCTACTGGCAACCCTACCAGCATTGCTACTGGCAACCCTATCAGCATCCCTACCGGCATCCCTACCGGCATCCCTACCACCATTGCTGCCCACAGAGCAGCATCAGCTCCCACAACAGCAGGCACAGCACGGGTCCCCGTTCGTTCACCTCCTCCCTGCCCGAGCACCGGGCAGCTGCCGCACGCTCATCGGCAGGGTATTCCCAGCTGGTTCTGCCTTTCCCCCTTGTTTCAGCCTCTGTACGTTTCTCAGTCTCTCTCTCCAGCTGGTTCTGCACCTCTGCAAGCTGGCCCAGCCTAAGCCGGGCTCTGAGTCAAAGACCTTTGCTGATTCTTGCCGACTTTCCCTCCTCTGCTCTTTACATGTGATTCTTTTTAACTATCAAGTCCAAGATCTCGGCCCTGATCTTCAAGGCACTTAATGGTCTGAGCTCTGTGTGTCTATGAAGTGATGCAGAGCTCTGTGAGGGTGGCGGTTACAGCTCCACCTCTCTGGTACCTACTGTAACGCAAAAAGTCCATTTGTAGTTGAGACTGGACTTTTCCAGCTTCCAATACAAAAATAAATACTTACTAGAAGCCAGGACCATTGCAAAATTTACTCCTCCTGCTCCAGAAATACAGAAAATGTTATTAATTTTGTCTTCAGAGAAAGACAGGTTTTGTGTTGTCACGAGCAAAATCCAACTGTGCCAAGCCTCGCTGAACACCCCATTTTCTCTTTGGAAACAAAGTCAAAGGCAGGCTTATCTGTACTGCAAAACGAAAGCATGCCTGTAATGCCATATAAAGTCTGCATGTTGGCTTAACACTGCCACAATACTGGCAGCAAAACAAGGTGGAACAGACCTCTGTGCGTACGTTAAAGCACTCTACATACTAGACATAAGACTCATGGCTTAAGGTGCTGGTATTCCAGTCACCTGTCCTAGTCCTCTCTTAGAAACAACTGCCCCTGTGTTTCAGTGCTCCCGGGCTGGAGACACTCAACAAATACATTTTTCAAGGTCCAGAGCTTTTAAATTAAAACAAAAAAAAACAAAAACCAAAACCAAACTTGGAGGACGGTATCTTCTTACAACATGTCTCCACCCTAACTGTCCACCTGGCCAACGCTGGTGACCCCAAGCAGGCTGGCGTGCCTCAGCTTGCCACCCAGGCACGAGAAGGTGCCAGCACCAGGTCCTGCTCTGCAGCGGCCAGGAGGCAGCTCAGCGCCGGGGCCTGGTCACCCACGGGACTTGGTCAGCTTCCCAGCGTCTCCTAACAGCTTCCTAAAGTGCACGCTTGCTTTTCCGTAGCACTTTGAGGCCGATGTGTGAAAACACCTTTATTACTGTCATTTTCTCTTAATTCTGATTCCTACTTTGATTGTTTTTCCACTGGAGATAACGGCAGTTTGCAGCAACCTATAGAGAAAAGTATGATCTCCTCAAAAACATTG
Organism: Ciconia boyciana; assembly: GCF_034638445.1. NCBI lineage: Eukaryota > Metazoa > Chordata > Aves > Ciconiiformes > Ciconiidae > Ciconia > Ciconia boyciana. Next base: position 66,312,037 of record NC_132941.1, read on the forward strand.
AAGAAAAATCCATACTATACTTGAGTGAAATTACCCTTTTTCTCTTAAATGTAGTTGGCAGCAAATCAAAGATGACAAACAGAGGAAGATGAAGGTGTTTTGTATTTTCAAGAGAAAGCTGGAAACAAAAATATAATGTTCAACTTGTTTACAATACTTGTATGTGTATAAAAATGTCATGATTACTCTTCCAAAGTGATGGCCTCCCAACAGTATAGCCACTTGATTTAGGCAACCTATCGACCAAATGTCACGCTGGCCTCGCCATCAGAAGTCCCCTAGTCATCAAAAGGCTTTATACAGTTAAATCCTCATTCAGCATGATGGATAAAACCAGGAGTGTTTGTGTCTTCAGGTCTGCCAATAAGAAGATCATGAAATATATTTGATATGAAATATATTAGAAACCACGACTTGGGTTTTCAACAAGCACCAAGCTGCAGATCAGCATGACCCTTGCACGAATCTTCATCTTTCTGTCCCTGCATTCTTTGAACAGTCGTTTTAGTATTTCCTCCGTCTCGCTCGCTTCTGACAAGAAAGCAAGTCAATACAATTCTCGGTGACTTTAAGGAGGAGTATCCAGGTCTTCAAGCACAATAACTGTATAGATGATAAAAGAAGTAGGTGTTTACCAAAAGCAAACCAGACAAGAAACTTGTCTGGTTTGAAAATTGAAGCATGTCCGAAGAGACGTGTACGAACTTCCCTTCAGTTTTAAGGTGTCTGTGTCATAAAATTTTCAGCAATTTCCAGACAGAGCTGGAATACTCAGCCACAGAAATTCAATCAGAGGATGTTATCCAGGCCAGGCAGAGCAGCAGGCAGACCTGCTTCAAAGGGAGCCTCCAGCTCCACTTACAGATTTGCCTAGCGTAGCTGACCACAAAGTATTTTATGAAACTTTTATCTTAGCTGTGGGTAGAGCCGGTGAGCCTGAGGTACTCACGAAGGAAATGGCTTAGCTGGGCAAGTGAGAATTTCTGTAGCAACAACGTGGACATGAGCAAACACAGCGCAAGTACCTTCATTCCTAGTACGCACCCCTTCAACACCTCCACAACCGTACCAGTCCCTAGGTGGGAAGGATCAGAGAATCACGCCTGAACCGATACCTAGTAATTCCTGACAAATGGCATTTTTTTCCACGGAACGCGGCTGGGAAGGTGCGTTCAGGACCCCGTGGTGCGGCGCGGCCAGTGAGGGCTGGCTGGCACCCCCTCCCCATGGCAGTGTGCACCCCGGTCAGGCAGAGGAACGACCCGTCCAGCCCCACCGCAGCATCTCACCTCCATTAACAGAGCTCCTGACTTCACAACGACAGGACTGCACAAGGAATTTCACGTCATTAGGAAAGAGGTCCACAAGTCCTATCGAAATCTGGTCGCTTTTTGGTCGTGATTTGCGACGCTTATATGTGAATCTAAATAAAGCCACGAGACTTCCTCCAGCCTTTGGGAACAGCATTGCCCCTCCTCTCACGACAACACACAGACATTTACATGACAGTGAATAAACCAGTTTTATCACACAGTACAGCATAAAGCATCCTCGGAGGCTTCAGCCAACGAGGCTTCATGGAGCAACTATCCAAAAGATAACCACATTATCACTGTAATGCCTGTGAATACCACTGGCATGGGAAATGAAAAGCCCAAGGACGTTTCAGAAACCTGCCTTTTGTATCATCAAATGCAAAGCTACTGCCAATTGCCAGACCGCGTAAACAGGGTTTGAAACACTCTGAATACGCTCGTAATTAGCTAAAGCAAATGTCATAAAATTTGAGCCGATTTTTTAAGGGTCCCCCATTTCTATGCAGTATGGAAAGCATGGCTTGGTTGGAAGTACGCAAATAAATACACAACATATGCTTCAGTAATACAGTCAGTATATAGAACATAAACAGACCTGTTAATGCCTGATCCACCAAATTGGTTGCCATGATCGTCACCGCCGGTGCAGACACAGCAGTTACCCGGGTGACTTGCGTCGGCATCAAAGGACCCACATGAGCGTCCAATCTGGAGGCAGAACCTGCATTCAAACCATAAGGAAACCTTTTTTTTTTTTTTTCCCAGTAAACAAAAATGCCTTTAAAAAACTCACCTTTTTTCAGCCTTATTTCACAGAATGCTCTTTTAACCTCCTGCTGAACATTTCTCTCTATACCCGTTTGCATGGTTAAGACACTCGGTTTTGTGTCGAGTTGAATTACTGGTCTAGTCTGGCCATGACGTCCGTTGATTCTCAGCAAACAAGCATCGGTGGAAATTTTAAATTAATATAAGATGTGGCCCTCAAAATAAGAATTCACAAGGCTATATTAATGCTTTCAGAAGAGATTACAGCAAGATCAGTTTTCTTATTTAAGACTAAATAACACACCTCCAGTTTCTACTGTTACTCATCACAAATTCTTTGTGTCCCGCTCCATCGATGGGAAATTATTTTGCTGGTAATTTAAAACAGCAGGTTTATCCAAGGGAATCCCGGTCTGCTCAGACAATTCACAAGACGGAAAATCACTAAATTGCTCATATATGTTAGTCATGATAAATAAGTAATCCAGATCTGCCGGTAAAACTATGCTAATTAACCCAGGCTACTTAATCCTCGAGAACCCGTGGCTATTGCTGAATTTGAGGTCAAACCTTGAGCATTAGTTTCCCATTAACTGTGCGCGAAGCCATTTTTCAGAAACCGAAAGAGCCCTGCCGCACCACCTCACTTCAGAGGTAAATGCAGGTCCCCATCAGCAGTCTCCCCCGCCCGGTCACGAGCCCCGGCACAGCCGAGCCGGCAGCGGGGACGCGGCCCCGGCTCAAGGCAGGCCTGGGAACAACGCCTGCTTTCCCGGGCACGTGCCAAGCGGCAGCATTCACCCCCCTTCCGTTTCGCCAACGACTCTTGCACTGTCAAACGCTCCTCATCCCAACTTCTCTGCATTTCGCAGTGTGACGGTGTGCTTCCCCTGCCCCCGACCTTTATCTCCTGTAACCCTGCTTAGGTGATAACCACCGGCGGTGATGCATCTGGTCACGATGGCTGCATCAGCTCAAAGTGAATTCAGGAGACAGATAACAACACAATAGCCTAGGGCTATTGTGCAATGCGCCCACCGAAGAAATTAAAACCTGTGGTCGGCATGCAAATATGACTATGGGTCAATCATCTTATCCCCATAAATAGTGAGCAGCCCAAGAGCCCTTTGAGCTCTCCTGCACGGCAGCGGGCTGCACGCCAGGATCTCCCCTTGAGCAGGGACGCCTCTCAAGGTTACTCCTCGAGGCTGAGAGATTCCTTGCCGCAACAGATCCTCGGTAAGTGGCTAACAGCATGCTAAACTTTGAAATCTTAGCTAAGTGATATAAAGGATTGATTGCGCGTATATAATCCTTTAGATATAAACCGTTGACCAAGTCTGGGACTAGGACTGGATCTAGCCGCACCTAGACTCCTCTCTGAGAAGGAGTTTAGAAAGCAAGGGGATCCTTTCCGAACCTCATGACTCAACGGGAGGGTCTCCCTGACAGTTTTGTCTGACCCTGTCCTCTATGCAGTAAATAATCAAGTGTGCCTCGCCATCGAATCTTGTTAAAACACTGTCGCATTGAACTTTGTTAACTCCCTATTCTGTATCAATAACCTATATTTTTACTTCTCTCTTACGAGTGAAGTGCACGCTCACTCCATCCGTGACACGCAGTCATACGGATCATTTCTGGAACCTTCACTCTGTTAGAAAAACTCGCTCGCACGCTGCAAACCTCTTCGTTGGTTGTTGTTTCTCAGTTTCCCGGCGCCGAAGCAGATTATTAAAAGTAACTCTCACCAACGTGGGGACACCGGTTGCTTTTCTGAATGCAACTATAACAACATTTTATCATTAAAAAGGTCGCTTTTTCTTCCTGAAAAGTAGAGCCTTGGGCATCGCCTGGGCTAGCGGTAACAGGAGAGGGAGTCTCCTCTTTGCTGGGAGATGGGGCAGCACAGCCGTCCCAGCCGGGCAGGGCTACCCTGCCCTCCCGCAGCCAGAGCTGCACCAGGCCCCCGGGCTACCGGCGCGTGGAAAGGCGCGACGCATTCAAAACGGGGGTCATTTTAGCAGCAATAATAACGATGGTGCTAATTGCGCTAATGAAGCATGCATTTTGCTGTTAGGCAGACGTATATTCTATTGAGTATCATCTGAATTACCTGTGTGAGTAAAAACATGCATCAGGAAATTCACGGTGATTTTTCCTCTTCTCTCCTCCACCCCCTTGTCTCCCACCCCAGCGACCAGGAAACAGCAGCAGAAGCCAGAAACTCTCCAAGAAAAGATAAGTCTGAGTATTTTGCAGTAGATTGTCAAAATGAAGAAGAAAGTAGCAACTGGGACTACAGAAAGCCTAAAGGAAACCCAGTTTACACCATTCAGAGACTGCCCGGCAGCACGGCCGTGGACCTGCCCTCTGCCTCTGACTTCACCCCGAATCCCTGAGCCCGGAGGTTCTGTGACACGCAAAGGTCTCTGGTGACAACTGAAGACAACGGGGCCATTTGACAGGGTCTCCTGGTGCTCCGAGCAACATTAAACATCTGCTCTCGCCCAGCGGGAAGCAAGAAGCCCACACTTACTTACCGAAACAGGGAAAGCCCATGTCTTCTGCCCGGACCTGGTGCCATTCTCTACGGAAATACAACCCCAGCGACTGCGGGGCTGTTTTCTTCCCTAGCCAGCGTGTTTTCAAAGCTGCCATTTTAATGCACTGTCTCATATCATCAGTTACATGTTCCTGAAGCAGACTGGAATTCAGGCTATCACCGGGCTTTGTGGGATTCACCCTTGTAACAGGTGAAGAAGAATTTAAAACATAGTACATAATTTTAATCACATTCCAATTTTTTTAATAATCTTTTACAACAACAGAAATGGATATAAAATAATAAATTTTATGAAAGAAAGAACATTTTCTAAAATTAGAAAGTCATATTCCTATAAAGGGTTAACATGGCTAAAGAACCACCCAGGGAAAAGTAAAGCTTTGCCAAAAAGTGATCTTAGGAAAAAGTAGGAAGTTCATGAAGCTGTAGGAGTTGGGGCCAGAACACCAAGTTCATTGAATGTTCAATAATGCATTTGCATGATACCAACTTGCTATTAGCCAGGGTATCTTACCAGGGGATCTATTAATTTTAAATGCAAATGAAACACCTCGGAAAACCACTACCCCCATCCAGCAAGGAAAAAATAAATGAGTTTCCAAATGTGGAACAACCGGGAGGACAACTGCAATTTTTCCATATGAACAAGTGGCAGAGGAAGATTAGTCCAAGGTGGGGGGCTGCCCCATTAGCCTCCTCTTCACCTCCTCCCCTCAGGGACCTCCAAACGCTGACGACTCGGAGCACGGCGTAAGCACAGCATCACCTCTCTTCGGGAGCTGGCAGCGTCATGCAGAGCAACCCCTGAACTCCGGGCTTCGCGGACGCAGGATCAGGCCTCGAGACAACTAAAAGTCACCTTAGAGGAGTATTTTGCAAACAAACACCGTGCGCACCATACACCCAGGAACATTTTCCCGTGCACATATATACGCATGCACAGCAAGAACCACCACCCCGCCGCTATTGCACATCAGTATATCACATCCCTACGTTTTTATTTTGGTGCCCTCCTCGTAAGAGGCTTGAAAATCATAAGAACGCAAGAAGCACATTTAATATTTTTACGGGCTTCCTCCCACCCTTCAGCCTTCACCTGCACCTGCAGTACAGCCCTCCTGGGACAAGGATTAATTAGCAAGCCACCGGCATGCCAGCCAGCCAGTGGAAGGGGAAGAAAAGAGGGAACGAGAGGACCGTGCCAACGCTATTTTTACCTCCCAGGCCCAGCAGAGGTTCGGACGGGACAGACAACAGAGAAGACTGCATGTCTCAAGGCACATGGGAAAATACATACACAAAGCACGGCTTTTCTTAAGCAATAACTCAGGAGTACATGTCCACGCGTGGTGCCCCGGCTGAGCTGGTGAGAGCCCTCCACGGACTTGCAGCGGTCTAGAACAAAGCGAAACGGGTACCAAGAGATGCTCCTAGGTTGTTAACAGCAACGGAGCGGGGGGAGAGGGGAGACAGCAGCAAGACCTGTGCGACCCACTAACTGTCCCGACAAAGCAGCTCCGTGCCGCTCTCCTGGCGGTCTCCTCCCCGGGACAGCAGCACGGGCTGCCTGGGGGCCACGGGGAAGATTTATTGCAAGCAGCTGCAGGAAGAACACCAGAAAAGGAAACATTTTATTATTTCTCTCTTTCTTTTTCGCCATTAAGTCAGGATAAGAGAAATCCCTGCAAGACACGATCAGTAGCATGATAAAGAAATTATCCTGCAAGGTACGGTGATAAATGCAATCCATACTTGCTTTGAGAAATGATAAACAAAGCATTTAGGGAAGAGGAAGAGGTCAGCATGATGTTTGTTGTGCTACCTACAGCACAATAATGTAACTGGAGGCACTTGTAACTTGGCCATCTCTAACAAGACAGTGAACCATTTTCCAGCTCGAGACGATGTTTGGACCTGAGGCAACAACGGTTTCTTTCTTCTGCTCCTGTCAAAGCCCCTGGTAAAACTATTAACTTCGATGAACTCTCTGGATATAAAGAAATGCTGAGGAACCATCAATTCCAACACTGAGGTCTAAGGTGCCTCTAATTATACGGCGCAATCCATGCAACAGCAGCCTCGCAACAGCCCCCCAGTTTTACGGAGATGCCCAGCAGGACCCACGCCTGGATGGACTGAAATCCTGGTTTCCATATCCTCGGAGACCATTCCTTAAGCTAGGATTTCCATCTGTAACTTCCATGTACGTTACTACACGATTAATTCCGTGAGTAATATTTTATAGAGCAAGAGTTGTTTGCTTTTCTTTGGCTTTTCAAATTAATTTTAATGACAACAAAAAGGACACTTCCATCCTATCGCTTCCAGAGTCATCAGAGACAGATTAAAATGGTATTTCATCATCTGGTCTCTTCTGATTCTGGTGAGCTCTGTGCACATGAACGCTTCGCTGTCTACAACAGCATACTCGGAAAAGGCGATGCAGCTATTCTGAATTTATCCAGAATTACCATCTTTAAAGAGAACAACAAATCAAAAAATACCGGAGATGAGCATGGCCAGGAATCTCTGGCTTGTCCTTTTCCACTTTTAAATTTGCAAAGGGGGAAAGGTTCACGCCTGCAGATGCGAACCTGTGCCCCCGCATGGGCTTAGCCCAGGTCCCCTCCTGCTGCTGAAGACTTCCCGGGGGGACAGGCTTCTCTCAGGCAGCCCCCCACTTTCTGGACAAGCTCTCTGAGAAACGCTGAGCTGATCCAAAGCTGCCCACGAGCACGGCCAGGCACCACGACTCACACCACCGCCATTTACCGCGTTACCGCGCAGGGGAGAAAAACACGCCCGGCTCCAAAAACGCCACCAGTCCCAGCCCACCGCTGCTTCCCGTGCCCGCGGGAGCCTGCCGCGCCGGGGAGCACGCACGGGCTACACGTGCAGGCACCTGAAGGTTCACCCCAAATTCTGAGGTTTACAGGGACACCAGTAGACGTAAGCATCCATTAAGGTATGCACAGGAATTTCAGTACACAAGCAATTCTCTACACCGAAAATTGGTAAAATTTTCATAACGTGCTTAATTATCTCCCCATAGTTAGACATCTACCACTTGAGACGAGCTCTGCTCGTTCTGTTACCACAGCGTACGCTGCATGTTGAGACGTGACTTTCCCTCATATGATTTCAACTGCTTCTTTATGTTGATTTATGATCACATCCAGGAACAATAAAATTATCAGTGCATCTTTTGAGGTGATGGAAGCAATTAGCTCACAGCTTCCATCCATATCGGAGTCAAGCATATACATATATATACGCATATATATACATTATTTCATACATGCAGATCGAGTTGAGCTGCTTAGTTTAATTATATCTGACGCTCACCAAATAAGCTTGAATGATTTAAGGCAATCATAACCTTTAAGGAACAAATATTTATGCTTTCTAGTTCTTCGTGCTCATAAAAAGCAGTCTTTGCAATAGATGGATTTGGAATACAAATAAACTCTGTGGACTGAGTTTAATGTCATAACGCAATATAAGCTTTCAGTATGAACTGAACATAACCTGGGCTGGAATAAGACCTAAACATGAACTGTAAAGAACCTAACACCCATCCACCCACCCACCCTCCGTGCATTTCATGATTAAGTTAAGGCAAATTTTACTACAAAACAATTACTGGGGGGGGAGGGATAAAAGTGATCTTTTCTACGAAGTTTCTGATTATTGTTAGAGCCAAGGAGCCCTGACTAGCAACTTGTGCGTTTTGAGAACATCTGTCCATTTTAAAGATTATTTCAGTGCAGATGCATTTTACTGTCGCTTACAAACACAAGCAACCTACGTCTCAATTTCGCTGCAGCGAGGACATTACAAGGACAAAGGAGGACAACAGCAGGTGAGTGGAAGGTTCAGAAATCCGAAGATCCTCTGCAAGCGATACACCGCCCTGATTTGCATCCCTGATGAGCAGACGCTGATTCGCATCCCTGATGGTGGAACCCCGAGCAGAGAGCTGGGGTGCCCGAGGCTCCGCTGCGGGGCTGGGGCTCCCCTGGCCCTGTGCACGGGGGCTGAGGGCTCCAGTGCCCGCCTCCGCCTTGCCGGTCCCACGGCCGCGCTGCCAAGGCTCAGGAGCGGCCGTGCGCCGTGTGTCACCGGGAGCGGAGAAGGACCGCGCCGGGCACGGCTCCGGCACCGAGTCGGTCCCCCCTCGTGCTCCGCAAACCCTCCCGCAGCAAAAACCTTCCCAGGGAGCGGAGGGCAGGGCCCGAGAACAGCTCCGAGCCAGGGCTCCAGGGCTCAGCTCCCCGCCCGCCGCCGCTCGGGGCAAGACCGGCTTCAACCCCCGGGAACGTTTTCTCCTCTCTGCTCCCGGGCAAGGGCGGCTCAGGGAGGCCAAGTCCCATAGCTGCTCTGGCCGAACTGGGAATGGTTACAGCCGCTCTAGCCGAACTGGAAATGGTTACAGCCGCACTGGCCGAATGGGAATGGTTACAGCTGCACTGGCTGAACTGGGAATGGTTACAGCTGCACTGGCCGAACTGGGAATGGTTATAATGGACAACCCCATCACCCAGCATGTCTGACCTGGCATTTTTACACCGTTGCTTAAGCACCTGAAGAAGAGAATGGGAAAAACCCCATCACATAACTGACCGACTGTACCTCACCTCCGGCAGAAACCACCATCCCCAGGCATGCACCAGGAGTCAAATTAAATTAGACAGTAGATTTTTCCCAGAACAGACAACTAACTTTTCCACCTTTGTTATTTCTACCAAACAGTACTGAAAGGCCATTTCTTTTATTACCCCGTACCACACAGACGGATCACTCTTGCTAGCTCCCTCCTCTACTTGCTCGTGGCCAAAACAGACCTCAGGAGAGGGAGCAGATACATTACTGATGCTCGTAACCCGGTTGAAAGGGATAGGACAGATTTTCAGGGCAAAAATGTTCTTTACAAATGTTTACTCTGTGCCTCGGCAGACCCACCGGCTCTCATTACTCCATTACGCAGCGCACGGATGTTAACGACCCGCGTTACCGGGAGTCACGCTGCCCATGGCAAAATAACGGGACTGGTCCTGGACCGCTCCGCAGCTGGCTACGGCAGCGCGGGTTTCCTGCTCCTGCTGTGAAGTTGTAATTCTTACCTTTTCCAATTAAACCATAGCACTTCCAACATTATCTTAAAGCTAAGTTAGCAGCTCAGCAAGGTTTTAAGCCTAATTTTCCTCACTGTGATTCAAGAAGCCTTTAACAGCCCTGCACCCAAAAGAACAGGGGCCACATAATTTACTTAAGCGTATTCAAATTGAAAATACCCGTAGCATGGGCCTAATCTTAGCCCCGGTGAAGTCAGCACAAGTCTCTCTGTTGAGCTTCATGGGCACTGAATCCCACTCCCGAAACCAAAGCTTTTCTTCCTGCAACACATTTGTCTCTGGCAAAGCTACTCTTTTTGCCATGGGACAAAAGACCTTTATGCATTATTGAACAGCATAGTTTGTCATTCATATTTATTTTAGCTAAATATATCTCAGAACTTATTTTTATTAATGACTTTATAAGACTGCCTCACGAACGGCATCAACCATAACAGCACAACGTGCCCGGGTGACGGCAGCAGCACCGGGCACACGGCACGCAGAGCCAACAACGAGGCTCTCAGCCTACGTGGGAAGCAATCAGGAAAACGTTTGTAAGAATTTCTCAAATTCAACTACAAGATCGAAATACTTGTTTGGTGAGAAACCCACAATGAAACAGGAAACTGTGATTCCTGCAGAGAAGGGCTGGTGGGCCATCGCCACGCTGCGGGCAGGGCGGCACTGCCCACCCGCTGCGGCTCTCTGCGTGCCCAGGTTGCTTGCGGAGGTCTCCGGCTGCTCCGAAACAACCAGCTCCCCTGAGCTGGGCTTTACGGACCGAGCTGCAGCGCAGGGGATGCTCTGCCAGCTGCGGTGCCGTGCACCGAAGACGGTTACTCCCGTGCTCGCCTACGTGGAAGCTGCGTGGCCACAGCGAAGCGGCAGCTCGGCTGCAGAGCTCCCCCTGACCCGCCATCGGGTACGGCCACGGCAAGGCTGCACCTTCAGAGCAAACGAGCAGGGAAATACTGGATGCAAGGGTTGGACCGGGGCCGGGGGCTCCCCGCGTGGAAACAACCACGTCTGTTCACCTGCCCAGCCAAGCACAACCGCTGGTGCTCCCAGCCGGTTCAGCCGAACCGCAGCCACGGCCGCCTGTGCTCCGCAGGGACCCCAGCCACCGCGCCCAGTGCCGAACAGGACGCTCCAGCGCCCAGCAATGGCCCAGCCTGCGCCGCCAGCCCGTTCGGCAGGAAAGAAAAGGCTGAGGTTCTCATCTCAAAAACTGAATGTTTTTCATATACCTAAAAACATCCCTATTCCATTCATCTTTTTCATCTTTTCTCACCTTTTATGACGCACTTCATATTTGCCTGTAGTTACATATTTGTTTCAATGATATGAAAAACACATTTAACTGAAGCACTCTTTCTGTACTATTGAGATTAGATGGTTAAAGAGGAATATAAACCAGAGGCATTTTTGAGAATATGAATCCTGTTTCACCTGAAATAATCCAGCCAGCAATAGTTTTTTAAAAACTCACAAACTCAGACTTTGCCTATCCGTCTACTGGTTTGCACACCTTATCAGTTACAAGAAATAACATATAGAAGTGAGCACGATCTTTCCCATGCCCTTGGTGCCATCACCCACAGGTTCAGCCCCAGCGAAGGGTGCCCAGGACAAGCAAGCCAGGCCACCATCACCACACTCATGCGTGCAAAGACAGGGGATACTTTCATTAACACTATATACAAAAACGGTTGGGGTTATAATTGATCAAGATACCTCCTGAGCATTAGGAATTACAAGTCATCTAATTGATTTCAACACCAAGTAACTTCCATTCCAGCAGAGCAATCCCAGCAGGTTCCCACAGACCAGGACCCTCCCGCCCGATCTCTATTGGGCCTGTTTCTCTTAGCTGGCACACCTCTAGAAGATTGTTTCCCAGCAAAAAAACCTACAAAAAAAGAATTATTCTTCCTGTTATTTGTTGTTAACAATCATCTGCCTGCACTTGCTTGTCAAATTCTGACCTACCATTAAGAGAAAAGAAAGAAAATAAAGGATATTTATTTTGACGAGGGTGAAATGACAGCGAACACGTCCTCAATAAATCACACCGAATAAGAGAAATACAAGCTAATTATTCAAAGCGGGAAGGAGTTGCCTGGGAGCTGTGTAAATCTGCTCCCACAGCCCCCTCCCAAGCAGAACTGAAGTGCTCCGGAGGGCAGTCGCCACTGCAGGGATCCACGTCCACCGATCCCATCTACTCCAAGCGCAGAGAGAAAGCACTGCACCGAAACGGCACCTTTGGACTGTCACAGCAGCGGGGAGAGAAAACGCCTCTCCAGCACGGTACCCCGCCGCCCACCGCTGCGTAGGAAGAAAAACGGGGAGACGGAGGTGAGACGCTGATGACAAGCGATGCCGTCCCGTCAGGGTGCACTGCCGGTACCCGCTCCCCGCCCACGGGACCTGCTCCGGCGGCTGTGCAGCAGCGACCCACGCAGGGAGCACACAGCGGGCGAAGCACCCGAACCGCTTTGCTGGTTCTCCCCAGGTTTGCGGCCGTGGCCTCTGTGGGGGCAGCTGGGAGCCCCTGCCCCGGGGCTGGAGCCACCGGTGCCTCGCAGGGACCCGACGCCTTCGCTGGCAGCGCAGCATGCCATCACCCACGCCTGGGAAACGAAGTAACTGCCGCCCAGCCAGCAGTCCAAGCACGGCATGAGCCTGCCAGAGCTGCTCTTCAAATGACTTCTAACCATGACTGTAACTTTCTGAAACAGTGAAGCGTTTTTCTTCAAAACACCACTTTCAGCATATTTCAAGTCCGTAGCGAATGCTTTACAGCCAGCCCTCCTATCCTCCTGCATTCTGCTCATTTCAGAAGACCCCTCCGCCCCATTTTTAACGCCACACAACGCCCACACTGGGCGAATTAGGCTCTTTTCTTGCCTGCGGGAGCCCAGCCCCGCTCTGCCCCCTGCTCCCACCCAGGCGGGCACGGCAGCTTTGCCTCCGCCGCCTGCGCTCGTCCTCGCCCTGCCAGCCTCGGCAGCCGGACAAACCCAGCCTGCTCAAACGCAGCCGCTTTCCATGGGCAATCTTCAATCATGCCATAGCCGAACGGAGGACCTGCAAGAGCCATTTTGTACTTGAAATAGAAATCTCTGCGAGAGCTTCAGCCACAAACCCAAATGGGCTCAGGTAAGGAGGTGCCACAGGCTGGGACTTGGCTCCGGCCCCGGTGTCACTGACGCACCTGAATACACCCAGCCCGGGGATGCTGCGGCAGCTCCGGGAACCTCCCGGGCCATCGGTACCGCTCCCTCGGCCCCGTTACCAACCCAGCAGCCGAACCTCAGAAGCGAGGAAAGTCGGGGCGCAGGGTTTGCTAGGGAGCGGCACCGGGCTGGAGCGGAAGGCGAGCGAGCGGTCCTGCCCCGGGAGATCTCGCAGCAGGAAACCACAGCAAAGCAGGGATGTGCAATGCTGCTTCGTCTTATCACAAACCGGCTTTCAAACACAAAAGCTTCATTGCCTGGGTGCATTTCAAATTAATTCTATGATATTTTAATAAAATCAAGGCGCACCATTAATGTATTTGTTATTGAAAAAGCATCTTTAAATCAGGTAAGTTATTCTTCTGCTGGAGGCTACCATCCAACTGGCACCCATCATGAAGTTGACTGACTTAAAGATAAAACACGAGAAACCGCTGTGCCTTTGCTGCTGAGGGATGGAGGTTACACGGAGGTGTTACTCGTGACCGAAAACCTCTCCTCAGAGCCCACTGGAGTCAACGGAAAGACACCAAGAGCCTTGGAAAGAGACATATTTGGACAGAATATCTATTGGACAGAAATATTGGACAGAATCTCTATTGGACAGAAATATTTAATGCTTATTCACACCTTAAATAGCTCAGAAGCAAGACAACAAAAGGAAAACACGTTAGCACCTTTGTATATACTTAAAGAGTGCAGACGCTCCAGCGTAGGGCAGCGCCTACCGGTTGCGGTCCTGCAGGCAGCGTCCGTGCCAGCAGCCCAGGGGCACACAGCGTGGTTACACGACACGGGCCGTGCACGGCACCAGCACCCGGGAGTCCTCCTCCCGAGCTAGCCACCGGCCTGCCACGGTTATCCTGTGCGCTCCGCCGGGCCCGGGAGGTCAGCGCTTTCCACTCCCAAGAAATCTCCGGGGTCTCCGCTCCTGCTGTTGCCCAGCTTAATCTCTGGTCTCAGGCATGGGAAGATGGGAATTTTGCATCCTTGCCTATAATATTTTAATCTATTCTAGCACCTTGTTTTGTTCCTGGAACACCGGCGTTGTAATTCCTCTGCTTTGTCAGAACTTTTATTCTTGTTTGTTCGTATGCATATTCATCGCATTCTGCTGTGTACAGACAGGATCACCTTTGGTTTCTAAAGACAGGGAAAATTTTCAGTGGTGTAAAGCCCAAGAATGCGACGTTCAAATGTGTGCCCATGACCAAAGAGTAGAAAACCTATTAACAGTATAATTTTGTTGACTTTCAAGTCACTGATGCAACACTGAAAATCCCACACTCAATAAGAAGCCCAGCAGGTACTCCAAGATATGCTGATTTCTAAGTCAAATGTGAGCTGCAATGATTCTTTTTTACAGCCAAATTGAAATGTAATGAGAATGTATTAACAAAGAGTATTAAATATTCAGCGGTCTGGCTCTGCTCGGGAAAGGCTTTACCTTAACACTTCCAGAGGGACCCGCAGAGCAATGCTGATGTAAGGCAGGCTTTGGGCTTTGCCCTTTTCATACTATTGAGAGGAATTCCACTTCTACATGGAAAAAAATCAAAGTCCAACCAACCAACCCACCCCAGAAAAGCCTAAAGCAGGAGACAACCTATAAATAAGAAATAAAATGCTAATATTGAATCTAAACACTCAACAGAGCTTTCCTCACGGCAGCAGATCGAGCTGCTGTTTCCTCTTGTGGTGAGTACCCACAGAAAGCAACAGTTTGGGGAGCAGAGCACAGTACTCACAAACTTGCCATCAGTTCCTTCTGTGCTATTGATAATAAACCTGAATGCGTACAAACTCATGGAGCGGGTGAACGTAGTGCTGTAAAACTTCAGAGACGAGAGGAGAAATTCTGGCACTGAGCACATCCAACCCTCCCTCCGCTTCCAAGGGTCAGAATTATACTCAAAATTTAGCCTGGGTTCTGTGGATTTTTCAGACTAACATCTAGGCACAGCAAAGGATAGAGTTGCTATTAAGAATCTAATGGGATATAACATCAAATTAAGAGAAAATATAACAAAACAAAGAAACAACCCTTGCACACACCTGAGACATGGCCACAAGCGCACCGGGTGTGCTGCACGTGGATAGCTCCTGCTGACCACACAGAGACCCTGCTGTGAAAGGCGGTCTTAATTCACAAACGTGAAAAAAATGTGCTGCGGTACTGTATCCATGAGCCCGTTAAGTGTACGGTGGACACACTGCATCGGAGCAAAGGTCCCTCCCCACCAGCACCCTGCTCCCAGGCACAGCTAATGGCAAATGCTGCGGGAAGAGGGCAGGAACGGAGCAAGGATGTAGTGACAGACAGGGAAAAAGTGCAAGAAAAAAACACGGAGATAGCATAATATTTCAATAGGATACTCTTCCAACCCTACAAATACCCATGGCTCAAAGAATTAAATAAACCTTCATGGGCTTTTTTGGTCCACAAATATCTCTAGGAACTCTTTTGCACCCACCCAGATAAAACCACACAGAGGCTTTTGCATTGACAAAACTCTTTAGGAAGGAGTTCCAAATATTCTGTCTTGTTTGTTTAACATCTGATAACCGTGTCTTTGTGCGAGGCTGAGACTTGCTTGCACTCCCCACATCTCCCATGACCTTACAGATCTCTATCACGTCCTCTCCCGCCCTGCCCTTCGTCCCTGTTCCAGCCGAAGGGCCCAAGGTTGTTTATCTGTTCTTCTGGCACTGCCCTGAACACTGTGCAGCCAAAGGGTCACCGACAAACAGGAATCAACGTCATATCTACAGAGAGATATATATAGATATATATGATCTGGCTCATTCAAAAATAATCAAACTATTGTAAGACCGCCAAATTACAAAACTGGTTTAAAGAAAAGCATTAAACTGTGAAGAAATCTCACCCAAATTCCTGGAAACTGCTGGAAGGAGCAGAAAACTGAAGAGCAGATGAGTGAAGCCATGCAGCGATCAATTCTTCAGCAGCAAACGAGCAGGTCTGCGTTGCAGGGCAGGCACGTGCCAGCCTCACCCCGCACCTGGAAGCTGCTGCTCTCCCACGTAGACACAGCCACCGCGACACGGCCACCGCGACAGGCAAGAGGGAAAGGTGTCTGTGCCCGGTGCAGCGCCTACATCACCTTGTCGCTACGGTGGCCAACCAACTTTACAAAGCGCTCCTCGCTGTCTGAGGCACTGAGCTTGGGGCATGGAGTCTGAGAGGATGTGACACCGGGCACTACACAGCCCCTGTCTGATTTGAGAAATGCAGTAACACTCCGCTGCTGCCGTGGGTAGCTCGGTAGTTCGGGGCTCACTACGGGGAATGAAAATCCGATGCGCGGTGCTGCAGGGAAACCACAGCTTGCTTATAAAAACCATTGACAACATTTCACATTTAACTCATTTCTGTTGTCTCTCTGATGCCTCCTGCGGGATTCGGACTTGAATTGAGAGAAACAAACAGGGGTAGAGTTCAAAAATCTTGAAGATAATAACCTAAAGAACTGTGTAACTAGGATTGAGCAGGTCAGGCAAGAAGCATCGGAAGGAACCCGCTACCCGATATAAACCAAACCCAGCAGAGAAATGCAGTCTTCCTGCTGGCGAGGAAGGTCACAGGCAGAAGAGCCCACTGCAGGATGGTTCGGTAATAAGGAAAGAGAATAAATCCCTATCTGGCCCAATTCCTCCATTACTGAGATATTACTTTGGAGGAATTTGCCTGTTCCCAGCCCCACGGGCGCTCACCAGATGAGTGACACGGCCACCAGCCATGCCAGGACAAGGTGATGTGGACTCTTGCCATCCTCCTTTCCCCATGAGGACCCCGCTTTGTTCAGCTTGGTCCGGGCAAACTGCTGTCAGCCACAGGGAGGATTGGTTTGTAAAAATTCCTGAAACATAAACACGCAGTTTACTACTGAAAAGAGGAGGGCAATGAAATTAATAATTTCAATCGCTGTGTCTAATAGCCAGTAACAGAGTCAGACACAGGAACACACCAATTTATTTTTATTATTGCTGTTATCATTTTATGACCCCAGAAGTTAGTGAAGATCAGGGCCCAGGGACTTGCTTCCTTCAGAAGCAACATCCATCATGATTAGATAATTTGGGGCAATACTGCTTATTTGCAAAGGACAAGAGAAGTCTCTGAAGGAATTGAACAGTAACAAAAAAAAAAATAAAAAAATCAATTTTTACAAACCATGCAGACTCCTCCAGCTACAGTCAGCCCCTCAGCTCCGCTTCTACCTTCTCCTCAAGGTCACATCACGTTTTTCCTCAAGGCCATTCTCAGCTGGCTAAAGCCGAGGCAGCCTAGAAGCCACCTTTGCTGAATTCTCTTTCCTTACTCTTTCTTTGAAAGACCCAGATACGTTCGTTAAAAATATTCAGCACTTTCTGAATCTGATTATCTTCTTCCCCCTGCTTCAGATTGCAAAACATATTTTGAGCAGAGGCTACCCTCACCGGTCCGTGAAGGTGCTGCCGGGTGAATCCTTGCAAGAAACATCTGCAGCACAGCTGGCACAGACACTGCCCAGCTGCTACAAGGTTTAGCAAAGCCTGCCCTGTCCTTCCTCCCACCCCAGACTGAAACCAGCAAAAAGCCAGAGTCCGGCAGAGCCAGCCTAGCCTGTCTCCCCTCCTTTCCTCACCTCCAGCGCTGGGTTACCGGAGAAAATCTCCAGCACGCCGCAACGCGTTGTGATGCTCCGTAGGAAGGCGCAGTGACCACAGCCCCCTCAGAAAACCAAAAGCTGGGGGGTGGGAATGGCAATCGCTGTTTATAATTTTCCCTGGCACCTACCATGAAAGCAGTTACACAGGGTAATGATGATTTATGGGGCATACCTGCGCACCACTGCTGAGCGCTGCCTCACCTGCAACGTGCTGATGGCCCCTCGACTTCTTGGTTGGAAACCGCAGAGAAACTAAAGCAAATTTAACAGTGAGATGCAAACGGGATTTGTTTGCTTGTTTATTGAGAAGGACAGGCCACGTACGAACAGCATTCACACCAGGACTTTGAAAGCACGTTTTCCACAGACCCCATGTAAGCCACAGCCAGACTTGCTGGGTGAAATGGTGCGGGGTTTGCCCTCGTTTTTCCCTTCCTCCTCGTGCGATACAAGTGTAAGGGGGCCGATCAGCAAGCAGGTTTTGCTTGTTCCAGTGAACGTAACTGAACGTGAAGCCAAAGCCAAGCCAAGCGTCTACTGGTTCACAACTAACCCAGAAAGGGAGGGCTGCTGGTGAGGAGAAACACCTGGAAAGCCGGTTAGCAAGGACCTTTCTGAGCATGGACCATAAAACTGCCTCGTACGGCCTGTTTTGCAGCAGCAAATGTATATGGATCTGTCATTAAAAGGGATAGTTTCACAGAATCACAGAATCGTATAGGTTGGAAAAGACCCTTAAGATCATCGAGTCCAACCGTAAACCTAACACTGCCAAGCCCACCACTACACCATGTCCCTAAGCACCTCATCCAAACAGCTTTCAAATACCTCCAGGGATGGCGACTCCACCACTCGCCTGGGCAGCCTGTGCCAGTGCTGGACAACCCTTTCAGTGAAGTAATATTTCCTAATATCCAGTCTAAACCTCTCCTGGCGCAACTTGAGGCCATTTCCTCTCGTCCTATGGCTTGTTACCTGGAAGAAGAGACCGACCCCACCTCTCTCCAGCCTCCTTTCAGGCAGTTGTAGAGAGCGATGAGGTCTCCCCTCAGCCTCCTTTTCTCCAGGCTGAACACCCCCAGGTCCCTCAGCCGCTCCCCATCAGCCTTGTGCTCCAGACCCTTCCCCAGCTCCGTTGCCCTTCTCTGGACACGCTCCAGCCCCTCCACGTCTCTCTTGGAGTGAGGGGCCCAACACTGAACACAGCATTCGAGGTGCGGCCTCACCAGTGCCCAGTACAGGGGACGATCATTGCCCCAGTCCTGCTGGCCACACTATTTTTGATACAAGCCAGGATGCCATTGGCTTTTTTGGCCACCTGGGCACACTGCTGGCTCATATTCAGGCAGCTGTCAACCAACACCCCCAGGTCCTTCTCTGCTGGGCAGCTTTCCAGCCACTCTTCCCCAAGCCTGCAGCATTGCATGGGGTTGCTGTGGCCCAAGTGCAGGACCCAGCACTGAGCCTTGTTGAACCTCATACAGTTGGCCTCGGCCCATTGATCCAGCCTGTCCAGGTCCCTCTGTAGACCCTTCCTCCCCTCAGCAGATCAACACTCCCGCACAGTTTCCATGGCACCCTTTGGAGGAGACAAGCCGTACTGCGAGTACGTGCTGAAGGCACCCCGTGGGAGAGCCGCTCAGGTCCCAGCAGGTGGCATCTCACCCCCTGCAAGGGGATCGGGATAACACCAGCCATTCTTGCGATCCTTTACACGGACGCCTAAGCAAGTCTTTACGTAAAATAGCCCCCCGAAGCACCAGCAGGCCTGGCAAGCGACAGGCTCGTCCATCGGCAGGGCAGGACGGGGAAGTGGGGCATCCCCAGGGTGCCCACTCCCAGCGCCAGCCGTGCCCCAGCTGATGCGCAGCCCCGGCCGAGGCCGGCGAGCTGCACAGCCCACGGACCGCTTGTGGAGGCAGGGAGAAAAAAGGAGAAGGCCTTTATAAGCCAAGTCTTTTATAGTTTCCTATCCAAATAGAAACAACACTTTAAATTTTGGCAGCATCGTTGCTTTTGGCAGAATTACCCTGATTGCTTTGCAGTTCTTTGTCCAGGTTTCCTGTGGTTTTATATTTGTTTGAGTTTTCCTATTTTTAATTTTTTTATTTTTTATTTTTTAAAAAGGAGATTGCTATTGAAAATTTTGCTACTGTACTGGAAAGTAGCAAAAATAATATATTCAATGATCTGTGATGGAAAATGGAAGAATGGCAATGAGATGGAAGGGTGAAGGGTGATGCCAAAACGAATGTACGTTTCTAGGAAGGAAGAGCTCTCAGCAGGTTACGGTACCGCCTGGCACAGACACAAGGGACTCGAGGGCATGACAGCAAACTAGAAAAAGCATTAGCTGCCTTACGAATTTTGACACAGAAATTTTTTATTTTTTTTAGTTAAAAATGGATAGTGTAAAAGCTTAGTCACCTCATTGCTATTCCATCAGATTAATAAATTGCCCTATAAGGAGATCAGAAAATTAGTATAGGACTTTCACTCTTCGGCTAAATGAAAAATAGTAGCACGACACACATGACTACAGACAGACAGATAGATAGATACACACGCGCATGCACGCATATATAACTCTACAGCAGAAAGACAATACGGAGAACTAACACCCCTCTGTTCTGAAGGACACACACGTTTTTCCACCTTTACACCAGAATTCAGTTACGATGGTATCAAGAATAATCATTTAATTAATATGAAATAAACAAAGTCCAACTTCTTAATTACAATTGTTTGACTCGGAATGGCTTTCGAAGGTAGATGTGGCAGACGGCTCTTCCCCGGCAGCACCCCCGGCAGCCTGCACTCGCTGCACCCCTCGCACGCTCCCTCCGACCGGGGGAGGTGACCCCACGGCACGGCGCTACCCAAGGTGCCTCCCCGGCTGTCCGGCTCCGGTGCCTTGCACAGCCCTCCTCCGGCCCACCTACAGCACACGTAGCCATTTTATAGACAAGTATATATAGCTTTGAACGGAAACCCAGACCGAAGATACCTTTTAAAAAGCAGGCACAGAAATGCGACAGCCACGCTGCCAACAGCATCAGCCCAAAGCCCTTCATCCCTCGCTCGTCACTAAACTTTTGGAAGGTCAGTAATGAGCTGGTTAGCGATGAGCTTTCATCCCCCTGGAGCTGTCCCAGCACGGCTCCAGGCTCCTTAACCTGGCTCCTACAGAAGCAAAGATTTTTCATCTCACCTTCTTTTTTAGGCAATATTTGCCCAAGCATACCTGTGTTCCTCCGCAAATACATTTGAAATGGCTAGCAGCTCTTGTACAAATCTGAAAAGAAAGGTCAGTCTCTCAAGGACTGAATGGGTGCCTCCCTACTCATGAGCAGCAGGGCAGGGAGGAGGAGAGAGACGCTGCAAGTGCTCGGACTGAAAGGCAGCGACGGCAAAACCTCACCTTTTCCTAAGTGCCCGAGCATCCCCGAGAAAGGAAAGTGCTCTGAATGCCAAAAAAAATTCAACTGAAGTTTGCACTTACTTAAATACCAGGAGGCATAAATCCGTAGGAAACTAGCCCTCATTAGGTCAGAGAATTACTTAAGGAGGTAATTGCCCATCTCCTTGCGCACTTACTGGCCAACAGACACGGCTGTCTCGGCAATCAAGCGCAAGCGATCTCCGACTGCCACGGAATGGGCTTGCTTTCGGAAAGCCATGTTCTATCCTCCTTTACCACCGAGGAATTACGGGCTGTTTGGGTTTAGCTGCGAGGACTCTGCCCGGATGTCATTCCCGGGGGTCTGCTGCAGCGAGCGATGCTCCCCCATGCCGGGCCCTGCCGCAGCCCGGGGGGGCCGAGCCCCCGGCTCCACGAGCAGCCCAGGAGGGGCCGCGGCAGCATCCGCCCCGCCCGCTGGGGCACGGCGCGCAGGCAGCCGCGGGCTCCCGGCACAGCAGGGCCCGCCTTGGGAAAACATTTACGTTTCATTGCAACGATCCTCTGCTACATTTGCGAATGCCAGGCCGGCGAGTGAATTCTGCATAAAAAACAGATTATTGGGTGTGAGAGACTGAAAGGGTTAATGTCTCAAACATTGTGAGAGACTGAAGGAGTTAAGGTCTCAAACATTGTGGCGAGGCGAGGCACTATTTGCATGGCGGCAGGGTGGTGAGCACGGGGTGGGGGAGAGCGGGAGCGGGACATGCGGGACGTGGAGAGCGCGTCGGAGCCCGCGCGGTTCCGGGTTCTGCCGGACCTGACCACGTATGGCCAGAGATCACACAGAGTTGATCTGAGGAAGGGGCTTGTGACTGCCCGAGAGACTCCTCGTGACCACCCCCCTCCTCCAGCGCCTTCGCAGAAGATGGAGAACTTTCTAGAACAAGAACCATGTAAGTCCTGAAGGGGCGTGCCTGGAGGCGGGGATTAGCTTATAAAAGACACGTCCCCACCAGGGAAGCACGCACGCCCACCACTGGAGGATTGCCACGTCTGTCATCGTCCTCGCGGGATCCAAGGGTGGTGATGCTTTTTCTTTCTCTTTCCTCCTCTCTTCTCCTTTCCTTTTCTCCCTTCTCTCTTCCTCCACTCTTCCAATAGATGCAAGTTGGGGACAAATTGTGACGGGTTGCCCGGAAAATAGCTCCATTGCCAAACCGCCTCTGTTCGTTCGTTGAGCTCGCCAGTTCGTTAAGTTTGTCCGTTTGTGGAATTCACCAGTTAATAAAGTCGCTGGCCAGCCTGTTCCTCTGAGTCATTGTCGTGACTCTACCGACCACGCGGCTCTGCCGAGCAGAGATCGGCTTTTGTCGGTACACAAACCCTCGGGGAATCGAAAAGATTCACCCCTCTCGCAATCCACCGAGTGGGACGAGACATTGGGAAATATTTCCCTCTACGTTATTAGTAGTCTTGCACGGAACGAGACAATTTCAGGGATCACGTAGACGGCGGCCGTGCCCCTGCGCAGCGGAGAAGCACTCGCAGAGGGCGGGGAGAGCAGCAGCACAGGCAGCGTGGCCCGGCTCCTTCTGCTTAATGCTCACATGGGGAATGTTCGCGGTCATCTGCGTAGGAAACGGCCGTGATACCTGAAAAAGGTCCTTGAGAAGATAGATTCAGCTCTCAAAGTACAGTTAAAGTAGAAAAAAATAAGTATCTGTTTTGAAGAAGAATATCCTTACTTAGGATGAGTGCAAATGTGTGTATTGACTATGGTGGCTCACAAGACAAACAATATTTCTTTTTGTTTAGTTCTAACAACTCAGTCTTCTGACTGTAGCATTTCAACTCAGGAATCTGCCCAAGTCCTCCACCGCTTTCCAACGACCAGACAGCAACTCTGATGCGCACTATGATTCCTCCCTGCATCCCACAAGAAAGTTCAGGAATATTTTTCATATTTGGATTTTCAAGGGATTTTCAAGTGGTTTGGGGGTCTTTGATTGGCAAGTCCCAGAAGTCACCCAATGGAGACCTAGCCATCTGTGCAGTAGATCCATCGACAGGATGGTGACCTTTCAGGGTCTCTGAGTAAGTCTCCAGGCTTCCTAAGATCAGAAAACAACCTCATACCAGTTACTCTCTCAGCGATGAAGTACTTCAGCACAATAAAAAAGCAGCCCAGCCTTGTCTTACCTTGGCAAACAGAACTGACAGATCCGTGGCATCACTGTGGTTAAAATTCAGACCGACTCTCCAACTCTTACGTCCTCCTACACGCTAATTTAGATTTCCTTGAAAAGCTTAATTTCTCATGGGATTTTGAGACAGGACTACCATTTCAGATTTCATCTCACTTGGGGAGAAGCTTCTCATGATACGATCTCCCTTAGACATAAATCTACTACGTGGACTAAGGTTTAAGGACCTGTAGCATTTTCGGACACACCTAGAAAAGAAGCGAAGTCTTCGCTCTTCCCTTTCCTCTAGCTCTTTCTTTTGGGAAAGGGATATTTTTTAAAAAATGGGAAAACGTTGGCTCATAATATGGCTCAACACAAGTTTCTGTGCTTTTATCAGCCATGACCCAACCCTCGTGTATAAATCTCTCACAAATCTTACTGGATTCAATGTTTATATGCAAAATAAAACCTAAGATACAACCCCACCCCAAACTCATTCCCATTTTACACAGTTTTATGCAGCTCTCCCTGATGTCCTCATGAGCGAGCACCCAGGGAACACCTAGAAGATCCAACACCAGCGTCCCCAGAGCATGGCATGGACCCGGATCTGGGTTCGGTGGCCATCCCCCACTCCCCACGCAACTCCTCAGCACAGTGGGAACTCTCACTGAATCACTTGGACCTCAGCTTTGGCATGCTCTTAACAGGTTTCTGTCCGTTTCCCGTATTTGGAAATATTGGAAATATTTGGGGTTTTTTGAATGGATCGATGAATTGGCAGTGCCTATGGAAATGTGCTGGCTTCCTCGCTAACGCGCAGCAGCCGCTCTCCTCAGACTGCAGTTGTTGCTTCTTAAATATCTGCTTGAAGAAATGAATCAGCAACAGAAAACAAATGAAACGGGGCACCTTCTAAGCTGCCAAAAAGGATTAAAAAAAAAAAAAAGGGATCCTTCTTGAGCCAAACCAATCCACAGTAATGCAAACTTACTGGAGTGTTACACCTCTGATTTTCTGCCAGCTACACAAACAATAGCTGTTCTGGGCTAGAAACATTTTTTATCATGAAATTTTAAAGGAACCAGAACATTGCACCAGATCCAGATCAGCTGGGAGATACAGGCAACAGCTACAGTTTCCTTCTGCAAAAATGCATTTTAAAAATATGCAAAACATGTGCCTAAAATTAGGCATGATATTATAGTTCATTAAAGAGAAATTAGGGATCCTAAGAAAACAAATTTGTTTGGCACCTTTTTCTTCTTGCCAGCTTCCTTTGTTTTCAGTGATTCTCGAGTCTGGCTATGCACAGAAACCAGAACATGGGCTAGTCACAACTGCAAAGAGAAATTAAAACAAAGCATGTTTCACCCGATATCAAAACTGAAATGACGTATGAGATCGCTGTTGATGAACATCCTCCCGAAAGCAGGGAGGCTGAGAAGTGCTGAAAAACTCCCTTTGCCCTGTTTAAAGGGCACAGCCCGGGGCTCTCACCCATGCCATCTTCCCAGGTCACCGTTTCAGCGCGTAAGGTGTCCTCTCTCTGGACATCTCCTACAGGGAGTGCCAGACTGCTCTCCAGAAGTGCACGGGTGCAGTAACCCTGCGCCGGTAACAGTGCCATCAGTGCACAACCCAGCCAGCTCGGATTTACAGACAGATTTGGGAACCTGAATATTTAATTGCCACTAACTCCATAACTCTAAGGCCAAAAGTGGAAGCAACACTGGTTTTCTGGTTGGTTGGTTGGTTTTTTGGGTTTTTTTTGCTCCCTCCCCAACAGAATCACAGAATCACAGAATCGTATAGGTTGGAAAAGACCTTTAAGATCATCAAGTCCAACCGTAAACCTAACACTGCCCAGCCCACCACTACACCATGTCCCTGAGCACCTCATCCAAACGGCTTTTAAATACCTCCAGGGATGGGGACTCCACCACTGCCCTGGGCAGCCTGTGCCAGTGCTGGACAACCCTTTTGGTGAAGTAAAATTTCCTAATATCCAGTCTAAACCTCCCCTGGCGCAACCTGAGGCCATTTCCTCTTGTCCTATCACTTGTGACCTGGGAGAAGAGACCGACCCCACCTCGCTACACCCTCCTGTCAGGCAGCTGTAGAGTGCGATGAGGTCTGCCCTGAGCAGAAGCCAAAGGGAGAAATGAAATGCAAACCCACCTTCACCGTAAAGGCAGGACTATACGCTCAGCAGTGCTCCATGCATCAGAAATTAACAGAATCAAAACTGAATTTTTTGGGGTGCGGAATTGTACATTGTGCTTGTACAACTGGCATTGCCCGCAAATACAAATAGCTAGGGTTGAGTAACGGTGCGTGCTATTACGGCTAAATCATGAGACAGAGTGTTATGAGTCTCCGGGAGGCAGAAAGCACAGCCCCCGACCGCTCCGCAGCCTCAGCTCTCCTCTCCGCCCGTGCCGGACGCACCGCAGCGACTCGCCGCCGCTGCCACCTCCACCGTCCGCACCCTCCTTCCCCCAGCCTGCTCTGCTCCACGGCTCCAAAATCCCATCCCGAACGCAACCTTTTTCGCCACCCTCATGTAAAGCTGCAAAAAAGAAACCGCCCCTTTATATCGGGCGTCTGACCCAGGCGCTGGTGTTACGGGGAATAAAACCCGCCGCGAGCAGGGCTGGCAGGATCAGACCTCGTGTCCGAGAGGGGCCGTTCATCCGCAGCCGGCTGCGTCCCACAGGTCAGGGTTA
Organism: Ciconia boyciana; assembly: GCF_034638445.1. Taxonomy (NCBI): domain Eukaryota; kingdom Metazoa; phylum Chordata; class Aves; order Ciconiiformes; family Ciconiidae; genus Ciconia; species Ciconia boyciana. The sequence continues at coordinate 66,338,034 of NC_132941.1, forward strand.
ATGCTCGCTAGTAACTTAGGAAGCAACCCACTGCTTCCACTGTTGCAGTTGTTTGAAGGAAAATCCTGGCAGCATTTCAATATTTTCTAGCTATATTTTTATTGTCCAGGAAGCACTGGGTTACATCTAATCTGAATCAGTGTTTGTTTTCTTCAAGAAAGAAATACACAAAATTTAACAGAGAAACAATATCATGAGGTGCTAAGAGAACCTCATAAAATTTTAAAAAATACATTTGTGAGTTTATGGGGTTTGTATTTTTACGTGCAATGATCCCTCATTCCCTTAAAGATAAAATCAAAAATAAATTATCATGTCAAATAAGTGGCAAGCTGTGTGTCACTATTAGTTTCAGATAATTAAGTGAGATATACTTTGGAGCAGAGCCAAATCCTGCTAATATGGCAATTACTTCTATGGAGCCCAGTCAAGATCATATAGCGTGCTCCTCCTGCATCTTCATTACTGTCATGTTCAAAACTTGGGTCTTAAACTATCTAAAGAGCTTTCGGAAAAACAAAACCACTGCTTTCACATCGCTGCTTAGTAACGGCAGGCTCAGCGTCATCCTTCTCAAGCCGGAATTTGCACGGCATTTCTGGATGACTGGCTCGAGTGCGAGACGCCAGCATGGACCAACCCACCCCAGGCCGCAGAGGCGGACGGACCAACGGCCCTTCCCGCGCCGGAGGCTCCCAAAGTCTTCAGCCTCGGGATGCTCTTAAGCCTCATGCACTGAGGCACAGGTGGGTTTGGTACCATTTATTCCTCCCACACCTCCTCTTTTTAAAATGTTTGCTAGTTCTGCAGAAGCCACTGGGGTTCAGGAGACCAGGAGAAGTTCAAGAATCTCAGTCTGGGTTCCCGTTTTCAACATCCTGGCATTGCATTTCTTCCCGTACTCCAACAGCAGATTCTCCACGGCCAGCTTTGTACAAACCGTTATTCCACAAATAGCTGCTGGAACCGTGTTTTGAGTGGCAGAAAGCTCAAGGTTTGTCTCTGAAGATGTATCTTGGCTCCGGCGCGTGCTACGGAAACGAGCGCTGGGTCCCTGCTCACCCAGCGCGGGCGGCTGGAGACGTGCCGTGCTGGGGAACGTCTCCCCCAGCCCCACCGCGGTACAAAGCCGTGCCCACGTGTCCTTAACTCCGTCCGACATCCCTCGTCCTTCACAAAGGAAGGACGGAGACGACTGTCTTCATATCCATGAAGAGACTAGAAAAATGGTCAGGCTGCCCTACATGATTGCAAATTACGATACTGCTCTGCAATGTATAATTTGCATTCACTATGATTTTAACAGGACAATTGATTTTTAAGGACGAAGAGAAAATATGATTTAATCTCATTTCATGCAGGCGGATATTTACAAGATACAAATCATAAAGACAACATGGCTACAAATATTAGATTTCAATCTGTGCTAGACTGGCATGGTTTTAAATTACTTTGCTTCTACTAAAGCTTACACCAGAAAATTTTTCCTTCAAAATGATCTGTATTGATATCAAGTATATATTGCAGACACACACACCAAAACAGTAATTTGAGAGAAGGAGAGCAAAATCAGCCACTTTACTTTTGCGATGAAACATATTTAGCAAATTGTTGGTGTTCTCCAGCTTGGATTCCCCACCGCCCTGAGCCCTACAGGATGACCATACAGACAGACCCCGACAGCATTTAAGGTAAGCGGGCGCTCATCCGACGCCTACACAGGCACCTTCCGTAATGTGCTGCCATGACTTTCCTTAAAAAAAAGGAAAAAAAATTCTTTCGACGTAAACCCTATGAAAACATTATCGACGGAGTCTCCAGGAAATGGAACCCCAAACTAAGCGGGACATAAACAGCTGCTGAACCAGAGATAAAATTTGCCGCTTTTAATGAAAAGAAACCGGGCACGCAGGTCCACGACTGCAAAGTCAGAGGGAGGGGGGTGCGAGGCAGAGACGCTGTCGGGAGCCGGGAGCAGAGGGCCGCCCGCTGCCCGGCCCGGGGAGCCTCGCCCAAGGGGCCCGGGGAGCCTCGCCCAAGGGGCCCGGGGAGCAGCACGGCCGGGCAGCTCCCCCGGCTTCTGCCGGCACGGGGGCCGTGAGCCAGGAGGGCTTTGCTGAGCCCTCGGTCGGCATTCAGGCCTCGGCTTTGAAACAACCCTTTCCCTGGGCTCCATTCGCGGCCGCACCGGCTCCGTGGGCAGCTCCTTGGCTTCTCCTCAACAGACGCCGAGCGCTCTCAGCATCACCACAAGCTGTACTGAATTGTACCCAGAGCGTTAAAAAAAGTCTCCGGCTCCAAGGAGGCCAGTGCAGGGAACAATTAGCAGTGCAAATACACCTGACGTTGACTTTGAAACCCTGAAGAAGAGCAGGGACTACGTGTGCTCGAGAAGGTGCATCGGTTCATGACCCACGCGAGACCCACACACTCACCGCCAACTCCAAACTCCTAACCAGGGCTCACCGCCACATCTTCACCCTCGTCCTTCACACCTAACCAATGCCGCAGCGGCAACCACAAACCCAAGCGATGCTAATTCAGTCAAACGCCTGAATTCCCACAGAAATCCCAGAGCAGTAATCGGACATCTCAAGGCAGAATCTGGCTTTTCAGGAAAGCTGAATCAGGAAGTTTTCTGAACTTTCCAGCTACCCATTTATGTCAATTTATGCAACTAAAATGAATTTGCCAGAAAGCCCCGGGGGTATAGAAGGTTCAAAACTTCCACAGGCACCTAGCCAGCCCACCAAGCAGCAGAGCTGGATGCCCAGGGCACCCTTGCCTCCAGCCAGGTTTTAATTTCCATTACATTGCCCCAATAGAAAACAGAAGCTGGGTAAAGACCAATATCAAAGAGAAAACTGAGACATATTTTGTTTCTTCTTCTCAAAAAATTATTTTGGCAAACAGAAGCCATGATCTGAGGAAAGACACCGAGTCCTCTTCGGCAGGACATGTTTGGGTGGCAGAAGTGACCAGATGGACAGAGATGGTGGCACAGCAGCCCGGCAGAAAAGCTGCTCTAGGAAACAAGGTAAGGATGTAACCTCGTGAGACGTAGGACTGCTGAAAATCAAAAGCTGGCTATGCCATGCTCTTGGGAAAACGCAAGCGCTTGCGCTAACTAGATAGGTGGAGAAAACTGTCTAGCAGTGAAGATGGCAAACCATGGGCAGAAGGCATCAGGAACGTCTGTGGGAGTGCCATGGGCAGCTGGCCCTGCCCAGTCCGTTAAAATAATTACAGAGCCCTGAACACTTCTGCAAAACTCTGAAGGTAAATTTGGACAAATTTGGGTCAAAAGAGGAACCTACAGCTCATTCTGTTTTGTAGGCTGGAAGAAAGGTGGGTTTCAGCCCTTTCCCTGACAGCTCCCCGTGATGTTGCTCCTCAAAGGTTTTCCTCACGTGAAATGGCTTCCTTCTGTCCTCTGCCACCGCCTGCTGCACTCTGGTCCTGTCCCACCACCTCCCGTGCCTCTCGTGCATGTCTCCCTGCAGGTACGCCACTAACAGCAGTCCTCCTCCCTAGTTACATCCAACACAGCAAGGCCTACGGTCTTGCTCAAAATGTTCCTTTTTGCCTTTACCCGAGCTCCAACATCCTCACTCCGTATTCGTTCCTTACTAGGAAAACGCTGTGGCTTTGCCCTTGCTCTCCACCGAAGGTGGGAAATGCTGAAGTCGTGACAAACCTCCACCAGCAAACGCAAACTCCCTGCTGGCACGGAGCCCACCGCAGCCCAGCCCCGCACCCGCCGCAGCACAAGCAGTAGCTGCACCTTTTGTTTCTGCAGGATCATTTTAAGCTTTCATTTCAGTATGCGTTGACATAACCGCTTTAGGAACAAGTAAATGATGAAGTAAATTGCTCGTTGGAGTGGGAGCTGAAGATGTGCGCAGAGAAAGTCAGCAAGTATTTCTGTACATCTGCAGAGTAAGTACTAAGTGTCAATGAGCATCTTCTGCCAATGAGCCGAGCTGGGGCAAGATTTTGCTATCCACTGTCTCTTTTTTTAACAACCTGTTTTTTTGCAATTTCCAACAGGTGAGCAGAGAAACAAGTAAAGTCAAAGTGGCTTCAAAACCAAAGGGAAGTCAAAACTAGTCAAAACCCCTTAAAAGCTAAAGCTGCAGTGCCACGATTAGCCTCTTTTAAAAATTGTGTCCTGTATTACTGATGCTTGTAAATACCATCGGTTTAAAAACAACCACAGAAACTCTCCCTGACCGGAGGGAGGGGGAAAGCGTTGACGCCAGAACCAGCCGCCCTCTCCACCGCCGCCGCGGCTCAGCCGGGGAGGGAGGATGCGACCGGGGGGAGCAGCCCCGGGAAATACCGGGCGGGAAATACCCCCCAAAAGAAAAACCTCGTCCAAATCTCCCCGCTCCCCTCTCCGCTACGGTTTTGCCATTCCACAGGCGTTAATTGCAGGCAGTTACAACTCAGATTGCTTTTTGAAAGTCTTGTTGCCACATTTGGGAGAGCTGAAGCTTCTCGATTTCAAAGATTTCTCAGAGGAATTATTTTTAGATGGGTTTTTAGCGTCCTCATTTCTTACCTTTTGGGGAGAAACGGTTCTTCAAGCCCATACCCCCACCCGAGACGTTCCTTGCCTCCACCCCTCCCCGGTACTGCCTTTACCCATCTGGGATCTCAAGCCCCTTCCTGCACGACACCAGCTATCTATCTCCTCTCGCTGGCGTTTAATTGAAGAAAAGCCCAAATGTAACGGAGAGAGTTAATTTTTGGCCGCCAAAAGTTAACACAAACCATTTCCCAGCTTTTAATGAGATTTCTCATCACAATAGCCGTAAAAGCAAGAATCATAATAATGGTATTAAAAATGACATATTTAATAACAGAAATAACAAGACCATTAAACACCAGTTTAAGCCCCACAGTTAGAAAAGCAAATGATGCAAATCCCCAGAGTCCCGGCCGGTGTCCCCGTGTAGGTGCTCCGCTCTCTGGACTTCTGTTCACCCAATGCTCGAGGCACTCTGCTCGGGGTCAGACTCCACATCTTTAGATTAAAAATACAAATCCTGTCCGGAAGTTTTTTCTCACCCGTTTTATTTTTAAAGACAAATAGTACAACCCAGAAGATACCCAGGTTCTGAGCCATCAAACACTGACTCCCTACCTGAAGTCATAGAGGTGGAATTCCCCATCTCTAGTATTTCTGGTTTCCCTGCAGTTTTACAGGTCGGGCGGCCGCAGCGGGGAACCGAGAGACGCCCCTAAGATCTCAACCCCAGCAAAGATCGTGATATATTTAGTAACAGAGATCTTCAGCACCATTTACAGCGAGCTACCTAACAGCTGCATATATCCAGTGTGAAATTAGATTCCCTGCTTTTGCTCTCATTAATTAACTCCCAGAATCCATCTCAGTAATCACAGACCGTACGACAGCCAGGGCTGGAGCTCCAGCTCTCCCCCTTCCCGGGGGGTTGTGGTTGTTGTTCCTCCTCCTCCTCTTCCTCCTCCTCCTCCTCCCGAGAGGAGGCTGTCCTTACCGCCAAACCCCTTCAAGCCCACCGACCACTGCCCGGGGCTGCCCTGGCGCCGACTTAGACGTTTTTCCATATTAAACCAAAGGCGTATTCCTTCTTTCGAAACCAAGAGCATTAGAAGCAAGTGTACTTTTCCACCTAATTCTCCCTACTTCAGTAAGAGAGGGAGGCAATTCCATAGACAAGAGAAAAGAGAAAGAAAAGAGAAAGAAAAGAGAAAGAAAAGAGAAAGAAAAGAGAAAGAAAAGAGAAAGAAAAGAGAAAGAAAAGAGAAAGAAAAGAGAAAGAAAAGAGAAAGAAAAGAGAAAGAAAAGAGAAAGAAAAGAGAAAGAAAAGAGAAAGAAAAGAGAAAGAAAAGAGAAAGAAAAGAGAAAGAAAAAAAAGAAAGAAAAAAAAGAAAAAAGAAAAAAAAAGAAAGAAAAAAGAAAAAAAAAAGAAAAAAAAAAAGAAAGAAAAAGAAAAAAAGAAAAAAAGAAAGGCCAAGTATCAGACTAGAGAAATCTCACTTATTTTATGCCAGTAACCTGAGTGGACTTCTCTTCCAAAAAGCACCCCTTAAGTCTTCAAATTTCAGCGCCACCATTTGCAGACCAGACTGAGCCTCTGCAATTCTGACAGTCAGGAGGAGGCAGCCCAGCGAAATGCCTCCCGTGAGCCTCCTCATGAAAATTAACGTGAAAACACCACTGCTCACAGACAAACTATTGAAAAGGAGAACAAATATTTGTCGCCATTCTAGTCAACAAAGAAAATTAGCCCCAAGTTTTCACTCTCTGCCTTGCACCGTGCGGTTCCTGCTCCCAGCACCAGCCGCAGCCACCAGCCGCGAACAGCCGGGAAAGGTGCCGGTGCCGGTGCCAGAGCGAGCTGCCCAGTGCCGGCCCCAGCAGCACCTCCATCGCCCGGCCCAGCCGTGTGCATTTACCGAGGCATGCATATCCACACGCTATCAACACAATGACGCGCAGTACAGAAAAAGAACCACCTTCACTCACTTTTTCTCCTTTTTTTCCCTGCACCGATGTTGTTTAAGCTGAACCGTGAGACCCTTCCCTATACTGGCTACCCAGGGAAAGCCGGAGTGGCCCGGGGACTGCTTGTCCTCTAGCTTGTGTTGTGGGAAGGGCGACAGGATAGCAACAGACACCAAAAAATATACCGGAAACCACAAACGAGCAATTCCGTAAGGCACGCTTCTCAGGATTATTCTGAATTATGACCGGTTTCTGTGAGTTACTGGATTGCTTTGGCATCGTGGGAAATGGCACTACTTCAGCGGCACAGCTGGAAGGCACCGTGTCCTGCGGTCCCCGGGATAAACTCCTGCCATGTACCATCCCAGAGACCGCATCTCACATCTGCTGTTCTCCTTACATTAATACCTTCCTGGTTTAATATTCTGATTTTCAAAATACTACATGGAGAAAAAAGTTATCGAGGTGGTATTATGAGCTAAAAAGAAAGCTTGCCAGAAGTGTCCCAAAAAATGAGGCCCCTAAGGGCTGGATCCCATTAGCAGATGGCAACGATGGCGATGTCTGAGGCAGCAGGATTCAGCATGAAAACAAAAAATACTGAAAACTTTCCTCACCAACCTGGGCTGTGAGGCAGGAGAGGGAAAAGACAGAAGGGAGGGGGAAAATAGTAAAAAGGGAAATGCTCTACCTACCAAGGACAAAACCCCCTCCGCAGCACAGAGCCCACCCTGTGCCTTGTCGGACCCGAGATGCCACCAGAAACCGGGAGGAAGAGTCTGGGCAGCTCAGCACCTACGACCTGCAGATGGGGGCCAAGCGGGATTACACAAACTTCACTGCCTCGCCGGGTGGTAGGACTGATATTCAGTTTCATTTCCATGAATAGCACGAGCTCACCACCGTGTAATAATTAAATTAATTCCTGTAACACACCTTGGGAACGCACGGCCAGTACTGTATGCTTGCAGAGGAAACGTACGCAACAGTACCGAGTCCTCCTACAGCGAAGAACAGCGAAAGGAGTTATCTTTATCCTTTCCAAAGCGACTACAGCCTCCTAAACCCAAGCAGCCCGGTGAATATGACGCTCTGGAAGGCAAACAATATGCTAATGCAGAAAAAGAATTCAAACACTACCGTTCCCCCAGCAAAATCATCTTTGCCTACAGTAAATAGAGGGCACCTGCCAGGCGTAACAAAAGCCGGAGTTGGATTTGTGCAATACTGCACAGAAAGACAGACTGCGCGTTTGTTAAAAGCAAATGAAATCCGGATGCTTAGTTTGTGTGATTTACAAAGCCCATGGAATTAAATCCTGTAGATTTACCATCAAAATAAGCAATGTGTGAAGTGAAACCAAGCTCTTCTGCTCACTTAAAAAAAAAAAAAAAGAATTGTTTACCCTTTTATTTTAAAAGACTGTTTCTCTTCTGTGCTTCATTTTCACAGCTAGTAAAACCAACGCTGTTCGACAACAGACGACACCACGTAGCCCGTCACTGCTGAAGCGACTTACTGAACGTACCAGCGAGCGTCGGCAGCCGGCAGCGCCGGGGGCTGCGGGGCTCTGGGGCCACGGGCCAGCTCCAGCCCGAGCTCTACGGCCGTTGCCCCGTCACCTCCGCAGCCAGGAGCCCCGCAAGCCCCGCCGCTCCCCGGGACGCCCTGCCTGCTGCTCGCAGCCCGCCTTCCCGGGAGGGCTCTTCCAGGGAGAGCGGGCGATGGATCCGGGGAATCGCCCCGCGCTTGCCCAGCTGATGGATCCCCGATCTCCGCTGCGCGATGCCGGAGGAACTGATGGGGACGGCTGGGACGCAAAGCCCCGATGCCGCGCTGCGGAGGGGAATCGCTCGCCGTCGCCGTCCCTCCTGCCGGAAAGCCTCTCCTCGCGGGCTGGGCCGGAGAGGACGGCAGCCCGTCTTCTGCACCGGGCGCCCGCACGAGGAGCGCCTCTGAAAAGGCAGCACGCTAAGCTCTTCTTTATTCTGCCATCGCATCTTACAGATCAGAACTAAACCAGCACGTTCTCACCATCTGAATTATTTATTTATATTTAAAATAATGTAATTATTAATATTGGTATTAAAGAACCAATAATTTAAGTTTTTCTGGATTCTCATTTTAAAGATTACTTCCTCTTCATTCCCTTTTATAAAGGGCACGATCGCGGCATTACTATTTTACTCCTCAGTAAAACACAAATGAGATGTAACCGATGGCTCAGAGGAGCAGCATTTGAGCTGCCGTGTTTTTCTAGCGGTGGTTCCTATGTGTTTCTAGGGACACACGTCTAAAACTCCACCGAGATCGCTTTAGGCACCATTACTGCGTAATGCAGTCCCCTCAAACTGAAATAAAGGTTAATATTAGATTTTCGGCAAGTTTCTCAGTGCAGTAGCACCTAACCTGGGTGACCTCCCCGCGCAGCCTCCCGAACGCAGGAACGTGACAGCCGGTAGTGGATGATAGGCTCCTTCTGAATTATTCACGCGATCCATCATATAAAATTGGAAAATAAGGACGTAGGTCCCCAAACCCAAGAGCTGTGATTTATGCCGAGTGCAGCTCGGCGCATTCACAGGTAAGCGAGTCCCCGAGGCGGCGGTTCCCAAGCAGGGGGTGCACGGCCATGCACCAGCAAACGCGGAGGAGGCTGTGGCGTGCCCGTCCTGCGCCCGTCCCGCGCCCACGGGAGCCACGGGGCTGGGAGGCACCTGCCCGCACCAGGGACGGGAAGGGGACGATGACGAGCGCCCCGCACCTTTCATCTCCCATAACGCTTCTCGCTGCTCCTTAATATGGTCCCATTTGCAAAACTTTTATGATTTATTTCCAGCTTTATGAAAACTAACTCCAGCATAAAATTTCAATCTCTTCGTTTAATAGGATGTAATTCTGAGAGAATACACTAAATTATGCAGTATCAAACCTTCGGAACTTCCACTTTCTCTCCGTCGTATCAGAGTAATTATTTCTGCATGAACTAATCCTTTGTACTTCGGAGTAAAATCTTCAAATACTTATTTCTAGGAGGATTTGAGTTATAAATTAGGTTTGGAATTTTGAAACCAGTAAAGTAGAAACCAGAAATGCGATTCTCTCCTTTTTTCAATTCTTGCACAATTTTTATGATGGCATCTGAGCCAAGATTTAAAAAAAAAAAAAAATAACTGGTTCTTGAAATCACAGTGGGAAGTTGACACATACAGGGCTGGCAGGAGGGGTTTTCTTTCCCGGAACCGCGGGGGTCTGGTCAGACTTTTCTCTGCAGCTTTATCCATTCTCCAAAACAAACCCAAGACAGATGGACTCTCTGCTTTGGGCTAGTTGCTGCCAGCTCCTCAAGCCAAACAGCACAGCTCCTTCGGTAAACCTTTAGCCAAAGAGTTCTCACTCCTGTATCTTACTCCAGATTTTGTGATGCGACGTCATCTGCCTTCACCTTAGATAGAATCACAGAATGGTTTGGGTAGGAAGGGACCTGACAGATCATCTAGTTCCAACCCCCTGCCATGGGCAGGGACACCTTCCACCAGACCAGGTTGCTCAGAGCCCCATCCAGCCTGGCCTTGAGCACTTCAGGGATGGGGCATCCACAGCTTCTCTGGGCAGCCTGCGCCAGTGCCTCGCCACCCTCACAGTGCAGAATTTCTTCCTTATACCTAACCTAAATCTCCCCTCTTCCAGTTTAAAGCCATTACCCCTTGTCCTATCACTACATGCCCTTGTAAAGAGTCCCTCTCCAGCTTGCTTGGAGGCCCCTTCAGGTACTGGCAGGCTGCTAGAAGGTCTCCCTGCAGCCTTCTCTTCTCCAGGCTGAACAACCCCAGCTCTCCCAGCCTGTCTTCATAGGAGAGGTGCTCCAGCCCTCGGATCATCTTCATGGCCCTCCTCTGGACTCGCTCCAACAGCTCTGTGTCCTTCTTACGTTGGGGGCCCCAGAGCTGGACGCAGTACTGCAGGTGGGGTCTCATGAGAGCAGAGTAGAGGGGGAGAATCCCCTCCCTCGACTGCTGGTCAGGTTCTTTTGATGTAGCCCAGGGTACGGTTGGCTTTCTGGGCTGCAAGCGCACATCGCCTGGTCATGTTGAGCTTCTCATCAACCAACACCCTCAAGTCCTTCTCCATCGGGCTGCTCTCAATCCATTCTCTGCCCAGCCTGTGTTTGTGCTTGGGATTGCCCTGACCCCTGTGCAGGACCACCACTGCCCCGCACAGGACCACCCATCACTGCTGCAGGGCTGGTGTCCAGAGGAGCGGCAGGCAGAGCCTCCTCCATGCTGGCGCTGGGGTTTGCAGTTCAGGGAAAGTCTTTTACCCAGAGCCCCCGTTTGCCTCCTGCACGGGGTGAGGGTCAGCGCGGTGCCAGCACCAGCCCTTCCCAGGGGCTGCCCCACCTCCTGCCTCGCTCGCAGAAACACCACCATCACGCTTTGCGTGTGGTAAACAGAACTAAATTTGCAATAAAATCAATGAAATTCTATTTAGCTACTCTAGGGAAGCAACTATGGCATACTTAAAATTGTAGAATTTAATTAATTTTCCTTATTTATATTCTGGCCAACGAACTAAGATTCATTTTACCTCATTAAATTTATTTACACTTATATAGTGGGGCCTGATTGAGAAACACATGAAGTCAACCAGAAAACATCCACTGACTCCTAACCGTAAGTGGTTAAAAATACCATGAAAATTGCTATAAACTTGTTTCCCCATCAACTGAGACGTTGAATGGGCATAGCTGTTACTGGATAAATAATAATAATAATAATACAAACCCTCCCATCCTTTGTGTCCTCCCTCGGGGCGTGCCAGCCACCCGCACGTCCCTGGGGCTGGAGGGCCAAAGCCACCAGCAGAAGGGCCGGCAGGTCCTTGCCAGGGAACCACCCTGAGCTCTCAGCCTTGCTGACCTCCCCAGCTGCTCGTGGGCAGCAGCACAGAACAGCTGTGGTTCTCTGAAATTTATATTTACATTTAGGTTTCTTTAGAATAAACTTTCAAACAGGTATTTCTGTATTATTTTTCATTTGCAAGATTAAATGTAATGGCATTCTTAAATTATCTGAAGGACGCTTTTGTGGCACAGAGTTTACTCAGTTCACAACTGCATTACACAAACAGCTTAGGAGAAAATTAACACGCTATTAGCCTTTCAAGAACCTGTTCTATTTCAGGGAATGCTGTGAAATTATTTCCTCATCTAACACATCATTCTGACCATTTTCTACCAGAAGGTACAAGATTCTGTGGATCCAAATTCTACAAGAAGAGATCAATCCATCGAGACCACAGAATTTCTTCCTCCATCAGGCGTTGGTTTTGCACTAACTTTACACAACATACAGAGCTGATTCAGTACCGCAAATTCAGGTCAAACACTGAGAACGTGTTGGTTGAAACCCACACTACGGCTTCATTTTACAATAACAAAATAAGCCCCCCCAAAAATAAATCTGATAAATAAAGTTGGCTGAACATATTATGAAAAATAATTTAAAAAGAAAAGCATGCATTTCTCTTCTCACTAATACATTTCTCACTAATAACATACTTAAAGTTTTCTCTAGTGCAAGAGAAATGCACACAAAGTAACGTCACTCCTGTTGCATCTTTCCATCTTTATATGGACCTTAGCAAACATCGCTCCTTTGTACTGCTGTCGAAATCCCCACAATATTTCTGGTGGGTACCAATAAGCAGCTCAGAAGAGATGGCTTTGCGTCACCGTACCTTGAATTATTTTGCATTGCAGCAACATTACATTGTAAATGTATTAAGCCTTGGCAATGCGTGCAAAGTTCCTAATGGTTTAATTGCATAAATAAATTTAAGGAAACAACAACAGCAGCCACCAAAACAATGTGTTCCTTCAGCTCTGATTTAAAACTCACGATCGCAAACAGTAATTCTTGTCCGTTCGTCTTCTCCTGGAGGGGGGCAATCTAGCGACTCTCTTCTTGAAACCATTACGTTATCCTTACAAGACCTATTTCTTCATTTCAGTCAATTTGGTTTTTTCTTCTAAGCCTTCTGCTCCACTTACAATATATCAAGTCTTAGCTAAGACTTGGCTTTAAGCTACAGAAATCTCAACTACATTTGAGTCTGCAACAGAAAAACATGAAGCAGGAGAATCCCTTATTGAAAAGTCTTCCGGGGGGAGTGGCATCTCTTGTAGCTAATGAGGAGGAGCTGAACTGATTTGAAACGAAATGTTTGAGCGAGGGTGTGAAACACACACCCCGACAGGAAACTGCCCCCAGCCTCGGATCGTGCTTTGGGAACACGGGTGGGCAGGTTAGCATCTCAGGAGCCGTATGGAAAAGGAGACCTTTCCCCTATGGACCCCCAGCAGTCCCGTTTGCCACAGGTGGAGGAATTGAACCCGTAAAGCAGCGAGCAAGACCTGCAGAGATCCCACCAGTCCTGCCCCCACTACAACCCCTCATCTTGGGCGTGAGATCAAGAGAGAGTTAGGGCATCCACATCGCGCCAAGGCAGGACTTCAAAACTCCTGAGGCAGAGATTAAAATGTGATGAGGCTGGCCAAATAATCACGAAGCACGAGAGAGGAAGAAAAGTGAGATATAGCGTGCTTTTAGCTGACTCTTGCCACGTGCCACGGCAAGCGGGGCTGGCAGCACTGTGGCCCACCACAGCCCCGGAGACCTGTCCTGCTGGGGAAAGAGCAAAACGTGACCAATTCAGACAGAGTTCCTCAAAGAGCCTTTGCTTTCTGCAGGGAGAATTGCTAACTGCTGTATTAGCATTAATCTTCCAAGTATCAGCAGCAATAACTGCCTAGGTCTGCACCACTTGCTTGTCTCTTGAATGGGGAAAACCACCCCGCAGGTATTTTAACAGTGTAAATGCTATTACTAACACATGAAATCTGATTTAAACTCTCTCTACAGCAGTGCACTGGCATTTTTTGAAGAAAAAACACTACTACTTGTTTTAACAAGCAGTTAAGCATATAGTAAATGAAGTCTGACTTTCATGACATTTACCAAGCAAACAGTTGGGCATGAAGGAAAGGATTTGGGTTGTTTGTCTTTAACTACTACGTGAAATATTTAATTAAGCTTTTGCTATTGTCAATATCTTGATATTACATTCAAGACACTGAACCAGTCTCTTCTGGTTCACACTAAAAAAAATTGCTGTTTACCCAAGAACATGGCATAAATGAAGCAGGACTAATTTGTAACTGATACCAGCTTGGCCGTAGGATTCTTGCAAGAGATAAGATGAAATACCACAGCAGTACATTCCCTCTGCAAGTGTATTTTTATCCCACTAGAAGATCTTCCCTTCTACTTCTAGTTAGTCATGTCAATGATATTCCAGGAAAAGGAGGACTAGAGATGTCTTTTCCTATAGATACATAAGGCGGCTCAGACAGACATCATCTTAATGCCTTGGAGACCACCATCTATTTGTGTAGACCAACTGCATCACAACCCATAAAGCCAGTTTAGTCCATCCACATATTTACATCAATAAATGCTCCAGGACTGACTTCATTGTTCAGTGGGGATGGTATAAAAAATCTGCAATATCGAAAAGTTCTGCCTGATCTCACTCTGCCTCTCCTTCTCATGCAATATGTTTGCCTTGGTAACCCAAAGAAATGGCTGAATTTTCACACAAACAATAAGAACCATCTTAGGAATGATCATCCCGTTTCTCAGAGTCTTAATCGGGCAGCTGAGCACTTGCAGTTTCCAGCAGAGATTTACAACAGAAGGAGAAAATTGATACTCATTTAAATGGGATCTCTGGCATTACTTTAGCTCAGAAACCCTCTGTACATGCATGCCTTCCCTTGCACGTGCCAACACAGACATGAAACAGAAAAGTAATTTAATGCTGAATATTATCTTGAGTAAGAAGTTATCACTTTAATAACTATAAACATTCATTTGCTTGCTTCGTTACACAGCATTAAAGCTGGGCAGATCATTTACAACAAGCTTGTTAGAACTGCTCAGCATTCAAAGTCAAGCCTGTTTTACTGCGAGACACATAGGACACCTAGGAAGGGGAAAGAAAAGCTTCCCGAGTAGATGAACATCCCATTTCTGGTTGGCATATTTGGAATTGCTCATTTGATTTTCCAAAATCATTATTTCTTGCTCACCTGACATCTAGGAATTCCGGTACACATAATGGCTAGGCTATCTTAAAGAACAAATGCACAAGGAAGATTACCACCGAGTGAATCGTCTTAATGATGGGAACAAGTACCTGGGGAAACAGAGCCCTGCGGAGCACACCCGCACCGACGGGGCGGGGAGGAACGACCCCAATGCCCAGAACTGCACAAGCTTTCCAAGTATTTACTCACTGGATTACATTTTTTAATTACTCTTGTTGAGAAAAGAAAGAAAAGCATTTCTCGTTTCCGCAGAGGTTGGACAAATTTCCTCAGCCCTGCAGCTTGCTGGCCCACCCCAACCCCATCAGCCGGGCGCGGGGAGGAGATGAGCAGAACAAACCTCCAGGTAACTAACTGGAAGGTGCTAGAGGTGTCTAACCTTACTCCTTAATTTCTTAAATTCCATTCCCCAGAAAAAAAAAAATATTTCTTACAGCCAAATTTAATCTCGCCTCCCTCATTCAGTCTCGCCTACAACAGCAGTAAGAAACTGGGGCGGGAAGATGCTAGGCTGAGCTTAAGGGTTTCACAGCAGTAACTCTGCTGTCATGCTACCTCTCCCCCGACGTGTGTTGAACCCTTACTAAGTGCTGTGACCACTTTGAAATAGCCATCGCTTCTGTTTGCTGTGGAAGAGAAGCTGTTTCTTCCAAAAAACACCGTAAAAACAAGTGAGTAATTGTTGTTATGAAAATGCTGGTTTACATCAGCAGAATTTGCTAATGAAGCAAGCTGACAGACACATGAAGGAGCATGTAGAAAAATGCTGGCATTAAGAACTGGTTCTAACATATACTGTTGCTTGGCCGTTAAGGTACTGATAGGAAAAATACTTAGTCACTTCCCAGCTGTTCTGTGGCAGGCTAAAACATTAAATTTAAACCATTAAATAATTCTGAAAGCAAGGGAACAGGTGGCAAATGGTTTATATGGCAGATGGTGCCTTTTTTAATATTTGTACTCACTGCTAATTTACAGAGTCCATAACCACAGACTCATATCTTACCTTTTTCACTCGAATAATTAAGAAATCATATGTGAGGGTAAGAAAATAAATACCCCAAGTCTTAATACAGTAGCCATAAAAGCGGTATTAGAGACTACCCATGCCTCAATTACTCCACATAACTGTTTACATTCCCAAAGTTTATTGCATTTTGGCTTTTTTTAAGAGAGAGTCCTCTTCAAAGACTTGGCTTGATAGTGCTGGAAAATTAACTTTTCTCTTTACCAGCAGAGCAAATAAGCATGAAGATGCAGCCCAGATCACTGAGTACCTGCATCTCCACAAGCTCCTATTTAGTCTTTATGTTAGATCTGGCACAAAAACTAAGTTAGCAGCAAGGCTGACATTAAATATTTAAGGGAACATTGTGCCTGGTACATGTATGAGCAGAACCACCAGTAGATGGAAAAAGAAGAAAGGAAAAAAAGGAACGAATAACCCACAATGGAGCTCCAATGGCATTGCTGGAATCTTCGACATTTTAACTCCACGTGGAAACAGCTGACCCCCTGCTCGGCAGACAGCACAGCAATACTGTGCTCAGACCCTTCTCACTGCACGGTGTTTCTGAACGGCTCCATCCCCAGGTACTCGTGTTTTAGTCCAGTGACTGTTCCCACGCACGATGCCCAAGACAAGGCTGTCCCCAGCACGGACCACTGGAACACCACCGATTTTGAGGGAGAACTGAACAGCAAGTTCAGGCTGGGGAGGGACGGAGGCGATGCTCCACACGTGACCACGCTCCACACGTGACCACGCTCCAGACCCACCCCTGCATCACCGGCAACCTCCAGGCTCCGCTCCCCTTCCTACTGCTGTTGCTTATGAGCTTTTACACCCTCTCTTAATCCCAACTGATGGAGACCAGAGGTATTCAAAGAAACGTGAATTTTTTCAAAGAAGCATTGCTTGTAACACACCTGCTGCTTGCAAACAATTTAACTAAATCACGAGGTTCTTTAGAAAAAGGATGAGCAAAAGGATCGTTTCACAGAAGAGCTAGAAAAGGTCCAACACCTTTTGGGATGCAAAACTTTCATAGAGCAAAAGTTGCATCCCGAAGGCCCCAGTGCCACGTATCAATGCCAGATTCACCCAGCTGGCTTCCCTCTGATTAAGGATGATTTTTTTTTTTTCCCCAGGGATAAGGGTATTTGCTAGTATTGAAAATTTGTTTTTTTTTTTCCACCAGACACGAAGGATTGAGGCCCATTAAAGAGAGTGTTCCCATGGCTACATTAGGTACACAAGGATGTTGCAGTGCACAGCTCAGGAATGACTCAGCTGCCAACTTCTTCACATTCCTTTAGCCAACAGGATTGATACCGTATCGCCACCTTGGCTGAGGCTTGTCTCAAGTCACCAGAGATAAAATGTCAATAAAATAACTACACCTTATCCTCCAGAAGCTGCCAGATGATAATTGCAGCGTAAAGCGTTCCAGGTTACACGCTTCCACCTTGAACATCCCTCTCTCCAAGAGCGAAGGCTGGCTGACCACGACATAGACCTCCCTCAAAACCGAGCGCCGGAGGCCCAACGGTGCTTAGAAGAAAGTGAAAGTGGGGAATTAATTTTATCGTCGCAGGAGCCCCTAATAATTACAGCTTTAACCACTTCCTTCTGGAAGTCCAGTCATAATATTCAGGGTAGTCGCCATTACAAGATGGCTAAATCAGCATTTTCTCTGGCATTGCCCTATATACTGCATGGAAGACACCGCATAGATCTTATTTCTCACCGGCTTAAAACTAGAAAAACTGCTCTAGCCACGTTCTCCGAGGGGCTGCCGCCACCGCTCCGCGTTTTAGCGTGGTAGAAGCAGAGCTCACCGTAAGGGAACGATCCTGGACACCGTGTTAAACCCAGTGAAACCTCAATAAGAGACAGCAAGCACACCAAAGACCCCGTCAGCGAGGGCAAATTGAAATGTTTAACTTTGTTTAAAAAACGTCAGGGAAAAAAGGGACTTTTGTAAACAAAAATGGCATCAATGCAGCATGCTCAGAGTTTCTTGGAAAATGCTGAAATGACTTGAGACAGAACCCGACATTCTGGTGGACAGAAAACAGAATAATGTAGCTGGCAATTGTACAAATACCTCACAACTCCATTACAAGACTGATTGCCATGGGACTTGTCTTGAATGGTTTGAGATCAGCACTTTTGAGAGGGGAATGGCTGAAGAGGAGAAAATCTGGAAATCAAGTCTAAAGGGGCATCACTTGTCACCTGCAAAAATTTCAAGTATCACATTCCTACACAAACTAAGCAAGCTGCTCTCCGCAACAAAATGCTCTGATTTTACCCAGGTATTTCCACACCATTTGCCTTTTTTTTTTTTTAAATCAAATGAGAAATGACTAACCAAACCAGTCTAGAAAAGCAGAGAGCAGAAGGAGAACGCTTTCTTCCAGCTGTTGAAACAGAAGCCCAGACCCCCGAGACCTCCCCTGACGCGTCCCTGGGGCACAGCTAGAGGAGCCAGCACCATTGGCTGCCATAGTTCAGACTTTTGACTTCACATTCTATTTTAATTTTTACTTTTTTTTATTTCAGCTCTTTCTGTAATACCCTGGACCCTCACCCTTCCCAGGCACCGTTAGCCTTCCACATCACATTTGGTCTGCATGACGCTAAGCGTCACCCTTCTGCAACCCCACATACAAGGATTTCCAGCTGTTTCAGTCTTACCAGACACCTACTCCCCGATTGTAGGTGTGACCCTACGGCCACTCAAGTCGTCAGCAAAGCCCCCGTGGATTCCACCGAGCTGGAGCCAGGACAGCAGGCGCTCGGTGGCCTTTCACACCCCAGGCCACGAGGAACCCGACCACCGGCGTGGCTCTTGAAGGGTAGGGAGGAATAGTGGGCCTTTCGGATGGCTAAGAAAAACAGATTTGCTCTAATATTACCAAATAATTAAAAAAAACCAACAACAAACTCCAATATACATGTTCTCCGTGCACATTCCTCAAAGTAAAGATTTTTTGGAGTGCAGGTAGGGCTGGGAAGGAGACACAACCCCTGCTCCCTTCCTGCTCACAGCACCGCTCCGACTCCTCACTTCCCAAAAGTTACTTGAGCAGCGACTTAACTCTTACACAAACTCCACGACGCGTTTACGAATGCAAATCAGGGCAATGGCAGAAACCATCTTTTACAGATCAGAAGCGACTGTTGTCGATCATATCAGCAGTAAACGAACCCAAACACAAAATGAGAATGACACCGGTATTCAATTTCAGCCCCCGTAGCACCAAGACAAGGTTTTGTACTATCAATTTATTCAAATGACCACATCATACTGATGACCACATCATACTGAAATTCGATTGGGTTTCTGATTTTAATGGATATTAACAGTTTAAATGTCAAGTCCAGAAGCATTAAGAGCAGAACATTCATGTCCTATACTAGGAGGGGCTGTGGCTACAGCGGGCTCTCGGGCCAAAGGAGATGTCCACGGCCAGAAAACAGAACCATTGCCAGCCTCCGCCCCCGGATCGGTCCACGTTGGGAGCGCCTGGTCCAGGCAGGGATGCTCTGCTCCCAGCTGGCCTCAGCCCCAGCGCAGAGGCACCAAGTCCTCGACCTAAAACCAGGGGGAAACACGAACACTTGGGTATGAACTTCTGAGGGTGAGAAAAAGTTGTCTCTCGCTGGCTGTTTTAGTTTTGATTGTTCACTGGTGGTCAGAGCCTTGCCTGTATTTTCATTTTGCATCATGTTGTAACGTGCAGCCATAGCTCCCCAGATCACCACAGCCCACTCCAGGTAGAGACAAATCATTTCCTCAGCCTCATACATAGGGTACTTTACGTTTCTTCTTTTCCATAAATTTATTTCATCGTTAAAAGTTTCTAAGATCAGCATGCTGCCAAACTAATACGCAACAGCAAAGACGATTACGGAAGTTTCTCCCATCGCGGAGCCAAAGGACCAGAGCATCCCGCCCTCGTCTGCTGATCCCCAGGGCCAAAGACCCAGCAGGATCCTTCACAGCATCCCGCACAGGGAAAGGCTACAAAAGGTTTGGAATTCCCCAAACACCCTGTACTCCATCATAGCTCTACTTCTGATTTTCTTTTACAAAATGTAAAATAAATTGTGTTAAAATGAACTTGTAAAAATTACCACCGCATTCTGCATACTTGGAGTTCTCCTTAATCTGCGGGACTTGGCAATTTGCTTCAAGGAAGCCCCAAGAAATTCCCTCTGCGAGGCTGGAATAACGCCGGAGCCTGGATCCTCGCCCGGCCAGCGCCCGCTACCATCCCTCCCCAACAGCCCGCCTTGTTTCCCTAACTTGCTGTTTCTTCCTAACTCACTAAGTTTACTAATTAGGCTGGCAGAAAGGAACACAGGCAAACTGCAAGGCTGCAAAACTAATCATATTAGAAGGCCTCCCTAAAAGTAAATATTCAATTATAAGATTATTGATTGAACAAACCGCGGTGATTAGAAACACAGTACTGCACAAGATAGTATTATAATACCGCTCTCCAGTATAATCAATTAACAGCGTATAACTAAGCACACAATGCTCAGCCTTATAGGCACCAAAATACACATAGATTTACGTTGGAAATAATTTAATCTTTTGTTCCTTAAATACATTCCTATTACGCGAACATTGCCTCCATCAACTTTAGACAAGGAGAACACGGACAGTTCATTAATTACCATGTTACTTTATATATCACACAGGGATCAAGGAAAACGCAGCTGCCCCCAGGGCCCACAGATTATGCTCTCTCAAGATGTATTTCTCTTTGAAAACAATAAATCATCTTCAATAAACACCAACGCACGGATGTTCCTAACCGAGAGGCCGGCAGGGTTATAAAGCATGCTCCGCACTTGGGATTAGCTGTACATTAGATTACGCTTTCTTGATGCTTTCCCAGCCATCAACGCGGCCGGCGAGAGAGGTTTGGTTTGACAGCAGAGCGCTGCCGGTGCCCAGCTGACCCTTCTTCCTCCGAGTTCAGCTGAATCCGGCTCCGGCACCTCGCCCGCCGAGTTTCGGCAGAGGAGACCCGGGCAGCCCCTCCGCAGCGCGGAGCACGCGCTGGGTTTCAAGCTCCCGCGCGCGCTGCCCCCGCTCTTCCCTCACGCCCGTCCGGAGCCCGGCTCCTTCGTCGGGGCTTACAGAAGCCCTCGCCCCGTCCTCGCCAGGCGGCTACGGCTGCACCTCCCCGGCGCGGGCGCAGGACGCCGGCCCGGCGGCATCGGGTCCCTGCCCCGAGGGCACGCGACCGCTGGTTCCCGCCCAGCCCCGCGCCAGCCGGGGAAGCCGTTCATCGAGCCGGCGTTGACACGGATGATCTAAACCCAGCACCTTCGAGTCCTCTTCTCCGCCAGCACAATGAAAAGGAATTTCATAAACATGTTTTATGTAAGCCTTTGCAAAGGCACTAGCCTTCCCTCCAGAGATGGTGATTAATAGAGAAAAACGGTTAGCTGAATCGCAGGTTTATTGTACACGGACCGGGCATTTTCAAGCTTTCTTTTCTAAAAAGCTACTATATATTCTGTAGGAGAAAACACCCAGAAGCGTGTGGTTTACTGTGAATGATTGATAATAGGATGATTGCTCAGGCACTCAAAGCGTGATATTTGATAGCCTATCATACACTCATTCGAAAGGAAAGCAACAATTATCATGGCCTGACATGTTTATCATTGCCGAGCCGAGCCAGTTATCGAAGTGGTAGAGCTTCCCGGCATTATAATATCCGATCATGTCTAACACTTCACGCAGAGCTCACCTCCGCAGCTGTAAATCAAAAGTCCTGCGCCGGCTCCTTCCCAGATCGCCCGAGCAGCTCAATTCAGGGAAGAGCACATCTGGCATGTAATTCTGGCTTGCACCACAGATAAAGAATGATTTTCTTCCCCCTTGGATTCTCCTCTAAGATGCTCGCTTACAAACAGGCAAAGTGGTTTCGGCAGGTCAAATAAAGCTCCGTGGGAAGCACCACCAGCTCCCTGCCCCGTAGAGGCGATTAACTCTGCTTTCTGTTCTTATTTCAGTACCGTCCTTTCTCGACGAAGTCCGGAAGACTTGCACCTTTATTCCTAGGGGTCAGTTTGCTCTTCAGACTCCCTAAACACGGCAACACTGCCCAGCAGGCGTTTATCTGGGTGATTCTAATGACTGCTCGACAGGAACAATAATTACTGAGATACATTTCTCATAAAAATATTTCATCTGAACACCAAAAATCATAACTGCATACCTTCTGCGAAATTCAATCTCACTGTGTCTTGCTGTGTTACATTTCAAGTACCAAAAAGATGAAAAATGCACCCTAATTTAAATTTTTAACCTAATTGCTATATAACATTTCTAAAATATAGCCTTAAGCATTCAAAGGAGAGTTTCAAAAATTACCCTAAAGACTTTATAAATCAGACTTCCACAGCGAGGCAGGGATGCCATAGTACTTCCCCAGCTGCCATATTCAGGAAGCTGTTACACAAAGCCATGCTAAGGAAGCAGCATTTTCTCCAGCAAGCAACCACATCGAAACCTATCAGAAGAAAATACAAAGCCACGGCTACATTCTTCCAGCGTATTTTATAATTACAAACACCCAAACAATCTACTTAAGTCTTAATCAAATATTACCCTATGTCGAGCAGGTACCTTTCAGCTGCCACCACTGCAGCCTGAGGATCTGCTGCAAAGACGCGGTGCCACGACGGCCACGGTTTCTCCCAGAAGTCACTAAGGTGACAGAGGATGCAGCTCGGTTCATTACCGCCTGCAAATGTCTCCGCGTACACCAACAGTGCAAACGTAGATGGAGTTCTGAACTCACTTTTAACACACAGTTTCAGAGAACACGTCTGAGCAGCACCAGAAAAAGTAACTTGAATCCTGGATTACAGTAATGCCACCTATATGACCTGAGTATTTAATTTACCGAAGCACACCAACGGCAAGACTCATGCTCAGAAGCCTCTCTCTGTTGCAAAGCAAACAAAAAAAGCTGCTCGTTAGTGCCACCAGCAGTGACCTTACCTGGGAAAGGCGAAGCCAAGACTGGAATTTTGATAGGGGAGAAGGTCAGCACGTGGCAGGGCTGGACACTCGGCGCCGAAGGTCCCTGGGGGGCTTCAGGCTCCACCGACACCATCGCGGTGGTGGCCGCGGCGGCCAACGCCAGGGTCTGATTGCCGCCGACCGGTTTAAGGCTATTCTGGCAACCACCTGTGGAAGAGCGAGATACGACAGATTTTGTTTTTCATTGGGAACCAGTGGGTTTCCCTAAGAGGATATGTTTACAGCATTCTGAATTTCAGCGCAAGGTGGAACAAAAGTCTGCGACAGTTCCCACCCAGCCTCCACCGTTCGCATGTCCCCCTTAGCGAGACACTAGATTTTGAATATATTATACAATACATTTTCTAAGGACTCTCGAAGCCCCTTTCCTAATCGTTATCCTTAAAGTCCTCGCTTGTGGTTGGTGCATTTTTAGATATGAAAGCCCCATATATGTGAACATACCATTATAACCTAGAGGGACAAGACAGTAGTGAGTCCTCTATAAACTATGCAGAGCTATTTAATTTAAATTAAAAAACCTCAATAAAAATGTCAAATATTTGAACACATTGGTCGGCATTTTCTTCAGCTCCTACAGCTTCATAATGCTGCATGACCACCCTTCTTCTGACTTCTCCTAAACAGAAGTTGCCCGATTTCAAATCTGAATGTTTCTGTTACTTGCTCTATTAACCACCCAGATAACTAACTTAGTTATCTGCCTGTCTGTTCTCCTGGCACGTGCATGCAGATACCTGAGGTTTACAAGTCTTAGGTACTAGTATCCTTCATCTTGAAAACACGCCACGCAGGAAACTTCCAATGGTTTGACAGGGGAGCTCAGAAGAAGTCCACCAAATCTAGGCTCAAACGCGCTTTCGGCTTCCTAACATTTACCTTTAAATCTAACAACCTTGGGGGCAAGACCTTCCGAGCTCAATCTTGGCTAAATATGTTAAATAAACAAGAAAATGAGTAGTAAAAATCTTAAGGAGAAAACCTAATTTGACAAACACCAGCTGTTACTCCCTCTACACTGAGCAATGTATTCAAAAATTAAGCGATCATTAGCTTATTATGTCATTTAGCAAATGTTTTCAGTTCATGTGGAAATCCTTCAGGCAGTAAGAGCCAACTGTAGCTCTACAAAAAAACCACTATTTGATCAGACTCCTCACTTCAGGCATTCCCCGAGTTTGCAGGATTTCTTCTTCTACGTGCCTATCTGCAAGGAAAACAGGGACTCGGCCCATGACCGTGGGAAGTGTCGGGGTGGGCGATGCAGCCCCCACGCAACACCGCTGCTCCGGGTAAGGCACCCGCAGCTGAGCAAGCCCGGTGAGGATCATACTCCCGGGCAGGTAACCGTCCCCTGCACAGCTCCGTAGCCCAGACGCCTCATCCAAGCTTTTCCATCCTGCTCTAGCTTCAGACACCTAAAAGATTTTGACTTTCAGACACCAAATGCTGTTTTGCTCTCAGCTGGCGTTGGGGAAAGAGTCGGTCAGTGGTTTTTGGAAAGGAACCTGCTTTGGTTGCAGCTAATTGGGGCTCCTGAGGCTGTCTATTATACTAACTTTTGGCAGCTTTGCTCCTAACTCTTTATAAACAATTATTTGCCAACAAAATAAGCTCTGCATTAGCAAAACAGAAGTCAAATGTTATCAGTAAGCATCACAAAACCCCCTTCTATTATTTCTACTGTATTTGTCAATGTCAAGAAGGATTTACTTAAAACACCTGCATATGCACTAGTTAACAGGCACACAGACAAAAAACCCACAAATATTAAAAGTTTTGATCATACAACCACAGATAGATGAAAAACAAATCATTCTGCCAGAGTCACAATGGAAATTGGAAAAAAAAAAAAAGATCAATGTCCAACTAATCCAACTGTTTAATACAAGTTTATTGTTTATTCACCTGAGGACTAGCACAGACCATTAGGTTAGGTTCAACAACTGGCCTCCAAAGGCCTGCACTCATTCCTAATTCAAACTGTCTGCAGTTGGGAAAAAAAATCCACAAAACATCTCCTGTAACTCGTATGAAAACCAGCGTCATCTAGAAAAATGACTTTTCTACTGCCTTCCTACAAGGGTACATGAGCAGAAAGGTTGTTTACTTCTCATTTGATTCTTTTATTTTGGAGAAGAAGATGCAATTTCCCCAAAGAGCCCAGAGAAGCAGCCAGATAACGTAAGCCTTCGTTGCTTGGATAGCCAGCCTTCGCCAGCACAGATGAGTAACGCTCCTGAAGCAGGGCTTCCTTATTAAAGTTTCATCAATTCCCTTATTAAAGTTTCATCAGTCAGTTGAAAGAGAAGTTTTGGTGATTTCCCCGCCTTTGATGAAGTTCTCTCTCCCTCTCTCCTGCTAAATAATTCCATGAAGAAAGGACTACCCCTATGATTGTTAATACTCGAGAGGAGAGCGCGGACAGGGTGTCATCGAGCCCACCCTCTTGCTTTGCACTCAACTGAACAATCACCTCAGCAATTTATCAACCTCTAATTAGCATGTGATTTGCCAAAGCCAGTGGAAGCTGGCCCAGGACACGGGCTGTTGAGAGCCAGGGACTTTCATCTGCACTCAGGGTAGCTGCAGAGAAGTTCTTCCCAGAAACAAACCAGATTCTGCTGTAAGTATTTCCAAAAACTTCTTGAAAGGGTTTTTTAGAATCATCATGAATCACCCCACATTTACATGAATTTCAAGAGTGAAATGCCTTGAAAATAGAGGTAAAATACTATCATCGATATACCCTTGAGGGAAAAAAACCTGCAATTTTTTTCCTAGCAATGGTGGATTCCCCAAACCTGGTTTTGCCAAGTCACGCTACATCCCGGCTAGTAAGGTAATACTTGGCTGCTGAAGTAACAAACCCCATTTCGGCATCCTTTCCCAGCCTTCCAGCTCTGCTCTTCTCAAGCAAGCAGACTGGGGGGAAACATCCGAGATGGGCAGCACATTTTGATGTGAAGCAAGTGAAGAGCGGAGAGCAGCTGAAGAAGCAATGAAGAGACGATTCAGAGGTAATTCACCCATGGTGGTGAAATGCAGTGAAGGCACTGGAACCGGCCGGCAGACCCATCACGCAGGATGAAGCATGATCTCCGAGTATCTCCTGCTAACACCCATGTGGAAAAGGGTCTGCGTGCACAGGTGCAGAAGAGAAGCTGTTTCTGTTGTGCCTTCTCTTCTAGCACAGCACCATCTACAAAAGTTTGTGAAGTGTCCCCAATTTCCTGTTCTCGGCGAGAAGACCCATTTCCACGTGGCAGACCTGTACCTGCCGGCTGCATCACCACGTGCCAGGTACCGCTCCGGGTGTAGGAGAAACCAGCCGGGGCCACGCTGCCGTGTCTGGCCAGCACGCGGCTTGATAGAGCAGCACAACCTCCACGGCCCAAAGCCAGCATTTCCTTCCCGGGATTTTCAGGACACCGAGAGCAGGCTGTGAGCCTTCCCCGCACAGGTACGCAAACCCGACAGACAGACGGACAGACGTGGTGGTCCTACGGCACACGCTAAATCAGACAACACAATGCGCTGCCCTCAGGCAGCCTCCATCCCTGCCGGGGAGGAAGGAGACCCTCAGCGATACAAAGGCCGACCCAGCTGAGCCCCACCAGCCGCACGGCGTCCAGCACAGAGCGAGCTCAACGTCCTTTCCAAAACCCACCGAACTCCTCCGCTTCCCCGCCCTGCGCCGGTGCCCTCTCTAAGCTCACACGCGGTCTCGGCAACCAGACAGAGCACACCACAACCGCCCGTGGCTCCTGACGTTGCCTAACACACCAACAACTGCAACCGCGAGATTTACCTCCTTGAAGAAAAAACACCCAGAAGAACAGAAACTACTTTATTTAACAAGACAAAAGCAAATACTAACACTTGTGAGATACAAAGATCTGCTCTCACTCAAAAAGGGTAATTCAAGACCTTCCCTTTCAGATAAAGAAGTTATCGGTATTGTGAAAACTTACTGTACAGACAATGTAATGAGTTTTAAATTGCACTTGATTATTATAGGCTTTCAGTCTTTGTCTTCAGTTTTGCTTCCAGGAAAACACCTTTACCAAAGGGTTATGAATGTCTTTCCCAAAAGACCCACATTAAAAAAAATGAGAGAGGAAAAAATTTAAAGCAGGTTAAAGACCTTTTGAACTTTTCATCTGTCTTGGAGAAAAAAGTATTAACACACACGAGTATAACATTCCTTTTTTTAACAATCCAATGAATTGCTGGGTTTTGCTTATCCTTTCAGCCCGTGAGCTACTGCCAGCACCCAAGGGCCCTGTAAGAGCTCTTCTGCATCAGGAGGTCCTCCTTCGGGTGAGGACTGAAGGACCCCAACCCAGACACCGACCTGGCTGCCTCTTCTTTTTTGCCCGGAATAGCCCAAAGACACAATTATAACACAAATGGATTTCCACTGCAGTGCTCCAGTCTGTCCCTACCCAGGTTAACGCACACCCAGCGTATGGGAGCACACAGCACTCGATTGCTACCAAAGCCTCCCCACCACCAACCCGCCCGCTTCAGTCCTGCTTCCCTGCTGAGCTGCGGCAGCTCGGCCTGGGAAAGGGACACCAGAACTCAGCGCCACTGGAAAAACACGCCAAGCACTGAGCAGCTTCCTAAGGGACCTGACATGTTTTCCATCTATATTTAAAATAAAAAATATTTTGAAGGCTTTCAATTTAAATGGGTATGCTACGGAAGTCAAATGCTATGGAAGTCATATAAAGTTAAACACCAATTCCATTAAATAGACGTTAAACACTTTGACCCCAGAGTTAATACAAGTTAGTAATGCTGAGGTCCTAAACCTCACCCACAGAAGGATGTATACCATGCTCACTTCTTTTTAAAGCAGTATGCAAGCTCCTTATTTTCAGTCATAAACCAACCGATCCCTACACCCTGATGCCTGTACCCCTCTTCCTTTCGGGTTCCCCCCGCCCGCCCTGGCCTCTGGCACCCCCGCTGCTGCCCAGCCCCTCTGTTACCGAGTGTGCTGCATCCAAGCACTGCACAGTCCCAGCTGCTGTTACTAAAAAAAAAAAATTTAGAAGTCCATCATTTGTGACTACAAAGCCATTTCAGAAACATTCGCTGAATCTCAGCTACGCTGCCCACATCGGCTCCAGCCTGGAAGCGGGGTTTGCAGGACAACCCAGCCATGGCCAGCCGACCCCCCGGTCCAGCCCGCTGGCACGGGAGCGATGCCCGTGCAGGGCTGCAGCGCAGCGCACAGCCCCAAGTCAAGACATTTTGGCCAGGGGTACACTTGTCCCGGAGCGAATTCCCTGAGCAGCTATTGCTGCCGGACGGGGCGAGAGGAGGGAGAGATAGTGAAGAGCAGTCGTGGCAGCTCCATCCCACCCGCATCCCCCGTACGCACCAGCTCGGGGAGACCGAGATCAGAACCCAGCCTGGTGAGGACGCCGTCCCGGCACCACAGCCGGTTTAGCTCTAAGGCAACAGCCGACATAAAACACTTAACGCTGCTTCCAAAGATGTATGAAAAAATACTCCAAAAGAAAGAAAAAGAATTGAAATGGGAATTATTGTTTATTATCCCTTACTCCTTTTCCCTTTGTCTGTAGGGTCTGTAAACTACAGTCTTTCAGATATCAGTTCTTTATTAGACTGTTAGCAGAATTAAAACTGACAACTGTCTTCTGATGGAGAGGGGGGAAAAGAAGAAGGTAGTTGAAATAGGCTAAAAAGACTCGTTGCTGGATCCTCCCTCCTTGAAGACAAACCACTAAAGGGGGAACACGGTAACAAGGGCTGCGCAGAGAGCGGCGGTTTCTGCCCCGACCCTCCCAGCCGCGCCGCTGCCGCAGGCCCCGCACCGCGGCCGGCAGCCTCGCAGAGGGAGCCCGGCTCTCTCCGCCTTGGCCTCACCAACCGTGGTGGAGCCGGAGAAGCCGTCTTGGCCAGCTGATCTATTAAAACACAAGTTTAAAAAAAAAAATACAACAGGGCAAAACGTGCCCATTGGCAGAAGAAAATGAGCCTTTTCTGCTTTTTTTCCCTGTTCCTCCCGGCCGGAGGGGCAGGGACCCCGGCAGAGCTGAGCCCACAGCCGGCGAGAGAAGCCCCCGCGACCGGCCGCCCTGGGCCCGGGTACAGCAGGACGTCGAGAGAAACACATTTTCTCAAAAGTACTTCAGCCATCAGTTACAAATCCAGTATTTCTGAAAACCCAACATGCTGGACCATTTGTAGAGCTGATAAAAATGATCACTTATATGTAAAAAGTGATAGCTAGGATTAAAAGGCTACTGATTATAAAAATGTTAAGTTTGAAGACATGAGGTTTTTAATAATTAGATATTTATACTACATATAGATACATGTAAATATACAGGCTTCAGTACCTCCAAGGAGATGCTGGTTTGATGCGGATTTTCCTCTCTCGGGGCTGAGAAGAGGGGGCTGCCACCGGCTCCCTCCGAGCAGACGAGCAGGGGCTCAGACCCATAAGGCTCCCTGAACTTAAAGGTTGAATTCTCAACTTTCTCAATAAATTGTCCCTTATGCTGGTAGAAGATCGAATGAAAGATGCCAACTGAAGAGAGGTTTAAAAAAAAAAAAACAAACCACACAAAACCCAAAAACCAAACCACACAGCAAAAAGTAAAACCACAAAACACAAAAAAGGGGCAAGTCCAAGTTTAGTGAGTCAGAGGTAAACTTCATACCTGTAGCCATTTTGTGAATATTTGGATTTATTTAATTTTTTGTTAGATAATTCCCCATAAATGGATAGCAACTGGGAAGATCAGTTACTTTTATTATTGTTTTATTCATCAACAGAATTAGAAGGCTGTTTAGGACACGCCCTTGGGATCCAGCACTAGCTATTCTCCCTGCTTGCTCCACTCGGCTCTCTACCATTTAAAAGATACTTCCTGCTACTATAAAGTCAATAGGACCAATACGCCTCAGCAGACGAGATGTCACTCCAGCTGGGTACTTTCCCTAGAATAAAAGTATCTCTAAAAGGAGGAGGAAATGGAAAGCGTTATTTAAGCCAAGCCCAGCCCTACAGAGCACCACGCCGTGCGAGTCTAACGCAGGCACCACGGGTGCCAGGCACTGGGGAAGGCTCGCGCGGCCAGGGTCAGCACGGCACCCCAAGGCAGGACAAAAACATCCCTTTCTCCCTCAGCAAAGGGCATCCTTGAAATGATGGGCTTGAGCTTTGGAGATGGAGACACGGCTGCTTCCTGGTTAATCCCCTCCCGTCATTTCTAACGCAACCCAAACTTCACTGAACAGCCGTCTATAAACGCCCCAGCCCGCCCGCTCCCCAGGGCGAGCCCCCTCCCGCGCGGCGCGGCTGCACCGCCCTTGGGTGCTCTCCCTCCGGTGCCCCAGAGCCGCCCGGAATCCACTCCCGTCCCCGCCTGCGTGCAATGCCCACGCCGAGGCGGTGCCCCCTGCCCGAGGCGGTGCCCCCCACCAAGGCGACGATGCCCCCCGCCGCATCAGGGCTTGGCGCCAGTCACGATTTTAACGGGAGCTTCCGATGGCTCTTGCAAGGAACTTTGTATCAAGCGCAAATACCTGGCAGACCTACAGCACACACATTTGCAGCACCAGCGTCGATACTCGCAGAAGGAGGACGGCTGAGAACCTGCTGGCCCCGCTACCTCAGCTGCACGTGGTCTGAAGTGTCAGCTGCTGAGCAACTGAAGCAGCACTTATCAATCAATAAAATGAAGCAATGGATTGACTTAAATAGCATATTTATCCCAATGCAAAGGAAAACATATTGATATCCCTACCTTCTGGAGCCCAAAGGGAGGAAAAAAAGCTTATTGTCTTTTCCGTTTGTAAACTCCAGCTATTGCACGAGCCTGCCAGCAACAGCACCGCTAACAGCTCACTTTTTTGCTCATATGCAATAAATAAAAATACCTGGCTCCTCGCAAACAAGAACAGCCCCTGCAAATCACTGAAAGATGTGGATTTCTTTATAATGAGGTCTTGGGGCCAGGTAGGACAACATTATGAAAGGGTCAGAACTACAAGCCTTTCCCATAAACACATTACATGTAGTTTTAGTTCTATAATTTAAGTGAAAAAAAAAATCTTATCTGGACTAAAGTTTGCTCTTGATTTGGGTAGATAACAGAAAAAGCACCAAAAAAGCACAAACTTAATAAGCAAAACGAAAACTTTGTAAAGGCTGTGATTAAAGTCAAGCGTTCCCAGAGACTTAATAAAGTGTTACGTCTCTGCAGCGCCTGAACGCTCCACAAATAAAGAGGGTTTTCATGGCATTTCAGGGATATTCAGGTTCCTGCAGTGCTATTCTTGATTTACAAACAGGGAGCCCTAGCACATGCACATTAAATGTAAGAGAATCCCATTTGAGAGGCCCAAAACCTGACTATTTATGTATACACTTATACACTTACACTACTTTTATATATATATATATATGCTTCAAATATAAGGCTCGTATTTAGGAAATACAGAAGGTCAGCGGTCCTGTGTCATATTTCAAAACTGTTAAACATAACAAAACGGAACCCAAATTTAACAGAAAGCAACCACATTTCTTCATAGATTTGTAATGCCTGAAAATTAAACTGAAATTACCTAGAAAACTGTATCTGCACATGTGTCTATGCACATAAACTCTAATACTGATACTTGCTATGAAAAATATTGGATCAGTTCTGGAAAGGTTAGTGGGATTAAAAGAAAGAAAAGGACACTAACAGGAAGGAGCAAAATTTGAATCTACATAGGATCGGTAATGCTAAAGCAATTTGGTGAAAGAATATACACGAGCTCTTCATTCGGCATTCGGGCATTTCTGATTTCAACACCAA
Source organism: Ciconia boyciana (assembly GCF_034638445.1). Lineage (NCBI taxonomy): Eukaryota > Metazoa > Chordata > Aves > Ciconiiformes > Ciconiidae > Ciconia > Ciconia boyciana. The sequence goes on from NC_132941.1 coordinate 66,369,633, forward strand.
TGGGTGAAAAAGCAAAAAGATTGCCATTGAGCAAAGCAGCACTGTGGAAATGTAGAGGCAGCAACGAAGCTTTGACTTAGCAGAAAATATTTTCTATTGAAAAATCATTCCAAAACAAAAAAACAAAAAAGAAAATATCTGATTTAAGAAGATTATTTTCCTCGAAGGAAACCAACGCTGAAAAACACTGAAAGTCTTCATTCCAGGCTAGACTGCCTCTGTTACAAATGAAATAAATACTCTGAGCATCTTGTTAAAGAAGAAAGCCATTAACAGGCTTTCACCTCTCCAGCGTCTCCCCCCAGCCCTCCCGGCTCCGACAAGGCTCCCTGAAGGAGACCGCCGAGAAGGCAGCGTGTTTGCCAGAACGCATTCTCCTGCCTACACCTCAGCAGCTATTACTGAAGCCACCCAGGGCACCCGGGCCAGTACAACGCTCACGATCAGTAAGAAAATGCCACTTATGTTGAAATGTGCATTAAAAATAGATATATATCTATCCATTTGAGGACTGTCAAACGTTTTAAAATGGAAACAGATGTTCAAGTGTTAGATTTTCCTTTGCTCTGAGGAGAAGTGCAGACGGCAGCATCCAGGCTCCACTTACCCAACAGCCTAGCTGAAGCTCCTCAACTACAAACACTCTTGTCAAGGTTATGCAAGCCTCCAAACCGCTGCTGAGCAACTGCCCACGACTTTAACCCCTCGAAACTCTCGAGGGTATTTCTTCAATAAGCCGTTGGCAAGATTTACAGAAGCAACCTTCGTTTCTATGCGCTTGCGGCACTGGCTGTGGCCAGGACTTGGTTCAGGTGTGGACGGGAAGTCCTTATCGCAGGCTGAGGGTCTCCCTACAGAACTCCCCAGTCGGGATGCGGACGGTCTGCTCAAAGCACGATACCCTGAAACGAGCTGCAGAGTATTATGGTCTTCAGTAAGGAGCCCAGTAATGACCATTGTATTACTGGTCCTACTGGAGCGCCCACATGCCGTTAGGTTTAGCATCGCACCGGCGTTTCCTGGAGAGCCAGCCAGCTTTCAGTCCCTGCAAACGCTGGAGCCGGTGGGATACGGGACCGTGCACGCAATTACAGGAGACACTGACTCGCTAACCTTGCATTTCACGGTCACCCTTCAGCAAGCAGAAGGCAAACACGGATTTCAAGGGGTATAAGCTGAAAGCCACCATCTCGACATAACAAAATCACTGCATTTATCACCACCTCGGTCGGGACGCTTCCCTGGCCCCCCTCGCCGCCCAGCCGTGGCCGCAGCGGCAGCCTGCTGCGGGCTCTGCTCGGGCGGGCTCTGCTCGGCGCTCTCCCACCGGCGGCTCGTGGAGCACCTCCGCGGAACTCGGCTTCTTGAAGAGACGACAACGCACCTCCATCTGTATCTCCTGGTCCCTCCCTCCCAGGAGGCGGGCTGAAAGGCTTGTTCTCCAAGGTCTCCGGGGAAAACCTTCTCGAGCACACCCATAAGAACACACCCTTTGCAAGGACCCACGGTCGGCCCCGCTCTTGAGAGCCAGGAACGCCAAACTGCAGGAACGTACCTCGAAGCACTTAAAACCGCTTTAACAGCAGCAGTGATAGTAAAAGCATGGAACATCACGTACCAAAGGGCTACAGCTTTCACCTAACGGGTGCCATCACGGGGTCCTGCAGGCGCTCCCTCGCCCCACGTCCAGCGGCCGCCGACCCCACGGGGCTGTGCGGAAGGCACAGACGCCACACGGGCACACCCGACTCGGGACCAAACCAGCCACGGCTTCATCCGCACGGCAGAGCACAATGCAGGAGACAAAAATATTAATCCTTTCTCTGCAAAAATATCTAGATGCTGCCTTCCTCACAACAAACGCAGTATCCAGTAGACATAAAACAAGCTATCATTCCTAGGTGGGAAAATAAAATGTCACTATTCTCTTTAGATACACAAAATGGTAAGTACATAAATTCATGTTTCGCAATATGCGCAAGAATAATAGCTGTTTCCTTTTCTTACAGAAAATAACACCTTCCAGTAGCTAGTAGCTGGAGCTCGCAGCTGTTAAATTATGTGCATTACCATTCACCAAACTCCAATACCTCATTCCTTTATCTTTGTAACATTGCTGAAACATTGAGAAAACAATTATATCATTACCGATAACTGTGGAAGGCAAACCTGCCGTTAAGACAGGCTTTCAAAATGAATACAGCCGCATAGCCTGCAAAAAGCTTATTAACTTCTCAGTTTAAACCACTTAACTAAGCAATTTGCTCTCAGTATTTTTATTACTCTTCATATTAAGTGTAAAGATTATATAGGAAATACTTCAAGTGCTACCATAACACTTCCCAGAAGCAGCTTCTGATTACGGCTGGAGGGCACCGATATTGCCATCCTGCAGTAATGCCACCACCGCGCATGCCTCTGCGCAAGCCCTGGAGTTCCCACGTGGCCGGGGACGCGATGGGGTTAGCACTGAGCGCATCAATCAGAAATAAGATTTAAAGAGGGATGGGAAGATTCAGAAAGATGGCTGGGGGTCATCGTGCTCCTCCCTGCACCTCTCCCACCCCAAGGGGAGCTCAGGGGGGTTCTGAAGAGGTGGCAGCCAACGCTGAGCACGCTGCGGGGAAGAGCTGGATCCGCCTGGAGATCTCCTCTGAAAACAGGCTTGAGCGTGCATATGTCGGCCAGGGGGAAGAAAATCCTCTTTCCTCTGTGCTACTTACAGACCACAAACGTGGCATTGGGCTGGGAATGCCCCTCTTCTGCCAGGCGCGCTTCCCTAACCCGCTGCCAGGTACGCTCTTTCTTCATGTCTGAAATATCGTACGCGATAAAATGCGTTTGTTTAAAATACTGAAATATTTTAAACACACACAAACAAACGACAGGCTGTCGCTCCCCTGCACAGAACACCTCCCTCACCATCGCGCCTGTCCTTAAAAACACGCTTCGAACGGTGCCTCCTGTCTGGGAACACGCTCGACTATTCCCCACGGCATCCCGGGAGGAATGCATCAATACAACGGGGCTTCGCCCGCGGCAGCCTCGTTTCTGAGCGCTGCCGAGCAGCGCTCCAGTTGAGCATCGGGCATCTCTGGCAGGAGGAGAAGGCAGCTTACTGCAACGGATTGCTAAAACATCAAAATATGGAACCGATTCGAGTGGTTCAACATGTTTCGACACAGAACAATATTCACTGCTAATTAATCCGTCTGGCAAATGAACCCAAACAGTGAGGATCTCTTCCAGCACGCTCCCACTGAATCTCTGCATTACTGGAAAAATACAAGAGAACTTCCCGTGTGCTATACAGCTGCAAAATACGAAGTACTTTACAGGGGAAAGACCAAGGTAAGAGGGGCTCTGCTGTCAACCGAACGGACGTTACCTTCCATCTAAGAAGGAAAGAAACAATTGACAGCAAGCCATTAAGAACATCCTAATTCTGAATTTAAGAATATATGTTAGGGGTTTGAACATCAGTAGCATTTTACTTAACCTTTTCTCTGAAACAACTGCTATTTTAACTTACTACTGCAGCACCAAAACAGAGAGATTCAGCTTTACTGCAATGTATTTTCTGTTCCTTTCCCAAGCATAAAGCTTAGCTCTTCTGTTAACAGCTGTGACGCACCTGAGTTATGCAGATTAATACAATTTATTTCACAAATATCGTTGTGCATAACTGAGCCTTAATGAGATGATGGATCAATTGCTCTTCTCTACTGATAGCTGTCTACACAGACCACACCAAATTCTTAAAATTAGCAGCCAATAGGAGAATTATACACGACCGTATAACGGTCAAGAATATGCTCTTTCAAACAAGAACCGTGTCGGCAATTTCTTGTTTGAAAATAAACCCAGTATGTTGGGAGTGGCTGGCCCCTTCATTCCAGAAGCCGACAACCAGTTATGGAATACTCTGTTACAGTCTTCTATAATTACACACAGCCTTTTCTTTCTTTAAAAGTAATTTAGAGGATGAAACGCACTTTGCCATCACAGTTCAGATCAAGCAAGGGATTTTCAGCTGAATGGAATGAAACCCTTACTTTAGAGAATGGCTTACGCATCTCTGGGAAATGTATTTAAAAAAAAAAAAAGAAAAAAGTACTTAATTATTCATGTCCCACTGACCTGGTATCAGCTGAGGTGCCAACACCACCGTGGGAAGAGGCCTGGAGGCAGCAGCTGGCCTGGCTATAGCCATAGCTACTTGATTTGTCATTAACAGAGGTTTCTCATTTCCCTGGAAGAGTCTTGATTCCTCAGGATGTATCCACGCTGAATCCAGAGCAAATGCATTATTCAAGTATATCTGTCCAACATAAATAAATAATGTTAAGGTTTGAGACACAAAAGTCAGAAATAAAAGTGAGAATAAAGTATCTTTAACTCAATATTACAATACAGATAGCATCTCAATTCAGGGACAAACTTGCAAAAATAGATTGATTTCTGCTCCATCTATGTTGCAGGCCGAGCTCAGCTGGCCATCTAAAACTTAACGGGCTTTTAACACGACCAATCAGCTGACGCAGCGTCACGACGGGAAGAGAATAGCTGCAGGCAGTTGTGTCCCAGACACAGTCACCCCGGAGCAAGCCCATCTGCAATTCAGAGGCTTCAGCCGTCTTCTGCGCAGGAGAGATGGGGGCGAGGGAGGGAAGCGGGATAAAGTCACAACGCCTGGTTTTAATTATTCAGCTAGGTCAACGTACAGATGTAGGTAACGAGGGTGCAGGACCGCGAGCGACATCCTGGCACTGGGGACGTGGCGGCGCTCGCGGTGACGCCACCGCTGCCAGCCCGTACGGCGGGGCGGCATCCCTTTTGGGGGAAAACAGTGGAAGTACCAAGAAGAAAGGGAAAACGGAAAACTCTCATAATCACGTCTAGAGTAAAATTAGAACATTCCGCTCGATGTAATAAAGGTAAATACTAAAGATATTTTAGTCTTTTTATAACTTCAGAAAAGTGAAGATGTCTAACTGCTGAAGCAGCCTCCTCCACTAACCGTCCCTTACAACATTGCAATTCACAAAACCCATAACATTTTTCAGCTCGTATACTTTCTATACTCTAGCCTTAAAAACACTTCAACATACCAAGATCAGACTTACTTTGCAGTTCGGAAGCCTTTTATCCATCCAGTTTTTCCCAGCATGAGGCGGAACAGTAGATGTGTACACAGGCGGAAAAACAGGAACAAATTCCACGCTCGAAGAAGGTGAAAATCCTATGACTGGGGAATGAGCTCCAAATATCCACTTAGGGGAAAAAAACAGGAAGGAAAGTTAATAAAAGGATCTCACCCTGAGCAAGGCGACGCTTTTCATGATTTCCTAGTTATATACAAGGTGGGTACAGAAAATTTCGAGCATGTCTCTCCAGTCCAACAACCATTTGCGGTTTTTTAGGCATTACACGCTGCGTGACACACGGCACTAACGGTATAAACCGCTCTAGAAAGCCGCAGCTCAGTAGCCTGGCAGTGCAGCAGTGCTCGGCTGCTAGTCGCCAGAGAAGCTTGGTTTCTCTCCGCTCAAACAGAATCCCACGTACAAAACAAAAACATCACTAGAAAGTGTTTTTAAAATTCGCCCCGAGGCGAACGAGAACCAAAGGAAATGTCAGAAACGTATATTCTCTTAACTTAAATTCGTTTGGCAAATGGGTTCCCACAGTAAAACCACCTCTGCAGTTTATTTAAGTGGGCTCACCCCGGGGAATAATTGATGTTCCTCCTTCATTAGACCCAGCACTACCTATTTTCTCCCTCCCACTCACTCTGCTCCCAAACCACCAGAGACGCTCGTGCTCGAAAAGGCTGGAAATCTTCACATGAAATCGAGCGGATACTACAGCGCTCGCATCTCTGCTTTATTTTTACTTCTACCCAGTAAAAAATATAAAGACAAGGCAAAACTACGAGTCGGGCTTCCAAAATCTCCGCTGTCACAGGGCAAACACCCCGGCCGAACCGCTTTATTATTTCAAGCAGCCTCCCGACAGCAACGACGAATTGAGATATTCATCGGGGAAAGCACCGACGAGACAGATTGCCTCAACCGACATGGCTCAAAACTTTAGTCTTTATGAATATTCAAAAAAACAAAACACTCGGCGCTCCCTCTGACCGGCCCTCCTCCTTCCCGGCCTCCATGTGCAGACAGCGCGTCCTGCAACAGCCGATACCGGATGATGGAGACGAGCGCGGCTGGCGCGGCTGGCGAGGCCGGCAGCCCCCCCCCACCCCCCCCGGCCCTTCTCTTCCCGGGGAAGACGCCGCCGGTTCCCGAGCCCGCTGCCGGCGCCGCGCTCCGCCGCACCTCACCCGCCGGCCGCCCGGCACCGCAGCGGGCAGCGGAGCCGCGCACCGCCGCCCCCCCGGCTCCGCGCTCGGGCGGCGGGCGGAGCCCCCCGGGGCAGAGCGAGCCCCCCCGGGGCAGAGCCAGCCCCCCCGGGGCAGAGCCCGCGGCACCGCCCGCGCCCCCCGGGGCGCCCGTCCCGCCGCTGTCCCCCGCTCCCACGGCCGGGCGGCGGCCGGAGGCTCCGTCCCCGGGGCTGGCGAGGGGCTCCGGACAGCGGCGACGGGAAACTTGTGCCCCCGCGGCGCGCCCCGCCCGCTCCCAGCCGCCCTTACCTGCCCGTGGAGGAGCGCGGCGGCGTGCTGGTCGGCGGCGGCGAGCAGCGGCAGGAGCGGCTCGCAGGGGACGCGCCAGCCCGGGCCGGCCCGCAGCAGGGCGGCGGGGGGGCGGCGCGGGCGGCGGCGGCGGCAGCAGCAGCGGCGGCGGGGGCGGGGGGGGAGCCCCGGCGGCGCCGCCGCCGACCCTGACGAGCCCCGCGGCGGCCGGGACCACCCAGGCCCAGGGGGGCGGCGGGGGCTCGGCGGCGGGGGACCAGAGCAGGGGCGGCGGCCGCTTGGCTGCGGGAGCCGGCAGCATCCTGCATGGCACGGGGCGCGGCGGAGCCGGGCCGCCCCACGCTCCGCACCGGCGCCGCCGCCGAGTGAAACTCCACTTCGCGGCGGGGCGCGCCGGCAGGCTCCGCCCGCGCGGGGAGGGGAGCGAGGGGGGCGGGAGCGAGGGAGGGCGGGGGCCGCGCTGGGGCCGCCCCGGGGGGCAGCCGGTAACGGGCCCGGCCGGGCCGCGGGGCCGGCCCCCTCCCCCGCCCCCCCGCCGGAGCGGTGCCGCCGCCGCCGCCGCCGCCGCCGCCGCGCTCCTCGGGGCGGGAGAAGAAGGCTTTTCGGCACCGTATGGCCTTGAGGGTTTTCACCAGCGCCGGCCGGCGCAGCGCTCCCTCCGCTGCGGGGAAACACCTCTCCTGCCTTCGGGCGAACGCCGGCTCCCCGCGGGACGCGGAGGTGGGCGTCGAGCAGGCGGCGGCGTGGCCAGCGCTGCCGGGCTGGGCACCGCGCCTCGGCCGCCTCCCGCCTTCGCCGGGCCGCGCCTGCGGCCCGAAGGGCGAAGGCTTCTCCCGGGGCGTCGGCAGCAGGCCCCAGCCTCCCACGGACACCTTGAACGAGGCCCTTCTCCCGTCTTCAACAGAAGTAAAATCCGCGTGGCACGCGTTTGCTCGCGAGCCGAGGGAAGCGAAGCCGGTACCGTTGCTGCCGCCGGGGAAGGCCGCCCGGGAAGCAGGCGCCCAGCGTGGCGCTGACCTCCGTGGGCGCTGCTGCCGCGACGCGGGGAAGAGTCCCGCCGGCCGGGACCCACCGCCGCACGCCGGCCGCTTCTGCCAGGCCGCCGAAGAAGCCGTTGGTAGCTCCTCAGTAAAAATGAAGCCTTTGACGCTGGGTCCCGGGTAAGCGCTAGCGGTTAGGAGCGTGTCGGCCTACTTCGTGTAGCGATTTGAGGAAAAACAGCACCGACCTCTGCGAGCGCCTGAGAGCAGCTCCCTTCTCTGGCCCGGTTCAGGCACCCCGGCATGAGCAACTTGTTTGCTTGCAACATGTGGGCTCGTTTCTCCTCCCGTCTCCTCCCTGCTTCCCATGGCTCCGAGGAGAGAGGAGCTGAGCAAGCCTCTTCTAGCTGCTGACGGCATCACAGCTTCCAGGCTCTCCAGCGAAAAATTAAAGGAACAAATAACAGTAAAATGGGCTGGGCCTGAGTTCACAGAACATACGAACGCTTCAACTGTGCGGTTTAAAATCTTTGCTTACATTTCCCGGCCAAACCACCAGCGCTGCTCCGGCTCTCCATTGCAGCAGCAGGGCAAGTGCTGCGCGGTGAGAAAAGGCAAATATCCGGCTGCACCGGCCCCGAGTTTGTAAATCACCGCAGTCCCGGAGCGTGGGAGCGCAGTGGAAAGCTTCCTGCGTCGGGATCCCGCAGCTGGACACAGGCACACCAGGGGCTGCTTAAAACTGCACGGAAGTCAAAGGTCTCAGAAATTAATTTTCCTCCTCAGCCTCTCTAATTTTATTTGGTCTGCAGGGGAACTGGATCTCCGGTGGCAGTGAATAAGCTGTGTAAAGGTAATTCCCAATAAGTTTTGAAATGAAATTATGATGATCTGTGGATAAACACGGGAAATACACTGCTTACAGTTACCCTCGGAGAGATACTGGGAAATACAGGCTTGAGTAATCTACAAAGTGACAGAAATCAGATAAAGAGAAGATCACTGCTAAATGTTTTAGTGCTTGGCTATTTCTAAAACTCAAAAATCACTTCCTGGTAATTGTAAGTGGACAGAGAAACAGAAACACAAAGACAACAACAACAAAAAGAGGAAAACGCTTGTTTCCTATGAAGTGCAGTGGTCCTATTTTAAATGCGATAGTTCATCTACAATATACTGAAAATAACAGCAAAATAGAACATGTTATTAGCGGCTGAAGATTTCTTCTTGGGAGGAAAACGGGTGAAAGAGAATTCGAAGAAGTTCCGCAACCTCTTTAGCGTCTGGACGATGCTCTTAGTCATACGGTTCAGTGTTAGGCAGTCCTGCGAGGAGCAGGGAGTTGGACTCGATGATCCTTCTGGGTCCCTTCCAACCTGAGATATTCTGTGAATATTAGGTGGGACAGTCTGTATATGTAATGTGGCTTCAGAAAGTCCCAGCTGACTCGGGTCAGCGGGGCTCAGAGGAGCATTTCTCCTCTGACAGACAGACACGTTGTCGCCTGGCCGAAGGATGCGCACGCAAGCATCAGCTGCTTTTTGCTTAGGCTTCCTTTTCCTACACTTTGAAAAAATAGTAACAAAATTATTGTTGCCTTCCTCCCTGGAGCTGGGGAAGGGTTTGGGTGTTTCCCAGGCTGTTTGTGCGGCAGGTTGATGACAAGCCCATACGCAAGAGGCTCGTCGTGGTCCAAGCTCCGTGCTCCTACGCTGCAGCCCGGCAGGGGAGGGGTGACAGCAGGAGCGAGGGGTGACGGGCAGGAGCGAGGGGTGATGGCAGGGACGAGGGGTGACTGCAGGAGCGAGGGGTGATGGCAGGGACGAGGGGTGACTGCAGGAGCGAGGAGTGATGGCAGGGACAAGGGGTGACGGCAGGAGCGAGGGGTGACGGCAGGCGCGAGGGGGTGATGACAGGGACAAGAGGTGACGGCAGGAGCGAGGGGTGATGGCAGGAGCGAGGGGCTGCATCACCCACCAGAAACAGGCGACGTACGCTGCCGGGGCTGTGCTTTTCCCGGCCAGCCCAGAGAGTGGCAGTGATGCCAAGTCCAGCGTCAGCGCGGAGACGAAGCCAAGCCTGCAGCCAGCGTTCCGGCAGCGATTGCCATTACTGGGAAGAAGCCCCCAGCTGCGGTGCCTGGAGGCAGAGCACAGACTCCGCTCCCCCCCGCAGAGCTCTGGGTGATGGCCAGGCACTCGCTGGCTCTGAAGCCCCGCTTTACAAAGTGAAAGGGTTCAGAGAACGTTTTCACGTTCTGGACTTGCTTCCCATGCTCGCACGCGTGGGATCTGCATCGTGTTCATCTTCAGAGCATGGGGTGGCCTCCCCTCAAGACTGGAGCGGCATCCCTAATGCTGTTTACCACCAGCTGCTGCTTCACTCTCCAAACCACACGCAGTAGCTTGCTTCGTCCCGGTCGGGGGCTGCCCTGAACTCACGTCTTCCTCCTGCCCAACCCTTGCAGTGATTTCCGTGACGGAAGCGCCGGAGGGATCTCCTTGTGTTCGAGTGAGAAGTAACACGGGTCTGGGTAGTTCCCCAGTTCCTCGTGGAGCTTCCGTGGCAATGGTATTCTTCCTCTGCTGACGGCTTGTTACACTTTCCTGTGAACCAAGGGGGCATTTACGGTCACATTAAAACCTGATGTGCTTGAAATGGTGTATATCACTGAGAGGATGGTACGGTGACCCACGTGTCATTTCAGCAACAGTCCCTTCCAGTCACCCCAGCTACGGATTAACTGACTCAAGGAGTCTCTCCTCAGTGCTGGGTGAAATTCCTGACAGCGATGCCGGTGGGCTGGAGATGCCGGTGGGCTGCTGGGGCTAAAGAATGGAAAGAATTGGGGGGAGCAGAGATGTGGTAATAACCCATAGATATGCACAAGGGCTGCTGACAAGAAGAAGGGTTCAATCGGTTTTTCATGCTCCTGGTGGATAGAACACGAAGCAGCAGTCCTAAATGGTAGCAAGAAAAATCTAGTTTAGGCCTTGGAAGAGCTTTCTAAGGGTGAGGAAGGGACACAGAAGGGCTGGGGTCTCCTCCAGCGCAGGTCGGGGAATGGGCGCGGGAGCGACCCAGGCACGGCTCCCTGCCACGAGGCCAGCGCAGCACATCCCCTACGGTCTCGGGGCGATAACCGAGCTGGAAAAAACTCACATGTCAGCAAAGGGGGTTTATTTTTCACCTTTCATGACAAAAGGGAGAGTTAATAGAAAGGCCATGGTGAAAGAAAAGAGAATTCTTTGGGGCATAACTTTTTTCAGTTATTCCAGCTTCAACTTGGAAGGGCTTTGGGGAAAAGAAAGTCACCCGAGACAGTTAATCAGTCTCGCATCTGGTGCGCACGTTAGCCCTCAAATGCCACAAAGTGTACTATAGGTAGCCAAAAAGCCAATTTAGCACTGGAATAAAAGGTTTAGACCCACCATCTTCATTTTTAAGTCTGAAAAATGGGTCTAAACAATCAAGAAGTGATCCCTTTCGTTAATATCTAAATTACAGACTCTTCTTACTGAGGACATTATTAACCACTTGTCTTCATGCCGAGGTTGTCTTGTGAGACAATATCAGGTGGTGACCAGACTGCGTTACAGGATAGGTGATGTAACTCTCCATTGGAGCACGGTAGCCGTCCATAGGGATAAATTTAATTTGGTACGACACACATGAACAGAGGAGTATCCTGTACCATGATCCAGCAGGCATTATGTAGAACCCCCTATATACAGATACATTTGTAGCCATGTATATTTGAACGTGCTGAAGTTGCCTGTAGATGATAGCACTGACCAGAATCTCGGCAGAATTAGTTGCTTCAGCAAATTCCTAATAAATAAATTCCTCCCTGCTTCCCTGTGCTATCTGAGCTTGGAGTCCCAGGGAATGAGGTTTGCAGCTATCTTTGCCAGCCTCTGCCTCTCGGGTTAAAGTGCTCCTTTCGTAGCGAGCGGAGGGGCTGGAGCGAGCAGGGGGAATCTCCTCTGCCATCTTTGGCCATCTTGTGCCGTGTGAGAAAGCAAGCGTGAACACAAGCAGGTTTTTCTTTTGAGGTACTAACCCACCGGATTCACTCCTTCACAGCGGTGCGGCAATCAGGAACCCCATCTGAGGAGCTCTTATTTCTTCCCAAGCAGAGCTGTCAGAATATCCGGCCAAACAAATGACCTGGCTAGGTGATTATTCTGTTGCGTTTTCTCATAACAACATAGACTAATAGCCTGTCCCTTGGGTTAATCCTTATCTGCTGCATTAGTCATTTGTTTCCAACAGCGGCAAATAGCAGATATTTCAGAAATGTATCAAATAAACCCACTATGCACCTAATTGTGCGATACCGCACTACGAAGGGAAATGAGCTTGAGTCCAGCTAGCGATCAGCTTATGGTCTGTAGCATGAGGATTGATTGTTCCTACGTCTTTTATTCTAGCTAGCAGAATCACAGATGCTATTTTTATTCTCCTGTGCAGCTCATCTGAAGCTTTGACAAATCCCCCTTTTTGGAAATGGTGGCTACCAAGCAGTAGTCCCTCTAAACCTGGATAGAGGGATTAAGCCCCGATGCCTAAACCAGTCAGGTCGTTGTGTGATTTAGCTGCCAATGCCTGTGCCGAGGAGGAGCTACGCAGTACGTGCGAGTGGTAGATGGTGGAACGGATTCCACCGCTCCTCAGGGCACAAGTCAATCCTCCCCTGACCAGAGTCTCCAAGGCAAAGACATCAAACAAAAAATCCTGAAGTAAAATGACCTTTTGTTTTTTCCGGTAATGTGAAATAACCAATCTCTGATCTGATTTTTGCTACATTCCATTGATTTCCATGAGCCCCATTTCAACCCCATTAAGATAAATCACAGAAATAGGACTCAAATGCATAGTAGCTTCCGTGCAATGAAAACCACTGCAGGAAAACATGCATGATTCATAACTTCAGCCTTCCTAGGAGCCCTTTGCCCGTCTCTGGGGATGATGAGAATTGCCTTGAGACACCGGGCTCCCCGGGAGGCCTCCCCAGCTCCCTGGCAGGAGGTGACCCATGGCAAACGGTCGGGCCGTCAGACCGGCACTGCTGAGGAGGACACAGAGACCCTGAACTGCAAGAGGAGACAGACGAGGAGAATCAAAAAGTCAAAGAGCAGAGAAGAGTGGTTAAACAAGGGGAGACACTTCAGGAAACTACAAACAGATCGTCTAAACGAAGGGATCTCCCCGCTTGACGAGCCCCACAGTAAGAGGTTATAGATACTGAAATGAGCCGGTGTGAGGATGAGTGGCAGAGGAGCAAACAGCAGGACTTGGCCATGGCCTGGAGACCTGGCAGAGCAGCTGAGGCTTTGCAGATGGTCCTGTCACCCCGGGGACTGTCCTGCAGGTCAGCACAGCCCTCCGCCAGCCTGGGAGCACGGCTGCTTTGCAGCTTACAAAAAGGTGAGTGCCAAAAATCATCTGTGGGTGGGGAAGCGGGTGGAGAAGCATTCCTCCACCCCCAGCCTGCCCCAGCAGACATCAACACCTTCTGCTGGTGTGAATGAACCGAGTCCTCGTAATGCTGCTGGTGACTTCTGGAGCTGCTCTGCCATTGACACTTTTCCAGTTCCGAGTTAGCCATTTGTTCCTTTTTCACTCTGTCTTCAAACTTGCCAGCCTTCAGGTTTCTTGGTGGTCCCACCAGGAGATGATGGCTAACCTTCACCTTGCTGGATGCTAGATTAAGCCAATGGCACTCTGAGCAGCTGTCAGAGAAGGACGTGATTGCACAAAGATGATTGATTGGCAAGTTAAGCTGTAAAATACGAATTTCTTTTCCAATTTCTTATACAATATTCTTAAGGTTTTTTTATACAAAGGTGGAGTTATTGATACCAAAATTTCAAACTCTGGTTATTTAGGAAGGGAAAACAAATGAGAGACCGGTGCCCTTCAGTTGCATGGTCAACTGAAAGCAGGAGCACGGAGGGGACAGGCAAACATCTCCTGCCAGGACTGCTGACACAGCTAAACCCATTCACTAAAATCTTAAATTTATTCTAATCGTGTTGGATGCAGAAGTCAAACATGCCTTTTTTTTCTTTAAAAACAGAACAATTAATGCATAGTCCAGAGTAAAGCTCCGCAGGGTTTTGCATATAGGAACATCAATTCAGGCAGCTAAGAAAAGAAACAGAAAGGCGTTCAAACCAAGAGAAATATAAAAATTGGCATATTTTTATGCTCACGCAAGAGGCTAAGTTGCTGGAAACATTTCCCTTTTGAATTGAAGAGTAAAGAGCACAGTCATTTGAGGCAAGATTTGCTTTTTAACTAGTCTCGTGGTTTAACCCCAGCCAGCAACTCACCCCACCCAGCCGCTCGCTCACTCCCCCGGGTGGGATGGGGGAGAGAATCGGAAGGGTAAGAGTGAGAACACTCGTGGGTTGAGATAAAAACAGTTTCATAGGGAAAGCAAAAGCCGCTCACGCAAGCAAAGCAAAGCAAGGAATTCCTTCACCCCTTCCCATGGGCAGGCAGGTGTTCAGCCATCTCCAGGAAAGCAGGGCTCCGTCACGCGCAATGGGGACTTGGGAAGACAAACGCCATCGCTCCGAACGTCCCCCCCTTCCTCCTTCTTCCCCAGCTTTATACACTGAGCATGACGCCGTATGGTCTGGGATAGCCCTTGGGTCATTGGGGTCAGCTGTCCTGGCTGTGCCCCCTCCCAGCTTCTTGTGCCCCCCAGCCACTCACTGGTGGGATGGGGTGAGGAGCAGAACAGGCCTTGACTACATGTAAGCACTGCTCAGCAGTGACAAAAACATCCCTGGGTTACCAGCACTGTTTCCAGCACAAATCCAAAGCACAGCCCCATACCAGCTACTGTGAAGAAAATGAACTCAAGCCCAGCCAAAAGCAGCACACTAGTCAGATGGAATACGTCTCTGGTCTAATTTTAACCTTCTTTGGTAGCCATTCCCAGTTCCACCCCACAGTGGCAGAGGGATAAAAATCCCCTAGGATAAAGACATCTACCTCTGGTCACCCTTTGTCCCAGAGCACTCAACTCACTTGGACCTGGGCCTTCCTTTAAAATCTCCAAAAAGTTTCCAGGCTAGTTTGGGACCAAGCAATCCATAGATGCATCCACCCATCTCCCCTCCACATCCAGACAGATCAGGTGAGGATGGCTAAAACCCGTAAGAGAGGAATCCTCGATACGCACCTGGAATTGCGTAATGCAGCCAGGGCAGCGATGCCGCCCTCGGGCGCCACGAGTCAGTCTGTGAAATTTAGAAGTGCAGTAGCTGCTTTCGGCAAAGCATTACATGAAGGGAAGGGAGCTTCTCCTTGATGGCCGGGGATGGATATGAGGGAGGAGCTCCCTCCCAGCCATGTATGGTCACCCCCGCCAAGTACAAGCATTGCCGAGGCAAGTGTGCTGACCCGGCGCTGGTCCACATGTTCCAGAAGGGGCCTAGGGGCTTTCCATAGGAGATACTCCTGGTAGGCATTGCTGACCACAACCAGAAAGAGACACATTTCCTTATTTCCTCCTGTCTTTCAGAGCCTACAGATTGTCTGGAAAGAACCTGTGGATCTCAGAGGAGACGTATTGCAGAAAGGTAGACTTCTCAGAATCAGATTTGCACCTTCTTAGTCCTCCAAAATACTGAGGCACATGCTTAGTGTTGAGGGTTTGAAGAGAAGATGTTGGATTGCAGCTGATACACCCCAGAAGAGAATCAGTAGGGGTGTTTTATTTTTAACTTTTCAAAAGAGGGATGCTTTCCTGATTTACATTCTTCAGCCATCACTGAAAGCCTGGAGATCTGGTCCTCTGCATCACCGTGTCTCACATGCATTTCAGGTAGGTAGGAAGAAATTTTGAGCATTCCAGGTTCTCAGTGAAGTCAGATCAATGAATTCACTCACAATAACTTGCTTAGAAATTAACTGTTTCATGAATTTCAGCAAAGTATGTATGTGATAAGCTCAAAACATCTAGCTAGTCAAAAAGCTGTGGATTCCAAAACAACAAACAACAGATGGTGCCATCTCACATCTACCTACTACTCCAAAGAGATACTTGATGGGTAGTCAGATGAACTGCCTTGTAGAAAGACTAACAGTAGGGTTTATAGTATAAAGATTCAAATTTTTTGGTGGCCAATAGTAGATAGTTTATCAATAAAAGCTAAAGGAGCAGTAATCAAATCTGCACACCCCGTAGCACTAGCAGGGTGGGCAGAAGATACCACAGTCCAGCAAAAGTCTGCCACGTACTCGGCAACTTGTTTATTTGCTCTCAAAAGCGAGTTGCATTTCATCCTGGGGGGATAAAAAATGGTCCTCTTCTTGCTGCTGTAGACCACTCAGCATTTTAACACTGTGGTTTGCATGGAAGTTGGAAGAAGAGGAGTCTTCGTATCAGTTCTTACAGTCCTAAGCAAACATTTGTTACCGCTTAATCTCCAGTTTAGAAGAGATCAGTTTTGCAGAAAAGACACGGGAACAACACTGCATTAACTGATAAGACATCAGGCAGCAGAACAGCCCCAGAGTTTATCTGAGAGTCGCAGGGCCCTTCCTGAAGCCTGCTTTATTGAAGCTCAGTGGTGAACCTTAGAAATAATAGGAACGATAGGAACAGCTCTGAAGTGCGAGCAACATTGAGAACAACAAGAAGCGTGGTCAGCTTTGCAGTGGGCTGGAAACAGTCATCTCATCGTGTCTCGTAGAAAGTCTTCAAAACTGCCCACAGGACACAATTTTCTGTCTCGGAGCTGCCGTTTCCAGCACGCACAGCGACTGCTGGTCCTCAGAGGATGGTCATGTCATCCACCAGGCAAGGAGGAGGCTGCTGGCTGCAGGCGTGATGCCCCACAGCAACGTGCTGGATGCAGAGTGGGAGTGTTTGAAAGGTGCTGCACCCACCCACCACACTACTGTTGCACACAACGTGCACCAGATCAGTTGGGGAAGAGACAGTAATGTTTCATGCCAAGGACAGACTTTTCCTGAGGCACCTAATTATCATCAGCCCACACGCTATTTTCACAAATTGCTTAGAAGGGCTTATTGCAGCGTTATGAGACAGTTGGTTACACTGAACTCAGGTTATTTAAAATACATGAGGGGAGGGAGGGTGAGTCGTGGGCACTTTGGTCTCCGCAGAAGGTGGAAAATCATTACTACCGCTACTTTTTACACGTTATTCCAAGGTACAAATACATGTTTTTAGCTTCTTAATTAGGTGTTTTACCTCCCCATGTGAACACGGTTATGTCAAAGCTTGTTGCAAGTTTAAAACTTCACTTTATCAGCTGAGCAGTTTCATTTTTATGAGCTTTATCCTCTTTGTAGTAACTTTAATACACTTTCCTTACCTAATTATTTCTCTTCCCAGATTATTGCTCTTAAAAAACATCACTATTATTCTGGATTCAGTGGCGGAGACAGCATACCGGATCACATACTTCTCTCCAAAACCATTTTGGGAACCAAATGTGGAAATATCAGTGTCAAGTTACAAAAAAAATGTACCAAGAACTAATTATTCCATCTGGAAACCTTCAGCTTTAATTTCCCCAACATTAAATCCCCCAGTATCGTTCGTCAGTCACTCAGCTGTAATGGGTTCTGCTCCGCTCCCAGAAGAGCATTTCGCAGCGCTTCCAGGACAGAGCTCTCCTGGTCCCTCCTTATCGCACCTACTTTTGCTCACTGCCTAACTACCCATTTCAGGGATGATTTTATTTTGCAGTTGGCTGTTGGCTTAGGCCATTTATTCCACCCCCAGCCCCTTCTCCTGCGATTCGGGATGGTGACTGGCAAGCCTACGAGCAGGGCTGGGGGCTGCATTTCACCTCCCCCCGTGCCGTGAGCTTTCCCTGCCGTCGCCGATGGGCTGGCGAGCAAGGCAGGGATCGCCTCGCAGCGGCACGGCCACCTTCCTCGGAAAACGGCTTAGGGCTGGATGAAAGATGGCTGGTTTTCACACATACTAAAGTGCTCAGCTATTCACTTGGGAATTAGAACACAAAACCATTCTAAAAACAAATACTGGCGTTAAAATCCCTGCCTCCGAGCTGGGTGCGTGCTGCCGTCCCCTGAGCAGGCGGTGCTGCTGTGCACGGGAGCACTGGAGCCCGAGAGGAGAAGCGGGGTCTGTGGTCTGCCAGAAACCTCCGGCGCCTGGAAGTCCTCTGGCCAAGAACAAAACCCAGTCCGAGCTTCTCCCAGTCCGAGCTGGTAAGCGCTACGCTCCCAGCTATTACATGGCAAGCAGATGCCAGGACACAGTGAGCAGATACCGGTTATAGCTCACAGTTTGGTTTTGGGGGTCGGACTTGGTCCTGCTGCCTTGGGTAGCCACCGTCTCAGCAGAGCGGCTGTGCCCCATCCCCTGAAGGGATCAGAGCATCCCCCCGTACTTGGGGCGTGCAGCTCAGAGCAACAACACAACGTACAGCAGCCCGCAGGTTCCCCGCCTCCGGTGAGGAGCCCCAGGGGAGCGGGAGGAGGGAGAGGTGCTGGGGAGGGTCCGACAGCTCCCGGATCCAGTTCCCAGCCCTGGTGCGGAACGGGCGAGGCGGGCAATGGTGCATGCCGCTGCAGACGGGTGCACCGAGAGCGAAGGACAGGTCCCGCTTCCAGCCGCGTCCCTCGCCCCAACAGGGCGGGCGCCGCGGGCTCCTCGCACCAGTCCTGGGTCCGTCCCTGCAGGGCTCGCATCTCATCCACAGACACAGCGCAGGGCTCGGTCCACCGGCCGCAGGGCTCAGGAGCCGCAATGCCTCCCTGCTTTCTACGGGGAGCCCAAGCTCCCAGGCTGCGTCTGCCGGCTCAGGGAGCAGTCACCGTGTTAGGATACGGTCCAGCACAAAACAAGCGACCATTGATAAAGCCGAGCAGCGATGGAGGCAGAGGAGCAGCTCATTAGGACGCACCAGCAGCTTCTTACATTTTCAGGGGAGAGAGAATTATTGATCACCCCATTTCACACAGGTTGTAAATAACATCGACTGAGCTGTGGCTTTCAGCCTTTAAAATTACTGCAGAAAACACTATAAAAGGTTATTTTCTTATTTCGTAAGAAGTTGTTGCTCGGAAGGAACTTATGCTAAAAACTGCACAAATTGTTAAATCATCTTGTAAAACAGCCAAACAAGAATTTCCAGCTCGAAGATGCCGCTGATGTTCCCACCAGCTTGCAGAGAGCTGCGTGCAGGTGGGCACGACTTTACGGCCCCCGAGGTAGGGAAAGAAATTGCTCAATGCAGTCCAAAGGGAAAGACTGAGAAAGGTTATGGAAAGTGATGGAATAATTTTGTTGTTTCTTTTTGACTATTTTTTTAATAGGCAAATCAGAAAAAAATTCATTTTGTGTACACTTTTGCTTGCAGTTTCCAGCGGTGTATTATCCCACCGCATGGCATTGACTTGAGTAGCAAATACAAAAAATAGTTCCGGTCACGCAAGATCAGCCTGTAGAAGATCATCCCCTACCCCAGCGTCGCCGTATTTCTCTGGGCCCTGGGCAGGCAGCCTCCCCGCCCCTCTCCTTCCCTGCCTCGGAGAGTTGCTCAGGCTGGTTTTAACTTTGGTTTTCAGGTCTGTTTTTCCTCCTCCAGGATGGTGAGGGCGATTCCACTGATTTCAAAGTCTTAAAATACTTTTTTGGGTTGTTTTGTTGTTGTTGTTTTTCAGCTAGCCTTTGGAGTTCATCTTCCCTCTTTATTTCCCTGACACTTTGGTCAATAAAAAAAATAAAAATAAAATAAATAAAAAAGGACGCCAAAAAACCAAAACAAAAAAAGCCCTTCAAGGACTGATTTTACCTCTGCCCACAGTAGGTAAATGCATGCTCTCTTCTCTCTAGAGATCTCTCTAAGCTGTGCGTTTCTGTCTTTGGGCTGAGCATTACCAGCATCATAACTTATTTATGTTTTGCTCAGCCGAAGAGGACAACACCTCCAGTGTTAAAAGGAAATACCGGAGGGCAGAGGCAAGCATTATTTTGTCTCTTGCCTCCTTCCCATCACTACGGCCGGAGACTCCCTCTGATCCCCTCTTTCTTCTCTCCGTGCAGCGCTCTGGGGAGGGAGGGCTCCACGCAGAGCTCACGCTCCCCAGCCGGGGCGGATGCGCTTGCTGTTTTAAGGCGATATTCCCAACCGACACTTCTTCGCAATATGTCATTCATGTCACAAGCCCGATTTGTATTTTGTTTGCTGCTTGAAGAAATCATTTTGTTGAATAATAATCTTCCTTGTGCGAGAACTTCTGTTTTCAAAATGGTCCGTGGAGCGGCTCCTCTCTTAATGAGTTTTCCTACGGGCTACGAGCTGACATCAAGAACCTTCTTCACTTGGCTTCTTTTGCAGAAGGATTCATTGCAGATGCCAAAGTCAGCTGTCAGGTGCAGAAAGAAGCAAAACCGCTCCGGAGACGTAGTTGCAAGATGAACTGAACGCGAGCACGTTTCTGAGATCGCCCACAGAGCCATCTCCTAGGCAAGAACCAGCTCCAGGACTGGCAGATCTCATGACATGACATTTCAACACAGCTTCTGCGCTCGCTCGGTGAGCTCACGGTGGCTGAAATTCAGCCATGTGAAAGCACAAAGCTCACGTACCGCTTAACCTGACCTTGCAAGCCTAAAGAGGACCAAGTGACAGGGTGCTTTGGGCCAGTGACGGTCACCAGAGGGACTGGAATCCTTATCGTACACCTTGGAGCCCCATAAATACCTGCTGTATTTATTGTAATAGCCAGTGGTCACTCCCACAATAGCCGAATGCTTGATTTCTCTTACTCCCTGTTGATTTTTCCTTATCTGTCTTAACGTGTTAAGGAAAAAAGGACCCATTACACTGCTCTAAAAATAACACTGTAGGTTCTCATCTCAAAACCATACACCAACAATGATTTTTCACTAGTTACGGTTACAAGTGGATATTTTTTTCTTTGTTTATTAATACAATTAGGCAAGGTATTTGGCTGTTTCATCTTTCATAAAATAATCTACATGTTTTTCCCCTCTGATAGACCTGATCAGAGTTCTTAAAAAAAAAAACCCCAAAACAGGCTTTGCTGTAACATCCTTCCTCCTTCCCTTGGAGCACATCTACTTTTGTTTCTAAAGTCTTGGTAGCAATATCACAGAGTCTATTATTTTGCTTCCGAACACTTACTTCTGCTGTGCCATTTATACTTTGTAAATTATAAATATGCATCTAGCTTACCTAAAAAAATTTGTTGGCCCAAAGTATTTCTAGCTAATCATTATCATTAAACTAATCATTACTGCATTCAAATCAGTTCCTTTCATTCAAGTAATAATGCTCTTTGTTATTTCACCCATCCATAATGACATTTTCCTAACTTTATTTTTGTAAGATTAGCTCTTAGAAAACATTCAAGTACGTTTTAAAGAAATACATACGAAAAAGTCATTGAGACAGAAGCCCAAATTATTACTTTCTTCTCCTATAGGAAAAGGAATGGTTATTTTTAATGTACAAATGGAGATGATCTTCAATTTTCATAGGAAAATGGGACGATGGAAAGAGATAGGGACGGAGAGGAGAATTTTTAGGCAGCTTTAAAAAAATCAGTTAACACAGGTCTCTGGTAGGAATACACATCTGCCATCTTGATACTGCTCATTAAAAAAAATAGAATTGAATCACTATTACTACTCAGTAGAGACTTGTGATTGACCTTGTAAAACAGTTTAATTCTCCAGACACCTTGAGGATTGCGAATTTAAGATGAGTAAAAATTGTTACATTACAAACCAAAAAGAGAACCCCGTGCCTGGCGCGGCCGCGGCGCGGTCCCTGCTCCCCGGCTGCAATCCTGATTTTTTGTGCTGGCGTCAGCAGGGGTGAGAGAGAGGGGGTTTCCTCCTTTTCAGCAGGGAAAAGGCTTCCTCTGAGTATGTCCATACGTAGAAGAAAGCCAGGAATGAGGGAGAAAAACTCTACACGTTATCATGGCAGACTTGTTAGGCCTTTCTTCTCCAAAAGGAGAACTAGAGCTGGGGAAAACTGCTTCGGGCTGGGGCTGTAAGGGAGACTAATAATGACTGAAATCCTCTCTTATTAGAAAATTCCTCTGCTCTGTTGAATTTAAAAATAGCCTAAGGAACTGCTGGTAGGGCTATTCTACGAGGGAGGGGAAAAAAAAACCCTAAATTTCTTTTTAGGGTATTTTTGAGCAGACAAAAATTGAAAGAAAAAGTACTTTAATGAAAGCAAAGCTCAACTGACAAGCAAGCTCCTAAAGGGAACAAGTAATCAGTTCAAGAGGGTCCTGCTGGTAGATAGCAATTACGTCTTCCACAGCATTTCTTCCTGGTAATTGAGTTCTGTGTCTCTTCTTGTAATCCCTGGTAGAAATGGGGGGGAAGGTCCCTGAGCTCATCACAGTCTTCCGTGTGTTTGGGGTTTGGTTGTTGGGGGTTTTTTAAGTCCTTCCCAAGTTCTTCATGGGGTCTTTCAGAGAAAACTATATATTAAAAACTATAAATATACTAACGGCCCTGTTAGACCATGCTGGGGTAGGGGTGGACTTGGTGCAAGGAGCCAAACTGGATTCCCCAGTAACTTTCTAAAGAAAAAAAGCCCCAGTACAAATATTTCTAAGCAATATGACCAACCTTTTTAATAATACAGTTAGCAGACCAGTTTAATGCCATTCCTAAAGAGTTATTTATCCACTTCGATAACGACATGATTAACTTTGTGGCCTGCCCTCTCCTAAGCTCTCCCGTTAAAAATCCTTCCGTATTTATGGTAGCGAGCCAGCAGAACGCCAGCTTTCTCATCAGGCGGGGAAAGTGGAATGTTGCCAGTGGAGCTGCCACTTGCCATAGGTGAAAGTTTTCTCTGAGCGAAACGAAGGAGCTCTTTCACCAACAAATTAAAAATAAATAAATAAAAGTACTGCCTCCCCACCCAGCCGGTAACTCAGCATCATCCCTCAAGCTGCGCCAAACGTGGGCCAGCACCGCCCGCGAGCCGGAGTCCTCCCTGCCGAGGGCTTGACCAGAGGTTTGCCGCCGAGCACTGGCCCCGCTGCCCAGGTCGACGTGCACGACCTTGGCTTTCGGAAGCCTCGCTGAGGTCCCCAGCGACGAGAGAAGCGGTGGCACCCGTCTCCGTCCAGGAGGGATGCAGCACAGGCACGTCTGTCCTGCATCACCAAGCGATGCAACTTTTACATCTAACCAGCTCCTGCGTGTCCGAGCAGCCTGAACTGAGTAGTAGATACTTAATATCGCAGCACTTCAACAAACACTGTAGTTACCCGTATCTTTTAAAAATGTCTCAAAATGTCAGTGCTATTTTTACGCTCCTCTGCAATCCCTCTGAATTTTGCTATTATTCTCTTACGTCGCTTTCTTATTTTGGTTTGTCTGTCAATTATTTTTCCTTTGGTATGAGCAGAAAAGATGTCCCTGTCTGCGATCCCCCCGGCGATACTGCTTTCAGACTCTCCTCTTATCTTGAATTTCAGCAGCCCCGTCCAGACCACAGCCCAGCTCACACCGCACCCCCGAGGCCTTATTTTATTTTCACCTTCCCTTACGCCACATTACAGACCTTAGAAAAGATAGAAAGTCTTGTATGTATCAGTTTGGACAAAGAAATGATCAAAGTCTTTTAACTGGCTCTTTTTCATTCTCTAGGAGTTCTACAGACACCCAAACCTTTAACCACAACTGGGTTTGGTTCCTCGAATCTCCTCTGAGTTTTTAACACTCGGGGCAGTTTCTTTACCTCCCCAGTCCATAGTAAAGCTCAGACCCTCCCGGGCGGGACCAGGAGATCAGCTGGCAATGCTGGGAGCGCACAGGGTTTTGTGTAAGAGCTGAGCGTGGTTGTGCAGAAACGGGAGAGAAAACCCCCAACACACCAAACAACGAGAAAAAATCCCCACTGATCCTGTGGCAGGGAAATGTAACATTTCACGCAGCTCGGCTTAAAACCGGTAACATTAATGCATTATCAGACTCTCCAGTTTGTTCAGTTTCTGTAGCAAAAACTGCCAGAAGCACAGAACATTTCATGCTTTCATCTTCCAGAAAGAATTTGACAGTACTAGAAGGTTTGATTGCTCTGATTACATTATTATTGTTTGTGGAATACCAATAACAGCAGGCTTAAAAAAAAAATTCTCTCTTCACTACTTGCTTTGTAGCAGCAAGACGTGCTGGGAGGGGCCATCGCGGGGAGACGCGGCATTTCTCATGGCTCCCCAAAGCAGGTGCTGGCAAGCGCGGGCCCACGGGACGGAGGCGAGCAGGAGGATTTCCCGCGAGCTCCCCTGAGCCACCGGAGCCCCGCTGCCAGCCCTGGCGGGCACCGACACGGGACCAGAGCCCGGCCCGGCCGCAGAGCGAGGGCCGACGATCCCACGATCCCACCATGGATCGTCCCGCCGCGTCGGCGTTGTGCTTTACACCAGTTGACTCTGCTCCTCCAAACTTGCCTCCGCGCACTTCACACGCCGAGCAAATCTGCCGAGTTTGGGGTTTTTTCATCTACTAGGAAGCCTTCCAAGCCATTAATTTTAAAAAAATTGGCTGTTTCCTACAGAAAAAGTGATGTGCCTGATTAATCTCTAGATCCCTCATATCAGGGCTTTGTCATTAGGCAGCTTTCTTTCGTATGCACCACTTACTCCGGTAATCAGATAAAATTGTCAAGCCGTGGCGTGGAGGTTGAGCACTGTTCTCCGGCTGCGGAGCTGATGGCCAAACGAAGGGTGCCGATGAGCGCAACAGCGCTTGGAGCGTTAGCAGCAATATTTATGTAGCCCCGTGAATGCGCCGTTCCTTCTGGGGGCTCTGCATACAGGGCTGGGAAATCATCATGGCCTCCTCTCTTTTTAGTAGTGAGGCTTTTATCTACGTTTCTCAAATGGCAAACTAGGCTACTACCAAGCCCGGGCCTCGAGATCTGTCAGAGAGAGTTCAAAGGGAAGGAGGGAGTTTGTGACTTGATCTGGCGTGACACAAGGAAGGAAATGAGAGAGCACGTGTCCTCCTTCTGTGAGAACAGGCAAACTTCTCCAGGAGCTTGATGTTCCTCCTAATTACAAGTCAACTACCGCCTTTGAATAAATATCCATCCTCCCTCTCTTCCCAAACTCTCTACCCATCATCTGTGTTGTAACTTTGTTAGTACTAGCGTCTGTATTGCCCTGCCGGCTTTGGGTGAGGATTTCAGCTCTCAACTCACAGACATAATCTGAAATAAAGTAGATCTTCTGACGCACTTAGAGATTTTAGAGAAACTTAGAGAAACGCACAAGTTTTCAGTTTACCCTTAAAACTGCTACAGCCCTACAGACTGACCCAGAGTGCCTGAGCCCCACTTAAAGCTTCTCTACAAGCACTGAGGGGCAATTCACCGAGACAAATGCGTGCCCCTCTGGCCAGGGCTGCACGGCAAGATAACCTACAGCTACCCGAGAGCACCCGGCACGCCCGAACACAGACCAGCATCGCCCGCGCATCCCGCTGTGCCAGAGCCCCGGCATGTATTCTCCCCTCGCCTCTGCGGGAGCAGAGCCTCACGAGACCCCACAGCCAACCAGCCCGAGGGGACATTCGCTTTCCTAGAACTGTCTTAGTTCCTGTGGCAAATGTTCATGCTTCCCAAACATAAAAGAAAATAGAACAGAGTACTTTAAAAGGGGCAGGACATATCTGGTTTGTATAACTGTGACCCAACCGTCTGTCTTTGGACAGGGCTTACGAGTGGTGATTTGGTGTTGGGTCTCTAGAAAAACAGTTCTGTATACTAGTACCAACATAGTACACACGTAAAAACAAGTGTATCGGTTTTTTGCTACCAAATGAGTAGTAAGAAAACCATCTATTCTTTAATTTGGGTATGAGCCTAATTAAGTTAGTTTTAGAGCATGATCTTTAGATGAATGAATGCTTCTTTGGGACTGGAACTCATTATTTTGCTCCCTGCCAAATGGGTCTGGGGCTGCTCCATCTCCTTTTCTTGGTCAAGTACATGCAAGTTTGCGCTTGCCCCGGCTTCCACGCCAGGCACGGCAGGTCTCGGGTTTGCCTCTGGTGTCGCCGGTCCAGTCACGCACACAGAAACTGGCCTTGGAGGATTTTCTGCCTGGTGACCGATGCACATCTGGATGCCTCAGATCTGAGGGACTGACCAGAAGCGCTCGCCCCCAGCAGACCACCCTCCCCGTACAAGTCCATATCCCTGCCAGCGGAAGTCAGACAGGAGCAGGGTATTTGCCAGAACGACCCAGGCTGCGGACGAGAAGGGCGAGCTCCCCCTGCCCCCCCGCACCCCCGAGTAGCGCTGGGGAGGAGCGGGGTGCGCCCACACCCCACGGCTGCAGGCTCTGCAGTGGGGCTGCGGCACCGGGAGGGGTTTAGGAACAATACAAAGGAAAAGGCAACATTTTAAAATAGGCAAGTTTCAAGTCCTCATAGTCACACAATTCACGGGCTCAACGGGGTCAGCAGTTAATCTCTGGAAAGCAAACCCCTGGTTTCAGAGACGACCCTGCTCCAGAAGAAGCTTTCCAAACACGGATCACTACGTTTGCACAGGTCTGTAACGGGTCTTTTCAAGCTGACAAATTGTTTAGAAGTGAAGTTATTAGCAGTAGGTTACTATACGTGGTTTCTCTTTTAGAGCTCGTCTCACTGCTGTAAGCAGGAAAAAAATACTACACCATACCAGAATGATAACAGCAATTAAAAAAAATGTTACTCTCGTTTCTAAGTAGTCACTCTAAACAGCATAGGCTCACGTTGGGATCTTCCCAGAAAGAATTGCCAAATCATCAGATCCAATCAAACTGCTAGTCATAACAGATGACAAGCCTGTCTTGGAAGCTGCTGCCGGGGCTGAGCTGGAGCTGGCTGCTAATCCCAGGGAAGCAGCGCAAGCCTCCAGCGAGAGCCCAGCTCCGCGCGGGCAGCGAGGCCCCGCTCACGCCCTGCTCCTCCAGACACACGCGTGTGCACGGTGCCCGGCGGGGAGCACCCCTCCGCAGGGAAACGTTCTGAATTAGTGTGACAGTTCAACCTTACGGCTCCGCTGCTGAAGCCTCTTACATTGGTAGAAGAAGCGTTGGCTCTTCACATTAAACCGGTTCTAATACTAATACAACTCTGTTTCAAACCGAAGTGAATTCTCCATAAGAGAGGTGAGTTGTCTATTAGTCTCAAGCAGCACGTACACTTGGGACTGCTGCATCGAAGCACTGTGAAAAATTCAATTTTATATAGTTTGTGACTAATAGTGATCCAGTATCCATTGTAAATCCTCACGTATCTTAGAAATGCACATCTGGTGGTGGAACACAAGAAATAGTTTGAATTGGATAACTTTCGAAGCAACTTTCGAGGGAAGTGGAAGCCGCCCCTCCCCTGAGCCTTCCGCTCCCGTGCAGGAGGACCCTCCGCCACGTCTCTTTTCGCGTCTCTTCTCTCAGCTCATCTCTTTTCACCCCGCCGTCAAGACACCCCACGGCACTAACGCGTGACAACGTGGGATGAAAGCGGAGCCTGCGCAGGACAGGCCGCTCTGCTCGCCAGCGAGGGGAAACACCGACGTGTTTCCTGGCCTGCGCCGCGATTGCAAATGACAAACTTCTGCAAAAGTTTAAGACCAGTTTAGTAAACATTTCCTTTTCCCTACTGATACGTGATATTCAACGGAAATCAGAAATGCCCGTTCTAGCCCGTCCCGCACACTGACGAACAGATTTTGCTCGTGCAATGAGTCTGGAGCCAGATGAGCAAGGCGTAGGATCAGTCTCATTATTTCCTTCCTCGTAGCATTCATTTTCCTCCTTAATCCAAACACAGCTTTCTGCAGTTATTAAAGTTGTTTTAATCCAATAAAACATAAGCAGTATGGATCAAAGAATATCCCAGAGGCACAATACGCAGAAAGCTGCTCACGTAAAGTTCAGCAACATAAAACGCAAAGCCTATTTACTGCATACATAGACAACCCAAAGGTAGGAGAGGTCTGCAAGACGTGTCTGTCGCTTTATTCTCTGTGCCATAACGCCGTCTATCCAATTAAAGTGCGTTTGGCTAATCACCAGTTAACATATTTCAATTAATTTAATTAACATGTAATAATGTTACATCATACAAAGATAATACTGTAGCTTGTTTGCAGATTAAATTCTAAATTACCACAGAACATGTCCGTTCCTAAATGCAACGCAAGCTACTTTTCTCCCTAGCACCTTTTAAGACCAGGCACAGACATAAGTTCTGCAAATCTGAATTCATTAAGTGAATGTATGGGTTTCACGAAATCCATAGGTGTCAATTCATCCAAGACTGTTTATATGCTTCTTGAATTATAAAGGGCAGATGCCAGCAACCAGAATTTGCCGTGAGAATACTCCTCATGCCCAGTTACGGTGCTGGTCAGCTTGTCCCTGCCTGGCTCGTACCACTTGGATGATCAGACCCGATTCAAGTCTGGTGGTTCACCAGCTATCATAAAGGGCAACCAAATCGACAGCAGTTGGCTGGCATTTCTGACAGCACTCTTGGTATTTCAGCTCTCGTTCAGACCCAAAGAGTTTATCTGGAGCCCATCACCTGGCCCCAGCCCCCCAGTTCTCGAAGGAAACTGGGAACCACTCCCCAGGTCTCAGCAAGATGCCTCCAGCAGCAAGGCAGCCTAGCCTGAGGGACTTCCCACTGCCAGACCTTCGCTTGCATTTCACACCAGCCTCTTTAAAATTCTGCTTTGGTCTACTAGAAAGCATAAAAAAAGAAATAAAGATCACTTTCAAAACAGCAATCTTGATAAAAGGGTAAGTAATAGCCCATAGTGCTTTGAAAGATGTTTGCTTGTCAACATTGTTTTCTGTGTGAGCATGATCATAAGAAATTGGCTATGGCACAAGTCGGGTCCGGTGGAAAGAGTCAGGGAAAATCAAGTCATAAAATGCAGCGATGGGAGGAGGGAAAAGTAACGGAGAGAGCACGGCAGCAGGAGGAGGTTGGGATAATGTTGTTTTCTGCGATTCCACTGGAGTTTGCCCCCTTTTCTTTATTTTTTACTCCGGGCGTCTCTGCCCAGGTCGCAGCAAGGCTACCTCTGACCCAAACCACTTTCCAGGTAGCCAGCAGAGACAAGCTCTTTGTTCCCTCCCCCCCCCCAACTGCCATCGGACCGTGACTCTTCGTATGCTGCTACAGACACCAACACCCATGTTTTCTGTTGGGAGAGCTTTAATCAGTCAAAGCACCTCCAGGTATCTGCTGAGCTTCCCTACTCAGAAACTGTTCTCCGCCATTCATTGGTCATGTGCAAGGCTTTGCACTCCCCGTAGCAAAAGCAAAAGTTACACTTAAAGCCTTTTCTAACTCATTAATAGTTCATTTGGTCCACTGAGGAGACTCTCTGGCAAGTCTCTAGAGCAAACACTGCGTTGGTAGGTCGTCAGCCCAGCAGAGATTAAGATGATCGCCTGCAACGGCACCAGTCGGCTCCGAAGTCTTGTGCTCCTGGGCAGAGTTTCTCCTCTATCTCATCAGAAATTTTGGGCACCACCAGATGCCCCACGTGAGCAGCTCCTGCAGAGGACTGGAGAGCGTGCCTTTCCTTCATTGGCATGCAGTTGTGTTCTTGAAGGATGAAACCGGTAGAAGTGTCAGAGTGTGAAGTGAAGTATCTCACTGAAAACAGTGAATCATGGTTGAATACTATCTTTATGAATAAAAAGGAAAGTATACGTTATCTATCCTGAATAGATCCCATGCTTTCTAAATTTAAGAAGTTAATTTTAAAGAAAAATTCCAACTCAGACAAATGAAATTACTTCCCTTTGAATTTCCCTTCTGATCTATGTATCATAATATTTCTGCTAAAGGTTGCCTAATCAGAGGTTACATTGCACCAACTGGAAAGTAATCCCCATAAAAATCATGTCAGAATTTTTCTTAGAATTCCAGTTAATGAAAGGAGAAATAAAATACCAGCATTATTTCCAGCCTTTGAAAGTTTCTTTTCTGAAGAGTTATTTAAGTGCTAATTAATCAAATCAGTGATATTTTTCTAGGGTCAGTGATTCATTACTGCTGCACTAGTTGAAACTGAAGTAGTCTGAAATATGAAACTAAATAGATCATATTTCTTCCATAGATGGTCAAGCTGCATTTGCAGGAAGGATGGACATTAATGTGAATCAAATACATTCTGAATCACTTTTTTTTCCCTCTCCTTTTGATAGCAGTACAGAATTAGTGAGATGACATTGCCAGAAAACTTTCCGTCGCCATCCCGCCAGCGCTTGACTGGTGCAGATGGGCATCAGCAGGTTCACCCTTCCCTCTTGTAACCAACCCAAGAGCCCGAACGGGCTGAAGGCCATCACATCCCCAGCAAGGTTAATATACGAGTTTAGCTGAATTCTTCGTGCAGGACCAAAATCTGGTTTTGACTGCAAGGATGTGGAAGGCATTTCTGGATTCGAGGCTGGCAACAGAAGTCAGCTTTCTGCAGATAGAAAACGGAGTGGATGTAACCTCACACCAGGTACCTCCCTCCACCTTGGCACCCCTCCCATCCGGGCTTTCTAAAATGTTTATCTAGAAAGGAATGCTACGACAATAATGTCACAAGGAAATGCAAAGAAAGTAATGTTAAGAAAAAGCAGAGAGAGCAGACTGATGAAAGATCATCAAGAAGGGTAAGAAATGGAAAGAAGGATGAGTAAAACCAGGGGGAGAAAAGGATGGATACTTAAAAATTAGTGAGAAGAGTCAGGTGAAGGAAAGAAAATAATGAAAAGAAAAAGAGAACAAAGCTCAGTTAAAAGAAAAGTTTAAAACCATCTCGCAAATGAATGTTTCTTACATGATGAAACCAAGGTTAGCCAGAACGCGATTTTTACCAAATGCTTCAGCTGAACATTGAAAGTCAGCTAAATTTCTGCACAGAAGAGGTGAAAGCAAAGGTAGCCCTGGAAAAGCTCAGAATCCCCCAGCTGAACTTGGGGTGGGAGAAAAGCCAGCAGACACGATGGTAGCAACACGTTATGTGAACTGTTACATATATGGAATAACGTTATAGGTAGATAACTCCTACGTATTATCCTGAAACCTGGTACTGATCAACTGCACACGCGTATGCCAAACACCAACCAATTTAATTTATCATCATATTCCTACGGAAACACACTCAGACATTAACCTAATGCAACTGAACATTTGAAGAATTTGTCTTCATCAACAAAATAAAATATGCAGGTCTTTCAGATCCTCAGTTGGAAGAAAACGTTTATGTAATCTCAGTGCCAATCTCAATGCCACAGAACACAATTTAGGAATTGACATCATGAGTTATTACAGGCTATTAGATTTTTTTTGTTTCTTTAACTAATGTCTGTCTTCAAAATAAAAGTTACGTGCAGAAACTTCTACCCGCAATTGCACAAACATAGTCTAAAGATTGTCACGAAAGAACAAAGGTGGCTGCTTTTTTGGGGCAGCAAGTGCTGCTCACCATCTCCAGTTTTAACAATCTTTGTGACATTTAAGGTTTGCCAGAGACTACACAACATCGCAGGTAGCGTTACAGGTAACAAACATTGTTCTAACCAGTAATTTGTTGGAGATTATAGGGAAGAATTATTATTACTTGATGTTGCTTTCAGTGTATATGGTCAAAGCTACAGACAAAATACTCATAATGCTTTGGGTATTTCTCCACTGCAGGACAGAATTAAGTGCTGGATTTTTCTTCTGACACTGAAAGGTCCAAAATCAATGCATTTATTGGTAGTAACGCTCCTGTTAGCCCCCTTTCTCCACAGAAAGTTGAATACCTTTGGCTAACTGTGCCCCATCTCCCATCTCATTCACGTGCTGCTTCGCACGATCAGCTTTTGAAAAGTGTCAGCCTAAAATAATCACATGGCTGCCAGAGCACAGAGCTTGTGGGTAGAAGAAACATTCCAATTGTTCAGTCCTTTGAGTCATCAAATAAAAAGAAACCCCAAGTGTTTACATGCCATTTTTTGAGGAAATATTATGTCCCAAAGTATAGGAGATGATTTATTTGCCCACCAAATGGAGCAGGAGCTGTGACTCAAGAGTGAGATAAAGACTGAGGTTCCTCTGACAAGTTGAATAAATCTACATTAAGAGAGATGTTTGCAGAGCTCTGGGTTTGGCTTAAGCCTAGTGCTTCTAGGCTTCGTATTTCTACCTCCCCATTTCAGCTAAGCCTGCAGGGATAACGGCGGACATTGACAGAGCGACGTTCCCTCTGCTGAAGCCAGACGATGCCCTGCTGCTGGCGTCTGCTGCACGGTGCGGGACGGGACCCGTACCCGCACCGTGCACAGGTACCACGCCTCGCGAGGACTAGCCGAGAGCTTACCCAGACAACAGCACAGCTCTGGGTACCACCTGGGCAACCACACCTGAAAGGGGTTTCTTTTTTTTTCATTTTATATAAAAATATGAAAGTGAGGATTATGGACCAGATGCTGCGCTTCTTGTTCAGGAAACCCCCTAATGGACCTTAGCAGGTCCAAGCTACTGCAGAGCTTAGTAATCTGTCCTGGGTGATGCTATACAGGCAGCTTCCAATGGAGATATTAATTAAGGGTTGGGTTTTGTTTTTTTCCAGTGAGAGTTGAGGAATGTAACACAGCTTGTGTATGGACGAGGTGTTTTCTGTTCTTAAGAAATAAACCTTTAAAATCTGTACAAGAAACCAGATTAGCCAAGTGAAAACAGGAAGGGTTTTTTTCCAGAAGGAAACACTTGAAAGGACACTTAGTGGAGGAAAAAAAAATATTGGCAATGCTAAAGGCCCTCTGAAACCCTCTCTGTGGTAGCCAGATTTGATGAGATTGTTAAAATTAAAAACATAATGTATATATCCCCACTGCTGTTGTAATGTTGATTCAAACGCATGGAATTGTTCCTTCTGATTTTATTTCTCCCAGAGACTGTTTCGAGGAGGTTTACCTCCAGGCACCTAGCTGGAAGTATTCCCCACAGCCTCCCATCCAGATAGCATTAATATTTTGCTCCAAAGTCATATATCTCCACAAGGCTTTGCTATGCTCATGACTAGTAATTAAAAGATTCCGAAAACCTTCAGGACTACACCCACACACATGAGAACCACATGGCAACCTGCTGCTGCTGAGCCCCTGATAATAGCCTAATTAATTTTCTATAAAAGAACAAAGTTGAATAATCACCTCTACAAACCTGCTCCACTTTCATTCCTTCCCGACCTTCCCAGCCGCACGCACTTGGCCACGCTTGGGGAGGATGGATGTACACTCCCGGGAAAAGCAGCCAGAGCTTTGCTGGAAGAGTTTGTTTTGTATAGATTTTATTGGAGTTGCAACCTTTTATTAAATATCTCCCAAGCAGAGGACGTCTCCAGTAAAGTGTGGCTGGTTTACCTGCAAGTACAGGCTGGTGTGGGTCTTCCCCTTGTAGGTCCTCGTGCAAGTTAAATGAGCGTCTGAAGCTACAGAGGCAGCATGGAGGAAATAAGCTGCCAACTCCTGCAGAGAACAGAGCTATTAATCACGGAATTGAAAAAGGAGAAGGCAACACCTTTGGGCTGCAATTGCCCAAATTCGCACCCGCTGGGGATGCAGAGAAGAGCCATCAAGCACATCACCACCTGCATGGTGGGAGCCGTCTGTCCTCAGCATCTCAAGATGAAGAACCACTACAAGTCTTTAGAACAGGATGATACCAGTGAGATCCTGCGTTATTTTATGGAGAATTGGCTTGAAGAGTAACTTTCATCCAAGATAGAAACAGGACTATTGGATACGGTCAGGTGTGTGACACGAGGAAGCACCCCAGAGCACAAACGCACGCAGTTATGGCCAGCCCACAGCAGCACCCTTCTCGCTGCCGCACGGCACCCAGGGGCTCCTGGGCAGCGGGCAGGAGTCGGCAAGAGCCAGGAGGTGGGCTAGGAAGAGAGAAGGAAAAAGGTCACGTCCAAATTAGCCCAAAGCGGAAAAAGAGAAACAAATTGAAATGTTAGAATAATTTATAAAAACCATTTTGTTTAATTTACAAATGGCTCTTATCTACTTTGCAATCTTTGTAGCAATGGCAGAGAAAGGATAAGAGCGTCAGATGAGAATTATAGGATAATGTTATTCATAAGCAAGCCTTATCTGTCTCTGTACAGCTTGCATATTTTTATAAATAGCTAAATTCTTTAACCATTTGAAGTTTGGAAGTGCGAGATTCGGGTCTCACCTCATTTCTCAGAGGAAATGGATTTATGTCTGCTGTACAGCTGACTTCTAATTAGAGGTTTTCAGCTTGGTGATTTTGATGAACCCTCCACAATACTGAATCACCACTCGTGTGAATACCAGAGTCCAGCCACTGACACGGTGGAAGTCACAGGGAGCATTTTAAAAAGGAAGAGGTAACTTGCTGACAAAGCACCATTTCTGATCTGTGTTCACTCAAGGAAAACACTCTCCCATCACTGGATTAGATGATGCAAACAAAAACCAGGGCATTTTCTTCCCTATTCACTTCTCCACATGTAGATTACCTTCTTCAACAAAATAAATGGGTGAATTTCAGCAATTACGAAGATATTCCTATAATCAGGCATAACAGCTTTAAAAGCTTTAAATACAAAGAATCTAGTTTTTTAATATGCTTTAAATTGCAGATTAAAGTAGGCCACTGTCGTTATGACTTTATTGTCTACTTTAAAATTTTGCATGGTTTAAACTAGTAATTTATTTTTTTACTGAGAGCTTCCAAAAAGTCAAGCTGAGAGTGGTTTCTAGGGAATAAATCATCTGCCTGCTATAAACATTTTCTTTAAAATTGCTTTTTCTACCGTTTACTAGACCTTTTATTTTGAAGGAAGCAGTTTAAGGAATTTTTCACTGCAGTTTTAGTGGTTAATAATTAAGCTCACATGGTTTGACTATTTTTGTGATTTCTAAATGCAAATCTTCATATTGCCTGTCTGATGCTCACCTACAGAAATGAGTAACACGCTTTTCAAAATAAGAGAACAATGGGAAAACAACATGTTAAGATAATATTGATTTGTTTAAAATCAGACAATTACTTTGCAAACAGCAGTGGACTGATTTCCTCCTTTGCTTTGGATTCTCACCAGGGCAGAGACGGGGAGTGCCCGAGGAGCCTACGGGATGGGAGCCACATCAGGGCGTCTTCAGAGACCTTCAGCAGTTCACAGCGCTCGAGGTGAAGGATGCAAATGCCCCATCCGAGAAGGGCTCTTGGGAGATGGGGCCATTACTCTGGGAGGAACCCTGTGCTCTTTTCCTTCCAGCCTCTCCCTCAATCCCTTGGGTTTCTGGGAATTCCCATTCACACCCAGTTGTAAGTGTGAGCCAGCGAAGCCAACGCTTGCTCAAGTACCCTTGTGTGCTGAGATTTATATACTAGTGGCTGTGGAAAAAAAAAATAAATTATTTCTTCTTGAGGATACCTCTTGGCACGCTGCTGGTTGGCTGCCTTCACACGATATTTGCCACTACAATACTCAAATGAAGCTTCCTGAAGGCAGAGACCTCACAGAAATCAGTGGCTAACTAATATATGGTTAAGTAACCGTGCAGATCCTGTGAGTTTGGGGCCCTCCTCCCCACCCCCCGCCACTTTTTTTGGGTCCTGAGGCTTTGCAGAAATAACAGTTAACAGCACCCAACAAGACAAGAGCAGGAATGCAGGTCTGAGAGAAAGGGGCACTGCAATAAGTTCATAACCTGAGGACACAGCTGGGAAAGCTTTCATTTATTTTATTTTTTTACTTATCTAAGCTGAATTTGGTTAAGCTTTGCAAACTTTTTGTTATTAAAAAATCAAGTAACAGAACTTAGTACCCTGAGCTAAGCAGCACACTCGTGCAGAAAGGTGCCCAATTATTCTCATTGAGAAAAGAGTTTTTAAACAAAATAGGGAATATCATCCTTATTTTATAATATGGGGAGCTGAGGCAGGCTGAAAGTCTTGCCCTGGGTGAGGTAGGTAGTTGAAGATCCAAAATCTTAACTCAGGCATCCTTAGCCCTCATTTTTTCAAGCTACTTCGTCATCGCCTGCCTTCTGTTCTTCACTGGATGGTAGCATTTCAGTCTTTCATGCTTAGCAATGGGCCATAACCATTGTAATCCAACATAAATCCATCTAACATTTCAATTGAGACAATAAAAAGATAGATAAGGAACAAAAGTTAAAGATTCTTTGTAACACGTTCATAAATGAAGGACTGAAAGTGTGTGACAAAAGTCTCTGAAACAACATCCAATAATTGGCAATATTTACAAGAGATACATCACTAATGGTTCATTTAACTTTGCAACATCTTAAATTCACTCATTTGGCGAAACTGGAATTATTCATAAGACAGTTTATTACGACTAGATTAATATTCATTGGACAGTTGGCAGAAGATGTATGCTTAAAGTCTCTGAATAGTTTTGCAAAAGAAAAAAGCCATCATTTTGTGAATTTTGGACAGAGAACTGATTGCAATCAGTATTATCCAGAAGTTCATTAGGCACTGAAATACTCTGTGTAGAAAGGCATAATTTAAGTTAATCACTACCTGGTTGTCAGGAGAGAACAGCTTGCAGGGTTCAATGTTTTTATAGTCTTGGATTGCACATTACATCTCTGAAACGCAAGGATTTAGAAATGCATTCATACCGCTAATAAGATATGGGTTATTAGAAGTAATATTTTTGGTTTACATAAGCTTTGATATAGCCCATTCCTGAAGAATTTGAGAAATAGCAGTTTCCAAACTTAGAGCAACACAGCTTAGATCTACAATCTCCCAGGCTCTCAGAAACACCTCTCCTCACCTTCCTTTGGTGATGACTAGAATGTATATGTGATTTACTAACGAAGTATCGGTTTCAACAGGATTTCAACAAGTTCAGTCGGGGACTCTGCTTTGTTTCTCCATTCACTTAAGTCATTGGCAAGGCAATACAGCAAACACCACCAGGAGGCTTCCACCACTGGGATGCCCAGGTCTGCCAAAGGGCTGGTGCTCCGAGGACCACTACAGACACTGGTAAAGTGTTTAGTTAAATAACTCGCACCAAGATACCCCAACAAAAATTAGCAGAAAAGATGTATGCATTTAAAAATAGGCAAGACCGCACCGGGGTGCCCTTACGCAAGACACGAACAAGGAAGAAACACAGAAATATGTGATTTGTCTCCTGTGTGTTTATAAATGTGAAGTGGAGGGCCGGAGAGCTGACCTCCGGCAGCCGACACGCTTCCCCATGCACCTGGACCCCAGCCCGCAGAGAGCGCACGCCGCCGGCACACTAAGGCTCCCTCCCAACACCTGCGCAAGTCCCTGGATTATTTTTCTTACGTAAAGCAGCAGACTAGCAGTTTTTAAGAATACATCTCAGCATTAATCCATCAATACATATTATTTGTCTACTACTATATATAAATAATGCATACTACTGAGTAATATTTCTACCTATGCATGGCTCCAATTATCATGGTAATCACATGGAAAATGAAAAAGTAATGGTCTCCTTACTTGCCCCCATCACTTGACAGGAGCATCTCTTTTGTACCTGTGTTAGCCATCAGGACAGGGATTGCAGGAAGAGCAGATATAAAACTGTCAAATACAAGAAGAAACTGCAGCAATGCTCTCGTCGTGAGACAGCAGGGAATAAGGAAAACATGTCTTGGATCAATAAAAAAGCATTTGCGCTTCTAGAACTTGTCTAATTCAGAAGTCTCCAAAATTACAAATGTTGCCTCATGCATGCCAGTGACTACTGCTATCTCTTGTTATTAATGGGTTCTTTTCTCAAGTCTTCCACTTATTCATGCACTTTTTTCAGCTCGACAGCATCATGACACTCCTAAATGAGCATTTTCTTTTATTTGGTTTTGCCCCATGATGAAGACAGAACATTACCTAGCAAATAAAGCAAGTGCACAGCACGTACACCTTCGTTACAACCTGTAAAAGCAGATTTCACCATGAAATCCACTGTTCCTCTATGATTTTCAATAAAGCTCACCTTCAGGTCTCTTCTCAGTAATGCATTTAATGCAGTGTTTCACAGTTGGCTGCATAAATCAGTGTGTAAAATTACCTGATAACATGTAATTAATGATGACAGCTGCAAATGAATGCATCTTGCATCATCACATAAAGCTTCACTCTGGAAAAAATCAAATTTGATTGTGGCTTCATTGGAAAAAAAAAAATGTTTTTTAATACACCAGTCATGGCTGCACTTCATCAGTAACACACCCTTAGCAAGACAAGGGGTCTGCTCACGAGGAAGAGTCGTGAAGTTTCCAAAATGGCATACTTAACAGTATGTGTCTAGTTCCGGCATTTAGACATCTTAAGTAAGCCTGTAATTCAATATTAATCTGCTGTTGCCTTTCTTCCCCCCAGGCTCAGACAGGGATCCAGACGGCCACTGACAGCCTCACCCAGGCCAAGGTCTCTCCCCGGGTGAGCAGGGGAAGGACCATTTGCTCCCATAGCAAAGGATTTGTCAGAAAATCTAACACACAAATCAGGCAGCCTTACTCCCCTCGTCCAAGTCCTTCCTTTGGAGGCTACGTGATGGGGTGAGCCAGGGCCTTCAGTCGTCCATCCTACTGCAACATCCAGATGCTCACAGGAGCGCTCGGACGACGTGCACCGTCTCCTGTGTCCTTGCTGTATGACCACAGAGACCCAGTCTAACTTTTCACTGTATTTTGCTTTTTTTACTTCCGCCCCGCGCTGCCGGGGCCGAGCTGTCCCTGAGCAGGGCAGAAACGCCCCTGCTGCAGGAGAGCCCTGGGCAGCGCCAGCCTTCTTGCAATAAAGCCCCCGCCAGCTGCCTACTGAAGCACCATCGTTGTGTTGCTTCTCAACGCGAGATCATTTTCACAGGCCAACGGTAAGGCCAGGAAACACCACGGCTCAGGCTGGCATTCCCACATTTCTCCTTCCAGCCTTGGTCTTCCCCACGCACGCAACGGGGTGACCTCCAGCAGGGCCACGGGTCTGCTCCCTCCGCAGCGGGCTGCCACTCCAGAAGAAAACTGC
This sequence comes from Ciconia boyciana, assembly GCF_034638445.1. Taxonomy (NCBI): domain Eukaryota; kingdom Metazoa; phylum Chordata; class Aves; order Ciconiiformes; family Ciconiidae; genus Ciconia; species Ciconia boyciana. The sequence continues at coordinate 66,408,364 of NC_132941.1, forward strand.
AGTAAGGGTATTTCACCATGCCCGTTTTCTTTGTTTGCTCTAAAAGTTATGCACATCGGGGGCAGTGCTTCACCTTGAGTAGTGGAAAGATGATTCTCGGGCATTTTGCATTTCTTTTTTTCTTTAAGCTTGAACACGCACCCTGAGAAAGGACGCTCCCTCGCCTCTCCCCCTCTTCTAAAAATAGAGGGGTTTGGAGAGTTAGGAGAAGGGTACAATGCAACAGAAAGCAAGATCAAAATAAAATGAAAAACTCATTGCACAGTCAAATTAGTATCTAATTTCTTACAATTCTAACAACATAGAAGAAGTTTAATACGTGAGCTTTGAGGTTTTTTCCCCACCACCGTCACTTGTGACCCACATAGTCTAACCACATGCATAATGTTATTCCATGGGAATCCTTGAAACCAGCTAACTTTATATATGTACATGCAAAATCAACACACATTTGAATTTCCTAATGAGAACAGAGCTTTTGTAATAAGGCTATTTTTGGTCTAGGTATTTATAACTATCCCATACTAAATTGAAAAGAAGTAGCAGTTTATAAATTAATCCAGTATTTGCATAAAAAGTGTGGCTAGAGCTAATGTTAATGAGTTCATAATATCATTGTACCTAAAACCTGTTTCCCTAGCTAAGGAAAAGCAAACAGCAGTTACTCAGCGGTCAAAATTCACACCCCTCCCCCCCCCAAATTTGAGGAATGGTTATCTTCACCGTTTGCACTTAAATCGTGCTTGCATACTGATGCCGCTATCAGCGCAGCAGAGACTCCCTCCCAGTGCTTTGGTTTCTCATCAAGCGGAGATGCAGAAGCACTCGTGAGCAGAGGCCACCGTTAAGGCACTCTTTAGCAGCTGGGAAGGGTTGCAGATGAGATGTTACGTGTTCAGAAGGTGAACTTAATGCCATACTCAGATGAAGTGCTGACATGATTCATCACACCCTGCTGTCGGGATAGGCAAGGGCACGGTACCTGGCACTGCAAAGCAGAACACCCCGGAGCAGCCCGGACAGGGAGGATACGGAGTCCTTGCCCAGCACAGAGCACTACGGTGTTAGATTATCTGCCAGTGGATAAATTACATTTCAGACATCCCCTTAGCCATAATTTGTGCAAGATCATTTCAGAGAGGAATGACAGACACAGGCAAACCACACATATCATTAAAAAAAAATAAAAGGACTTTTCTTTGCCAGTCATGCAGAAGGTCTGATACCACCCTAATACCACACTTCAAACAGGCTATTTTTAGTCACATCACTATTTCAGCCTGCACATGAAACGGTGGCAAGGAGCAGGGAGGCTGCAGGAGGTGGCAGACTGGCAGGACGATGAGAACCCCCGTGGCCCAAGCAGCAATGACACGGTCAGCAAGAGCCCAGCCAGCCGCTGCGTGCTGCCGGGCACTACGGAGCCCACCCGCGCCCTCGGAGCCACTCACCGGGACCGCAGAGCAGACCTTCCGCCCGCCACCATGCAGGCAGCCCCCTGCCCTCCCCAGCCCTCTTATCCCCTCTTGCTGCAGCTTTCTGTCCTCAGGGGTGGGATTTCCACCAGGTGTGGGCAGTGAAGGCCCTTACCTCCTGCTTTTCCAGGGGTGGTAACAGGGGGAGATCTTCCCCTGCCTTCTTGAGCTTGAGGCTGCTTTAGCCCCCAGACCTTTAAAAGTCTCTGCTGTCTTGCGTCAGGCAAACGGCTGTTGACAGCAGAGCTGCAAAAGCGCTGCCGCGGTCTCCTCCTGCTCCGAGCTGCTGACCCCCATCGTGGCGGGACCATCAGCAGCACTCGCCAGCAAACACGCCGGCGTTTGCTCTGCACGTCTCGCGTTCTTCCCCTCCCGGGGTGAAGCTGGTGGAAAAGGGTGTTTTTCTAGCACGTTGAAAGCTGTTTGGGAGAGACACTGAGATTGTACACATGCCCTTAATATTTCCCACTTAAGGAGCAACATCATTTTCTGCACTCCCAGGCTGTGCTGGCAACATGATGAGAATGAAAGGTGCCAATTTGCTGGGGAACACCAACATTTGTCTTTAGAAAGCAGAGAAAGACAAGGGGAAAAATCAGATTTTTGCACTTGACGGCTGCAGCACTGGGCCGTACAGGAGCGGTGGGGCCGGGCACCAAAGTCGTTAGCCTAAATTCAAGAAAGCTGAATTTACCTGTCTGGGTAATTCAAACTACCCCAAAACTGCCATAATCCTGTTGCGTTGGGGGTAGGTGAGAAAATAAAGTGAAAGAACCAGAAAAGCCGCAGCCGAAGGGCTTTCAGAGGAAACCTTCAAAATACCTGTGTTCCCGTTTCTTGTGTACGAGCACCCTTTGCCTCATGGAAGTCACACGTGCGGCTCGTGCATGGCTTTGAAGCAGAGCTAACACTACATGTTCTCTCCCATTATGATATGTTTTTAATATTTGCCATTTCATCTATTTTGATTTTGATTTTATCTGTTTGTTTTAAAGCTGCAGTGAGAATTGGATTTCTCTCCCCTCAGCCCCAATCAGCTCTGAGTTGTTTGCTTTCCCATTTCTTATCTCCCATCTTCCTCTTTTCCCGCCCTTACAATCTCGCTAACTTTAAATCTATAAAACTCCCTGAAATTGCCCTGCATAAAAATTGGCTTAGGATCCTGCAGGAGTGCAGTGAGCTTAACTACCTATCCGTTATTAACTTTAATAGATGACATGGCTCAATCCCTTTGGCTTTCTGCTTTGTCTTAATTATCCGGAGACACTGTTAGCACCAAGAAGCAGAGCTCAGCGTTGAGGTTTATTGTGCTAAACGCTGCACGTGAACATGTTTCCACCCCGAGGGGGGGTGCTGGCATCCTTCATCCCCGGCGGCGGGGGGCGGCGGGGAGCCGGGGCTGTCCTCCACCTCCTCTCCTCTCCGTCCCAGGAGTGGATGCACCGGCCGGGACCGGAGGTGCACGGGTGAAGCCCGGCCTCGCACCGGCACAGAAACCCCTCGCTGCTCCGTGGGTGCAGCAGTTGGCAAAGACCTGGTCGGTCTGTCTGTCTGTCTGTCGGGGGAACCTGGGCTTTCCGTTCAACTCAAAAAGAGGTGGCTCAGGTATAAAGCCAACAGGAGCAGTAGGTAATCAGGTCATACTTTTCTACCAGGGAAATTCTCATGCCCTGGGGCATAATTTGGTCTGCGCTGTGGCTGGAAATATCCATCCTTTTGCTGCTAAACCCCCTGCATTTGGCTAGCTATGTGTACAAATATGAAAGCTTTATGCTGACAGCTGGATCAGAATGCAGTAAAGTCATCTGGAAAAAAACCTAAAATCCTGCAGATGTGAACTTCCCCAGAGTGTTTTTCTCTTGGTATTTCAGTGCTGGGGAGAGCCGGCTGGAAATGGCAGGGGCACGTTCCTTCTGACGAGAGCAGAGAACCAGCATCCGGGGAGAGGGAGGGTCCAAGCCAAAACAGCGTCTAACACCGTTTGTTTGCTAACACGCGAGGACTGATTTCCCTCTGTCCTTCCGCCGCCTGTGGGTTCAGCGTGCGAGGAAGCTGCCCGGGCTCAACACCCTGCTGGGACGGGGTCATTCAGGAAAGCCCAGGCAGCCAGCCCGGGTGGAGTGCTGCTGGAGACGGCTCTTCCCATGGCAGGGCATTGCTCTGTAATTCGGGCACGGTAACATGCAGCAAAAATGAGAAACGAGAACATTATTTGGATGTGACCTGTTTGGGTGTCACTGCAGTTGGCCCGTGGCAGTGAAAGGTGGAGAAGGGTTTTGCTTATGGAAATTGTTCTGCCTTACTGACAGCTCAGCTCCTGGAGCAGGGAAAGGATCTTAATTGCTTGAGCTCAGGAACTGACAGAGCAAAAACCCCCAAACCCAACCCATTTTCTGTTCAGAACATATTTTTTAAGTGGCAAAGTAATTGCTCCTTTAATTTGTATTTCTTTTATACAGTCTGACAGCTGTCGGCATCCAGGAGGGTGTGAAACGCCGCAGGGACCCGAGTGTAAGTCTGGCTTGTAGCAACACTGGTCATCGTGGCTTTAGGGCACAGCATGACACAAGTCTGTGATTGTATGTGCTGGATTTGGTCCTTTTTACAACTTTAATTTAAAAGGTTACTTGGATGTTTGCTTGTTCTTGTGATTTTAACAAACTACACATTTCTGTAAAACTGCTGTAAGAACAGCTTTAAGTATCCCAGTAGCGGGCTGATACGCTCCTGATTGCCTGAGCTCAAAGCAGGCCTTCTACACGACGGAGTGAGGACACTCAAGACGTTTAAGACGTTTACCCTGTCGCAGTGTTAACCCCTGGAGACGCCCCGCTCCCCCCGAGCCTGTGCCAGCGCTCCGAACCTCCCGAGCGCTCCCCGTGCTCTCGTCTCCTCCCTTCCTAATTCCCGTCGCCTGCATACAGGGATTTTCTCCTTCGCCCTGGGCTGCTGCTCGAATTTCCCATGCTTTAAAGCCTAACAAAGACAGGGTTTAACAGCAACAAAAAAAGCAAGAGAGTGAACGAGAGCCTGCTAGAGCTGAAAGCGTTCAGAGAGAGGAGGCGACCAAAAGCAACATTTTGAATGAGGTGTTTGCAGAAACCAGCCTCTCTGGTCAGATGTTTTACAAATGAGGCTGGTGTCACCTAGAAGAAGGGTTTCCTTTTGAAAAAGATGAAGTTAGGTGAGAAGAAAGCAAGTTTGGGAGGGCTGGCTGGGAAACTAATGAGGTTTCCCAGGGAAACAGAGATTACCTCTGTGATTGCCGCCCATGTGGATGTGCTTATTGCACGTGAAAGCTGAACCCTGAAATGTGCCACTCCGGTGGCAATCACGCTCCTGCCTTCAACTCCATCTTCCGCCCACGTGAAACGCACGGGAAAAGATGCAGAAGATGGGGAAACACGAAGTCTGAGATGCTGCAGGAGCCCATCAACACCGCTGCAGGGGGCGAGAAACAATTAGGCAATCTTCAGCTCCCCAGGCGTGCTTTGGGCTCGCAGGCAAAGTACTGATGAAACCCACCTCAGCGGAGTGGGAGGGTATTTTTCCTCCACATCATATTCTCCCTCACAGCGCCTGCTCAGCTGGGTGGGCTCTGGGCCGCAGGATTTGCTTTGGGAGAGGCGTGCGGGCAGCCGGGCAGTTCTGCCCGAGACGGGCGAAGGCCCTGCCGCTGCTCCACGACGTGCTGACGGTGCCACGCTTGCAGCATTTGCAGCAGAAGTCTGGCGTTTATCCTACCGCAGGGCACAGGAGGGGTGCTGGCTGCCGGCATCGGCAGAGGAGCTCCGTTTCCATGAGCATCGAGTCCTCAACCTCTGGACTTCAACCACAGGAGCAGCTTTCTGTAACAAACACCGGGGCACTTGGAGTGGACTGGTGCTGCAAAATCCTTCCATGCAGGGCAAACGCTCGCTGCAGGAGCGATGCGTTTTCCGGACAGCAGCACCAGTGCTCTCCAGACCGGGGAGAAGAGCCGCTGAACCACTCGGCCCCATTCTTCATTCTTTCCCATCACTAACAAGTCAGAAGATAATTTTTGCTATTTTGTTCTCTCTTTTGTGGAATAAAATCAGTGGCTTTCATCTGAATTTCGCGTACAAGTAGTAAATCCAACTACTCCCCATGTTGCAAGCAGAGCCGACACCTTCTGGGTTATTTTCTTTCCTGCCCTCCCCTCGTTTAGTAGCCCTGTCCCTGTATATTGCTGCAAAATGAGTAATTTGTGTAAAAATACTTTTCCTCTAGCAAATACTTTGACTTTATGTTTTCTGCTTTGGTAATGCAATTAATATCCTCACTGCAGATCTATTGTTTCCTTTTTAATTCTTAAAAGGGAGAAAAACAGTTAAGTATTTGTAAAGTCTTATCCTGTATTTTCAGAAGTGGAAAATAAGAGAAGTGAGTTTCATTTCAGGAGGGTTTTTTTCAGATATTCCCCAGGGCAAAATTTTGAAGCAGCAGCAGAGTCAGGTTGTATCAAGCATGAACAGTATCATACATCTCTCTCTCTCTCTCTCATTCTCTCTCTTACATTGCGACATGTGAAATCATCCCAGTAAAATTCCTCTTAATTTTATATGTTGCATTAATTTCAAGTCAAGTACACGCATTATGGCTAGAGTCTGCTGAGTCAGGAGCATGTACATTTTTTCTGCTTTTAGCATTTTTCCTTTATGGTTTCACAAAAATTGAGTCTTGTTATAATTCAACCGCCCTGACTGATACCGTGCAGTTTGGCACAGAGTCCTTCTTTATAGTTCTCTCCAAATTCACCTCTTCCTACAAGTGGGTGTCTTTCATTATGGCTGACATTAATACTGAATGAACTAACAGCTGCTTCTTGCTAATGAGACGGAGCAAAAAGAAATCTCTCTCGGTGGCTGCAGTTTCAAGCTTGGCAGCTTGCCTGCTGAAATCTCTTAGAAGGAATCTGGCTCGCTAGAAGCAGAGGTCTAAAATGTTTTTGGGTTTGTGTTGAGTTGCAGCAACATTTCATGCACTGATAGTAGGTTTCTAAGCGGGAAAAGCAGGAATTCATGTACAGTCATGCACATTTCATGTGCATTCCTACAGTAAGTTAACCGTAGTACTACACTTTTGTGTGATCAAGGCATAAGCATCCCAGTGCCTGAAAGTCTCTAATATTCTCCCCATACTCCTATGTGCAATGTTATAACACAATAAAGAACCAGCAGATGAAGAAAAAAAGTAATGTATGTATTAAAGAAGACCCACACCATATGGACCTGAGCAGAAAGACCGGCTGGCCAGCACTGCCGATGGCATCCGTGTGCCCTCCGACCAAGGCCAGGTACCCCCAGAGACCCTCCCCGGGAGTCGGTGGGCAGTTTGCCACCGGGGGCAAGTGCTGGGGGCCGAATTCTGCCCGCCAGCCCGGTGAGGGACCCCATCCAGGCTGCAGCCCATAGCCAGAGGTACCTGGGCATAACAGTAAGCTGAGGAATTGCACAGGGTTTATTTAAGTTTCTGTTAAATCCCACTGAGACCCGTATCAATAGCCTGTTGCCCTCAGTTAAGCACACACTTAATTTACACTGACTTTGGCTGGCATATTTAAGTGCTCTGTGTCGAAACCCCATTTGCTCTCCTTGAAATGTCATTTTCGGGAAGATGAGGGGACACTGAATGTGGCAGTAACCCCAGAAGGTCACCAGCAGATCAAAGATGTGGAATTATTAACCAGCTCAGGATACTCTACCATAGACAATGGTAGAGATCAGCATAATTAATTAACATAAAAATAGCTGGCAATTACAATTTTATGTGTGTTTATGTGTGTATACATATACATGCATAGACACCAGGTTTTACTGTGAGTGATGTTTTTTTGTTTTGGGGGTTTTTTTCCCCACACAATACCCTTGGAGGAGCCCCTAATTTGCAGAGCTTTTATTACAGTCGAGCCACCGAAGAGTAGACTTTCCCACCTAAAGGAATCATGTTTACAGACTTTCCCCATTTGTTGTGTGCTTCTCTTTGTCTTACCCGAAGTTTTGCCAGCTTTTTGAGGAACAACATATGGAATGAATATTTCGAGCTAGAATAATTGTGTCTAGCGAGTCCATGTGCTGAGGGTAGAGCAAGACCAGCCGCCCGCTCCCAGGGGACCCAGAGCGATGCCAGGTAAGGTCAGATCAGAGGCACCGCGGCTCCCGGGAGCTTTACCCTTGCTCTGCCATTCTTAAGAAGCTTTCTTGAGTAGAGATGAGTCGGTTTTAATAACTTCATTAAGATAAACTGTGCATGTATGAAGGTCTCTCCAATCGAGATTAGAGAGGTTTTCCTTTGAAACTCTGAAGACCAGCAGCAGCACATTACAATACGACTTCATATTAGAGGACAGATTTAAGGTTAAGGTTATAGTTAACCAGGCTTGTATGGACAAGTGAAACTAAACCCAGATGAAACACTGGCTTGGTTATTTTAAATAAATGAACTCTTTAAAAGAGGGTCCCCTAGTTGACAGCATTCAGCTGAACCTTAGCGATGCCATTTGTAGTACATCCAAAATAAAAGCAAGGGGCTGAAGCCCTGAAGCCTGAGGGGACCTGAGCAGCGAGCGGTTGCAAGGCAGGCTCACCACCATGAAACAGCACTTTCTGACATGGAGCTGAAAAATATGCGAAAAACCTAGTCAACGCTTTCTTTTTCAAGAGCATAACTGCAAAGTTTCTGACAAGTTCAGTGTTTTTTGCAGCATTACAATTTTCCTTTAACTAGAGAAACATTTCCCCAGGAACATTTTCCTGTCTAAAGCAAACTAAAGATGTCAAGTGAACCTTCAAATATTTCTTCTGGAGCACAGGGGTTTAATTTCTGACTCGTTTTCACCATTTTCGTTGACTATTCAACAACTAAGAGATACAAGGCTTAAGTTTACCTTATCTTTGCTTCCAATCTATTTGGGCAGATTACTTAACAAGAGATTCAAGTGAGGAGGTTTTTAGGGGCAGTGGAAGAGTTTGGTGAAATAAATTTTTCAACCATAAACAGAATTATAAATTAGAATGGCTTAGTTACTGTGTCACAGAAGATCTTTGAAACATTGTCTCTTTTTAAAAGTTAGAAGTTTATAAAATTTGTCAGATAACTTTGAAATGCAAAGTATAGCAGGTTTTATTTCTCCATTTTGGTGAAATAAAGCATCATGGAACCAGTTTTTCTGATTTAAATACCATGGGGCAATGTGAGCTGGTGCACTCTGAATGCAAAGTAGGGAAACACTTAGATTAGAACAATTAGTGCAAAAAACATCTGCATCTCTTGTTAACCATAGGGACTGACTAGCAAACATGATTTATTTTTTTGACCGTTAATTGGAATTCATTAAAATAACTTTGCTTCAAAGGAAACATTAAAGACATTTCTGAGGTTTTTTATTTTCATGTTTACCTAGTTTGGGTCCGTCTGGTTTGGGCTGTTCTGAACAACAGCCATTGGAGTAAGAGACTGGGCTTTTAAAGAAGTCGTTGCTGCTAGCAGCTTAGACACCAGCTGTCCTTAAAGGCAGACCTCGCCTGACCCTACGTCATTACTACGATGTAAGGGCACACTGTTACGTCACATGAGGACTTTTTGAGACCACATGAGCACATTTCTTCGGGAAAAAGAACTTTGATGTTCATCCAAATCAGTTGCACATCAAAGGTGCTTTTATAATAGGATGGTTATTAATGTTTGAGACGGCTGATAACACACACGCACACAGAAACTATCTGCCTGAAATGCCTGAATCATTTCAAAGTTCGTTTTGGTTGGAGATTTTTGAGGTATGTTAATTGTCAATGCGCATGTAAGGAGCAAACGGGCAGAAAAGGCCCGTGGGGTGGGTTACAGTGTGCAACGTAGTTTTAGGAAACCACTTCCAGCTTACTTCAGTGAAACTCTGGCAGCTCTGGCAGCCCCTGATGATTTCTTACAGGGATTTGAATTAGTCATCGGCATGGAGAACTAGATGAAATCAAACGTAGTACTACTCGATGATCACAGTTATAAAGGCCATTAAGGAGGTACCGTTTATGACTATAAAATGAAAACATTAATCCACTTCCCACGGAGACGTAAGATGAAGTGGTCCCTTCTCCTGCGTGTCGTTTCAGCGTAACACCTTTGCGGTGGTGACTGCCTTGCCCTCTCCAAGCTTTGGAAAGGCTGGAGAACCGCACACACGGGAGGATGAGGCTAGAGGGATTGCTGGTGATGTGAACTCGGTGCCTTTGCACAAAGTATTGCCAGCGAGGCTCCCGGCGAAGGGATCCTCCCCATGTCCCTGTTGGGAAGCTGTGCTGGGACAATCAGAGCGGTTTTGATGCAGTCCCTGAAGCACAGCGGTTCACCCGTCACACATCAGGGCTGCAGCGGGACGGGTCCCCTACAGAGGACGGACCCTGCATTTGCTGCTGCTTCAAACTGGCTACCCCGTTTTTCCCTGAGCATCCTTCAGCAAGCCCAGCAAGGTCTATGCCAAAGCACAAATGATGCAGGTGAGATTTAAGTGGCATTGCAGAAAGCAGCTCTCCACCCCAGCGAGCGCTGAGGAATGAGCCCCCCGAGCCTGCTGTTCCTCGGCCGCTGAATGTCGGGACAAAATTAGCCAAAGAGGTCTGCTTTGAGAGGTGAGCCTGCAGTACGTAGAGCAATCGTGGAGCCTTGTATTTTTAATCCCTCGAGTACAATGTGCTTTTGGAAATCATACCCATACAGTAATTCTGAATCCCACGCCTGAAGGAAAACAGAGCAAGGGAAAGATCAAAGTATTAAAGTTACGTTCTGCATCCCTGCTAAAGCGTTGTGTCCCCATGCCCTGAAGAATATCCTCAATGGGGTCACTTAATGTCCCCAGAAAGGTTAAAAGAAAAAAACAGCACAAGGCAACATCAAAGCAAAAAATCGTAGTTTAATGTCAATGTACCAACGCCTAGAGTTTACCCTATGTTGGTAATAGTAACGTCAAAACCACTTCCCCGGGTAATGTCCCATGGGAGCTGTATTGAAATGACCCCATTTCAACGGGTCACGCAGCAGCTCTGGTTTTGGCGTGGGCTTTCCGTCATCCCGACCCGAGCCAGCCGCCCAGCAGTCAGAGCATCCTCCCGGCACGCTCTGCTCCGGCTCTGCCTCCCTTCACCTTGCCAAATGCCTCTCACTCTCTGCTTACAAGCACCTTGTTTTCCCACCACGCTGACAATGAAGATGCACTTTCAGTAATCATTTCCCATTATTGTCACTAGGATGCAAGCCTGCAATATTCCTTGGATTGCAATCTCGATAATGGTCAAAATATGCCATCCACAGCTTTCCATCAAAGAGCACAAAGCATTTATATGTACCAGTGTTCACAAAAAGTGCTGAAAAGTGACAAAATATTAGCTCTAATTCCTTTCAGAATGACACATTATTACAAGGGTATTAGCTCAGGTTTCCAATTTTTCTAGTTCCTGTGATTTAGGAAACCAATGTAAAGATTTCTAGACACTGCATATGAATAATTTAGCAGTCGCTCAATTCGTCTTTGAGAGACTTCCCTATTTTACCGGGACGAAGCAAATGCCGACGCTACCTTGACACATCACATCACAAAAGTAAATGAGTAAATTTGTAGTTAAAGGACAGATTAATGCTCAATAAATCTCAGAATATGGATTGGTAGGTCTTAGAGCTGCGAACCCTGAGTATGTATGAGATGCAAACTTTTAATGACTGATAGGTTGAAAGACTATATTGCAGGGTTGGGAGGCATCCTATTACGGCTGATTTAGGCTGAGGATCCAATGGAAACTGCTTAACACAGAGCACTTTAAAAATCAGAAAATGTCATTATGAGTTTAAATAAAGATTTAGAGCCCACATTTACTTTCTTATCTCTGCAAGTGTTGACATTTATGAATAAGGATTCTGAAATGAACGTGTATCATGTGGAAAAGGGCATATCAAAGGAGGACCTTGCAGCCAAGGAGAAGCCATAAAGTCAAGGGCAAGACTAGGGTGAATGGAGACATTCAGTCATACGGAAGCATTTTAAGAGATACTTTCTCATGAGAAATGAGGATAGGAAGGGAGCAGAAAGGGAATTCACACGCAAGCAGGCTGGCGGCATACATTTTGAGCCATATACGCTGGCAGCAATGAGATCACTGACATTCAGAGAGGCAAATCTGAGCTGGCAAATCACCTTTTTTGTTCCAGCAAAACTTTTCTGGTGCGATGATTCAACACTTCCCGGTGAAACTGTTCACTGGAAGCCTTCGGAATAGATTTAGTATTATATCATTAGAGGGCTCTAATTCAGTGGAAGAGGATACGTTTGAAACATCACCTTGGATTTGCACCTGGTTGTTATTGCTTGAACTCAGAGGTAGCCAAGGTTCTCAGAAAATCTGCCTTGGGAGAGGTCTGGGAATGCAGCTGTGTCTGCAAACAAGCGAACCCAGACGCTTCCCCAACGCAGGGAGTGTAACGGCCCTTTAAATTCACCAGTGCATCTTACCTGATATTAATTTTACAATAGGAGGAAATGTAGAAGTAAAACCCTTGCTTTAAGATTAATGCTTGTGAGCTCAGTGCTAAGTATTATTTACCCATAAATAAAATTATACTGTAGTCATTGAGTCTACAATGGCTAGACATTACTGCTTTCCCTGCAGCCAAAATGTAATTCTGCAGAAGCGCTCCCACAAGTGGGATGGCTGTCTGCTCCTACCACATGCTCCCTGGGAAGTACCTAGAGATATTTCACTGCAGGAACTCTGCAGAATTAGTTTTGACTTGTTATGTCAAAGAAAACCATAGAAACTTTTTTTTTTTGGAGAAAAGGGTGTCCTGTCCATTCAGCTCCCATCCCCAGGTGAAAGCTGGACCTGCGCCCCTGCATTACCTCCCAGCCTGTCCAGCCTTCGTGCTTTGGCACAGCAACGCTGATTGCTCCCAGGCATCCTCTATGTGTGCACCTTCTCCTCCACCTGTCCCCTGAATGCTTTGCATCCTTAGTCCTCACAGCTCTTCCAGGTAGCCAGAGCCTCTATGCTTTGAGACGCCCTACGGATCTGCCCCCGCTTACACACTGTTGCATTATAAACTTTGTGCTCCTGTCACGATGCAGGTATTTTTCACGCTTCTCCTCCTGCTTTCATGTTCTGCACGTGGCTCCAGCCCTAGGCAGCTTTTGGGTTTGGCCTGGGGAAGCCAGATATTTTGCCCCATGAATTTGCATCACCATTTCTCTTCCAGTTCACGACTTTTCGTGCAGCTGTTCAGCTATGGCTGTGCTGGGTTCTTGATGCCAGGTCAAGAGTGACACAACACACTGCTGCCGAAGGGAGACGTGCCTTCGGGAGCCTGTGCCCACAGCAGTGCCACCGCATGGCAGGGACACAAGCCTCAGGCAAGGGCTGCAGCTCCTGTAAGCAGGCTTGAAGCACCTGCTGACTGGTGCTCTCCCTGCCGTCACCACCTGCTTTGAAGCACTTGCTTACCGGTCTGTGAGGGGACAAGAGAGCAAAGAGCCGTCCTTGCACTGCTGGACTCCGCAACATCCGCCATCGATGCCTTAAGGGCTTTGAGTGGAGAAGAGGTGCTTCATCCGGGCTGGTGCAGCTATCCGTCCGTACGCTTTTGCCACCTCAGCAGGTTCCTCACCCTGCGCATTGTCCCCGGCGTGAACCAGAGCTACGTCATTTCAGCCGAGGAACCTGAAACGTTGCCTCCAGCCCTGGTGCAAAGCTGGCGGGCAGCCACCGCATCTGTGTGCCCCGGATGGACTCCCTGCCCCAAAGAGAGAAGCCCCATACGTAGAGATGTCTCTAGAGACCAAGCACCACCATCGACCCAGCAACCTCTGCTCCAACTGGAAAATGCATTTCTTTGGTGTTGCTGTCTTTGCTGTTAATACCCAGCTGTACATTTTGTTTTAGTTTTCAGATCTTAAAATTCTGCTCACTTCTGCCAGGAAAAGCCATGAGACAACTATTTGTTCTTATTTTCTTACTCACAGAAGAAAAAGCTGGGGGCAGGGGGCAAGTCTTTTTTACTCCCTGTCGCAGGCCCACAGTTACATCAGCAAGATCCACCCTGGTCTGGCTTCCCCTGTTAGGAACATTGAAACCATGGACTCTTTGAATTTAAGCACGTATGCCTTTATCCTTTGATCTCTTGAAGCCACTCGCCCAAGGCTTCTCTTCCCCTATAGTCCCTCTGTAGGGCTGAGTCTTCTCTGTTCAGTTGGGTGTTAACATTCACCTTTGATTTTAATGGGAGAAGGTGGGGGCTCTGAGGCGTCAAAGCATCTTCAGGAAAGGCAAGGGCAGACACTTAGGCAACCTCGGGATGGCAATATCTCAAGGTGCGTACTGCCTTCTGCGAGCTCCGTGGCAAATACCTTTCACCAGAGACAGCTTGCCCAGCTCCGCTTCCCCGCAGGGCACCAGGGTCCCGCTCCCAGGCGGGCTGGAGACGTCCCTTGCTGCCTTCACCCGTCGGGGCAGCGCAGCCCAGGCAGCGGTTTGTTCTCTCCCTGCCATCCCCACGAGGGCTCAGGGAGCCAAATCTTCCTGCGCCAACCCCTGAACAAGGAGCAACAGCGCTGCTGGTCCCTCCTGCCCTGAAACATCACCTCTCGGCCACAGAAGTGTTTGGCGTGAGCCTCACACAAAAGGAGTTGATCGAGAAGCATGCTCTCTTTTCCCCGGGAATTGGGGGATGCACTCGGGCCTGACACCAACTCCCTAAATAAAATATCTGTAATTCTTACTTTGTACTTAAACTGCTTTAATTGAGTCTTCTTGCAAGTCTGAAATTTGTTTTTAAAAAAGAAGTTGAATACATCTGCAGCTGAGAATATTTGGCTGCCAATGCTTACGCAGACTATTGAAGGAAGTTTTTTAAAATAACAGCTTTTTCAGATTTCAACAGCATAAGTAAACATATGCTTTTAACAGTGTTCACCTGCAGTGGCACCTGCTTGCAGGAGATTAAAACTCTTAACCATATACTTGAAATAAAATCCAACGTAGCAAAGAGAATTACCCCTCCTGCTGAAAACAAGTGCCATAAAACCAGTTTTAAAGACACCAGAGGAGAGGTCTGGGGCTGGAAAAGGGAGTGGTGGGAGAAGAGCAGGCAGGTGCGGAAGGAAACGCTGGCAGAGCCACCACCGAGGGCTTCTGGAAGAGGATCAGTGACCAAATTCAAGGCACGGCTGCAATGCTTCTTCTGCAGGACCCCTGCCTATTTTTTTCAGTAAAGGCACGTGTGAGATGGAAGAGGCTGCGACAGAACTGTCTGCCTTATGCTGTGATTTAGTTGTGCAACAACCCAACGACGAGAGAAAAAATCCTCCCACCGTATTACAATAGTTCAGAGTGGAGACACAGCAACAAGGATAAACAGATATTCATTAAGAAAAAAATAGAACACCATTTTCCTTATCATTTGAAAAAGTACGTGCTAAAATGAAAACATGCCCTTTACAGGAAGCACAGACCTTTCCTTCTTTTTTAACTGAGCAAGCATCTGCTTTGACAATGAAGGGAGAATAATGGACGGAGAAACCGTAAGGTTTATTTTTCCCATTTGTTCATCTGAAGAAAGAAAACAAGTGGATGAAGAATTCTCTTCCCAGTCTGTTTAAAAGCTCTGCTCACCCTCTCGGCAGTTAACGGGGCTATCAGTGATGCTCCTTCCCCTTCCAGTGAAGGGAAAGAGGCTCCTCCTTCTTAACAGGCCTGGGGACATTAAGAGTATGTATTTTAAGGGAATTTGTAGCAAATGTCTTCATTTCTTCCTTTCCTCTGAAAAGTTCAAAGTTTTCAGCCAACTCCTGCTGTGTTTTTGTTGGCTGTAACATTTGGATTTTCATACTGACGGCAGCAGAGACTGGAGACATTGACAAACCTCCTCCTTCGTTACTTTGTACAAATGTCTTAACATAACACAAGGCATTTTAAAATCTACTTGGAGGAAAATCCTGAGAAAGCCGTTGCTTTGTCAAGAATCTCTAATTGCAGGTTTTCTTCCCCTCCAGATGGAAAACAGCAAAGCCCAGGATCTTGAGAACTTCAAGCTTTGCATTACATTTAATCTATTCACCTCTCGGACCTGCTTCTTTTGAAAGAGACTGAACGTGGCATATTCAAAGATAATATTTAAGATTTTTCAAGACTACCACTTCATGGTCAGGAGCTCCCATAATGCATCCTTGCCATCTGGAGTTGTTATTAGTTAGTGAGTAGCAGTGTCACCGTAATGATATATTATTCGGTAATGAAAGCCCAGCTGGCTGCACACATTCTGAAGATTCAGGCTGTGTAAAACTGTACCGAGAAATTGTACATATAGATAGTAAGGATGGTGTGAGATGGATTCCCACAGGGGACCGGGGTGGTCATCAGCAGTAAGAGGTGGGAAGATCTTGGTTTTGGTACTTGGGGACAAGTCTACTTCAGCATCTCCGTCCGAGTCGCAAGAGCTGTTGGGCTGGACCCCAGGGGTCACGCAATGCTCTCCAGTCGCTCACAGGGTTCGGTCCACAGGACCAGGCTAGAGGTAGTCCGAAGCATTTTCCCTCCCTTCTTAGAAAACCCTCCTGTTGTTCTTTGGAAGATCCATTAGCAAATCTCTGCATTCTCAAAGCCTCCCCTTATACAGTCTTTGACCAGAGAGGATTAATTTTCAGGGTGGAAGCCACAGGCAGCACTTCGGGTGGGGTCGGACAATGAAAGGACTGTAAAGGGTGGTCTTGGTCCAGACCAACGAGGCACAGAAGACGCAAATGGCTTTTCCTGGCTCAGCCAGGTGTCCTGGCGTTTATCTCCAACTGTTTGCACCAAGTTCTCACATGCTGAGATGAAAAATGGACAACGTTTAGGAGGATGGACAAGAGAAGATACTTGGTGCTGCAGCTCTACAGAGAACAGGCAGTCCGTAGACCCAGACCTGCTTTGCATACACTTTCCTGTCCCCTCCCCGTCTGTTAATGATTATCTTCCTCACAGCACTTGTTTTTATTTTTTGTCTAGAAGTTCTCCTTGGCCCACAAGCAAAACTCAGATCCATGACATGGGAAGACAGGTTTACCCCCAAGCCATGCTGAAACAAATGGTGACTCTCTTTTAACTTTGCATCTGCTTGCCCTATTATTCCTGTGATGTTCGTGTAGAGAGAGCAGTAAATCTACTTTAGCAGTGACTTGCTATATCTATGAAGTTTATAAATCACCGAAGGAACAGCCCTGTCCTGCATTATTAAAGATATGTTATTATACTTTATTTCTGAGCCACAGATAAACTCTAGCATACAGCTATGAGCCATGTGTCTTGTTTGCCCAATATAAGAGTTTCTGTTAAGCAAAGAAAAAGTGGTATTAAAATATCCTTTTAGGAAATTTTATGTAATATGAAGATGGAGTAGCAGATAACACAGCCAGCTATAAAATGTTTTCTTGCTATGACCTTTGGAAGTAACAGATAAAGTCACCGATAGGTGAATCCCACCCTCCCCTTTGCCGCTTCTCCCTTTAAAGTCACAGGAGAGATTCATGGAGGAGGCTGCAAACTGCAGAGCAATCCCCCAAAGGAATCATTCAGCACTGCAAAGCGTCTTCAGCAGAAATCCTGCAAGCTTATTGATGCGGTATTGCCATAAAATTTAATTTAGCAGAAGTCAGCGGGAAAAAAAATCTGTATCTCTTCAAGCATGCTGGTCTTTAGAGTAGGATGAATGGTCATCTTCAGGAACTGAGGGCTGAGGTGTGTCAGGCCACTCGCTTGGTACCTTGGCAGCAAAAGAGACCCACCAGAAGGCTGCCGCTCAGCAACATCACGGAGGAGGACTAGCTTCCAGGCCAGGAGGAACCATAACCATCTGCAGCAGTGGGATTCACCTTGCCTTGTCTGCCTGGAGCATCAATGCTTGCATCCACGCCGGCCGGCCGTTGCCCCATGCACTCGCTGGGCAGTGCAAGGGGACCTCCCGGCGTCTGTCTCGGGGTGGGACGAGTCACTCCGGCAGAGCTGCTGCTCTCTGTCAGCTCCACAGAGAGCCCGAATGAGGAGCTGAGCGCCCAGACTGGTGTATAGGCCTCTGGGGCTGGTAATTCAGAACGTGGTCTGTCTCCATTTGCTGCTGAAGACACACATCTGAACAAGCTCTTCTATTTGTTTTGCAAACACCAGCTCTCGTTATCGTGACGAGAAGAACTGGAGAGCAGAGGAGAGAAAAAAAAATCTCTGTTTCCACTGTGTGCTTTCAATATCATTTTGTGTAGCATCATGTTTCCGCTCTGTACTCGTTCACTTCACTTCCCCAGCGCAGGTAATACAGCAAAAGGGGGAAAACACTTTTAACTGTCAGCATCTGCTTATAAAATTGCAAAAACGGGCAGCGGGACAAAGGGCCAAGTTTAATGCTTTAAACTACCATTAGCTCATTTTTAAAGCGTGCATAGAATGGCAGGCACTCGGCCAACTTCCCCTTGGAAACGGGTTTACCAAGGGCAAGGGTGCAGCTGCTGGTCGGGGGCTGCTGGCAGCTGCCCTGCCTGCCCCGCTGCCCCGCAAACCCACCGCCCTGCAAAGGCAGCGCACCAAAGGCTGGAAACACTCTGTCACCGTGAGCCGTAGCAGTAAACTTGCAACGAGAAGAAAAAAAAATGCTTAGAATTCCGAGATTTCCAACGGCTGTGTAAGCAACAGTTGGTTAGAAAATTTGAAAATTTATGGTTTTGTCCCGTTATGGTGTTTAACGAGTCTCGGGCGATGAGGTTTGCTCACACTCAGACTCAGAATCGATGCCGCGATTTTAAATACGTTGCGCGACATACAATTTTAAAGTAGTTACCTCATTTATTCTGTGTTACCTTAAGGCTTTATCACTGTTGGCCCATTTTTTCATCCCATCCCTCATTTGCCAATGACAGCAGATAGAATCATTAAATCTGCAATATGCAAGGATGGCTTCCAGCGGCAGCACTTAGCAGCTCTGCCTTTGCCCATATGCCCAAAGACTTGTTCAAAAACAGAATTTTTTGAGTAATTTATGACTGTTCTTACCGTGATACAGATGGCTTATTGATCCGTTTAATCTAAGTACCTGTGGTTTTGCAGAAGAAATACTACCCTTTTTTGTGCTGCTCATTTATGTACTCTTTTTCTAGAAGGAGAATGTGCTGCCTATTATCTTAATTGACTGATTTTTTAACAAGTTTTTGTCTAGCTAGAACAAAACTAATTTCAGAAAGCTTGATCGGCTTGAAGTTTGCTCATCCTCCTCATCTCAGGACATCTATTGCACGTCACCCATTCTTCCCTCTCTCGCCTAAGGGTGACCTTGAAAGCCACCCAGAAGGCCATCTGCTATGACATTCAGCTATTTGAACTTCAGGCAATGAAAACTGCCAACACTTGCATGAGGCACTCTCTACTCTGCTCCAAGCAAAAGTCTCAATATTTTGATATAAGTTGCCAGTCTCATTATCTCAGAGAATTTTTTTCTCCTGCCACTGGAGCCAGTAGAGATGCTACTGCTGCTGAAGAGAGAGCAAAGTCCAAAGGAGACAGCCATATGTCTTTTAATCTTCATCTTTTTTTTTTCTAATTATGATGAACGAAAATGAACCCAAACCTTTGCTGTTCCACAAAGGAGTGCCCGTATGCATTCTCAAAAAAGCTCTTTCTCTGTAATGAGGAGCAGAGAATAACCAACCATTTCCATGAACAGAATGAAACCGCACTAAAAACTAAAAGAATAAATGAAGACTGTGAGTCTTTTCTTAAGAATAATATATCTTTCACCTATAAAGCATCATGACTGGTGCATCAGGATAGTCAGGCACTGACAGCCAAAGGAAATCAAAAGTTACACAGGAACCTGCTCAGATCAGCAAACCGCATTAGATCCTACGTACAACCCTTCAGATGTGCCTCGGAGCTCTTGGTATTTAAGTTAACGTATGCTACAGGCACCACAGAGTCTTTATGACCTTGGTAGCACTCAAGACCTCTTGGAAGGTCTTCTTGGAGCAGTGTTTATTTTAGATCATGTCTTCATGACTTGTGTCCCTTTCCTATCAAAGCTTGCTCTGGCCAGACAGTGGGAGGTCATTCCCCGCAGGTCCCTGCACTCCCTAAATTCTCTAGGACCTGGAAAATATGGCTCCACAGGACGAGGTCCCTGCTGCAGGGACCCTGCTTGGTGCCCAGGGAGAGGCACTTGGTTGCACAATGTGGGAGCACAGGGACAGGAGGTGGGTGCCCCATGGACACCCCGGGGGGGTTGGGAGCCCCATGGTGACCCAGGCATGGGGGCACACCAGTTTTTTTCCTGCAGTCAGAGCCCACAGGCTATGATCAGGGTAATAGACTTCACAGGCAGGAGAGAAGAAATTTTCAATAATTTATTTTAGAAAACAGCAGCAAAATCACAATGCTAGCGTTAAAAAAACCCACCAAAGCTGTCATTTCCCACTCAATGAGAGCGTTTTTCTGCAGCTGCTACATGTAATAAAGAAACTGGTGCTATTCCTACTTCAATCTAACTTTTCCTGCATCTGCAATTATTCTGCTTCATTTTTTATATTCTAACACGTGTATTTTTAGTATTACACAGCTGCCTGGCTACTCCTTAGACAAGGCTGTGGGTGCACCTTGCCCCACGCCTCCCGGGGCGGTGGGAGCAGCCAGGCTGGTGCAAAGCCCCTGCTCCCGACTCCCCCCCCCCCATCTCTTTTTTGGGGGTTGTGAGGACTGTGCACCCTCAAGGGCACAGAGATCTGCAGAGGACCAGAAAGAAAATGGTTTTACAACTCCTCCCCATCCTTTTGTGGAGCAGCCAGCCCGTCTGGCTTACGGTGTTTTAGGTTCTTAATTTCATCTTTTTGGTGAAACCAGTACATTTCCCGGCTAGCAGCACTGGAGGAACATCATCCTCAGTAGCTCCCAAGAGTGGACTAGGCTTTCCTTGATTTGCTCCTGATTTATACGAGCATCAGGAAAGATCACACCTGAAGCCTTTGCATCACTAGAAGGTTTTTTTTCCAAATGAGCATACTTTCAGGAACGTTTTATCTGCTCTCAGGAGCGATTAACTTTCCTTTAGAATAGTATGTCTCAATTAGCATCATCCTTAGCATAGAATGAAGTGAGAACAAAACCTCATGGAAAGACAGAAATGCAGCAACGGGGAAAGGGCACTTCTGAGATATATTGCAAATTTTCTTTCCTTAGCAAAATCTTGATCAACTCGCCTGGGTTGGTACCTGGCAGTTCATTACAGACACACGCTTAAACGTCATTATTTCAGAATCGAAGGCCTAACAAGCCAGCCCCCAAATAGGTTTTCTGTATAAGGAAAATCATCCACAGTTGCTACATACAAAGTGAGACTAATTTACTTTTCCTTAATTAATCATCTTCATTTCCTCCCTCTTTAGCCTTATCCAATGAGGTGTAAATTGCAGGGGCAGATGTATTTTCTGGGCTGAATTCCAAACTAAATGTTCTTCAGAAAGTGAGGAGGCACTTAGCAAAGTATTTTAGTGTTTCACTGTCATTAGGCACATTAAATTCACCTCATTCTGAAGGCTTTGGCTACGTTATTTTACCCATATTCTTTCTAGTCTGATTATGGCAGATTTTGTACCCTGAGAGCAAAGACCTGAGCTCAGCAAAGAACGAACATTGCTCTGTCAAAGCATCAGTGGTTCAGGAAGACGAACCGAGGGAGCCGGGTCCATCCCTGGGTCTTCTACGACAAACCTTGTGGGGGTAGTTTACTCTGAGGTTCCTTTATGCCCCAAACGTCACTGCCGCCAGGGCGTTCATGAAGGTCCAGTTCCCTGTGGGTTCCTTGGCACTGAGGAGCACAGGGAGGTCCTCAGATGGACACCAAACTTGGTTCCTATGCAAAATATCACCACTGTCATTTTGAAATCTTATTTTTGGTATTTGCCAGATTATTGCAGTGATTAATGTACTACCAAACCATCGACGTATTACCAGCGTGATAAGCAAAAGAAAATGGTGAGGAGCATTTAAATTTCCATGACACACAGGTTGCTTTATTCCTGACATCACAACAAAAGTTCCATTTGGCTTCTTTCCATTCTCTATGTGCCAGTGTGCTCTCCTGCACTGCAGGGATAACTCACAGTGCCAGGATAAAAGTGGGGTGGGGTTTTTTGGTTCCCCGAATGTAAACAAGCCAGAGCCCTTGTTTACAGACCTGCCCTCTGGGCCAGCCCACTCTCATTCTGGGGCTGCATTTGCAGCCGTGAGCTCTGGGCATGCAAATTAGGAGTCTGCACATTTTCCCACATCATTACCATGGCAGTGTTCAATCTCCAGAGAAACTCTGGGTACATAAAAACATAGGCACAAGACTGAAAAAGTAGTCCCGAAGGGAACCTTTCTTGGGGTGTAACCGTTTCATCACAGATGCTGATTTCTAATCAGCAAACCTCGCACTGAAGAAAGTTCATATATTTTCATTAATTGCAAAAAACATACTTACTGTAAAAGGCGTAGAGTCGGGAAAATATTTGGAGTCTGAGATTTAAGAGAGACCGCTCTTGCTGGAAACACCATTATATTCAGCACTACCAAAATCAATGCCATATATTTGAATTAAACATGTATTAATCCACCTATAAAGGACCGGAGCTATCCAGTCAATTTTCTGATTGTAAATACAGCTTTTGTTAATATAGTAAAAGTAAACCTCTTTCATTTCTCTTTTAACCATAACTCTGATGATGAAACCTGTTACAAGCACAGCTTTTTAGTAGCTACCAT
This sequence comes from Ciconia boyciana, assembly GCF_034638445.1. Classification (NCBI taxonomy): domain Eukaryota; kingdom Metazoa; phylum Chordata; class Aves; order Ciconiiformes; family Ciconiidae; genus Ciconia; species Ciconia boyciana. The sequence continues at coordinate 66,430,646 of NC_132941.1, forward strand.
ACTGTAATTATTCATCAAACTGACAGAATAAAGATCCTTTTTATCCATCTTATATTTCATCTAAAAACATTTAGGCAGTTTGCAAGCAACAGCCTCACACACAGTCTCAGGACATTGCTGATAATATTGGCAATAAATAAATACTGGCAATTCTGGCTGGAGGTGAAGACAGCGTCTTCTGCTTGTGCTATACATTATCCACTATCCCTGTTTACGGGGTGGGTTCTGTGTGTTAATATTAACTAATTCATCTTTTAAATTTATTCCCCAGCCTTATAGATTATATGGGTGAGATCCTTAAACTCTACAATATTTTAGTTTTACAAAGTTCTCTCTAACTGCGAGTTTTACTCTCTCTAAGTGAGTTTTCAGTGTTACGCAGGGGTATGACCAGTCCGACCTTGGTGTGATGGGGAGCTGGAGGCTGCCCATGGGTGCAAGACGTCTGCTGACCCAACGGGCACTGGGTCAAGCCAAAAAAGAGCTGTAGCTGCATGACGGGGAATATCACAGCAGAGAAATGAGGGATTGTATTTACTTGCACATCTTTTGTGCTGCTTGCAGCTTAGGAAACGAAATCATTCAGTGGAAATCTTAGTTCTGTCATTAGGCAGCAGGGCTGTGCTTTTCCTTTGGGTAAGGGCAGTAGCCTGGCTTTGACTCCTTGTTCTACTAAACATCAGCAAGGTGTTAAAAAGCGTAGTAGTAATGTTACTGCTGTAGGTTCTGGTTTATACACCTGTCATAGCATTCTGTCATACAGGCAAGCAACTATCATGTGAGCTCACACACCTGAATTATTAAGCTAGATATGATGCTATCAACAACTTTCCTCTATGAATGGCATAGTGGGGAATTCCCGCACCCTTTACTTACAGAGAAAGTCTAAGGACAAACAGGCTAATCGTTATGACATGGTCACGCACAACCGTGATGGGCTCCAACTGACAATACCTTGGTTTGCACGTAACGAGGCTGCACGGCAATGACAACTTTTGCTTCTGAATTGCATGGACCAACAAGGCATAAACCACCACCTTTGCTGAGCACAGGGAAGCTGCGCCCAGCTCAGCAAGAAGGAGCTCTTTGGCTCCCCGGCGTTCTGGTACCTGCAGGAATGAAGAGCCGAGATTTTTTGCAGGGAACGGGTGCGATGGCTGACGCAATAAGCAGCGAGGTAAATCATCCAGTATCTATCTGCAGAGTTTATTTCATGAGCCTTTAGACCAACCCTTCTGTTATAAAATCATCCATCTCAGTAATTGTAAAATCCATTAAAAACAAGTAGGGGCTGCCACTTAACACAAGTTTTATTTTTATTTACAACGTATTATAAAGGCAATTTTAATTTACATTCATTTGAATTTTAATGGTGTTGGCTTAGATGGTCTGCAGACAGATGACATGCATTTTGTGGATATATGTTATAATCATTGTAATTTGTATTAAAGAAAAGGTTGATGAACTTTAAGCATTTTGACATAAGGAGGCTGGAACAGACACTCAACCAGTGCTCACATTTTCTTTATTCCTTTTGTACGATCCACGTTAGCCAGCCTCACTCCCATGTGCAATTAGCATAGAAGCATTGCTTGATAGTGTTTTCCTTTTCCTAAAACTGTGTTATGTGTTTTCCTGAGCTATCTGTATTTTTATAAGCAGCTGCAAATCCACTCTGTATGACAGCATTCCTGTTCTGCAATTTACCAGCGCCTGAACAAATTTTTACTAATATTATTCAACTTACATATACTATTAAAATTGTAACACATAGGCTTGCTATAAGAACTAATCTTTATTTCTACAAACTTTATGCATTTTAAGGGGTATGCAACACTACGGTGATGAGTTTTCCTTGCCATGACTGTGAATGGGCTCCAGTAGCAGTAAATGGTGTTCAGCTAAAATTGGTGCCAAAATTCTCCTAAAGACACCCTGAGTTATTCCACACATATATCACAGAATAAAATAATGGAAAAGTATTTTCAGAATTGCTATAGTAAGGTTTTCATATTGTAGTGGAAATCCAGCGATATTGCTATTAGACCAACTTCAAATGTCAGTCCTAAAACAAGCACAAAAATTCTGTAAAACCACCCAGAAGAGATGTTTGATAACTTGTAGAGCCATACGTTTCATAGCAGCCTTTTGTCAGATTACCTGGGCTGGCAATGGACTAGAAAGTAAGTTCTCCTTCAGTTTAATGGCTTCTACAGACCTAAAGATTTACAAAGTGTCATTTCTTGAATTTATCACTGTGCAGAATTGAATATTTCCTTTCTATAATTTAGAGCAAGGAAAAACAAATTTCATATTTTGAACAAAAGTAGAGGACATTTTTCTGTTTAAACATTTCTAACGCATTTTCAAATTTAACTCTTCGTCTTAGCACAATTATTTATTTGGCAGAGGATTTAGGTTTTGGCGTTGTTTCTGAAGCACCCCTGGGCTCACACCCCAGCGCAGTTTGTTCTGTGCGTTGAAGTGGCCAGGTTGTACTCGGCGTTTCCCCAGCCTGAAATTCTGTCATTGGGATGGGGAGCAGCGCGGGACGAAGAGTTACGGCATCACTGCACAGCTCGCGTGTCCTTGGGCAAAACTCTGTGTGTGTGTGTGTGTGTGTGCACACAAGGATGCGTGCCCATGCCCGTACCCGCAGGGAAAACCTGCCCCGTCAGCACTCCCAGGTGCGTGCACAGAAAGCCATCTCTCCCTGGAGGAGTGCCCCAAGGCACCCGCGTTGTATCCCGCTGCATTACAGCTGGTTTGGTTTGGTACTATAAGGAGTTTGACTCAAGGATCTGGGGTTTCCAGTACACAGTAATACCCGGGACTGCAGATAATAATAATAATAATCAAGATCAAGCTAAAAGCAACGCTCTGGAGAGCTGTGCCTCTGAAAATATTATGTAGCTCAACCCTAAAACTAATCCTTGTGCAAAATTATGCGGCTGATTTGCAGTTGAGTGTGTAACACATCCTCATGTTTCTGTAAGGCAATGCTAAAATCCCTATATACAGATATTACCGATATCAATCAGCGCAGCCAGAAGTGGGTGGATATAAAATTAAAGCCACCCAGATTATTGAGCTCAGTCTTTATGAGGCACATAAAGAAACCAAGGAAGTGTTATCACTCCATCAAATAACTCTTCCTGCAGTGGCTGTGAGAGGCTCCGGAGCTCCCGGCCCTGCTGACCCTGCACAGCCCCATGAAAATCCCCAGTTAGGCTGAAGGGCTGACACGGACCATCACGTCCCGCTGCCGAGCGGCTCGGTGGGCTGAGCTGCGTGCACAGCCGTTGCGTCTGCTGCAGCCACAGACGTCTGGCTAAGGCTCCGGGGTCCCAGAGCCTGCTGGGAGCGAGAGCCGGAGGCTGGCCGGCATCCTGCCCACCGCTGAAACCGCCCCAAGGGAAAACCTCGGCGACGCGGGCGCGGGGTCCCCTGCAACTCACACGGCAGAGCGTGCACTTCTCCGTGGCTGTACTTCACGGGGAAACCGCAGAGGCGGCAGCGTGCAGGGGTTTAACTGAGCATTTGCACAATAATGAACAGATTTGCCACTCCTTTGCTCGATACCAGGTCTGAGGTTGGTTGACTTTGACGTTTCCAACCGTAACCACAGTATATACTTTCATAGTTCACTTTTTTAAAAAAAGAAAAAGAAAGTATCCACACACTGTTGCTCCTGAATTTGTCCAGACCTGGCAGGTGCAGGGATTAAAGCAATCCTCCGTCTGCTCAGGCTTTGCAGCGAGAGCTGAAGGAGAAGTAAGTGGGCACAGGCAGAGGGATCAGTGTTTTACAGCCTGTCATCGCTCCCCGTGCTCCCTGCTTCCCGCTGCCGCGGTGGAAAGAAAAACAGGGAGAAGAGAAGAGTCCTCTGTCGCCTGAGTCTTCTGGAAGACCTTTCGCATACCATCATTTCCAAAACAGTTTTCACATCCTTGAGTATATTTCCAGAATGAACGTTTCTTGAATCTGCACACAGTTATAGTCTTACACATACGGTAAATAGGCAGACACACTTGAGGCAATACCCTTAAAAATAATTTTGAAAGTAGATTTATGCATATGCTTTCCAGATTTTGAAAAGTCAGTCTTGGGGTGATGAGCATGAGGCCCCGGGGTCCAGAGGGAAGGCGGCACGGTGCCCCCGCCGGAGAGGGGCTCTGACCCCGAGGTCCCGGGGACGTCCCCCCCTGCCTCGGGCGTTCGTCCCAAGTCACCGACCCAGACCAAACCAGCTGAAATACATTGGAAGGTGAGGAAAGCGAGGGGTTAGATTAGAAACATAACAGGAACAAAATACAAAAGAAGGTTTCGTGTTTACCAAGGTGCAATAAGATGCACAAGCAAATACAAATATACTTTACATCAGTAAGTAGGAATAAGTTTAACAAAAATAGAGTGCAGAGTCCCAGGCTGCCCAGGCACTGTATTTAACCCTTGGTGCACCCCTCTCCACACCAATACCGGCCCCTTTCTTAGTCTGTTAAAGAGCTCATTTCATGTTATCACTTTTCTGTTTTAGGAAGATTTTCCGTGACCCTTGCTGCACTTGCAATGCCTGGTGTGCAGGCTTTTACAGAACTCCATCAGATTAAGTGTTCGGCGGAGCACCTGCTCTGTCAGCGTACGGTCCCCGGCGACCCGCACCGCACGCAGCCGCTGCACCGCACACAGCCACCGCACGCAACCACCGCACTGCACGCAGCTGCCGCACCGCACACAGCCACCGCACCGCACGCAGCCACCGCACTGCACGCAGCCACCGCACCGCACACAGCCACCGCACCGCAAACAGCCACCGCACCGCACACAGCCACCGCACCGCACACAGCCGCCGCACCGCACGCAGCTGCCGCACCGCATACAGCCACCGCACCGCACACAGCCACCGCACCGCACGCAGCTGCCGCACCGCATACAGCCACCGCACCGCACACAGCCACCGCACCGCACACAGCCGCCGCACCGCACGCAGCTGCCGCACCGCATACAGCCGCAGCTTCCAGCACCGGGAAAGCACCGGCTCAGCAGCTTTCATTCACTTTGCGACTGTCCCACCTCAGGCCGACTCTAACGGCTGCCTTTCTCCCAGACTCCGTGAGCGACATCTGTACCAGACAGCTGGAGAATTTAAACAGATAATTACCTCAGCATGCATCATGGTGCATTTGTTATTAAGGTATTGATTAATTATATTTAAAGTATACCAAATGACATTGAAAACTTCAACAGCTTTGCTTCCAACAGAAACCAAAAATAAACTATAGCCCTGACCAAATCACCCATATGCCTCTTCCTAGAGCGTGTTGTAGAGTTTAGACTGTAAAAATTGCCTTTTTTTTTTTTTTTAATGTTGTTTTAATGTTATTTTGTAATACTGAATTAGAGATGCCGAGGTAAGAGTTTCATTTTCTGAATTGCAACAGTACTAAGGTATGTGGCTTCTTTACAAAATATGCACTTTCTGAGGCTTTGCTTTCTCCTGTTGCGTGCAGAACATGGAGCTGAGCCAGCTGATGCTGATGGAGAAAAATAGTGTCCCAGCACATACCGAGTCCCACACTAACGTGACCACAAATATCTCCAGACCCTCACTCTTGCTCCGCAGCGGCTGTCCCTTCACCACAGGCACAGCCCAGGACACAAACACAGGTTTGGCATCATTGCATTTCCCAGCAATATTCCAAACTTTCATTACCCACATTGGATCTGAAACCTGAAATTTTTCACTCCGGTCTTGCTATTTCCATTATCAGCCCACTCATCCTTACGAGGATTTCATTCTCTACATGCTCAGAGCACATAGCTCGGAGCACTGTTTAAATGCATTGCAATCCTTATCCGAAAGCCATCAGACTCTCCCTGTCTCCTGTTGCAGGTGGACCACAGCTGAAGGAGAAAGGAAAGTTGCCCCTCACCGACCTGGGCTTGCAGCTTTCGAGCCCTGAACTTGGTCCTATGGGAGAATTATGGTTATCCAGTGAGCAACCTTTCCCCGGTCGCCTCTGAAGAGAAGTTAAGAGCTACACGGCAATAAAAGTACCTCCAGATTAATGCCCTGTCACCTCCCTCTGCTCTGGTAACTCCTGCGGCTGAGCAGATTACCATTCCTGGCTCCAGATTCCCACCGGCAGCTCTTTAGCAGCGTTGCACCAAAGACTGTTCAAGCCACTCCACTGATCTCGGAGCTCATTTACAGCAAAATTATGATAATCTGTCACTGCAGTCCTGCGGTTTGCCAGGGATGAAGAAGAACAGGGAAAGGGACGATTTCAGCAGCTTGAGGAGAAGGGGGAAGGTGAGACGTGGCTTTGACTCACTCGGTAAGAACAGCAGACCGTAACGGGCTGGGTACGAAACATCGAACTTTCAGGGCTTTTCAAAGTTTTGTGGTTTTTAAAGTATTACTGTGCCTGTGCTGAGCAACAGGTCTTTGAAAAAATCCTCTGTTCAGGGAAACTCCTCCAGTGCATTCTTCCAGGAATTACATTGTTTCTGAGACTCAAAACTAGTTTAGATATGGTCACTTAAGACATGAGAGTTTAAAGATGCTGGCAGGCATTTTGCTTGATGGCCCATTGCATGCCACCGTAGTCCATCCCATTCATTAACCCACTGTCAATTCTAGGTACCTCTGCCTTGAACCTTCTCAGGGTGAGCTCGTTGAAATTTTTTCCGAAAAGCCACGATGAGCAGAGACTTTAGCTTCATCTTGGGTGGAAGCTGTTGGCAAACCATACTGGGTCATTTCTCTCCTTTCTCTCTTGGGGAACACGTTTACCAAGGGCAGCAGAGGTCCCAGGCGCGCCAGCCCAGCGCCACGCCGACCAGCGTGTGCGGCCCCTTGTCTTCGCTGTTGAAGCTCAGCGTTGTCACCAGCGATAACAACGCTCTTTTATCACCCCGGGTGCGACCCAATGGTACAGCACATCTCTCCGATAACGTCTCCAGCACCCGCTCAGCACCCAGAGGAACGGCTCACAACAATACCTGCTAGAGCAGTGTAACATCAGGGGTACCCGTCTGCAGTAAGGATTAGAATATCATGAGTTCTCGTTTGTTTTATTTCCCCGCCCTCCCCTTTACCATTTGATGTTGTCATTAGCACACCAGCAGGAATACCTCATTATAAATGCAGGGCCTAGGGGCCCGTTATGAATTTCAAACATCTAAAACAAAGCGAATGAGTCCTTCAGAGCTCATCTTCAAATCGGCATAACGCCATTAATAATTAAACTGCACTGTGACATAAATAAGTCATAAGATCATACTTCATTTAAATACTACTTGTCACATATCAAGCTTGTCTGATACTCTATAGGGTTGGAGCACTCAGCCAGACAGGAGCAGTCTTTCAGGTGCAATTAAATCCCTCTGTACATCGTTAAACAGAAACATCCTTGAGCAACCAGTGCATCACCAACACTCGGACCAGCGTGGTTCACGCTGTCACTAGGCAGCTGGTAAAATCTGGGGTTATTTGGCCAGGAGATGAAAACCAAATGCTTTTCAATAAACCTTTTCCGCTTATTAGGAGATGGTCAGTCCACAGCGTGTTCGGTGCTTTGGTAACAGATATAATAGCTGTGCTCTCTTTTACCAGAGCTTGTCTCGGGCACGGCCAAGCAGCTGAGTGCACTTGAGGGTTACATCTTGGAGTATCTTTTTTCAGCAGTCATAGCCAGAACCGCAGTGAAGTGCGTCTTTGCTGACACAAGCCAGGCATTGCTTGTCTTGTATCAGAATTGGAAAACATATGCAGTGATGACTCGAAATGCTTGAGCCCTGGAGGGAGAGGAGAAGGAGGAGGAGGAGGGCAGAGCTGGACCCACGTTGTGGCTGGGTGGCCCCGGGGCCTTGCCGCGCGTGCATGGACGGGCAGGCAGTGTGAACGGCAGTGCATGTGGGAAAGCAGAGCAATTGTGCAGCCTGGCATCATTGGCTTGAAACAAGTTGTTTAGGATTCAAAAACATTGCAGGTCTCTCTTCTCCACAGTGCCCATTACTTGGCCCTGTGCATGGAGACGCTGTCAAACACAATAGAGAGCCGCAACAAAAATAAGGCAAGTTCCTGAAATCAACAAAAGAGGCTGCTCTCATAGCAATTTGCCATCAAGAGAGAAAGCACAAAATAGCAGAAAAGCGTGAGGCAGACTGTTCTCATGAAATTTTCAGCTCAAGAGGTTCAGAGAATGTGGATAACTACATGAGCTTTTTGGGTCCTGTATGAAAAACAAATCACAGCATGGAGAAGAAGCCGGTTGAAGTATTATCGCAAAGCCGTTCTCTATTGAAACGTGTTTGTTTTCAAGTTCCTGACACTCACTCAAAGTCGTCAGGGATGGGGCTGCGCTGAGCCCCGATCAGAGCCTCGCCTCCGCTGCAGAGCTCCTACCGCTGCCTTG